>NC_088795.1:23585227-24219334 GCF_011386835.1 Chrysemys picta bellii
TAGATTTTTTTTGTTACATAATTGCACTGCTAAAATTCAGAGCCTCCAAGTACACTCAGTCCTACTTCTTGTTCAGCCAATCGCTAAGACAAACAAGTTTGTTTACGTTTACAGGAGATAATGCCACTCACTTCTTACTTACAATGTCACTGGAAAGGGAGAGCAGGCATCTGCATGGGACTTTTGTAGCCGGTATTGCAAGCTATTTACGTGCCAGGTATACCCCTTCATGCTTCGGCCACCATTCCAGAGGACATGCTCCTACACTGATGACGTTCATTAAAAAAAATAATGCATTAATTAAATTTGGGACCAAACTTCTTGGGGGAGAATTGTATGCCTCCGACTCTATTTTACTCAAAGTCGGCCATATATTTCATGTTATAGTAGTCTCGAATGATGAGTCAGCACATGCTGTTCATTTTAAGAACACTTTTGCTGCAGATCTGACAAAATGCAAAGAAGTTCCCAAGGTGCGATTTCTAAAGATAGCTACAGCACTCGACGCAAGGTTTAAGAATCTGAAGTATCTTCCTAAATCTGAGAGGGATGAGGTGTGGAGCATTCTTTCAGAAGTCTTAAAAGACCAACTCTCCAATGCAGAAACTACAGAACCCGAACCACCAAAAAATAAAATCAACCTTCTGCTGGTAGCATCGGACTCAGATTATGAAAACGAACATTCGTCGCTCCGCACTGCTTTGGATTGTTATCGAGCAAAACCTGTCATCAACATGGACGCATGTCCTCTGGAATGGTGGATGAAGCATGAAGGAACATACGAATCTTTAGCACATCTGGCATGTAAATATCTTGCGACGCTGGTTATAACAGTGCCATGCGAAAACCTGTTCTCACTTCAGGTGACACTGTGAACAAGAAGCAGGCAGCATTATCGCCTGCAAATGTAAACAAAGTTGTTTATCTGAGTGATTGGCTGAACAAGAAATAGGACTGAGTGGACTTGTAGGCTCAAGTTTTACACTGTTGTTGTTTTTTTAATGCAGTTATTTTCAGTACATAATTCTACATTTGTAAGTTCAACTTTCATGATAAAGAGATTGCACTACAGTGCTTGTATTAGATGAATTGAAAAATACTATTTCTTTTGTTTTTTACAGTGCAAATATTTGTAATCAAAATAAATATAAAGTGAGCACTGTACACTTTGTATTCTGTGTTGTAACTGAAATCATTCTATTTGAAAATGTAGGAAACATCCAAAAATATTTAAATAAATGGTATGTTATACTATACTATACGTTTTGCTCTTTTCTAATTATATGTTTGATTAAAAATATGTACTTAAGGGAACATTTGTCCTTTTTGATCCATAATGTGGATTTTTATTGTGCATTCTAGACTCTTTTCACACTTTTGACAAGGTGTTGCTCCAGTAATGGTAAGTGCCCTAACGTGGCATGACCATTTTCTAGAAAAAGAGGATAACTGTCTCTCTTGCCTAGAGTTCTGATGATCAGAGAGAAATCTGTTGTTTACTGAATTTTGTAAGGAAGCTATAAAATATCATTTTGGCAGATGCAGAACAGATACTTAGAGAAACTACAATGGAACAAGACACTCTTTCACTCTCTATGTAAGTGCCTCTGCAGTTGTCATTCCAAGGCAGACAAAATAATAAATAATCAACTAAAGCATTTTAAGAAACACAAAGTAAAAACAATGGAGAACCACGGGCCTTTTCCAACTCTTGTTTTGTTTGATGTCTTTCCCTTTGGTGAAATTTAAGGAATTGACCTATTACAAAACCACAGAGATATGCAACATTCTTGTTCTTTTCTGCAATAGTCTTTTTAGCATTCTCCTTTATCACTAGGTACGACATAACAATGCGAAGGAGAAAACTAAAAGGAGAAATATTAAAAATCTGACATACTATGAAATTAATAAACCATGGAAATCTGACATTACTGCAGAGGCAGTGGATTAATTGCCTTCAGACATAGCTGTAATCACCATATCCCATAAAAGTACAGACACAAGGCTTTATTTTATTTTAGACAAAAAGTCTGCTATTTAATTCAAATGTATCTACATTTCCTGCATGTGAAACACCATTGCACATGCCTTACAATAATTAGTCTTACAAAAATATTACAGCTTCTTCATAATTCTTTCTATTCAATCGGTAGGTCAAACAGAATTAGGACTCCCAACTGTCAATAAAAAAGCAAAATAATTTCCACAAAAAAGTGCCAACTTTTAATTATAAATAATTAAGAATTTAGCCCTAAACCTATTATTTAAATAAACGTAGTTAAACTATGTTATATTTTATTAATGCATTTTTCAATCAAACAACACAAAATTGTTTTACAAATATTAAGGCTCACAAATTGGAAAAATTGGAAAGAGTCCAGGGGAGGACAACAAAAATGATTAGGGGGCTGGAGCACATGACTTATGAGGAGAGGCTGAGGGAACTGGGATTATTCCGTCTGCAGAAGAGAAGAATAAGGGGGGATTTTGTAGCTGCTTTCAACTACCTGAAAGGGGGTTCCAAAGAGGATGGATCTAGACTGTTCTCAGTGGTACCAGATGACAGAACAGGAGTAATGGTCCCAAGTCGCAGTCAGGGAGGTTTAGGTTGGATATCAGGAAAACATTTTTCACTAGGAGGGTGGTGAAGCACTGAAATGGGTTACTTAGGGAGGTGGTGGAATAGCCTTCCTTAGGCCTGGTCTACACTAGGCGTTTATGTCGAAGTTAGCGCCGTTAAATCGAATTAACCCTGCACCCGTCCACACTGCGATGCTATTTAGTTCGACATAGAGGTCTCTTTAATTCGACTTCTGTACTCCTCCCCGACGAGGGGAGTAGCGCTAAATTCGACATGGCCATGTCGAATTAGGCTAGGTGTGGATGGAAATCGACGCTAATAGCTCCGGGAGCTATCCCACAGTGCACCACTCTGTTGACGCTCTGGACAGCAGTGCGAGCTCGGATGCTCTGACCAGCCACACAGGAAAAGCCCCGGGAAAATTTGAATTTGAATTCCTTTTCCTGTCTGGCCAGTTTGAATCTCATTTCCTGTCTGGACATCGTGGCGAGCACAGCAGCACTGGCAACGATGCAGAGCTCTCCAGCAGTGATGGCCGTGCAGTCTGGGAATAGAAAGAGAGCCCCAGCATGGACTGATCGTGAAGTCTTGGATCTCATCGCTGTGTGGGGCGATGAGTCCGTGCTTTCCGAGCTGCGATCCAAAAGAAGGAATGCAAAGATCTACGAGAAGATCTCTAAAGACATGGCAGAGAGAGGATACAGCCGGGATGCAACGCAGTGCCGCGTGAAAATCAAGGAGCTGAGACAAGGCTACCAGAAGACCAAAGAGGCAAACGGACGCTCCGGATCCCATCCCCAGACATCCCGTTTCTACGAGGCACTGCATTCCATCCTCGGTGCTGCCGCCACCACTACCCCACCAGTGACCGTGGACTCTGAGGATGGGATACTGTCCACGGCCGGTTCCTCAGACATGTTAGGGGACGGGGAAGATGAGGAAGGAGATGAGGAGGGCGAGGCAGTTGGCAGCTCTCACAACGCTGATTTCCCCGACAGCCAGGATCTCTTCATCACCCTTACAGAGATCCCCTACGAAGCGTCCCCAGCCATTACCCCGGACACAGAATCTGGTGAAGGATCAGCCAGTAAGTGTTGTAAACATCTAAACATTTATTTTTAACAAAACAGGAATATTAACAATTAAAAGAATGGGTTGTTCATGATTAGTGTGCCCTAGGCGCTTAACGGTTTAGTAAGGGGCAGTGCAAGTTTTGAAAAGAAATCTAGCAATGTCCGGTTTTCAGTGATTGTCCTGCACAAGCCGCTCTACTGTGTATTCCCTGCTACTGCAGCTACAGTAAAATGCGGTCTATATGTGCGGGGATAGAGCAGTAATCCTCCTGGGACATCTCGATGAAGCTCTCCTGGAGGTAACTTGAAAGCCGTTGCATGAGGTTCTTGGGGAGAGCGGCCTTATTGGGTCCTCCGAAGTACGACACGTTGCCGCGCCACGAGATTATCAGGTACTCGGGGATCATTGCTCTGCACAGCAGGGCGGCATACGGCCCTGGTCTTTGGAGGCTTTCCCGGAGCATTCTCTCTTTGTCGCTCTCGGAGATCCTCATCAGGGTGATGTCGGCCATGGTGACCTGCTTTTAATTAGGTAGGGGAATGTTAGTGTTGGGACTGCTTTCCCGTTCCTTTACAGAACTGTCACCGCTGGTTTGCAGCCACGCGGTGGAGGCGGGAGAGGGGCAGCCGAAAGGGATCATTCCCGGGGACAGCCGCGAGGGGGTGGGACAGGGGCAGAGTTCCCGCTTGCCGGATTGCTGGCAGCAGGGACTGACATTGATTTAAATGTGAAATGAGGCCAGTGGTAATATAAAAGTTTTAAACTGCCACAAGTGTACGGCTTACCATGTCTGCCTGCAACAGAAATTCCGTTGTGCTGCCTCGCTTCTCAAATGTGCTGTTCAAGACCCCAGGCACAGAATGCGAAGGCCGAGAATTCGACCTTGTGCTGAGTGCGCATGTGAAAGGTGCTGTGCATGGTCTTGTTCACAGAGAAAGACTATGTTCTTTGTTCACAACTACATTTATCTTTCAGAGGAATTCACTCCCTTTTTCCCATTTCCACAGCCCCGTCTGCGACTGTCTCACAACCTAGCCTGGAATCACACTCCCAGAGGCTAGCGCGGATTAGGCGTAGGAAGAAGAGGACACGGGAGGACATGTTCTCTGAGCTTATGGCCTCTTCCCAAGCCCAGGCAGCACAGCAGACCCAGTGGCGGGAGAACTTGACCCGAATGCACCAAGCCAACATGGATCGGGAGGAGAGGTGGCGGCAGGAAGACCAGCAGGCGACTCAAACGCTGCTTGGACTACTGAGGGAGCAAACGGACACGCTCCGGCGCCTTGTGGATGTTCTGCAGGAACGGAGGCAGGAGGACAGAGCCCCGCTGCAGTCCATCTCTAACCGCCCTCCCCCGCCACCAAGTCCCATACCCACCTCACCCAAAGTGCAAAGAAGGAGAGGCGGCAGAGTCCCTGCTAACTCTCACTCCACCCCTGCAGAGAGCTCTAGTAGCAGAAGGCTCTCATTTCCCAAAATTTGAAAAGTTCTTTCCTTCCCGCCTGACACAAGCCCACGTCCAAGTTTCACCTCCCAATGCCATGTGTAGTTGATAATAAAAAATTCGTTTCTGTTAACTACTGTTTCAATCATGTTCTTTTGGAGGAGGAGGGGAAAGGGGGTTGGAAATTGGACAGGACAGTCTCCTTTGGCAGGGTACATAGTCGGGGGCAGGCACAGCAGCAGGGCACATACACAGTGCAGTGATGCAGTGACTAGTTGCCCCGGTTAGTCTGGGAGGTTGTTTTGATGTAATGTTGGGGGGGGTGGGTTGCTCTGTGACTTTGTGGCGGGGGAGGGCAGTTACAGATCTTAAGCGCCGGTCCTTAGACAGGATCACAGAGCCACACAGCATGGGATCTGTAACCGTCCTCCCCCTGCCACAAAGTCAAATAGACCTCCCATACACACAGTCCCGATCAGGAGGGGTGACAGGCTCCGTTGAAACAAGCATCCCACCGCAGCGGAGCCTGTCAATCCTTGAGTTTAGAAGCTGCATTCGCATCACAACACTAGACCCGCCCCGCACCACAGTCTGCGTCCCAGTTTTAAAAAATTCCCGCTAAAACAGTATTAAAGAAAACGGTGTGCTTTAACAAAGTAGAACTATTTTTATTTCGACACGTGTGTTGGAGGGGGGGTGAAGAGGGTATGTAACTGGATAGGATAGTCAACATTACCTGGGTAAAGAAACGGGGGCAGGTTTAGCTTCTCAGTACACAAACTATAAAATCACAGGTTACCCTGCTCACTCAGGAACTTTGCTTTCAAAGCCTCCCGGATGCACAGCGCTTCCCGCTGGTCTCTTCTAATCGCCCGGCTGTCTGGCTGTGAGTAATCACCAGCCAGGCTATTTTCCTCAACCTCCCACCCCGCCATAAAGGTCTCCCCCTTGCTCTCACAGAGATTGTGGAGCACACAGCAAGCTGCTATAACAATGGGGATATTGGTTTCGCTGAGATCACAGCGAGTCAGTAAGCTTCTCCATCTCCCCTTGAGACGGCCAAAAGCACACTCCACCACCATTCTGCACTTGCTCAGCCGGTAGTTGAAGAGTTCTTTTTCAGTGTCCAGGGCGCCAGTATAGGGCTTCATGAGCCAGGGCATTAGCGGGTAGGCTGGGTCCCCGAGGATGACTATAGGCATCTCCACATCCCCAACAGTTATTTTGTGGTCCGGGAAGTAAATACCTTGTTGCAGCCGTCTAAACAGACCAGAGTTCCTGAAAACACGAGCGTCATGAACCTTGCCCGGCCATCCCACGTAGATGTTGGTAAAACGTCCCCTGTGGTCCACCAGTGCTTGCAGCACCATGGAAAAGTATCCCTTTCGGTTAATGTACTGGGTGGCCTGGTGGTCCGGTGCCAGGATAGGGATGTGAGTTCCATCTATGGCCCCACCGCAGTTTGGGAATCCCATCGCTGCGAAGCCATCTATGATCGCCTCCACGTTTCCCAGGGTCACTACCTTTGGCAGCAGTACATCAACGATTGCCTTCGCTACTTGCATCACAACAACCCCCACGGTAGATTTGCCCACCCCAAACTGGTTCGCGACTGACCGGTAGCTGTCTGGCGTTGCAAGCTTCCACAGGGCTATGGCCACTCGCTTCTGTACACTCAGTGCAGCTCGCAACCGGGTGTCACTGCGCTTCAGGGCAGGGGACAGCAACTCACAAAGTTCCAGGAAAGTTCCCTTCCGCATGTGAAAGTTTCGCAGCCACTGGGATTCATCCCAGACCTGCAGCACTATGCGGTCCCACCACTCAGTGCTTGTCTCCCGTGCCCAGAATCGCCGTTCCACGGCATCAACATGACCCATTGCCACTGTGATGTCCTCGGCGCTGGGTCGCCTGCTTCTGACAGGTCTGTGCTACTCTCAGACTTCAGGACATCACCGCGGTGCCGTAGCCTCCTTGCCTGACTTTTCTGCATCTGCCTCAGGGAAACCTTTATGATAAGCTGCGAGACGTTGAGAGCGGCCACAACTGCAGCGATGGTCGCAGCGGGCTCCATGCTCGGAGTACAGTGGCGTCCGCGCTGTCAATGACTGGAAAAGCGCGCGAACTGTTTTCCCGCCGGCGCTTTCAGGGAGGGAGGGCGGGAGTGATGGACGGATGACGACAGTTTCCCAAAAGCACCCTCGACTCATTTTGTTACCCAGAAGGCATTGCCGGCTACACCCAGAATTCCAATGGGCAGAGGGGACTGCGGGAACTGTGGGATAGCTGACCACAGTGCACCGCTTCGAATGTCGACGCTATCACCGTTAGTGTGGACGCACAAAGTCGAATTACTGTCCTTAGTGTGGACACACACGTTCGACTTTGCAATATCGATTACAAAAATTCGATGCAAGTAAAATCGAACTACTCTCGTAGTGTAGACAAGGCCTTAGAGGTTTTTAAGGTCAGTCTTGACAAAGCCCTGGCTGGGATGATTTAGTTGGGGATTGGTCCTGCGATGAGAAGGGGGTTGGACTAGATGACCTCCTGAGGTCCCTTCCAACTCTGAGATACAGTGATTAGACCCATTTTTATACATAGATAATCTGAGTCAGAGAGAGCCTCAGTAATTTATGTAAGGTCATACACTGAGGGGTACGTCTATACTTACCTCCGGGTCCGGCGGTAAGCAATCGATCTTCTGGGATTGATCCCGGAAGTGCTTGCTGTCGACACCGGTACTCCTGCTCTGCGAGAGGAGTACGCGGAGTCGACGGGGGAGCCTGCCTGCCGCGTGTGGACCCGCGGTAAGTTCGAACTAAGATAGTTCAACTTCAGCTACGTGAATAACGTAGCAGAAGTTGCGTATCTTAGTTCGAAGTGGGGGGTTAGTATGGACCAGCCCTGAGTTTAGTTGCAAAGTCAGGAATAAGAACCCAGGAGTTCTGACTTTAATTCTGCTGTTGTAATCAGTCGGTAATATTCTTTCTTCTTTTGGAAACCTATCAATCATTTACTGATGTACCTACATGTTTGGGTTTTATGTTTGCGTTACACAACACACACCTGCTAAGTGTTACACAAGATGCTTTTATCCCTCAAACATTCTCACAGCCCATGCTAAATGTAACACATTCAGCGGGGCTGCAGGAATGGCCTGCAACTGTGTCTCACAGCCACCAGAGATTGGCTGAGAAAGCAACTACTGTCTGACTGCTCCTATTGCTGGATCTCAGCAATGAGAGAGCAGCCAGGAGGAGCAAATTACAGTGTCCTAATTACTCTTCCAGACTTTCTCCCGCCCATCCCTACGAACAGCCAACCAGCCAGCCTTCTAACAAATTCCAGCTTCCATCCAGCCCTCAGTCACCTCACCCAGTGGCCCCCATCATTCCATTTGAACACTCCTCCTCCTCTCACGGAGTACCCCCAGCCATCACCATCTACCCCTAGATTCTCCCCCGTGCCACAAAGTATTCCCCCAACCACCTCACAAAATCAGGTGTTGCTGATTAACTTAACTGAAGGGAATTTACCGAACTTGCAAGGAAAGATTAAAGTTTAGATAAAGGGTAGCATGCATGCATTCATATAGGCCTTTATTGTTTTATACCTTTGCACTGAGTGCTGTGTACATGGGGATGAATGAAGAGGCTGTTTTTGAGTCAACTGAGTCAGCTGCTGTAGGTGTGAAAGAGCTTAAGGTGCTGAACACAGTTGAGCCTGATACGTTAACACAGTTGCTGAAGGGGGGCTTCCACCCAGAGATCCAGTCTAAGAGTGGTTGAACCATATGACTCCAACCTTAATGCAGGAAGCCAGGCCCGTAACCTCAGGGGCTCAGCCCACCACCAAGCACCAACCTAGTCCCTCGACAGTCCCCAACGTGCCAAGTTTTGTGAAGCTCCATGTTTTACCCACACCCATACCTCCTAACGTTTCAAGCACGTAAAGCAGAACACAGTACCACGGAGGTGTCACCCTTCCATAGATGGAAACACTGGGGTAGCCAGGCCCAACCTGAGTTGCACTGCAACCCCAGGTCACGGTGCACTAAGTCTGGGGGCCCCTTCCAAGTGGGGTGGTCAGAGGCAAACTGCCCCTGACACTACCCCTTCCAGGCAGCCTTGGATGCAGGAAAGACTAATGAATTCAGTGGTAAGACTCCCATTGACTTTAATGTGGTTTTTTTTAAATCAGATATTTAAATGGTGCACCTGCCTTACACTGGTCTTCTGCACTGGGTGAACATCCCAGGAGGGCCACGGGTGGGGGGAGGGAAGAGTGCATGTGAATGCTGCACAGATGTATTAGCAACTATTTCTTTCCCCCATACCCATTACAACAAATTATATTTTTTACACAGCCCTAGTAGTGAAATACAATGTTTCGGTAACAATCATAATGCAAAACAGATACCTACCTACTAATCTAAAATTCTGAAGACTTGGGTGCAAATGTGGCTTTGTTCAATCCCAAAAATTTGTTGGTAGTCTAAGGTTATGTCTTCACTGCAAGAAAAAGTGTGTTTTACACTGAGATGACTGTCTAGAGAGATGTAAAATCTTAGTGGAGATGAGACACTATAGTGTTTACCTCATTGTAGATGGTAGATAAAAAAACCATTGTGGATTTAAAAAACAAACAAAAAAAACCATCTGTGCCCTTATCTCTACTAGAATTTTACACTGACATAGCTAATTTGAGTTAGCCAGTTTGATGTAATATGCATCTATTTTTTGCAGTGAGGACATAGCTTAAAAGATAACAGAGGTACTGTAAATCAAGATAAGAGTTCATTGGCAGAACGCTGTGACCAAAACTGGGAGTTCTCACTCACACTTTACTGATCTTAGTATTATCAGTTACATTCATGAGCACTAAAATTTACTTTACTATAAGCACGTTGCCCGATAATATCACATGGTTTTACAGAACTTTGTAATACTATATAAATATAAAAATAACTTAAGAACATATTAAACTAATGTAATTTAAAAGCAATAAAATATTTTAATAATAAAAAAGATACTCACTATACCTTGAAAAATGGATGCTACGAGGCACACAAAAATCACAGCCTACTTTGGTGCAAAACAGAACAAACTTCTTTCTGTTTATTTGCTCTCTGATGTAATACATTGAGCCTTTCCTAAGGAGACTTATATACACGAGTTTATGTTAGTAAATGAAATCATGAATATTCTGCAAAAGATCTTAGGGGTTACATTGGACGAGAAGCTGGATATCAGTCGACAGTGTGCCCTTGTTGCCAAGAAGGCTAACGGCATTTTGGGCTGTATAAGTAGGGGCATTGCCAGCAGATCAAGGGACATATCATTCCCCTCTATTCGACATTGATGAGGCCTCATCTGGAGTACTGTACTCAATTTTGGGACCCACACTACAAGGAGGATGTGGAAAAATTGGAAAGAGTCCACCGGAGGACAACAAAAATGATTAGGGGGCTGGAGCACATGACTTATGAGGAGAGGCTGAGGGAACTGGGATTATTTCGTCTGCAGAAGAGAAGAATGAGGGGGGATTTGATAGCTGCTTTCAACTACCTAAAAGGGGCTTCCAAAGAGGATGGATCTAGACTGTCCTCAGTGGTACCAGATGACACAACAAGGAGCAATGGTCTCAAGTTACAGTGGAGGAGCTTTAGGTTGGATATTAGGAAAACCTTTTTCACTAGGAGGGTGGTGAAGCACTGGAATGGGTTACTTAGGGAGGTGGTGAAATCTCCTTCCTTAGAGGTTTTTAAGGTCAGGCTTGACAAAGCCCTGGCTGGGATAATTTAGTTGGGGATTGGTCCTGCTTTGAGCAGGGGATTGGACTAGATGACCTCCTGAGGTCCTTTCCAACCCTGATATTCTATGATTCTATGATTAAGGAACAACGTATTCAAGTAACTGGACACAGTTAGAAGCGCTACATCATCAGAGTTAGTTCTCATTGGATGAGCTATACTGAGGGCAAACAGGTTTTGAAAGCTGCCTTTTCCAAAATAACACTTTTATGAGTGTGCTATACACACAAGGAATCAAACGTAAAATTTATGAGATTTTGCTATGTCAGCAAATCATTTATCTCTTCTCTCCTTACATCTCGCACATTTCTGAGTTCTGACAAATAGAAGCTAGCAATACTAGAAATCTCTCAAAGGGAAGATTGTAACACAATACTTTTTTTCCACTGTGATATAGGCCAAGCAAATACTTTTTTGTATTTATTTTCTCACTATCATGGTTCACAACATTTAGAAAAATTGAAATGTTAATGCAGTACTGTCAGACTTCAAATATCATGAGTTCATTGACACCAGCTGAGATAAAATATTTAACATAACCACAATGCTTCTTCATCTAGTACCTTCATTTTCTTTGAGCTTTCAAAAATGACTTTAGGTTCCACATTTGCACTGGCAATGATCAGTTGCAAGAAAAGGAATACATTTTAATAAGCTAAGGATTACATAAAATCAACAAACTATACAAACTAGATACTAGCATCTTTTTTTGCTACTGATCACATTTCACTTCCATAACTGAAATTATATCATTTGTGTTTCTTTAGGAGCTGACATTTTAAAGAATTTCAGTTGTGCAATTTACCCCAAAGCACATCAGATGTCAACTCAGACTATTAATAGGTTGTCATAAATGGAACTATACAAAAGGAAAATTATTATATAATGATGGTCTACCATCAGCGAATCAAGTCAAGGACAATATTACTGTGTAAGCTTTTATGCCACTTCATTTTCTTTTTTAGAAATGGAAATACAGACTCAAGTGAAATAAACATACTTTGCTTGGGGTTCAGGGGAAAAAAGGATATTATTCGGTTAAAGTACATCCTCTACACACCCTTGTCAAGCTATCAAGTACACCATACAGTTTTACAGATTAAATTACGGATTATTTGTGACATTCCCCTGGTGTTATCTGGACTGGTGATCTGCTAGGTCACTCCAATCCTCAGCTCTGGGAGCCAGCCTTACCCTGCTCTGCTGTAAGAACCCCCACTTCCGAGCTGTTCATGCAAAGCCTCTAGCATGTAAGCTGCTCCCAGCTACGTGAATGAGCACTCTTGGCCAGCCGCTGCTTGGATTGTGCAACCAAATGACACTAGCAAATATCTCCAGACCCAGACATAACCCTAGGAACCCCCGTCTTTCAGTGTCCAGTTATGCCCACTGGACGCTGCAAGCTTATATGAGTTCATCAATTTAACAAAAAATTGATATGTACCAGGCTTGTTATCCCAAGGGAAGTCTCTGACATATTTCAAACCAAACACACTGCTTCAGACAGAATAAACAAACAAAATTTATTAACTAAAAAGATTTTAAGTGATTATAAGTCAAAGCACAACAAGTCAGATTTGGTCAAATGAAATAAAGCAAAACACATTCTAAGCTGATCTTAACACTTTCAATGGCCTTACAAACTTAGATGCTTCTCACCACAGGCTGGCTGGTTGCCCTTCAGCCAGGCTCTCCCCTTTGATCAGTGCTTCAGACACTTGGTGGTGATGTCTGTAGATGAAGGTGGAAGAGAGAGAGAGCATGGCAAATGTCTCTCCCTTTTATCACATTCTTTCTTCCCACTTGCCCCCCACCTTCAGGGTCAGGAGAGCATTACCTCATCATAGTCCCAAACAGACCAAAGGAAGGGGGGGTGACTCACTCGAGAGTCCAACAGATCCTTTGTTGCTGCCTAGGCCAGTGCCCTTTGTTCCTGTGCGGCTGGGCTGAGTTTGTCCCATATATGCCCTGATGAGATGTCAACTGCCCCTGTGCTCCTGGAGAATTTTGCCTGGGCTTGTTTTAAGCCATGAGGACACATTTTCAACCTCATAACTATATACATGAAATTACAACCTATAACATTACTATAATATCAATGCTCGGTGCATCATGAGCTTTCTGAAGACACCTGACATGACAAAATTTGCATTGGATACCACACAATCATATTATAAAGATGAACATGGGGGTGTAGGGTGTTCCTCCAAGGTACAGTGCGCCACATTATTGCTGTTGTATTGATGGCTAATAAAGGCCTACCACTATTGATTCTTTGACCTAGCAACAAGCTGTTTGAGACAATGACTGCCTTTTTGTTCTTGGTCTGCACAGCGCCTAACACAATGGAGCCCTGGTCTATGCATGACAAGGGCTCTTAGGTATTCCCAGAATACAAATAATAAATAATAACAAACCAATAGAAATGGTTACTCCCTAGAAAAAATATCTCTGGTGAATATTTATTATATTATTTTATAGAAACACACAGAAATAAAGGCCCCAATTTGGGACTCCATCCAAGTTGTGCAAACAGCAGTCAAGGCCATCTGAAACTCCTCGATCCACCCCCATAGCAAGTCAGACCAGAAGGGGGCCTGTTGCAACTTCTGCCACTGGCATAAATTCATGGCAACAGAGGATCAGATCTCTCCCACACTCCACTGCAAATAATGTTTTCTACAACTTTACATAAAACTGCGTAGACTTTGTCAAAAATCAGAGAAATTCACAAGAAATTTCAAAATTGTTTCCACACTTTGCGGGGTTTGAAATGGATCAATTTTAAATTTGTTTTCAATTTTTTCACAACACTTTTTTCACAATTTCAATAATTTTGCTAAAAAATTCAATTTTAAATAAAAATATTGACATATTGAAAGTTTTGTTGATGACATTTTCTACAGCAACAATCTATTGTTTTTAGAACTGCTGATATGTGTTTAATTGACAATGATTCAAGTCCTTCGTTACGCACAGAACTGGCAGTAGCATGGGAAGCTTCCCTAGATTAAACCTGGAAGGACTGTCTGTAGGGTTGAATGTACAGATTAGGCTTCATGTCCGTTCAATTCAATGTGAACCAATGTGGGAACAAATGTGCCCCAGAGTTTGGATCTGAAGACAGGCAGTTGTGGACCATGGGTTATAAAGAGTCTGACTTTTATTCTAAAACATTTGCTTGGAACTGGCTGAAAGACTACATGGGTTAATTTTTTTAAATATTTATTAGCAAAAAACAGATATTAAATTTCCTATTCATGCCTTAAGACACAACAGAGTGTAACTCACAGATCGGTATAAATCATAGCAATATAGACAACCAATGGGATCCATAGCAACCTCTCTACATGGCATCCTCTGATTTTCAAGCAAGATATTAAGCTTCCTCTCCTTAGTAATTCAGCTGCCGGCAGAGCTCTGAATTCTAATCTGGAAACTGGGGTAATGCTTAAATATATTTTCTTTTTTACGTTTCAGCACAAACACCTATTCTAATATTAATTGTAGCATTTCTTTAAAAAAGAATTATAGGCTTAATGGCAAAACAAATTCATTCACTGTATGATCACTCATTACACAGTGCAAGATAATTAACTTGTAACGGTAATGAACTATCAAAGGGGTGCTGTGAGTGAGAATTAGAAGAAGTTTTTATTTTAAGGGAGCACTTTTTGATCAAGACAACCTAATTATTCTGATATTGTCTTTTCTTGTTGTTGCTATTTGCAACATTCTTTTTTACTATGTTATTGCACTGATATTGTATTATTTGTTGGGACCAGAATCTGTGACTATTAAAATGCATTTACAACATAGATGAAGCTCAGCATTAGATATTAAATAATGCCTCTATTGTCTTAGATATCCCACAGTGCTGCTATTCTGCTTCTTAGCACAATCTGTTCTTCCCTATATTGTGCCTCAGACAGGTTTTATCCACTTTGCTTTTAGACCAGTTCATTTTCATTAAACATAAATAGCTCATACTCTGCCCTCAGACACGCATGGGCAACTCCCATTGACTTGACCTATTGACTTCAATTCCCATTGACCAATTTCCTTTTATTCAAAGGAAAAATGGTCTATGGTTCAAGTCAATGGGAGGTGAAGCAGAATTCAACAGGAGCTGAATGTGCATACTTAACATGAGGGCAGATTTTGAACTCAATGACTTGAAAAGCATTTTGTGTTTTTTGTTTTAAATAGTATTTTAAGAAGTGAGGAACTAGATTGTATAGAGGGTGAACTTCAGAAACTTTTAGCTCTACATTAGCAGTTCAAATCTAGCTGTGTTAACAGCAATAGAAAGTTATGAAGTTTTGCAATCACCTGTGTGAAATGAGTTACGGTCTCAGCCTAGTTTTAGCCTATAGATAACCATTAAAACAAAACAAAAATGAAACCCACAACCTTATTAAAGCAACACCCTTTTTGGAAGTCTAAAAACATCTGAAAATGCACAAACTGAATGGACAAAGAGATTGTCATTTATGGTATGTCTGCACTTAGATCTGGAAGTGTAATTTCCAGCTCAGGTAGACCTATGTGCACTAGCTTTAACTGAGCCAGCACACTAAAAATAGCAGTGTAGCCACAGTGGTATGAGCGACTGGACAAGTTCACCATCTGAATAGGTACCTAGGGTCCCCGGTGGGACTGTACTCAAGGTGGCTAGCACATCTTCCCACCCTCGCCATCACAGCTACTCTGCTATTTTTAACATGCTAGCTCCATCACACCTCCAGCTCAAAGTTTAGCCGTACTAGGGTTACCATATTTTGAGCCTCCAAAAGGAGGACACTCCACGGGGCCCCGGCCCCACCCCCAGCCCCGCCCATGCCCCAACTCCGCCCCTTCCCCAAAGTCCCCGCCCCAACTCTGCCCCCTCCCCTGCTTCCCGCGAACATTTGATTCGCGGGAAGCCTGAAGCAGGTAAGGGAGGGTGTGGGGGGAGGAGGCGCGGCCCAGTCTGGCCCCCCCCGGCCTCTCCAGCTTGGGTCGGCTCGGGCCCTGGCGCCCCCAGCGCTCGGCACCGCCGGCCCCCAGCCCAACTCCCGGCCCAGCACCGCCAGCCCCCGGCCCAGCCCTGCCGGTCCCGATTTTCCCGGACATGTCCGGCTTTTGGGGATTTCCCCCCGGACGGGGATTTGGAGCCCAAAAAGCTGGACATGTCCGGGAAAATCCGGACGTATGGTAACCCTAGTTGTACCCATAGAGGCAGTTTCTCATTAGCAGAGTCCATTCACATAGATGAGGAAGTTTGGGTATCAGGAGGAAGCTGTGGCATCATAATGGCCTTCCGCTTCTACTGCAGCCTTTTTCAGAAGTACTGAATTCAAAACACAATTGAATTCCAAACTTTGGGAACCAACAATATTAACAGTTTCAGAACATGAAAAGTGTGTGCCTTTCAAAAGTACCAAACCATTTACACAGTCCATTTTTCCCGCCAAATATAAGTATAGGGTTCTGTGTTTCCATTCCAACTGATAACTTTAAAATCAGCGAAGAGTTTTAGATTATTGTGGTATCAACAGTTGATGCAGAATAGACACAGACTCTTGATCCAAGACTTGGCAGGTAACTACAAAGGCACTGACTTTCAAGTATTTTGTTTTCAAATGTAATTATTTATCTACTTTAAGCCTGTACACAAAGTTTCTTATTGGGCTAGGAGTCTTTCAAATGCTTGTCAAAGGATGGGAACTTTTACAGATGTGATTCTGAATGTGAAATTTACAGGAGAGTTGCCTACCTAGAGGAGGGATTTTCAAAAGCACCTATGTGACTTAGAAGTACAAGTCCCATTGAAAGGCACTTATGTGCTTCTGAAAAAGCCCACCATTCACCTGCACATAATGTAGGACTCGAAATTTTTCCCATACAAATATTACTAGGGCTGTTAAATGATTACAAAAATTAACCGTGATTAATCACACTATTAAACAATAATAGAATGCCATTTATTTAAATGTTTTTGGATGTTTTCTACATTTTCAAAAACATTTATTTCAGTTACAACACAGAATACAAAATGTACAGTGCTCACTTCATATTTATTTTTTATTACAAATATTTGCACTGTAAAAAACAAATAGTATTTTTCAATTCATCTATCATGAAAGTGCAACTTACAAATGTATATTTTTGTTACAGAACTTCACTCAAAAACAAAACAGTGTAAAACTTTACAGCCTACAAGTCCACTCAGTCCTACTTCTTGTTCAGCCAATCACTCAGACAAACAAGTTTGTTTACATTTGCAGGAGATAATACTGTCTGCTTCTTGTTTACAGTGTCACCTGAAAGTTAGAACAGGCATTCGCATGGCACTGTCGTAGCTGGCGTCGCAAGATATATACATGCCAGCTATGCTAAGGATTCATATGTCCCTTCATGCTTCAACCACCATTCCAGAGGACATGCATCCATGCTGATGATGGGTTCTGCTCAAGATCTAAAACATGTTCATTTTCATCATCTGAGTCAGATGCCACCAGCAGAAGTTTGATTTTCTTTTTTGGTGGTGCAGGTTCTGTAGTTTCCACATGGGAGTGTTGCTCTTTTAAGACTTCCGAAAGCATGCTCCACACCTCATCCCTCTCAGATTTTGGAAGGTACTTCAGATGCTTAAACCTTGGGTCGAGTGCTGTAGCTCTCTTTAGAAATCTCACATCGATACCTTCTTTGCATTTTGTCAAATCTGCAGGGAAAGTGTTCTTAAAATGAACAATATGTACTGGATCATAATCCGAGATTGCTATAACATGAAATATATGGCAGAATGTGGGTAAAACAGAGCAGGAGGCATACAATTCTCCCTTGAGTAGTTCAGTCACAAATTAAAATAATGCATAATTTTTTTAACAAGCGCCATCAGCATGGAAGCATGTCCTCTGGAATGTTGGCCAAAGCAAGAAGCAGCAAAGCATACGAATATTTAGCATATCTGGCATGTAAATACCTTGCAATGCTGGCTACAAAAGTGCCATGCAAACACCTGTTCTCACTTTCTGGTGACATTATAAATAAGAAGAGGGCAGCATTATCTCCAGTAAATGTAAACAAACTTGTTTGTCTTAGCGATTGGCTAAACAAGAAGTAGGACTGAGTGGACTTGTAGGCTCTAAAGTTTTACACTGTTTTGTTTCTGAGTGCAGTTATTTAACAAAAAAAAATCTACATTTTTAATTTTCAAGACAAAGAGATTGCATTACAGTACAGCACTTTTATGAGGTGAATTGAAAAACACTATTTTATAATTTTTACAGTGCAAATATTTGTAATAAAAAATAATATAAATTGAACAGTGTACACTTTGTATTCTATGTTGTAACTGAAGTCAATACATTTGAAAACGTAGAAAAACATCCAAATATATCTAATAAATTTAAATTGGGATTCTATTGTTTAACAGTGTGATTAAAACTGTGATGAAACGCGATTAATTTTTTTTGAGTTAATCGTGTGAGTTAACTATGATTTATCAACAGCCCTAAATATTACCATTATTTTTGTGGATCTGAAAAATCCAGGAAAATAAATGTACAGTGAAAATAAAGAAACAAACAATAAGAACACAATGAACGTTCTACACATACATAGCAATACTAGATAGACAGATAGTGTGATAGGGTCAGGCCAGATGGCTACAAGAGAGTGGTCGAAGATAGATACATTAGCTCCAGGTTAAGCAGGTCCCTTTTCCCTGGGTAAGATAACAGTGACTATTCCAGAACACTCAGGAACTTTTTTAGAACTAATTAAGGTAAGAAGGCTAATTAGGATGCCTATAGCCAACTGGGAAGTTATTAGAATTAAGGCTAATCAGGACACCTGGTATAAAAAGGCTGTCACTCCAGTTAGTGAGGTGTGCGTAAGGAGCTGGGAGTGAGAGGACGTGCTGCTGGAGGACTGAGAGTACAAGCATTAACAGACATCAGGAGGAAGGTCCTGTGGTGAGGACAAAGAAGGTGTTGGGAGGAGGCCATAGGGAAGTAGCCCAGGGAATTGTAGCTGTCGTGTAGGTGTTTCAGAAGGCACTCTAGACAGCTGCAGTCCACAGGGCCCTGGGCTGGAACCCAGGGTAGAGGGTGGGCCCAGGTTCCCCCCAAAACCTCCCAAGTCCTGATCCAACACAGGAAGATCTCTGAGGCTAGCAAAATCTGCCCATAAGTGCAGGACCCACCAAGGTAGAGGAGGAACTTTATCACAATAGATAGATAGATAAAGTGTTTGAAATATGTGCATCTTGCCATTGTTATACCTTCTTCCACTTCCTGGCATCAGTAATTTCCTCTCTCTTCTTTCCTTGTATGCATCCAGGTGTTGTTGTTTTTCCTTTCTCTTCACTATCTGACCTCTCTTTTCCTTATCTCTCCTTTGACCCTGTTATTTCTTTTTCTCATATACTGTGTTCTCTACCTCCATTCTTTATATTTTCAAATCACTCCTTTCCCATTTCTCTCCAACTTAAATCTTTCTCTTTTTATACATATAAAACAAACTTCTCCTTTCTGCTTTATACAATTGATTTTTCCCTTGCTTACTCTCACTACTGTGCCCATTCACATAGCCACCTTATTAATCCCCACCCACTGATGCCCAGTCTTTGGAAATATTATCAGATACATACTGTTGAGAGGAATACGTTTACTAGCCAAAGAATGATACAGAAGATGAGTGGCTCCAATATCCTGGCCAGAAAACAATGCACCCCTCCCTCCAGCTGTTCTGTGGTCCATGTAGAACTGGTTGGGAATTTTCCAACAAAAGAAAATGCTGGTTCATGAAACCTGAAATGTTTTGTGGAAACATTTGATGCCTGCCGATGAACCACAGGCAGATTTCCATTAGAAACCCACCTGGTTTCCTGCCAGCTCACCGGGTGGACTGCTGGGGGTCCTAGGGCTTCTAGGGTCTGTGGATCTGAGGCATCCCTGTCATGCAAACAGCCCTGAAGCTAGGGACCACAGAGTGTCTAGACATCTCTGCCATGGATTCAGGAACTGGGAGCTGGAGGCACTGAGAATCCTAGGCTTGGCTCTGAGCTGTGAAGCAGGGAGCCTGGAAGCCCTGAGAAGCTTAGCTCAAGCTTGGGCTCTCAGGGCTTCCTACTACAGAGCTGGGGGGGGGGGGGTCTTCTTTGCAACCATAATCATAAGAAACTACGCCTGAAGTCTACAGAAATTGATATTTGCCTGGAAAGCTTCTTTCTGACCACAAGCAAGTGGGAGAGTGGACAATGAAGCCATAAATACATGTACAGAAATATGTGTAAAAACTATCATCTAAATTTAAATACAACACTGGGAGTAACATCCTTACTCTTGCAAGAACTGCCATGGGATGTTTAACTACCAAAAATCGTTTGGATCTAGATTTTACATTCCCATTTGAAACATTGAAGAATTTAAATATCCAATCACTTATACTTAGCTAATGCTCCCTTACCATGAAACACACCAGTTTTTTCAAGCGAAATAACTGTGGATACCAAATGGATTTATCATCATCATTAGTATTTTAAATGTCTTTGTAATGAAATACAGTAAAGGAACAGATCACCAAATTCATTTTGAATGGTTAAATCTCTACAAGAGATTATTTCCTTCTCAGATCTTTGCCTTAAAAGCAGAAATGGTTTCAATTATTAAAAATGGGAATGAAGTCACCTATTTAAAAAGACAACCTGTGCGAGTTGTCTCCCCCCATCTCTTCTTATGAATAAACTGAAAAGTTCTATTTCTGTTTTAACTAAGTTATTTTATCTTCATTTTCTGCTTTTTAAAAACTTTTCATTACTAACTTCACTTAAGTTCTTTAAACATTCCATTGTAAAGGATTTACTTCTACTTTTTATAATTATAATAATATCTAACTCTTATGTAACATTTTTCATCAATAGATCACAAAGTGCTTTACTATGGAGGTCAGTATCGTTATTCTTATTTCACAGATGGGGAAACTGAGGCACAGAGGGGAGCAGTGATTCCCCACAATCATTCAGCAAGCCAGAATCAGGAATAGAACACGTTTCCTAAGCCTCAGTCCAGCACTCTATCCACTAGGCCACAATGATTTATGCATAATGCTATTGACTTCACTGTAATGACCTGTAAAAACTTATACACATACTCAACTTTCAATAGGGTTAATTAAAGTTAAACATGCGGTACAGGTCTTTGTAGAATTGGGGCTTACTTTTGTATATTTTTAACTTCATTAAAACAGTGTCCAAGAAATTAGATGCAAAACTTATATTTTCTAAAGAAAATGCTCTACAAAACTCAATACAAACAAAAATGTGTGCAACTACTTGAGGATGGGTTAAAAGAATGGGAGGAAAAGATAAAAGAGTATGTTCAAATCCTCTAATATTCCCCCCTTTTCACTCCTTAAAAATTGGGCAATTGGACACTTACAAAATTACATACATTTGGTTGGATCCTAACAAAGCATTTGTTGGTTTTGTAATATTCTTCAGGATACAATTAGTCACTTGTTTGTTAAATGTCTGATATTAGCAAAAAATAATTTTCCTTTTACAGAAGTCAAAATCCTTCAGTGACTACTTGACGTCAATGGAACTACTCACAAGCTTTAGGTTAAAACTGTGCTTAAAGCCTCAATCTTTCAAATTCACAATCTGTGGGTGAATTGGTGGGCCCCATTGACTTCCATTAGGCTGTGTGAGAGTAGAGCAGTTCACCTGTGACTTATAAATTTTGATATCAGTGCCAGAGAAACTCAGCACTTGGCATAATCTAGCCCTTATAATATTAAACAATCTAGAATATGAAATGTGGTCAAGTTAACATTAACAAAGCAACCTTCATTTGTTGAATTTCCTGATGTCATTTCTTGAACTTGTTACCTTAGTTTTGCATTAATACTGGAAGATTTTGTTGTTGTTTTTGTTTTGCATATTAGTACCTATGTATTTAGCTACATAACGCATAGGAAACAAGTAAGTATTCCTTTTATTCTTTATCCCCATGATTTGTCAATGAGTGGAAGAGGTAGCACCTGAAGTAAGTGTAAGACACTCTAGTTATGCTTGTTCATATATAATTTTTGGATGTAGCTATCATTTTACAATAGTTTATTCCTGGCAGCTGAGTGATGTTATTGCAAAGTAGTTTCAAATCCACAAACTCTTTGATCAATAAATGATGCAACATGCTCCCCTACACCTAAGGCGACAGGTCTTTAAATATGTTCCATTCTATGCATCCGAAGAAGTGGGCTGTAGCCCACGAAAGCTTATGCTCAAATAAATTTGTTAGTCTCTAAGGTGCCACAAGTACTCCAGATCTTTAAAACTAACATAATTTGTTTTATATAGAAAAATAGCTTTGTCCCTGTGTCAACAGTATACAGTGGGATATATAGTCATGAAAAACCTTAGGAATAGAAGGCAAGATGGCAACTTTTTTGCTTTCTGCTCATCAGTATTCATATAATAGGCAAGCCTAAACTGCATCTGCATTCAGCAGCACTCCTGATCAGAAACCACATACTCCCATTAGAAAGAGAAGTCCTAATGTGAGCATGTACAGATTCAAGATTAGAGGGCTCACAAATTTTAATAGCTCTGTCAACTGGAGTATGGTTAACCACCCTCTGATAACCAAGGGGTGATGATTGGAATAAAGATAGCAATAAGCATATGTGGTTTTTTTCTGTAAAAAGTCAACAAAGAACAGTAATACAATGAATCTATGAATTTACAATATGAAGAGAAAAAGACAGCCCTTTCCTTCCAATTTCCAAGGCAAATTTATAGTAGGATGCCTAGAATATGGAGTCTAAAAACAAAGTTGAGAACTGTGTGTCACTCTGTGACACTGACACAGACAGAGATATCAGCTACAGATTTAGACTTTCACATTTCTGGATATGGAAAAAGTCATAGCCACTGGGAGGAAATACATGAGAGATCTTGTATGAGAGTGGCATCGTTGTCCTACTAGATAGGAGAAAATACATCCCCAATTACTTCATTTCCTTCATCACTACCATAAAATAGAGCAAATGGAACTAACCTTCCTGTCCTCAGGACTACATCTTCCCATCGTCTCTATTATTATTTTCTGGTAGTTTGCCTGTGTAGGGTAGTATAGGATAGTTTGTGTACATAGCTGTATCTTTTCCTGGGAGCCTTCAGCCTCATAATCACACTGGACTCTGAGCCCTATAGAGCCTTCAAGAGATGTGCCTCCTGCCCATCAATTGTACTGGAGAACACTTCAGTGCCTTCTATGTCTGGGCGAGAGTGAATATCTCTCTACTGTTGTCTGTCTGCTACCATATGTAAGACTCAGTCATGCTCAGGAGAGAAAACATTTTATTTATTTTATAACCTGCCTTGTTAGTTTGGATTGTGTTTATTGACCCAATTATGGTAGGCAAACACTTTCATTCATTAGAAAAAACAAAGCGGAGAGATTTTCAAAATACAGTTTATTAGAAAACATGCACTATCTCAGGAGAATTAGATCAGTCTGAAAGCTTCATTCACATGACTGAGGCTGATTTAATCAACTTGCGGCAAAGAGAAAGAGTAGGTTTTAACTGAGCAAACAGATGTATGAAGGCCACAGAAATGTGTCCTTAAAGAAAGAGAATGTAAGATATAAATAACCAGGAGTTAGCTGTCTCCATCCACTAGAGGTGACTTTCCCAAACAGTTAGACGTATGCTCTCTATATTGTGAATCCTGGCAAGCGGACAGGGTGCATGAAAGAATCTCCTGGGAGAGCCACTTGTTTTCTTTACTTAGCCTGCTAAGACAGGTTAAATGATGGGGCAAAGGCTACGAATTGGGACGAGGGATGTCCGTGGGAATCAGGGATGTTAGATTGCACATTTATGGTGCACTGACTCTGCCAAAGTCACTACAACATAGATAAGTTCATTTTAAAATCCTTGGAAGTAACTTGGCTAAATCCAGCACAAGTCAGCGAAGAAAGTTATAAAATGTATGTGTTATCTGCACTTAACTGAAACCAAATTTTATATATGTGTGTGTATATATATAGATGTGTGTGTGTGTGTAAATAACCTTTGCTCTTTATTAACTTATTGACACATTCTGAGGGTCATCCTTGAAACTGTCGTCAAAAAGTTTAAAAACAACCTTGCCTGCTGTCAGGCTTCGAAAAGATACTCTCCTATTAGGGGAACCACGGAAGGAAAGATTGCCATCCTTATTCTCAGAGACATATTGAATAGTGCACAGCTAAAATGAGCATTTCAGATACTTGCTTTGTCATCTGACTCTGAGTGGTACTATCACTGAGATAATTTGAAGTAGGGATCAAACAAGAAAGCGTAGCAAGCAGATAATGCTGGGTCTGTATTATGTTACTGAGCCCTGTATCTGTATCAGTTCTGCTAGCAATTTGTCTACAGAGGCCAAAACCAATTTGTTGGAATTCCCATCAAAGGCAATTTCATGCACTCTTCCACTACTGCTTTGAACAAGTTCAGGATGGTAATAAAGTGATACGTAATAGTCACCTTAGTTACAGTGTTCAGATCATATGGCTTTCTCAGTGGTGCTCAGTGGGAATTCTAAAAGATTCACAAAGAGCTACTGACTGAGATGAGCAGAAAACCTTCGGCAGTCATGAGCAGCCAGTTTTCAAACAAAACTTCCTTTGACTGTGGGCTGGAAAATAGTGTATGAGCATTCAGAAAGTTGACCGTGGTTCACTGAGTTCAGCCATATGCAGCATTTCTTTTCTAGTATTTTGCTGTGTATTCAATATTGGTTTCAGCCGTGCTTAGATTTGGGCATTGCATTCCTTTGCTGATCTTAGCAAACACAATTGGGTGATGCTAAAAAGTAATCACTAAACTATTATTTCAAAGACAGGGGTAACTGTATCCAAATGTGGAAAAAACACCATCTCTGGCACTCTATGATTTAGATGGAATGCCAGCCGGCAAAACTTAAGACCCCAAAGGAAGACTAGTTCAGTGGTTAGGGCACTAGCCTAATACTTGGAAGAGCCAGATTCAATTCTCTGCCCTGCCACAGACCTCCTGTGTGACCTTTGGCAAGTCATTTAGTCTCTCTGTGCCTCAGTTCCCCATATGGAAAATGGGGATAAAAATACTTTCCTCCCACACAGGGGTATTGCAAAAATAAATACAAAGAAGATTGTTAGGATCTCCAACACTAAGGTAATTGTGGGGTGGCGGGAATATGAGTAACTAAGAGAGGAGATCTATTGCTATTAAATAGCCAGGACTGAATTTAAAGAAGGTTGAATGCATTCTGTAAAGGGAAGTAAGTTCTGCATGTTTGATTAAAGAGACTTCAGCTTTGAAGAATGAGATGTAAAAATGACCTGCACACAAGGGCTTAGTGATGGTCCCTGAAAATACAAAAAATAAATAAATAAAAAGAGTCTTAATGTGCAATTAGAGATCGCGTTGTATCAACTTTTCTTTAGTCAAGACAGTGTTAATTTTAGAGACTTCTATTCCTGGTACTCAGGAAACTAAAGAATGTGAATCATTTCCATAACAGACCATACTAATACCAGAAATTGACTATTTTGTTCCTTTTTAGTAGTACAGAACTGTGGAAGACATTATGTGGTGTTTGTTCTGTTGTTGTAGTTCTATTAAGAGAGACAAGGCAGGCAGGTCAACTTCTGTTAATGGAAGGGACAAGTTTTTGAGCTTCACAATGCTCTTTCTTTCACGGTATCTGATGCTTCTAATAACTATACTAAGCATCACCTTTAAAAGTTTTTGAACCACAATTTTGACACTTTTAAATAAGCACTTTGCATTTATCAACTCAGTTACCTGAAAACTGCAAAATACTTCATCAATAAAAACATTCATGTCTAGCTATAGATCATTAAGGAAAATACATACTAATATACCCATTTTACAGATAGGTTCAGTAAAGTATATGAGCTATAAACCTGTTTATTTATATATTGAAGTAAGAGTGTGTGTGTGTGTGTGTGTGTGTGTGTGTGTGTGTGTGTGTGTGTGTGCGCGCACGCATGTAAAATGTAAAGAAATCTCAATCAGATCTCTCCAGACACTTAACAGAAGGCAAACTCCCTCTCATCCTCATAATATACCTGGCCAACTAGGCAATGTCATATCATTATAGTAAACATGACTTCTGCCGCAGATCAGCATATGACATCAAGTCCTGATTTTCACAAGTGCTGAGCCTCTTCAGATTTCATTGACCTCAGTGCAATGTCGTCAGCATTCCTGAAAATCTAGGCTCCAAATCAATTCTTCTACCTCACCCTAGTACAGCAAAATTCTGATCTAGCCTTTTTATCTAGTAAGTTCTACACAAACACATACAAGTTTGATCCCACCAATATCACAGTTTTATGAGGTGCTTTCGATATTTAAGATTATTTTTCTTAGCTTGAAAATATGTCACAATACTAACACAAAAAGATAAAGAATACCATGTTCATGGGCAAAACAAAAATGTTAAGGCCCTGATTCAGCAAAACCCCTAAGCATGTGTTTGGCTTTAGGCACATGGTTAAATCCAATTCTGTTCTGCAAAAGCACTTAACTTTAAGCGATGCTTAAGGGCTTTACCAAACTGGGACCTAATACAATAAACAAAGTGATCATTTTCCACATTGTTGATCCTATATGTTCAATTACTTCTGGGGTAAGAACAAATTAGTAACAAGAAAAGGAGAAAGCAAAGAAACAAAAAGTGTTAAGTAGTAATATGGATATCCCATTTCTAGGTGAGATTTATGAGCTTGGGTATGATATCTTGTAGATGGCCCCCAGGAGAAAAATAACTCATCCATGTTGCTGTTTCAGTTGATAACTCTCCCTCTGTAATATGCACTTTGTTACAGAGCTCAAGATCCCTGGCTCTTAAACTAGCAGTAAAGGAGGGGGAGTAGCTAAATTCTTTTGAGCACACACAAAATCACTGCAGAGAAGTACTCTAATAGCTTTTGGTTCAAACATATTTTACTTTTTCTTGGAACCCTTTCATGATTTCCTCAACTGAGGAGGACATATTTTTTCTTTGAATACACAAAGTGTCTTCTAATGTTGAAAAGTCTTTCTATAGCTA
This sequence comes from Chrysemys picta bellii, assembly GCF_011386835.1. Lineage (NCBI taxonomy): Eukaryota > Metazoa > Chordata > Testudines > Emydidae > Chrysemys > Chrysemys picta. The sequence continues at coordinate 23,612,241 of NC_088795.1, forward strand.
TGTTTCCATAGTAACTGAAACCATTATATTTTGTGAAATTAATTGTTGTCTTTTCAAGTGAAATCTATTATTATATTGGGAGTCACCATGGTCTGGATTCACTGAAATCAATCGACCTTCAGTATAATGCAACTTTTTAAAAACTTGGAATGGAAAGCATTTAGTGTATTGTTGTTACATGCTATAATTCCGGAGAAAATTGAGGAATAATAGTGGGTGTAATAAATAATTGGCAGCATTATTTAAAAAGATAGAAATGATGACTTAGTGATATAAACTTAGGAACAGTAAATACAAAGAGTGAAATCCTGGCTGCAATGAAGCTGATGGCAAAATTCTCAATTCCTTCACTGGTGCTAGGCTTTCACTATAGGATGTAGTTCCAGAGAGTCTTAATATGACTGAGCCATTTCTCAATCCTCTGACATGCATACATTTAATATTAAGCACTTTAATGATTTTTGTTTTTTTGGATCAGATCTTTTAAAACAGAGGTCATGTCTTCTTTGTGCTGACAATGCAGGGATTCTGTAAAACATTTCTAAATAATAGCGATTGGCCCCATTATCCTTGGCCAAAATGTCATGCTTTCTCCATCACTTTATGCCACTGCATTTCACTCGTGCTGTGTGTAACTTTAAGCAAGAAAGTTGTTTTTTATTAAATGTGGTAAAGAGTTAGAATTGGATTATAGTTAATAAAAATAATACAGATAATTATTATTTATTACTAGGCTATTTCTCTATTTGCATCCAAATCCCTCTGTTAGACCCACTTCTAATAAAATGTCTACACAAAATAAGTAGAATATAATTTTATTTATAGGTATATTTGCTCCACCATGCTGAGCACAAGACTTAGACTAGTAACAGGAGTAATCTTATTTCTGCAGCACCTGTGCTTTCTCATTAAGCTGACCCTGCACTTTTGTTACTCCCACAATTGTGCCATGTCTAAAACTAAATTGTATGTTCTTCAGGACAGAGACCTGGGTTTCATATTTAAACTGACAGACACCTGGCAAACTTTTGGGTGCTGTATATTAAGTAAAGAGTTATTAGGGTTACCATACGTCCAGATTTTCCCGGACATGTCCGGCTTTTTGGGTCTCAAATCCCCGTCCGGGAGGAAATCCCAAAAGGCCGGACATGTCCGGGAAAATAGGGAGGGAGGGACCGGCGGTGCTCGGCTGGGGGCCGGAGCCGCTGGGGCTGGCAGTGCTCGGCTGGAGCCGCCAGGGCCGGCGGTGCGGGGCTGGAGCCGGGGGCCGGGCTGGGGCCGGCCAGGGGTGCTCGGCCAGGGGTGCTGGGCCGGGGTTGGGGGCTGGCGATGCTCGGGGCCGGGGCCAAGCCGGGCAGGAGACGCCGGGGCCAGAGCCGCGCCTCCTCGCGCCCCCCCCGCCCCAGCTTGCCTGCTGCTTCAGGCTTCCCGCGAATCAAATGTTCGCGGGAAGCAGGGGAGGGGGAGGGGCAGGGGGAGGAGTTGGGGTGGGGGCGGGGCAGGGGCGGAGTTGGGCGGGGACGGGGCCCGTGGAGTGTCCTCTTTTTGGACACTTAAAATATGGTAACCCTAAGAGTTATAGTATTTATGTGTTAAAAATGACAATTCAGTCTATCATGGCTGATTTTTTGGACTCAAAATGTGAACCTGTTTCAATCTTCACCCACTTATAAACATTTTTGAGGTCCAGTAAAGATGAAAAAAATGAACTCCCATTTGCAGCCCCGTTATTATGACTGTAACTTGTATATGTTAGTAGCAACCTGAAGCACTGACGGGGGCCCTGCTGTGTTACATGATGACTAGGCATCGTGTACTCCCCAGCGCGCCTCTCAAATTCCAAAAGACATCATTCATTTTAGTCTTAAAGTTATTTATGTTCACATAAATTTGGTGTCCTTTGCTTTTATCAGCTACTTCAGCTGGAACAGAATTAGACCAATACTAAGTGCTTTTGAAAATCCCTCCCCTAGCATCATAACTCCATTATGATTCCTTTCAGCTTGCTCCCCTAATTTCCCTAGCATGTAGACAGCTCAGAACAAAGACAGCTCATGGCCCACAGAGCTTTGTAACTTCGTCAACCAGCTCGCAGCGCACACACACACACACACACACACAGCCCTTCTGACTTTGGATTTAAGTGACTAAATGTTATCAGTTCTACACAGAAAGAAGCAGCTATGAAGTAAGCATTGGCCTGTCTTTTCACAGACATTTATCAAGGCTGTACACAAACTGCTGATGTGGGCTGCTGGGCTGCTGGTTTAAATCTGTATTGTTAACAAGTGGAAACATTTGCAAAACATGTTGAAACCGACTTTATGAAGACTGTAGCAGTGGGGAATACGTTTGGAGTAGGATGTTGCTTTTGTTGCGCATAGTTGTATAACAATAAATAAAGGAGAACTTAGGGCAACCAAAGCAAAATAATTTGCATGGGTTCTTTAAGTCAAATCCTACTACCCACACAAAGCCCAAGTAAATGGGCCTGGTGCAGGAAGTTTACTAAAGTATTCATGGATAATGGCATGGAAAAGAGATGCTGACTCTTTCTTTACAAGCATCAATAAAGCTGCTCTATAGTGGTTAATGCAGCTGCAATGATTGCAGAAAATTTTGGCCAGGAGATCCACTTAGTAGTGCATGCACCATCCCTGTGCCCACCCTAATCTGGGCCCATTCCTCCCCCTACCTCGTAGAGGAGGCATCCAAATTAGGGCTACCATATGTCCGGATTTCCCCGGACATGTCCGGCTTTTCGGTCTATAAATAGCCGTCCGGGAGGGATTTTTAAAAATCTAAAAATGTCCGGGATTTCTCCCCCGGTCGGCTATTTATGGACAGAAAAGTGGCAGCCAAGTGCCACTCGGCAGCCAAAGCCCCTTCCTGGGTCCCCCCATCCCCTGCAGCCTTACCACGCCGTTCGGCCCCGCAGCTGTCTTCCCCCTCCTCCCTATCCCTGAACGCTCCGCCCACCTGCTCCTCCCCCTCCCCTGCTACCCGCGAATCAGATCTTCACGGGAAGTCTGAAAAAAAGCAGGGGCAGGCAGGAGGCAGCAGCCGGTAAGCTGGGGCTGGGGCGGCGGGGACGCGAGGAGGAGAGCTCTGGGGAGGTGCGGCCCTAGCCGAGCGGTGCCCTCCAGCCCGGGCCAAGTGGCGCCCGGTGGCCCCAGTGGCTCCAGCCCTGGCCCCAGCGGCTCCGGCCCGGTCAGGCCCGGCTCGGCTCGGGCCCCAGGGCATCGGCCCCGGTTCCAGCCGAGCGCGCCAGCCTGGCCCCAGCTGAGCGACGCCGGCCGAGCACCCCCGGCCCCAGCAGCTCTGGCCCGGCTCGGGCCCCAGGGCGGCGGCCCCGGTTCCGGCCGAGCGCGCCGGCACCGGCCCCAGTGGCTCCGGCCCGGCTCGGGCCCCAAGGTGGCAGCCCCGGTTCCGGCCGAGCGCGCCAGCCCGGCCCTGGCTGAGCGGCACCGGCCGAGCACCCCCGGTCCCTGCAGCTCTGGCCCAGCCCGGCTCGGGCCCTAGGGCAGCAGCTCCGGTTCCGGCCGAGCACGCCGGCACAGCCCCAAGCCCCGCAACCCCGGCCGGAGCGCAGCCTAATTCCTGGGCTCTTTAAAGCTGGCCCTGGTCAGGGGACAGGGAGGGGGGGTTGGATGGGTCGGGAGTTCGGAGGGGGCTGTCAGGGGGGCAGGGGTGTGGAGGGTGTGGAGAGAGGTTGGGACAGTCAGGAACAGGGAGCGGGGGGGGGGGGGTTAGACAGGTCAGGGGTTCTGGGGGGGCTGTCAGGGAGGCAGGAGTGTGGAGAGGGGTTGGGACAGTCAGGGACAGGGAGCAGGGGGAGTTAGATGGGTCTGGGGGTCTGCAGGGTCTGTCAGGGGGCGGGGAGCAGTTGGATAGGGCATGGGAGTCCCTGGGTTCTGTCTGGGGGTGGGGGTGTGAATATGGAGTGGGGGTGTGGATAAGGGTCGGGGCAGTCAGGGGACAGATAGGATCCTAGGGGGGCAGTTAGGGTGGGGGGTTCTCAGGAGGGGGCAGCCAGGGGACAAGAAGCAGGGCGGCTTAGATGGGGGTGAGGTCCTAGGGGGCAGTTAGTGGCAGGGGTCCCAGGAGGGGGCAGCCAGGGGACAAGGAGAGGGGGGGATTGGGAGTTCTGAGGGGGGCAGTCAGGGGGTGGGAAGTGGGAGGGAGTGGATGGGGGTAGGTGGGGCAGGGGCGGGGCTAGAGTGAGGCTCCTCCCCCCGTCCTCTTTTTTGCTTGTGGAAATATGGTAACCCTAATCCAAATAATGAGCAGACAAACTGCATCTTTGCCTTCACATGCAGTGGTGGACAGGCAGAGGTGGTGTTGACTCCCCCCTTGCAGTGCCAGCCAACACAGCTCACTCAGTGGAGAGAGGAAAGCAAGCTGTGCCAGGTAAAGGACTGGTACATCTTGCCTTCCCCTCTGGAGCAAAGTGGAAGCAGGTACTAAGCTGTGACTGAGTCCTACACACTGCTCCTTATTGAGGGTAGATTGCAAGATTCCAATCAAAGCCCTAGATATCATGTGCGAGCATACACACCGTACACCAAGTGAGCTCTAACTATACATGGGTGACCTCATGACAGAAAAAGTAGTTTGAACACATAGTATGGTGATCAATTATTCATCAGTAATAGTATATACTTTTGTCCATCCACAGTTCATCAACAATTACACTATTTTTTTTCATTCCTGTTTTTACTCACTTCATATCTTAATAAATATTTTTAAATCACATGACTATTTGCAATTCACTAATGCTGAGTATTTTGGCTTTGCAACAGAATTCTATTTCTATTCTGATATTATTGTCTCAGACAATCAGAGTACACCAATGTTGTATGGCTACTGATGCATAACTGTACTGTTCCTGTTCCCCTTCCCCTCCCACCCCATTAAGTTATTATTTGTGCTATAATTAGTTGGGGCGCTAATATTTGCATATTCACTGTATGTTCTATAGCTGTAATGCAAATATTCATCTCTCTCTATTTTGACTGGTTACAGTAATCCTTATGCACAAACTTACTTCTGTACTTAGAATTTTCAATGTGTTTGCTACAAAAGAGATGCTGTCTTGGATTTTTCATTCCCTTCAGTGAAAAAAGCAAAGGAACTGGCATCAAAATTATTTATTTTTTAAACATCTCCCTCCTTCCTACAATTCCTCTTCCTCTCTGCAGGTCAGCACAACTCTTGTCCCCAGCATTATTGCCACACAGCATATCTGCATATACAATTCCAGCCCCTTCCTCCCTTTTTAGTTTTGGAAATAAAATGTGAAATCCCTAATGTGGGGGCTTGGAAAGGAGATAAGAATTTCAGAAGGGAAGGGAAGAGAATTTAACTGGGGAAGAGAACAGAGAAGGTTTTAAAATCATATATATTATTTTATGGTGACAATTCTGGCAAGTCAGACTGGGATTCACAAAAGCGCATTTTCAAAAGCCCCTATGTGACTTAGGCTCCTAAATCCCATTTTCAAAAGTCACCTAAATACTTAGGCATCTGAGACTTAGGTTCCTAAATTTCTAAGTCCTTTTTTGAAAATGGGACTTAGAAGCTTAAAAACTTTCCCCCCAACTCCCACTGAAATTCACTCAGTGCTTTGAAAGCTCATTTTGTTCCTTGTTCCCTCAGTCATGTAGTTTATTAAGGGCTAGTCAACACGATGCAGCTGCACCACTGTAGCGCATCTGGTGAAGATGAGCTATACCAACAAGAGTGCGCTCTCCTGTCGGCATAATCGCCCCATCTCAACAAGAGGCAGTAGCTACGTTGGCGGGAGAGCATCTCCCACTGACAGCACAGTGTAGACACCGCTTTAAGTCGATGTAACTTACATCACTCGGGGTGGGGGGCTCTTTCATACCCCTGAGTGATGTAACTTACATCGACTTAAGCAGTAGTCTAGACAAGCCCTCAGTCTAGGATACAGTGAGTTTCTCAACCTGGAAGAACCCTCAAGTCGCTGCCATCTTAAAAATGCAGTTGTGTTACTTACTGGTTTCAGAGGACGTTCCCATTTTACACTTGGGTAAAATGGCTCAAACCACTAAACTCTTTCAGGCGACAGGAAACTTCAACTGCAGCCACTGATTAATATGATGATAATCAGTGGTATCTTACTAGTTATAGTTTGTATGTTTAATTTATTTTAATTATCAAGCTCCTGACATTTTTTTTAATTGGAAACATACGATGAGTTATAGATCAAACATCATCTCACCCCCCACCACTTGAAATACCCCATAACTTGTAACTATGTTTCTGCCCATGTTCTGTTTACTTCAAGTGAGAAGAAAATAAATGATAAAAGTGTTATATTGTTCTTCAACATGCTTCAGAGATCTTATTAAATTACTGTATGAAACAAACAGATGCATCTAAGCTACGTCGTGATTTCAGTTTATTATAGTTTTAATCTTCAATGCATTCATCTAATCAAATTAAGCTCTTCCCAACCTTAGCATTATATGTATATGCAGATTTCCTTCATATTTGTTTTCAACATTATAAGGTTTTAATTGTTCACAAGTAACATTATATAATAATATACTTGATTAATCTCATATTGGAGCTACAATTATGTTTTGTAATCTAATTTGTACCTACGGGGGGCGGGGGGACTTTAATACAAATACTGCAGAGTTAGAAATTACTAAATGAATTAATTTTTCCCCATCACTTTTAACACTCAGACACTGTTAACACAAGCTACTGCTGTGCAGTACACAAACCAGGGGCCTAACACAGCAAGTGGCCCCTGCCTTGGAATTTCTACTGAAGTTGATGGGAGCTCTACACTCACCAGATGTGACTCAACTGGATATACAGCTTCTCTACATGTCAGTAGATACACTTTTTGGTATTTAAAGGTCTGCCATATTTTAGAACTGATATGTAAATGCCATGGGCTCCTCCTTATACACATATAATAGGTAGCTACAGGTAAGAGACAGGCAAACATTTTCCACAAATACTCTCTCACTTTTTTTTTTTTTAAAGGAATTCAGCTTGGTCATATAAGTACCCCTTCAAAGTTTGCTTTCTATTAACATTCATGCATTTGAGGAGGGTGCCGCTGGTCAACTTTCTGCGTTTCCTGAACAAGCTGGCTTTCTCCTGGCCCAGGTGAATCTAGCCTAGGCAATTCCTACTTGGACTGGATGGAATTTCCCTCTGGACACAAACCCAGCAGAGCTCTCTATTCAGGTATTCTACACAGCAGCAGGTGCAGAAGAAGGTTTTCCTTCTAGGCTTCAACTCTACTTGTCTGTCATGCTGGGATCAGGTAGGGGCTGCAGCATATGCTGTAGCATATCCTTGCTACATTGCTCAAGAAGAAAGAGAAACCAAGAGGCTCATCACCAACCTCAGAAAAAGAAGTTCAGTACAGATCCTACCAAATTAAAGCACAAATGAAAGAGAACTGGTCTAATAAGTGCAAAATTTCACAAAATTGTACAGAATGCTGCTTTTGCACCACAACCTTACTGTAAATCTCTATTCATTTAATTAATTAATTAATTAAATTATTTTGAAAAAGTTTTCTTTAAGCTGTAACTATTGCAATGGCTGACCCCTAAATGTGTTATTCTTTCTCTTGGTATTTTGTTTCAGCTTGAAAGGAAAACTCTTCACTGTTTGCAAGAACATCAATGAGAACTCCAACTCCAGTCTCCCTCATCCTGTTGGAATCTTTGGGGAGGACTTCAGGGGTCAGTGGATTGGCCTGTTCTATCTATCTACTCTCAACAGCTAGTAGGCCCACCCTTGTCTTCCCCCACCAAAGGAAGGGTTTAAAGGGTGGCCATGGACAAGTTTCCCATTACTGTGTTGCAATGGGGCAGCTAAGGCTCCAGAATGAGATAAAAGTCAGGTGGTGGCACATACAGCAGCAGAGGAAACATTTCCTGTGCTCACTTCTGCTGAATTAGATGGGCAGCAAGAACAGAAGGCAACCTTCAGTGATTCACTAAGTTGTCAAAGAGAGCAGAATTTGGCCCTGTGAGTTTATAAAAGTTTAAAAATATAGCTTTTTTTTTGGTCAGTTTAAGCTAGTTTTAATCCTACTAAATGCCATCATACATTATAATTTAATAAACAGAAATGCATTAGGTATCTATTAAGCTTCATATCTTTATATGAAATAATTTTACATTGTTAGACTATTGTTAAATTGGCCTGTATTGAAATTGCTTCCTTTAGTCCTGCTTATATTATCTCCACTGACCAGCCAGGATGTATTTTTTCATTCCCATTTGTCACATTGTGTTCTCCTCTACTTTTAAAATAATTTGACGATTTTCAGTCAAACACTTGCATTAACAATCTGCTGCATTCTCACCATCTAGGAACCTCAGCAAATAGCTAACAAATTACTCACCCTATTTCTTTGGGCTCCAAATTTGCTTCTGTGATACAGAGGCCCATTGGTGCCCATTGGCAAAGGGTTCACTACTGTGTCAGCAACTCACATCAGGCCTGACAAATTCACTACACCTAAACACAAGGCTTCCATGATATTTATCCACAAAGAGTGTCTTGTAAGGTATCTAATGAAAGCCAGTGACACACAGGCATTGTAAGATATACATACATACAGTATTGAAAAGAGATGTGTTTCTATTAAAAATATGTTTTAAACTATGCAACAAGGCAGAGTTGACAAACAGGTTTTCTCACAATGTACATCTATTCACCTATTCCTGTCTCTGATGCAAATTAAGCATTGTAAGCCAATTGTAACAGGAGCTACATTTACATGCCAAGTCAACATGAGGGTGTGAAGTCGTCTTGGAGCCAGCACAGCAGGAAGAAAACTACTGGAGGTCATCTTGGCCTGGGGACAAAACAATGTGTTTTGGGAAAAATAAGGAGAAGCAAAAAGTCATTTTGGTATCCATTTCCTCAGGAAACCCCTGGAAGGGCATGGGAGACCAACATAAACTTGGATCCTGGTTTTGCCTGAAAACTAGCAGCTCTGTCAAAGGGCTTGGCTACATTAGCAAGTTAGAGCGCATTAAAGCAGCCCCAAGTGCCCTAACTCCCAACCCGTCCACACTGGCAAGGCACTTAGAGCACCTGGATTCTGCAGCTGGAGCGTTCCTGGTAATCCACCTCCACGAGAAGCATAACAATTATTGTGCCTCGGCTGAAACGCCCCAGCATCAGTATGAACGAGGTGTTGCGTTACTGTGCTTTGATCGGCCTCTGGAAAAGTCCCATAATCCCCTTAAGTCAAGTGGCCACTCTTGTCATTGTTTTGGAATTGGCTGTAGGAATGCAGATATGCCCTTTCAAAGCTCCGTTTCTGTCAGCCGGCATGCTTATCTGCATTGGGACAAAGCAAACCATTAGTGTGGAATGTTGCTTGCTGTGAGTGTGTGAGAGAGAGGCGGGGGGAAGGGGGATCTCAACTTACAAGACAGCATGCTGACACACTCTCAGCATCCCAAAAATGCACTCTCTCCCCCTCCCACATACACACAACACACTCCCTGTCTCACTCCACACACACCCACATTTGAAAAGCACGTTGCAGCCACTTGAATGCTGGGATAGGTACCACAATGCACTGCTCTTTGTGGTGTTGCAAGAGCTGCTAATGTGGCCACTCCCGTGCGCTTCCAGCTGAGTGTAAACACTAGGCAGCATTTTCCCTGCTGCAGTCTCCGAACGCTGGTTTAACTCCCAGCACTCTCCATTTGCAAGTGTAGCTATGCCCAAAGACTGAATCCTTGGGGTAAAAGCAACTTTGTTAAATAGGAAATGTAATCATTCATCAGTGTTAACCTAGGATTGTGTTATATGTTTTGTTTTATATGTATAACCATTTCTGTTTCCACTTGTTATCTTTACTCACTATTTCTTAAGACTTAACCTTTGGTTATGGTGGATTCACTATACGTATATTTCAGTGCTGTAAAGTTATAAAGAACCCAATCCTGAGTTGTAGCAATCAAGCTGACTGTTTCTTTGGGCACAGCTTATCAGGTAATTTCTGAGAGTGTCCAGTGGTTAAGGACTGGATACTATAGGAGGACGCTTTCAGAGGAGCTCAGGGATTGGGATCCATCTATTGTTAACCTGCAAGGCAAAATCAGGTCTGGCAGAGCTCTGAGTAGATTGTTCAATTGGCTAACAGACTTGAGGGAAGAAGAAGCAGACACTCAGTTTAGTACCAGCAAGTCTCTCTCTAGCTGAGGCACAGGATAACACAGTGACTCTCCCTCCTGGGCACCCTGAGAAACTGGCATATCTTCAAAGAAATGTCATGTGTTCTGACTACAAAACAAACCTGTTTGTCCATAACAAAGCAACAGAACTACTCATCTGGATTCCAAGTAATTGTTCAGTTTCTGCACATTAATGAACCAGAAGTAAACCCAACTAACAAGTTCTCTGGGTTTGGTTTTAGATTCTAAATGCCCTCAGAATTTGAGCAGTGCTTGTTTATTTGTTTTTAAAGTCCAGTTTGGGAGTTCTGATTCAGCCCATTATAGAATGCCAACTGAAAAATTCAGATCTGAATTTGGATCTAGGTTTAATGCTCACATACAAAAGTTCAGGAGCTGCGGGTGTTCATGCTGAGGTTCCAGTGTGGGCTACTTTTATTATGAACCTATACCACAGCCAAAGCTATAAATATGCCTGGGTCTTAAATTATTAAGGAAAAACTGACGTTGACAAATAATTGTCTATGGGATACTCAATGACTTACAATATAATGAGTTTTCCCCTTATTTTATGGTGTTTTAGAACTTTTTGATGCACAATTAAGTTTAAAAAACAGGTATAAAATTGGTTTAACACTATCTTAATGATTTGTTGTTTGCAGGGTTAAGGGGGCCAAGTGCATGCTGGAACTTAATACAAGGTCTTCAGGATATGGCAAGTAAATCTGCAGATAGCAGTACATCTGGCAGTGGTCAAAATAGGTGGCCACAGAAGTACTATAACATCCTTGGGCATGGAGCTAGATTGGATAAGGATGTATATTTTCCATGGAAAACAAATCTGCAATCTGAGTAAATTATCAGGTCATGTTCCATGCGCCATAAAAGTAACCTTGGCTCAGAATGATGTCATGTTTGAATGGCATTTTAGCATCATTCCAGTTGGCCATGTATTTTATAGGGGCTTAGCCACTGCCATATAGCATAATAAAAAACATCATCACTTTATTAGAATAACCAATCTGATGAGGCACAATCTCCTGTTTAGAACAGCAATTCTCTACATGTGTATCTCCAGAAAAAGGTTTTGAACCTTAATTCTGTAAGCTTGCTTCTCCTGCCCAGCTTCCCAACAACTATCACTTATGGTCTCAGCCTGCTCTCACCATTGTAACTCACACTTTCAGAAGTGTTATCTGTCCTGTGTAGACTGGGGCAGTGATCACGTTGGCCGGGGGGGGGGGGGGGGGGTGGAGAGATTTTCAAAGACACAAATGTCAGTCCCCTGCAACCTTCAATAATTTATGGGAAACATGACTTTTATTGTGTAGTTCTCATTCTGACTTTTTCAATGTAGTGTCTTCTCTTGAAAATTTTGCATATTAAAGTTAGACGCTAGTTAACTAACAATTAGTTGGTGTCAAGATTCTACCTCACAAAGTTAAACCACTATATTTAGTCTTCAGTACAAGCGTGCATACATTTCAGGAAATTTATTGCCGGGGTTTTGTCTTACAAACCTCTCAACTCCTTCCCCCAAGATACAGTATGATCATTTTTCAATGCCCACAGTGCTGCAGCCTAAACAACTTTGATGGATAGGATTCAGAGTACTTTATGTTAAAAAAAAAAAAAGGCATTTCTTTAGGTTTGATTTTAACATGCTTCTGTTTTAACTTTCAATAAGCTTCCTCATTTCCTTAGATTTATGATTAATATAATTTATAACAATGTTATATGGGCCATTTAAAATTGTATTTGCTTTAACTAGATCACCTATTAGTCTTTTTTTTTAACTGAAAAAAAATAAGATGTTTGAGTTTTTCTAATGCTTTAAATTCTTAGGATGTTAATGTCCTTCAATATATCTAATTATATCAGTCTTATGACTAGATGAATTCTCAATACAATATTCCAATGCCAAAGAATTATCTAATGTAGCCTTAGCATTCTTAGTGTTATTGTTGACTGCTCTGGTGCATGAATTTTTTGTGTTATATTCCATTGCCAAACCATTTAGAGTAGAGTTCATTATTATTACATGTCTTTTTCAAAATGCACTGGCTCTAGTTCAGTGCCATTTACATTTTATATTTGTATTGTATACACTTTAGATGTATCTATTAAAAATTTAATCTGCTGTATAAGGAGATATTCTACAAAACATACATATTTCTATTTAATATTTCTCATATTGTTATTTCTATATTCAGTACAATTTCTCCAAAAAATTGTCAGTTTGTATGTTCTCTATGGATTAAAACTCTCAGTTTTAGTTCTTCAGAAGGCTCAAAATAAGCCAGTGCTTTTATACCTAGGTACCTAATTGTATCAGTTTGCCTATGGAAATTCTACTGAAAGAACAACCACATGACAACCAGATTTCCAATAGTTCTGATGTTTCTCAATTTATTTTGTAACCCGATATCAATCTGAATGTTCGAATTAGCAAAAAAAAAAAGGACTGGAATTGTGGTTTCTGGCTTAGATATACACACAGAAGGGCATAATCTGCATGTAACATCAAGTTATGCCCCCTGGAACAGACTTGTATGCCTTGGATATCCAGATATAGCAGCTGCCAGGGGCTCAAGAGCCAAATCAAAAAAGTAACAGAGACAATAGGCATCCGCTTGGTACAACAACAAAAATTAGTCAAAGTGTATTGGACACCACAGAGGTTGCACAAGAGAAAGGCTGTATCCTCTGATGTTTATTGGCACTGTAACAAAGGGCTTGACTACACTTAAAATGCTGCAGTGGCACAGCTGTGCTGCTGTAGCACTTGAGTGAAGACTCCACCTTTGCCAATGGAAGGGGTGCTACCATAAGTGCAGGTAATCCACCTGCTTGAGAGGTGGCAGGTAGGTCGACAGGAGCCGTCCTTTGTAGGTAATAAATCTGAGGAATTGTCACAGATTGAAGTGTCATTAGAGGAGGTTTTAGAATTAATTGATAAACTTAAAATTAACAAGTCACCGGGATCAGATGGCATTCACCCAAGAGTTCTAAAAGAACTCAAATGTGAAATTGAGGAACTATTAACTATGGTTTGTAAACCTGTCCTTTAAATCAGATTCTGTACCCAATGACTAGAAGATAGCTAATGTAACGCCAATATTTTAAAAGGGCTCTAGAGGTGATCCCTGCAATTACAGACCAGAAAGTCTAACATCAGTACCGGGCAAATTAGTTGAAACAATAGTAAAGAATAAAATTGTCAGACACATAGAAGAACATAAATTGTTGGGCAAAAGTCAACATGGTTTCTGTAAAAGGAAATCATGTCTTACTAATCTATTAGAGTTCTTTGAAGGGGTCAACAAACATGTGGGCAAGGGGGATCCAGTGGACATAGTGTACTTAGATTTCCAGAAAGCCTTTGACAAGGTCCCTCACCAAAGGCTCTTACGTAAATTAAGTTGTCATGGGATAAGAGGGAAGATCCTTTCATGGATTGAGAACTGGTTATAAGACAGGGAATAAAGGGTAGGAATAAATGGTAAATTTTCAGAATGGAGAGGGGTAACTAGTGGTGTTCCCCAAGGGTCAGTCCTAGGACCAATCGTATTCAGCTTATTCATAAATGATCTGGAGAAAGGGGTAAACAGTGAGGTGGCAAAGTTTGCAGACAATACCAAACTGCTCAAGATAGTTAAGACCAAAGCAGACTGTGAAGAACTTCAAAAAGATCTCACAAAACTAAGTGATTGGGCAACAAAATGGAAATTATATATAATGTGGATAAATGTAAAGTAATGCACATAGGAAAAAATAACCCCAACTATACATACAATATGATGGGGGCTAATTTAGTTACAACTAATCAGGAAAGAGATCTTGGAGTCATCGTGGATAGTTCTCTGAAGACGTCCACGCAGTGTGCAGCGGCAGTCAAAAAAGCAAACAGGATGTTAGGAATCATTAAAAGGGGATAGAGAATAAGATGGAGAATATCTTATTGCCCTTATATAAATCCATGGTACGCCCACATCTTGAATGCTGCATGCAGATATGGTCTCCTCATCTCAAAAAAGATATACTGGCATTAGAAAAGGTTCAGAGAAGGGCAACTAAAATGATTAGAGGTTTGGAACGGGTCCCATATGAGGAGAGATTAAAGAGGCTAGGACTTTTCAGTTTGGAAAAGAGGAGACTAAGCGGGGATATGATAGAGGTATGTAAAATCATGAGTTGTGTAGAGAAAGTGAATAAGGAAAAGTTATTTACTTGTTCCCATAATATAAAAACTAGGGGCCACCAAATTAAATTAATGGGCAGCAGGTTTAAAACAAATAAAAGGAAGTTCTTCTTCACACAGCGCACAGTCAACCTGTGGAACTCCTTGCCTGAGGAGGTTGTGAAGGCTAGGACTATAACAGGGTTTAAAAAGAGAACTAGATAAATTCATGGAGGTTAAGCCATTAGCCAGGATGGGTAAGGAATGGTGTCCCTAGCCTCTGTTTGTCAGAGGGTGGAGATGGATGGCAGGAGAGAGATCACTTGATCATTGCCTGTTAGGTTCACTCCCTCTGGGGCACCTGGCATTGGCCACTGTTGGCAGACAGGATACTGGTCTGGATGGACCTTTGGTCTGATCCAGTATGGCCATTCTTATGTTCTTATGTATAAACAACTCCAAAAGAAATAGCATAGTTGTGTGATACACAAACCATTAGATCATGGCTCTCTTAGAGCAGGTATCTCAGGAAAGTTGTACCTAGAAAAGAAAATAGGCTCTGCAGAATTTCTCTCACTCCTGCTAATCCTTCGCATTTGCTGCAGCCTCTTGCTTATGGTAAAGATCCAATGGAAACTATTAATACAGTTTGTGAGATTTTAAATATCTTTGGCAATTCAGTGGGTTTCCAGGACAAAATGTGCATTTTGATCCTCAAAATGCAGATCATTGTATAAAACGTTGTGTGCCCCACAGGTAAGAATGGCTGCTTTTACAGTATTGTACATATGACTTATCCTAAAACTAGTCCAGAGAGAGACATTGAAAATTTAGCTGAGGGGCTAAATTTTACCACGGTTAATTTGGATTCAAGTGTAGTGAAAGCAAGAACAGTGAGTTATTTCCAATGCTTTAGACAAAGAAGTCAGGAATTGCTTTTTTTCCCAAATAAACCTAGTGCAGAGAGTCAGTTTGCAGGATAGCTAAGTCTTATTTAATGCAGAGAACTATGAAAAATAAATGATTAGGCAGAGATCATACAGTATAATGGGCCAGGTCCTCGGCAGATGTAAATTAGCACAGATCCACTGAAGTTAAAAGCGCTATGCCGATTTACACTGTCTGAGGATATGGCCTAATACGTTTCTACAAATAAGCTCTCGTATGGATATCGCGGCAAGTGTTGACTTGGTCTGTACTCTAAACCAGACAGAATGCAACTAATCAATAGCGGTACGGAGTGCAGCTGTTACTGTGCTGCTCCAGTGACTAATGGACAAAATATCTGACTCAAAATCTATTATTTCCTAGATAGAAATAAAGCCATTAGAATAAAAACTTGATCATGAAATCACAGTATCACATTTGGAAAATAAACAGCTCAGCTTTGCCCAGAGCAGCAGTAAAACATTTTTCCGTTCCATTCACATCTCTTAGCTTAAATACGTGTCCGGCATTGTAGTGTCACTCGGTTCTTGGCCACAAGTGTAGCAAAAACATGTCTTTCAGGAAGCAATTTTCCATGCTTGGTCTCAGCCTGGGAACATTATTTTTTTTCCTAAATGAGACTAATATTGGTTTAGCCCTTTCTCTTGTTCCTGCCCTTCCTTTATTGACTGGCTTGGTAGCGATCTTGCTTTCTGATTCCCCTCCTATGGTATTGGGAGCTATATTCACTTGCTCTGATCATCTTTCTGCTCCAGATACTGCCCGTATTCAACAGAGAGAGATCTGAACAGAGGAAGCACTTCAAGATCACCAGTGAGACCAGATCCCAACACCATAGGGAGGGGCAGAGACCTGGGGCCAGATA
Source organism: Chrysemys picta bellii (assembly GCF_011386835.1). Classification (NCBI taxonomy): domain Eukaryota; kingdom Metazoa; phylum Chordata; order Testudines; family Emydidae; genus Chrysemys; species Chrysemys picta. The sequence goes on from NC_088795.1 coordinate 23,628,433, forward strand.
TACACATATGTTTAGGCGCCTAAAGATGCAGTTAGGTTCCCAAGTACACCGTTTAGGTGCTTTTGACAGTTTTTAAGGGTAATTAGGTGCCACATAAGCATAGAAAGGCAGGTGCTTAAAGAGCACCTGGTTCAGGTATGAGAATGCAGCTAGGCACCATAGTATCTAGAGATTTGTGTAACTGCTGAGCTGGGTGACACTGAGCACCATTGTAAATCTGGTCTCGGGGCTGTAGGGGTACAGTGCTCAGCCTTAGGACCAAGTAACAGATCCTGGGCTTGGGCAATATCCATATGGATTAACTTGTGATAAAATTGCTGATGCACTATTTTTGACATGCACTGGCTTATTTTGCAATTAATTTTTTGGTTTGATTCTCAATAAGAACAGACAGTGAATTATTCAGTTATATACTTTTACAATTTGTCAAAGCTGCTAGATGAGACAATACAAAACTAGACAATATTCCATACACGTAACATGTTAGGGTGGGGGCAACTAATAGAATAGAAGACGTACATGAATTGGCAGCTGAGGGAGGGGACTGGAGCGGGAGAGAAAGAGAGGAGTGGTTAGGTGGAATGGAGGTATAGCATTCTTTGAGCCATCTCAATATTTTGCTTTTCTCCAAATGTATCTGGAAACAGGGTCCAGACTTCTGTGTGTTCATATGATTGCTCTCTACAGCAACAAGCTATTCTTTCTTTGGCTCCTAACTCAAACAGCTTCAAATACCACTGCTCTGTTCTGGGCATAAGCCTACTCTTTCATTTTTATAAAATCATGCACTTGGTGATCACTGCAACCTTCAAGAACCAAACTTTTTATGGTGGAGTTAAACCCAGTTTAACTGTAAATAACTTAAAATATAATTTTCAGCTGAGGTTTATCTGCTGAAGCTGAGTACTATTTTAACTCATGTCCACCTGAATCCACATCTGTCTGAATGATAGACAGCCCCACAGCATATGCATTAGGGTTCCTTTTGCTTTGGTCTGGTCTACGCTAGGGAATTAGGTAGGTAAGAAGGCACAATATTTTTAAAAGCAGTGGAATCATCACATCATGCTCGAAATAAGAAGGACAGAAGGTTCATGAATGACTCTGTATGTCATGATGTGGTACAATTTGTCCAGGAATGCATAGAGGAGAGTTGCACAGGGTCAGATAAGGGCCCTGGACAATGGCTTTGTAACTGCACAGGTAAAAAAAAAAATCATACACCTACAAGGAATAAAGTTCACCCTACCTGCAGATCACATATTTGCTGATTCGGTAATCCAGATTCCAGCCTAAATTCTCTGCTGGTGCAACTCCATGGAAGTTAATGGACTCTGAGGTCAGCAGAGTTGTGCCAGGAGAGAATTTGACCCTATGTGCCTGAGGCTTACCTCCACAGGAACGTCTAAGAAGTTAATTGACCTCTGAAACATTGTCATCAACGAGTGAAGTGAGTACACTAATGAAATAAGTCATCTTTGACCCCAGAGTTGTTTGAATAGCAGCTGTGGGGGAAAGGAACAATATTGAACTGCATCATTTGTCAGATGTCTGATCTACACTGCAAAGTTTTGCCAGCATAGCTACATCAACTGGGAAGAGGGGTCTGATGGAGGGAAATCACACAAAACCATGCTGGACAAAAGCCGTTTTGCGGTAATAGTGGCAAAAGACTATTTCTGCTGGTATATCTTGTCATTAAGGGATGTGTCAGAAAAATAACTCCTTTTGCCTGTATAACCTGTGTGTCCACTAGGGAGCACTGCCACAATAGCTACAGCAGTAGAGCTATGCTAGCAAAATATGTGCAGTGTAATCAAACCCAGAGGCACTGCCTGGTGGTCTGAATCCAAGCTTCAGAGTTTGGGGCAATTAAATTCTTATCACAACCATGGAGGACAGTGGGAATCTACCCATGAAGACAGTGTGAAATGCCGTTTCACTGCCATTAGGAAGGGGAAAACCAAACAAAATTACCACATCACTACCGACAATCATAAGAAAAAAGAATAATCTGACTGGCCACCGCAAAGTGGATGAAACCACACTCTTTATCATTACATCTTTAACAAATATCCCATCCATCACAATCTTTCCACTGCTAAGAGGACAGCTATACAGTCCCTGAAATCTAACCACCAGATAGGGATCAAAGTAGCAGACAAAGTCCTCAACCCTCATGACTACATTAACGAGGCCGACCAACAACTCTCCGACACCAACTACTATAAAGAACTCACAGAAAACCCCCACCACAATTTACCCAGGAATTTAAGGACATCATCAAATCCTTCCCAAACCACTCCAAGAGAAAATCTGCAAACTTATCCCACATGAACCCACCCAGGGACCTTCTAACATGCTTCCTAATATACACAAACAAGGGAACTGAAGGAGTATTGGAACTCATACAAACCATCCTTAAAACACTCACTGCACAAAGGGCCAGCTTTCTGCAGGACACAATTGACTTCTTTCAGAAATTCTGCTATATTAACAAACTCCCTCCAAACACCATCCGTGTCCCCATGGATGTCACCTCCCTATACACCAACATCCCTCACAGTGATGGCATAGCTGCCTGCCTCACATATTTACAAGACAATGGAGAAACCTCAGATATCCACCCAGAACACATTGCCAAACTCATCCATTTCATCCTCACCTACAGCAGTTTTACATTCAACAACAAACTCTTTGTCCAAATCATGGCAACAGCCATGGGTACACAGGTGCCGACTTTGTGGGTGCTCCAGGGCTGGAGCATCCATGGAAAAAAATTAGTGGGTGGTTAGCACCCACCGGCAGCCAGCTCCCGCCTCAATCCCAGCGGCTCTCATCCACCGGCAGCCCTGCCGATCAACTCCTCCCCTGCCGTGAACAGCTGTTTCATGGCATTTAGGGAAGGGGATGAAACTGCGTGGTAAGAGGCACGGCAGGGGTGGAGTGGGCTCATGAAGTGGCAGGACCGGGACTTGGAAGAAGGGGTGGGGCCTGGAGCAGAGCTGGGGTGGGGGTGGAGCGTGAGTTTGAGCACCTCTCCCCCCCCCACCCGGCCTGGAGGAAGCCATGGGTACCAGGATGGGTCTCCAATATAACAACTTCTTTATGGGCCAACCTGAAGAAGAATTTCTGGACAAATGGACCATGAAACCAATGATACACCTGAGATACACTGATGCTATTTTCATCCTCTGGACAGACAGTTTAAACTTCCTCACAGATTTCCACCACAACTTCAACAACCATCACCCATCCATTATACTCTCTCTGGAACACTCCCACACTAGCATCAATCAGCTTCAACAATGGAACCCTACAGACAACTACATACAAGAAACCTATGAATCACCGTATCTACTACCATAGATCCACTAACCACACAATCTGTTATCTACAGTCAGGCACTCAGATACCACAGAATATGCTCCAAAGAGAAAGTCTGGGATATACACTTTAACACACTCAAAACTGCCTTCACCCAACAAGGACACACCATCAGAAAAGTAAATCACATCCTGGAACGGGCCACCCAAATTCTCCAAGAGAACCTGGTTCAATACAAAAATAAAGCCCCCTCCAACCACACACCCCTAGTTGTCACCTACCACCCCACACTGGTACCCATATGGGGTATCAAACAACACAGCCCATACCCAATCAGGACCATATCCTGAAATAAATATTTCCTGAATCCCCTCTTCTGGTCTTCAAACAACCTCCCAACCTCTCCAAACTCCTCATCAGAAGCATGGTCACACAGACCAGGACACACCAACTCAAAGTGACACCCGACCTTGCCAGAACAACAGATGCAAAACCTGCAGACATATCTCCTCTGCTACGATGATCAATACACCTTTCAAAATCCCCAGGTCCTACACATGCATATCAAAACATGTGGTGTACCTCATCCAGTGTATTAAGTGTCCCAATAATAATTACTTTCAAAAGATGAGCCTGAGAGCTTAAATTCATAACTTTGCTAGACACTGAAAATCATGGACTGAACAGAGACACTGGATTTATGGATTGTTACAACAATCTATAACAAACCCCCATCTACTCCCCTCCCACCTCTTTGCTCTCTATGACTGGAGGGTTGTTAACAGGTCACTTCACCTTGAATGGTCCCTTGAAATATGTGTTAACTACTTATGCTAAACAATCTGTTCCATCTTGTATTTAGCTGTGACACTCTGAGTAAGTTTCCCAGACCTGAAGAAGAGTTCTGTGTAAGCTCAAAAGCTGGTCTCTCTCACCAAATGAAGCTTGTCCAATAAAAGATATTACCTTACCCACCTTGTCTTCTCAATGGATCCATCTGTTTATCAGATACTATTTAGACACTTTAGTTCGGTTCATTAGATCAAATCATTTTTGTGTGATCCAAATTATTCCTTGAAAGGCAATATCTACTTGCCTTCTTGGTTTAAAAACACCTCTACCCCGATATAATGCGACCCGATATAACATGAATTCGGATACATCGCAGTAAAGCAGTGCTCCGGGGGGGCGGGGCTGCGCACTCCGGTGAATGAAAGCAAGTTCGATATAATGCGGTTTCACCTATAACGTGGTAAGATTTTTTGGCTCCCGAGGACAGCGTTATATCGGGGTAGAGCTGTACTGACAACACCAAAGAAACCATTTTGATGTGGGCACTGTAAAATTTCTATACTGAAAAATGTTTCTGTCATCTCCAGAGTGGTTCTATACTGCATTCCATATATTATATTGCACATAATGAGAAAATGGGCATTCACACCACAAAAATGATTGATTAGATGCACCGTCTTATCAAAAATAATAATAATCAAAGACTAATCTTCAGTAACATATTTTTAAATTAAACCAACTTATTTTCGGTACTGTCTTGTAACTAAAGAGAGAAAATGGTTTTACTACTCCGAATATATTAATATGTATTCAATTCTTCCACATTACACTGCAGTAAAGCTTAACAGTTCTTTTTAAATGACATGCCCACCACCACAGTATCACAAAAAGTGACGTTTAAAAACAAGAAAACTACCAGAAAAGGTTTTCCAAGAAATAATTGCTTAGAAGACTTAGCTCTCTTGAGCCTAATTCTGTACAAGGTAACTGACTTTTATTATTACAGAAAATATTGTTCCTCCTATACAAAATTATGTGTAAGAAGTCAAAAACCCTAGTGGAGTACCGATTCAAGTAACCATAGAATCATAGAATATCAGGGTTGGAAGGGACCTCAGGAGGTCATCTAGTCCAACCCCCTGCTCAAAGCAGGACCAATTCCCAACTAAATCATCCCAGCCAGGGCTTTGTCAAGCCTGACCTTAAAAACCTCTAAGGAAGGAGATTCCACCACCTCCCTAGGTAACCCATTCCAGTGCTTCACTACCCTCTTAGTGAAATTTTTTTCCCTAATATCCAACCTAAACCATCCCCACTGCAACCTGAGATCATTACTCCTTGTTCTGTCATCTGGTACCACTGAGAACAGTCTAGATCCATCCTCTTTGGAACCTCCTTTCAGGTAGTTGAAAGCAGCTATCAAATCCCCCCTCATTCTTCTCTTCTGCAGACTAAACAATCCCAGTTCCCTCAGACTCTCCTCCTAAGTCATGTGCTCCAGCCCCCTAATCATTTTTGTTGCCCTCCGCTGGACTCTTTCCAATTTTTCCACATCCTTCTTGTAGTGTGGGGCCCAAAACTGGACACCTACTCCAGATGAGGCTCACCAATGTCAAACAGAGGGGAATGATCACGTCCCTCGATCTGCTGGCAATGCCCCTATTTATACAGCCCAAAATGCCGTTAGCCTTCTTGGCAACAAGGGCACACTGTTGACTCATATCCAGCTTCTCATCCACTGTAACCCCTAGGTCCTTTTCTGCAGAACTGCCTCCTAGCCATATGGTCCCTAGTCTGTAGCAGTGCATGGGATTCTTCCATCCTAAGTGCAGGACTCTGCACTTGTCCTTGTTGAACCTCATCAGATTTCTTTTGGCCCAATCCTCTAATTTGTCTAGGTCCTTCTGTATCCTATCCCTACCCTCCAGCATATCTACCATTCCTCCCGGTTTAGTGTCATCTGCAAACTTGCTGAGGGTGCAGTCCACGCTATCCTCCAGATGATTAATGAAGATATTGAACAAAACCGGCCCCAGGACCGACCCTGGGGGCACTCCGCTTGATACCGGCTGCCAGCTAGACATGGAGCCATTGATCACTACCCGTTGAGCCCGATGATCTAGCCAGCTTTTTATCACCTTATAGTCCATTCATCCAGCCCATACTTTTTTAACTTGCTGGCAAGAATACTGTGGGAGACTGTAACAAAAGCTTTGCTCAAGTCAAGGAATAACAAGTCCACTGCTTTACCCTCATCCACGGAGCCAGTTTTCTCGTCATAGAAGGCAATTCATGACTTGCCCTTGTTGAATCAATGCTGACTGTTCCTGATCACTTTCCTCTCCTCTAAGTCTATTAAGAGCATATTAAGAATGCCAAATCATCATTACATTAAGGTCATACATCAAATGAAAGGCATTATTTTCAAATCTATCAGAAATTACCTTCCCAATCACACCTACCATGACCTTCAGCTTCTAATAGACTAGGAGGCATTCACATCTGACCATTCATAGAAACCTTAAGCAAATTATATTACAAGTTGTTCACTTTAAATCGAACCCATATGCTTTAAATAAAATTGCATACAGAATTCTACCTCCTGACAAAGCACCTCTAAATAATTTTAGGAGAAATTCTATGAGTCCTTTACGGTTTATGAACTGGATTTGCAATACAGGCAACCGCTAAAGGCAATGCCATTTTACAGCAATAGTAGGCAATTGTGAGATGATAAACATTCTTTTGTGGTACATAATGGAAATTATACAGGCAACTGAAACAGTTCAATCACCTTTTATCAGGTTGTCCTAACCAGTCTGAAAATATTCATCTTTTCAAGTTACAAAGAGAGGCCTTCTAGAATGAACTGTCAAAGTAGATGCAAATCTTGCAACAGGATTCCATGGCCGGACAAGCTTACTGCACTGGAGATCTAAGTTAATGTCAGCTAAAATAAACTGTTGCTATTAGAGACAGGTTTTTCTCCAGAGATTTAAAAAAAAATCAAAATGCAAAGATGTCAAGAGATCTCTAGTAAAATATAATCAACTTCCTTAAAGTTATGCCTATTCTGTGCATGAAAATAAGCTAGCAGTAGCCACACTTTCTTCGAAGTAAGCTCCATGGGGAAGGTTCTAACAGTCAACAAGGACTCCTTTCTTCAACTTTACTGGCCATGTTTTGACAATTTGAGGGTCACACGCAAAAAATTGCTCCCACATGTGTGTATGTAACCCACACACCTTCTGGGTGTGGTGTTCTGTTCCATCTAATGGCACCGAAACCACTTAAAGAGAGAGATAAAATGAGTCTGCTCTACAGCCTTAGCTAACAGGCTTTTAGCTCATGCGGTAGAGGCTCATGCACTAAGCTTCAGAGGTCCCCAGTTCAATTCTGCCTGCCGACGACCACAGTCTGTCAGTGTTACATGTACATTTGCTGCTGCTAGGTATGCAACTAAGGACACAGTACATGCACAACCAACTTCTTAGTTGTCAAACTGGGTATTCTGCACAAGCAACTTCCTAGTTTGCACACAGACTTGCATGAAGGCCTCAGTTCAGAGGACAATTTAAGTATGTTCTTAAGTTTATGTAGGTAAGCAGTCCTCCTGACTCCAGTGAAACTACACACAAACATCTAACTTTAAGCATGTGAAAGTCACTTACTGCATCAGAGCCTAAATGCACTGACATTAATTAACACAAGTAACCAATAAAAACCCTTATGAGGTTATTCAAAGCTCTCATGTTACTGCTACATACAAATTTAACAACATTATCACAAAAGGGCCATAAAACTGATATGCCATTTAGTTCCAGCCACTTGTTATTCAGGACAACACACTAATTCTCTTTAATTAAAGGTTTTAACTAAGGCCCAAATATGCAACTGTCAAAACAATTTCAGTATTTTAATTCTTGGTTACCATTCTAAAAAGTTCTAAAGGAATCTGTTCATTTATGAACTGGTAAATTTTCATCTAAATGAATCCTTGCCGTCTTTATCCTCACTATAGTTTGAAAGTTTAAGGTTATATGTGATCTTCTATTTGTTTACTTTTTTTTTTAAATTGTATCAGTCCAATATTTTTTTCCAAAGAAGTCGTCCTTTAAAAAAGGATCGCCTTTGCCCCCAATTAAACAAAGTACTTAAGCACATGTTTAAATACAAGTCACATGAGATCACTCATATGCTTAAAATTAAACACACGCTTCAGTACTTTGACAAATCAAGGCTTTTGTTTCTATATCATGGCACTTTCTCATCTATTGGTAACGTGTGAATGGATTTCCTTATTGTTTGTATTTAGCAGCAGAATACTGGCCCCAGTGCACCAGAGGAACCTTTCTTACCGCACTATCTATAGGCTCCTAAGACTGTCCATTGGCGATAGCATGAGCTTTCAATTGACAGTGTGGTCATAGACGTTTAAAGGAAAGTTATTTTTAAAGCATAATTGAAATATTCCAAGTCTAGCTTTCCCTCCCACACCCTTTGTTAGACACTTGCAATGAAAGGGAAGATTCCTCATATCACGATTCTATCTCTGCATCTTCTTGATTTTGATTTTAAAGGATTAAGCCTGACTATCTTCAGCATTTCCTACCCAGATAAAAGATTCTTTAGAATAAGTGTTATCATCTGTGTCCTTTCAAGAGAGACTGGCTGAACTATCACCATAGCAACACAAAGAGGCCTTGAAAACTTGCACTGAATGTCAATACATCATTTAAAAAAATATTTTATTACTACAAATTTAAACAATGGATCCATATTATGTTCTAGACCAAATGTGTTTACAAATCTGGGAGGGAGGGAGGAAGGGAGGGATAGGAGAGGGTTGGGGACCACCTACTTTCATTCTGATTATTAACTTTTGCTGAGAAAAAAATAATCCTTTGCTGCATTTCACAGTGTGCTGTGGAGAAGGAGGGGAAAGGATTCACAGAAAGTAGCTTCTTATTACTCACTTAACATTGATGCCATACTTCATCGAGGACAGAACATAGGAGAAGTCACAGCCCTTACCCTAAGGAGATGATAACTTCCCACCCTACCAAATGCATCTGGCACAAGAGCAGAGCAATGTGTATTCTTGGCACTCCCCCAGCCTCAAGAGAGCATAGTTAGATGCCAGAGCATAGTTAAAGCCCTCAGCCCCACTCTACAACTGTAATTAGTACCATGTAATAGGGATTGGGGTATATTGTTTTTTTTTTTCCCCTTCTCGGTGAAGCAGAGGATATCACCCCCAGAACTTTCTGAGCACTGACTCCTTATTGCCAGCAAGGAGGCCTAGGAGTCTGTGCTCAGCTGCTGCTGCTCTCTAACCAAGTTCTTAACAAATGTACTTTTAGTGAGGGCAGGATTTTGCCTACTGCATGCAAATCAAATATGATCTAATAATTTCCCAGATATGCTTAATGAACAGCTTTCTAATTAAATATTTATGAGCTCCTCCAAAACAAAAATCATTGGGGGGGGAGCGTGTGAGATAAAATTGGTCTTTTTTTCCCCCCCTAGTGCCACTGTATGTTGGCTTAGGGGCTCTTCAAAGAATTTGAACTTTCCTGCTACCTCTTCTGGCATGTTCATTTGCTGCTTACAGTAATTAAGATAAACAAATACCATATATTATTTAAAAACGTTAAGCACTTTTGTTCCCAAGACATAACAACAAAGTTAACCAAACATTAGGCAGTTCAAACTAAAGGCCTATTTTAGTTGGTTCCACTTTTTGTTTTTGTGTTGGATGGCTGTCATGAGGTTGTTTTGTTTTGGTTTTGGTAATTTTGGGTTTCTTGCATGATTTCCAGGTAAGTTTCCTGATTTTTTTTCCTTCCAGTGTGTTGGAGTATGTAATGATTTCTTGTTTGAGCTAGTCCCTTCTGGAATATGTGAGGTTCAGGAGGTGGTTCTGCATATTTGGAACTGTAGGTTGTGGCCAGAGGGATCTAGATGGTGAGTCCTCTGGGGATGGTATTTTGTTTCTTGTATTTCCTCAGGAAGTAGATGACATGGTTAAGTTTCGCCTCCTTTTTCTTCATGTTGTGGAGTTTCCATTTTACACAGCAAAATTCAATATCTTCCACTGTTTGCAGTGTTGTTGCAGCTGTGTAAGTCCCAGGATATTAGAAAGACAAGGTAGATGAGGTAATATCTTTTATTGGACCAACTTCTGTTGGTGAAAAGACATGCTTTTGAGCTTACACAGCAGTCTTCAGGATCCGTGAAAAGTACTGAGTGTCACAGCTAAACACGAAGTGGAACAGATCGTTTAGGATAAGGAGTTAACACATATTGTAAAAAGCAACAGAGAGTCCTGTGGCATCTTTAAGACTAACAGATGTATCGGAGCATAAGCTTTCGTGGGTCTGACCAAGTGGGTATTCACCCACGAAAGCTTATGCTCCAATACATCTGTTAGTCTTAAAGGTGCCACAGGACTCTCTGTTGCTTTTTACAGATCCAGACTAATACGGCTACCCCTCTGATACTTGAAACATATTGTAAGAGACCAATCAAGGATCACCCACACTTACTTACACAGATCCAGTAACCACCCTGAACACACCAAGAAATCTCTTGTCTACAACCAGGAACTCAGAACATAATCCAAGGAAAAGTCTGAGATGCATACCTTAGCATACTTAAAACCACCTTCACCAAACAAAGACACTCCATCCAAGAAGTAGATTGCATCATGAAATGGGCACCCAAATACCTCGAATAAACCTGCCTTAATACAGAAAAAACAACAACCTCCAAATGCAACCCCCCTAGATACCACCTACCACCCACACTGGTATCATTAAACCCCAAATTCTTTCCTGAACCCCCTCTTCTGGCCTTCAAACAGCTCACCAAGCTCATCATTAGAAGCAAGCTCCCCACAGATCAGGACACACCAACTGAAAGTGGCACCAGACCCTATCAGAACAAGAGATGCAAAACCTGAAGACATATCTTTACGGTTCATATGATAACCCCCACAACACACTTTTCAAGATCCATGGGTCCTATACATGCCTATCACAACATGTGGTGCACCTCATCAAGTGCACTAAATGTCCTAACAACAACTATTTGGGTGAAAGAAGACAATCACTATCCTCTTGAACGAACTCACACAGAAAAATGATGAAAGACAAAAACACTGCATCACCTGTGGGCGAACCCTTTTCACAAAATGATCACTTCATATCTGACCTCTCAGTCCTTGTCCTCAAAGGAAGACTGCACATCATCTTAAAAAAATCAGTCTAGGAGCTTAAATTCATAACTTTGTGAGATACGACAAATCGTGGACTGAATAGAGACTCTGGATTTGTGGCCCATTACAACTATCCATAACCCACTAATTCCCTCTTTTGTCCTATGACAGCAGAGATGTTAACTGTCCACTTCACTTTGAATGATCTCTTACAATATGTGTTAAGTCCTTATGCTGAGCAATTTGGTCTACCTTGTATTTAGCTGTGACACTCTGAGTGCCTTTCCCAGACATGAAGAAGAGCTCTGTGTAAGCTCAAAATCATGTCTCTTTCACCAACAGAAGTTAGCCCAATAAAAGGTATTACCTTACCCATCCTGTCTTATTTATATTATTACACATTTTACTTGGTACTTATATATACAGAGCATCCGTTCCTAGCCTTAAAAACATATAGCATACTTTCTCATTAAATATGTTCACTTTATGGTCTTCTCAACAAGACCATTTTTATAGCCATGTTTGCACCTCTGTCATACCACACTACTGCCTCGCATCATTATTGGGGAGCACACCCTCTTTCAACAGTATTTGGTTATTTATTTCAATTTTATTTACATCTACACACACCCAAAAACATTTTCAGAAAGACGCACAGAAAGTGTACACCCAAGATACTGTTAAATAGACTAACTCCTACATTCTATTCAGCAAACATCATCTATAGTTTAGTAATCCCTGATTTTACAATCTAAAGCCTTGAACCTCCAAGCTGCTCCATATAAATGGAATCATCCATCCATGCAGAGTTGAAATGAAGTCAGTGTGGTTCTGTATGGCGACTGGAGCCTGACAATGCAAAGCCAGTTTGCAGGCTTGGCATCTAAGAGGGACACAAACAGAAGACACACTGAGATATCTAAATGCAGGAACACATTACTGGGTTTGGGTTTTTCCCCCAATTCTAAATCCTTTATTAGTGGCCCTCATAGAAAAAGCAAATTTTAAAGGAGATGTTGAATGAAAAGAGGGTCACAGTTTAATGAATGAGGATGGAAATGATGTTCGTGTAGACAATAGCGTGAAAAAAATGTATGGAGATAGGAGAAAGAAATGAAAGGGGCATTAAGAATGGTGCTCCACAACACTCAGTCATTACGCCTTAATCCTCCCAGTAAACTGTAGCCTTGTATTTTATTTAAAGTGAATTTAATAATGTTGTATTACACCACCATGGGGTTTGGCTCTGGTGGCTTCAGTTTCGAGCTCAACAAAGTGAAAGCCACTTCTGATACCTGCTTCAGATTCAGAGTGTCTAGGAACACACATACAAGTACACACAAGTACAAGATCTAGGCCATGTCTACACTAGCACTTACGTCAGCAAAACTTTTGTTGCTCAGGGGTGTGAAAAAACACACCCTTGAGTGACATAAGTTTTGCCAGCATAAGCGCTCATGCGCACAGCGCTATGTCGGTGGGAGATGCTCTCCCGCCAACATAGCTACTGCCACTCATTCAGCTGGTATTATGATGTTGACGGTAGACTCTTTCCCACTGGCATGATGCGGATACACAAGCACTCTTACAGCAGCAGAGCTGTATCAGTACTGCTATGCCACTGTACGCTTCTAAATATAGACATGGCTCTACTCTGTTTTACAAGTTTTATTAAAGTTACAATTAAGTTTATGATTACCCAAGCATTTAAAAATCCTATAAAGACCTATGCACAAGTTACAAATATAGTTATACTGACTTCCTTAACAATATTCTTAGGGTCTGATGGATGCCTTACCAATTAATCATCAGGAGAGGGATGATTCCTGCTAGCATTTTCCTGTAAATAATTAATTTTACCTAATTTGAGAGCCCTCCTTTATCTTGTGATTATGACTTCACTGACATTCTGTGCATTTGCACGGAGGTGTCCATTCACTTTTTCCTCATTTGTATTGTGTCCCCCAAGAATACTGGGGCACTCCATTTTTCATAGGTTCCTTTTATTCTCATTAGGAGTTACACAGATAGTGCACCCTGCGGTTAGAGCATGTGTTAGAAAAATGTGACTATCGGGTATCTTGTAATAAAAAGTTAATCTTGCCTTTAATTTTTCACAATATCACTCACTGGCAAATCTTTTCTCATAATTTTGTGGCATAATTCTTTGGTCACTTATGTCAAGGATTTCTTAAATCTATGGCCTAGTATTGCTAAACTGACATTTTACAGGCCTCAGCTTGTAGGTTTGCGATTCAGCCCTAAATACTTAGATACCTAATACACACTTATGTCTAAATACTAATCAATCTCATACGTCTATAATCCTACAACTTAAATCTATTTAGCATACAATGATTATATATGACATGACATGTTAGTTAATCATAACATCACACAATAAATGAATGATAAAATTAAGTAACTGGTTCCAATATGCTTTGAAAATTTCAAGGTAATTTACTGAAATCTTAATCAAAGATATGCTCAGCAGTTCTGGAGATGTGTTTCCCTCCTGCCCCCTGTATAGTCTGGGAGATGTATTGTTACAAATATACTAATCAAGTGATAGTATTTGCTTTCGATTCATGCGGATACATTCAAATATGTTTCAGCAGTCACAGTGCAAGAGGTGCACATTTTGAAGTATGCAAATCTCTACAGTATCAGAGGTCAGAGCTTGTTACTGAGACCCGTGTGTGCATGAGACCAGAGACATTGATATGATTGCCACGGTGCTTTTGAAAACATCGCCAGTGTGTTTTTAAAGGGGGGAAAAACAGACTTGCTAATATCAATTAGGTGAAGGAAAAAGTCAACCAGGAAGCATCATTCACTCCTTGAGCACATACGGAAATTGCCTTAGACCAAATCCACAAGAGATTACAAAGGCGAAACTGCAGATCATTATTAGTAGTGGAGAAGGTAGAACAAAGAACACTGCAGGTTTACCTCTCAGTGGAGGGAAAATACAAATTTACTGTAGTGTTTCAGCCTGAATACTCTAGATCCCAGTCCAAAACTTTGAGTCCTAAAACCTTCTTCAAATACTTCTTATTCAGAGAGGTACAGAAGGATATGATGCAGAATCATGTTCCTAAAATACCATTACACACTCTATAAAAATATGTTCCAATATTTGACTGAATGTAATAATAGCAAAAGTAATGTCTATGATGTAGCTAATCATTTAATTATAGATAAGTCATTTGTTGTGAGTCTATCTCAAAAGTGGAATACATATTACAGTTGGATACAGGCCTGAGCCATGGAGTTCAGATCTTGATCTGGATCTGAATTCAAACTGCCTATGTAGGTTAGAAGGAATGGGGATGGACAGACTTCAGATCTGGTGTCGCGGGTCAGATCTGTTACTGGTTGCAATAAAATAGAAAGAGCGCAAATATTTCTAAGTTTGATCCTGACTTACCACATTTGAATCTAGGTTGAGGACCTGATTTCTAGCTTCTTAACCTTTCAAAGTTTGCAAGTGTTCAGACTAAGGTTTTGTGGAAATAGAATTTCTGATAATAAATATCCAAAATTAAGTTTCCTTACTGCTAGCTGAACTGAAGATAAGGACTTTAATGCAGCCCGAAGATCTATCCTTGAGTAATGATGGTTGATACTATAGAATCCTAAATTATTTTTAAAATTACCTTGTGCATTTTAAAATGTATGGCCTACAATGTTAACTGCAGTGCTTTGTCACTGCACAAAGTATTTTCTTCTTTTCATTAAAAATGTGTCTTTTCCATTCTCCAAGAACTCAATTGTTAAGGAACAACCATCCTGCCTGGTATTTCAAGATAAATGCTGCTACCCATGCTGTGGTTATGATTCTCATCCAAAGCAGTGGTGCAAGATATCAAACTACAGTCTGTTTAATTTGATAGGATTTACTTGGAAGCCCACTACTACACTCCTGAAGCTGCCATCAGACCTTACATCAAAGCAGTAAAACAGTCACTGAAAAATACTGAAATATCGAAGTAGAGCAAAGCTTTTAGGAATGAATGGTCTTTAAACTATCAGTTACTGAATAGAAAGATTATGCAAGTATTAAGAATTATTTATATAGAAATACAAAACCGTAATAAAACTCTTTAAAAATCTATTTCCTGGGATATGAATGTCCGTTGCCTACCTCACACTGAAAAACCTCCTCATTACCACAACCACTGGAAGGTGTTTACTGTTAAACAAAAGAAACTTACCCAGGCTCAGGCCAATTTCTGCCCTCAGCTATATCATCATAAATCTTGGGGAAGTGGAAAGGAATTGCTCATGCATATCTAAGGGCACAATTTGGTTTTGCTGCTTAAATTGCAATGGAAACAAATATTTTAACAATTCACTCACCGTTTGGTCACATCAGGATATTTTGGCTCTTCTTTTTTCTTTGCTTCCCCAGGTGGTTCTATGGGTGTAAGTACTACGGCAGCACAGGAGACTATGGACTGATATGAATCTTCCCGGCAAACTGTGAAGATAAAATACTTTGAGTATTACAAAGCAGACTCGATGTCAATTTAAAATTTATATAATCATCAATTGACATTCACAATATGATGAAAAAAAGAAACACCACAACACTACATTGCATACCTGACTACACAGCATCTCAATATAAGGGTTATTGTAATGAGCCCCACCCAGCATAGACACACTGATGCTACAAGATCACTTTAAGTCAGCGATGGGGTAGCGTTTCAAGGAAAGGGTTATGGCAGGCTTAGAACCTAGAACTAATTGGTATATGGGCTTGATCCAGCACCCATTAAGTCTTTCCATTGAATGCAGTAGGTTTTGGATCAGGCCCTCCAATACATCCTTGTGGGCTACCTAATTTATCTTCATTGCTGAGCTTCTCAGGAGTAATGGAGCAAAACTCTTGTGACCAATTTGCATGGAAACAAGCCACTGAGAATATATTTATGATCCTATTGGTGGGATATGCCAATATTTTATTGTCTGTGAAAAGTTCTCCGAAATTTTGCTACCTGTTTATCAAGGAGTCTCTCTTTGTTCTGGCATTCTCATCATCTAGGGGTTCCCACAGATTATTTTCTATATTGTTATTCAACATAAACTGTCCACTCTTGCTTTACAATATTCTCATGGAAAATCCATGACTGTTGTGAAATTCAGCATGTATTTAATCAAGTAACACATAATAGTCAATATTAAAAATAATTATAAGGCATTGTAAGTGTGTTTCAAAAAGAATAAATTCTTCATTTTAATGAATACATTTGCAATTAAACATGGGCTGGCCTCAACCTGAGCCAAGTGGCCAAAGGTCATTCTACGTCATTCTGCCTCTGTTACCCCTCTCTTCGGGGCCGTTTACAAACTGATTGTCCACACGTAGTTCAAACAAGCTCTCTCTTGGAGTCTACTTTATTGAGTCCTCTGGTCCTTTAGGCCAGTGGTCTCCAAACTTTTTTGATAGCGCACCCCTATCAGTAAAAAAATGTTGAGCACGCACCCCCTGCTGCGCCAAAGCAAAAAAACCAAAAACAAAAACAAAACAAAACTGCCGCGCATCCCCAAGGATCCTCTTGCGCACCCCACTTTGGAGACCGCTGCTCTAGGCCTTAAGGCCAGTTCACTGTCTGCCTGCTGATTAACAAAGCACAAGCTCATGCAGTCTTTGGCCCAGCTGGCCATCACAAGTCTCTTCCCTGCTTGGACAGGGTCTCCCCGAGGCCTCCCTGCCTGAAGAGCCTTCTCCCACTCTCTCCTGCTTCTTCAGCTTTTTCCCTGCTGATTCAGGATCTGCAGAAGCCTTCTTGCTCCCGGCAGTATCTACAGCCATAGCTGCAATCTCCTTGTCTTCCCACCTTTACTGCCACTTCCTGCATTGTTTTTTACATGCGGATCACTTGATGCAACCCAGGTGTGTGTCATCCTGTAACCAGGGCTGGCTTATCCCACGGTCTCCAGCCCATGAGCATCCATCCCTTTGTGATGTAATGAGCGAAAAGCTTTGTTCTCTCATTCTCTGCCTTTTATAATCTTCCCCGGCTCTAGTGGCTAGATTGTTACCTCAAAATCCAGTCCAATTAAGGGACAGTGGATAGTGAATAACTGTGCTGGCCCAGGAGCAGGACAGGGACCTAACTGTGATTCTGAGAATAACAATTTGGATGCCTTATTTCATGGTGGAAGTAGGCTGCATCCAGGGCCGGCGCAACCCATTAGGCAACCTAGGCGGTCGCCTAGGGCACTAAAATTTGGGGGGCGGCGACCGCGGCGGTATTTCGGCGGCGGGAACTTCCGCTGCCTCTGCGGGGGCGGCATTTCGGGGCGGGACCTTCCGCCGCCTAGGGCGGCAGAAAAGCTGGCGGCGCTCTTGGCTGCATCAATCCCTTTTCTGCCACAGATGACTGCCACCTCCACCATGGCTCCATGATGGGATGGGACAGGAGCGCATGGTGCAGAGTCTTGGCTCCACCCTTTCATCTGTGCAGGAAGAGGAATAGCAGCTCTCCCCCATGCAGATGGTCTGGCAATGTGGGTAAACCACACAGAGGAATAAGGGGGATATTTACTGTCTTGTGCAGGCATGCAGCAGGGCTCATGACTTTCCTGAGTGATTAAACTGAACAGTACAGATGGCCCAGGCATGGGGAGAAATCCATGAGGTGTTGACAGGAAGAGAAGCTGTACATTAATCCTTTAGTGGAATTCAGGTAACTATTTTTGAATACACTTGACATCTTCCTGGATTTTTTATCCTTATATAATAAAATATTTGTGTCCCTTCTTGAGTCTGTCTAAACTACTGGAAACATAAACAGAACTAGTTTATAAAATGTCACTTCCATCTCTTCTTTAAAAGTGATGTCTATAACCTAGTCACTATCCTATATATTGACCAACAAAAGAAGGCTGACTCCAAAGACAAGTTGCAGCCTATACTTCTCTAGATACTTTATTTTATATCTGGGATATAAACTATAGCTACGTACGTATAAACAAAGAGGCAAATATTGTGTGTGTGTGCACCTGTGCACTGCCAAATGCCCTCTCCAATACACATGCAAAAATAGGACAGTACTGGACCAAGCAACCATCTTTTGCTCTTATTTTATAACAGTAGACTGGGTGCCCTTCCAACAGCTATAGTTTCACACTGTCATCTTGCAACTTGCAGAGTGAACATCCAGAGCTATCTGATCCCTATCTAAAGAACCTGCAGAGGATATTCTGCCTGATAATCTTGATCAATTAGTGTTTTCTTATTCAAATAACCTTTTCCAGAAGAAGTTCATATGAGCGGACCAACTCCTGAAATCTGACTACTTTAGTTTAGTAGGCAAGTGGTTTGCTGTGGTAGAATAACCCCCTTACACATATGGTTAAAGGTGAAGGTGAAGCCTCCTTAACCCTGCAGAGGTTTATTTGCCTGATCAAAATTTATTCTGAGTTTGGGACATTTGATCAACTGTTTCTTCTCCTTCCAACTTCACGCAGAGATGCAATGTTGGCATCGTTTCTCAAAGCAACTACATCACTACCTTGCTATCTTGAATCTCTGCACACCCAGCAGTACATCATTATGGTACAGGGTAATTAACTAAAATGTCATGAAAAGATGGCAACAAGAAGCAATATTCATATCCTCTCCTCTTATTATCTGTTCATAAATTTCATTACAGAAATAAGAATATGCCTGACTGCAGGCTATCAGCTTTCAATAAGACTAATGGTGAAAGACTGCGTACTTTTTGAGGACATTTTGCTTTCACATTTTCCACTTCTTGTTTTCCTCTAACAAAGTCCCCCTCCCCCCCCCCCGCCCTATATGTACTGCTAGCATAAACAATCATCGGTGTAATAATTTTATATAGTACCTTTTATCCTGAAGGATCCCAAAACACTTACAAACCTCAAGGGGTTTGTATACATATAGAGATTTAGCTGTCAGTTAAATATAGCCACTTCTGGGGTGAAACAAAATCTCTTTGCAGCACACTGGGATGTTACACAAGTTAAAACATTTCCAACTGAAACTGCAGGAAGAATTTAGGTAAACAAAATATAATTACCTGAGTTGAAATTTAGCCAGAACACCCCAGTATAAATGCCCTCTCACTCTATTATTAAATTATTTGTTAAAGTAATTGCTTTATTTCGTTCTATTGTCGTACTGAGTTTTGTTTTTGCATGTATTACTGTATTTTATGATGTAGATTTAGGATATGCTATTTTTGAAGCTGGAAACAGTTCTATCAAATTATTTATGCATATATGCTTCAATGTTTATTCCCCTCTGTATGTTATGGTTCACTAGCCCTTACTAATGATACTTTTTTCATGTTCTTGATACTGTTCTTGTTGGATTTGGTATAGAGATAAATTTGTGAAATACTTACTTATTTTCAATTCAAATACTGATTCCAATTTGTACCACACCACATGAGTAACAAGTAAGGGCTTCCTGCCATCCATGAATAAGAAATATACCCATCGTCAAAAGTAGATGATTAGATTTAATATATTTCACTTCACTTATTATCAGCAAATAAGCGGGGCAGTAATAAATTCAGATACTTACACGTTTGAAAAAAACAGTGAAATGTAGTGTCTGAATTTCCAAGCTCATGTACAGTTTTGGCTCATTGCCTAACTACGAGTAAGGTTCTATTCAACATGTGTACAGTATCAGACTCTGGCCCAATGGGAGTAATATACAGAGTAGCACTACTTCTGCCATATGTGGTGATTTTTTTCAACACCACATGTTTGTGTTACTATACTAATCACTAACTTGCTTCACAAGAGCTAGCCCTGGCCCTCTAAACAGAAATATTTAATATGAAATCTGAGATCCAGTTTTGCTCAATTTGTAGGATAGAAAAGATAATTGCTCTTTTAATTGCCTGCTAAATGCCAGGAAAGTGGTAACAAAATATGTGAAGGACATGCAAACTTTGTGGTTGGATTGGCACTAGATGTCTCATTAGCACATGTGCTTTTGCAAACCTCCAGAATTGGTTTGTCCTTGAAACCCATTCATTACAACAACTGAGCACGAAATCAGAGTTAAAGTATATAAGCAACTAATTTTATACGCTACATAACAATTCCTTTTGCTGTCAGAAACAGTAATATTTATTACCACAGAAATGCATTAGAAATTGAAAAACTTCTGGCAAAATATCTTGTAAGTCACATACAAATGAGACAGTACTTTCTAAAAATGTTCTCTCCTTTTTTTCATAGTACAAGGACAGCTCTTGTAAACAAACTCATAATGACTGCAAAATAAAGAAAATAATGAGAAGAGCCTGGCTCCTCTTTATGGTCATTTAGGGTATGTCTACATTGCAATTAGACTCCTGCAACTGGCCCACACCAGCTCACTTGGGCTATGATGTAGGTGTTCAGACTCAGGCTGCAGCCCGAGCTCCGGGACCCTCCTACCTCACAGGGTCTTAGAGCCTGTGCTCCAGCCCAAGCTCAAATGTCTACACCACAATTAAGCAGCCCCTTAGCCTGAGTCCCATGAGTCCAAGTCAGCTGGGCTGGCCAGCCGCAGGTCTTTAATTGCAATGTACATATATCCCCTGAAAAATATTAATGTACTTATTTTATAATAAGGAGCTTATATATATATATGATAACCTCCCTATGAATATATGTCCACAGATTACTGAAACAGGAAAATACAGTCATTTCATGTCATGTACATCTCTTCTAACATTCTTCAACTTGTGCTGTAATGAAGTACTTACAGTTTTGTTGTAACCCCTGAAATTTCCTTTCAAATCTTGGGCCAGGTCACCACTATAATTTTACATCGGTATAATTACATTACTCAGGGGTATGAAAAATCCACACACCCCAAGGTCACTGTTATAGTGACCTAACCCCTGATGTAGACAGCACTATGTTGACAGGAAGACTTCTGTTGACATAGCTACCACCTTTTACAGAGGTAGATGAACTATGCCACTTCACTGAAGCATTTTAAGTGTAGACCTTGCCCTTGATGTTTAACGAGTAGCTCAGATATTTACTACTAGCTATTCCTGGCTCAGGTCAATCCTGGTTGGTTTATGTACACCCAGAAGATAATGTATTACCAGAGGAATATATTGTCTTTTCTTTTCAAGAACAACGAGAATTACTAACGTATCAAGTTTCTCTTAATTCAGGTCATTAACTTTATTAATACAGAAGTTTTAACTCCCCTACTTAATAATACAAATGGCCAGGAGTCATTAACATCTGACAGCTGTTCAATAACCTGTGTGAAAGTAGTGGCCTCAGTCCAGCTCCCAGTAGAAAGGTATCCAACAAAACAAAAACCACTACAAAAGGTACTAATTGGCATCATAGTTGGGATAATTGAATCATCATTAACTGGTCATAGAGGGTGAAATACACTCTCACTGCCAGAGATGGTTCCTCCAAGGAAACACTAAAGCATATCAGTGGGACAGTACTCGGCAAGCTTATGCTGCCAAATATGATCTAACTAGTCTGAGGATAAACAGAGGGCTACCGTTCACAAATGCTAGATTCATTATAAACAGTTTTTAATATTAGAAAAGAGGCAGAATCAGGTTAGCATTGCTCAACAAAAAAATATGCTCCCTTGATACAAGAAACCAAGGGGTCTTTTCATGAAACTAATAGCAAGTATTACATATTTAGAAGACAAAGGAAAATTTTCAAACAATGTGTAGCTAACCTAGGAGATTCTGTGCAGGGGATCAGCGCCAAATAAGAGGTGCTGGATTTAAAAGCGCTAGATAATTAAAAGCATTGCACATGATGCATGCTAAAGCATGAATAATCAAGTATCATGGTTTGGAACATACACTGATTGCAGAGAGGTCCGGAAAGAATCCTTCAACCTCGATATCCACACAACAGGCTAGGTGCACTATATTGATTGATAACTTTTCCCTGAAACATCACGCATGGGTCACTGCCGAAGACAGGCCACTGAACTATCAGGAACAATGTTTGAATCCAGCATGGAAAATCCTATGTGCCTGTTTATTACAGAATGAAGCAAAACAGGGACCCCAACTATCCCTGACTGTGGCCCCTAGGGGCCACCACAATACAAGTATTAATAATACAGCTTCTTCACTATTTTTCCCCCCCCAGTCATGGTAAGACTCAGGAAAGGACCTTAATATTTGAGCCTACTGAATGTATATATAATTAAAGATAGGTAAGAGCTGTAACACCTCAGGCTACTAACCACTGATTATTCAACGCAGCAACTCAGACTGATGTTCAGAGCTTAACTAATACCATCGAGAATGAGAGATTTTTGCTACTCATTAAAGTGATAAGTCCATTTATATATGTATACTTTCTGTGATGCTCACCACTTTCATTCCACATAAAGCTTCACCCCCATCTCTTTGCCTCTTATTAAATCCCCCCCGTTTATAGTCTCTGTGGGGGCAATATATGCTTGCCTGGCCAAATTTCTCTATACAACAACCAGTAAAAGAAACCTGCAAACCTAATGAATGCTGAATACCACGAGAACAAGACGCAGAGACATCACGCTAGGGTTACCGTATGTCCGCGTTTTCCCAGATATTTCCTCTTTTTTTGATCCTCCACCCTCTCTCCAGGTGAATTTTTCAAATAAGAGGAAATGTCTGGGATTTTTGCAGAGCAGACATTGCGGCTCAGAAAAAAGCTGGCTCCATGTCTCAACTGGTCCCTTTCCAGCAGCCACAGCTGCCGGATCCTACCCACCCAGGCCCCGGCTCCCAGCCCTGAGAAGGGGGCGAGGCAGGAAAGCGCTGATGGACAGCTGGCTCTGCGTCCTGGGCCTGCCACCATGACAGGGAGTGACACTGCCCCCCACCTCGAGAGTGAGGCCATGGGTACCCCCCTCCAGTACCCTCAGGTCCCCCTCGAAGTATACACACATCCCTCCAACACCCAGCAAAAAACCCCTCCAGCACCCCTCAACTGTCTGCCCCCACCATTCCCACCGACCCTCCCAGTAGTGTCCTCTTTTTGGGAACCTGAAAGATGATAACCCTACATCACACCACCCTTCACCTACCCTGTGGAATGTTGGTCTGAAATGTGGGGAATGCAGTTCCAAAGCCGTTTTGGTTCCCCTCTTAATGCACTTCTTTTTATGAAGTGAGGAATGGGGGCATGAAGGGAATTTTAATCGGGTAAGCTTTCTGTTATTCCAAAATAATCTGGAAGTGTTACCCTTCCTCTCTGATGAAAGTGATTCCTTATTTTCAAAAAGTGTAACTATCAAGTACAGAACACATGTATACTAATCGCCAAGTGCACGTGCTCCATTTAGCTGTCTGATGAAAAGTAAACGCCAGGGAATATATTGCTGCAGCTCAGTGGTGGCATCTGGCAGGGCTCCTGCCCTTTTTTCAAGATGAACAGGATAAAGATCCACCCTGGTCCTCCCCACTTGTAGGGTCACTCTGGGCTACAGGAGAAAGACACTTTCCTGAGGCCTATGGGAAAGGGGCTAAATTGGTATCTAGATTAACAGATGTGTCTCTAACATTTGATTGATGTTATTTTGCAATTGCGAAACAGGCTGCAATCGTATAATTAAAAACTCGATTGTAATGCATATGCACGAGAAAGAAGAGTTGAGGTTGGATGCACCAAGAGAGAAGTTATAAATAGCAAAAGAATATGAACGATAGTCCTTAAATTTATACCATGCTAGTGTGTGCTTGAAGAAAGACCAAAAGGGACTGTGCCACTTTGTTATTAGTATAGTTGGAAGGAATTATATGAATAATTGCTATGCTTTCTACCATCAATAGGGTATATGATACGCAAGCAGAATGACACAGGATCGTTGTTCCTAAAATTCAGATGGGGAGCTACTGCATTTTTTTTTCCACTTGAATTATTCAGTTACTGAGGAGTAGGAATGAAAAGCATTGGGGGGAGCATTTAAAAGAAGCAATCCTGGCCACCCGACCAGGAGCTGTTGGTATTAGAGTAATTTCATAAGAGATGAGCTTGTGACCCCAAGTAGTCTGTTAATTCTGGCAACCCTGATAAGAACTGTGGTTAATTTATTCAATGAAGCGCTTTGTTGATTAACATTTCTTTAATTAGAAGAAAAGCTATGCTAATTCAATCTGTCTCTTGTTAGTTCTTTTCACCAAAGAAAACCTGAACTCTATAACTAAAATGTTAAATAACAGGGTGAACCTCAAACATTTTGGATTTTCATTTGTATAGACCGGGGTGGCCAAACCTATTGACCTTCCGAGGCACACCTACCAGGGCTTGGGGCTTCAGCACCGCAGGAGGCACCTGCCTGGGGCTTGGATCTTCAGCCTTGCTCTTGCTGAAGCCCCGAGCACCAGCTCATGCACTCTGTGGGGCTGAAGCCTCAAGACACCCAACCCCACTGGGCAGAAGCCCCTACCCTACCATCCCACTGCAAAACTGAGGTCCTAAACTCCTCTCCACCCCAGTCTGGTAGGTGGAGAATGGGGCGTTGGGGTCCACAAGCCACACTTGAACTGTAAAAGAGCTTCATGTGGCTCGCGAGCCACGCTTTGGCCACGCCTGGTATAGACACTCAAAATGATGCTCCTTCTCTAGATCTCTTGCACAATGGGGCTGGAAGTCCTTGTCAGAACAAACTCTCTCCCAAATTCTTTAATTCTCGTTTCAGATTAAGCCAGGGGGAGAAAAAACAAACAAACCCAAGACCTTTACAGCAATATTTTGATACCTGAGCTTGCAGTCTTCCCCAAAGTGAATAAAAGTGCACGGGGGAAAAGTTAAGAGAAAAAAATTCAAAATCTCAGAAAAACTTCAGTTCTGATTTGCATTTTGAAGGACAACGTCTCTGGGTTCTTATTCTAGTGAACTTGTTAACATTATTTTAAGATTCTCTGAGTTACTTGCACACTAGTGCATTGTGGTATACAAGAGAAAGGTTTGAGCACCAAGGAGTGTGAGGTCCGGAAAGGGCACTACAACATCAAAGTGTGCCTTTTCAACAAGCTCAGCATTTTTTAGGTGCCGGATCACTTTGATTTAAAAGTCAATTTTACAGAGCTTGCAGTCACCTTTATAATTCCATTTTGATTTTTCAAATCTCGATCCTATTTTGCGACTACAAACAACTGGTCCTCTTCACCCATTCCTTAGATTCCTTTAGTGGCCAGATCTATTTTTTTCATAAATGCAGAGATACCACCTACCCTAAGCGCTTTGGCAAAATCCAAGTACAATTTCGATTGAACAATCTCCTTCTCAGCCCTGGACACACAACAAAATCTCTCTGTTGTACTCTGCATCACTAAGCCTTAAAGGCTGGAAGCTGATGCTTAAAGCTGTGGGAAAGGTCACCGCACTTGGGGATGAATACACTTTTCACCAGCCTACTTATGTAAGTAAAGAATATGCTGTACATTCCCTGCTGCTGCAGACTAGATTTGATTTAGACCTTGGGGAAAAAAAGGAAATAAATATATATCCATACCGTTACTAGTTCTATGCTTACTCTAGCCCCTCTTATCCCTCAGACCACTGCTACATTTCAAAATATCAGCCAAATGAATGCCTAGAAGCATGGAACTATATGCCCATAGCCCCCAAAGGGTTAGTTGTAATAATTCTGCAATAAAACCGCAGGGCCAAGTCTTAAACACAGCGTAGTCACAATCAGAACATTTGTAATAGCTACAATTAGAGGTCCATTACTGGCAAATGAATTACATCCTATCAGCTTCATGAGTTTTCCACCTTTTTCATAGTAGTCATAAAGGCTGCACTTGTATCTCCTTTGTGTTATCTAGATTGGAACCCAAGTGAGAAGATTACGCAACTCAGCAATAATCAGAAAAGATGGCATTTTTATGACATGCTAGCAATTCTGTAAAATCTCCTTCATCCTTGGAATTCATGGATGTCCAACAGCCTATCCAATAACACAGTGGCTTGTGGCAATCCATTTGCTGAAAGGCATAACTGAATCTAGGTTCCTAAAGTCTGCACTATACATACACAAAGTGAAAATAAAGTGAATATAAAATTAAGTTGAAAAGGTGGTAGTAAAACAAGTTTTTTCTTCTTAGCATAATGTTACTTTTAACAATGTTTTAAACATACTTCACTTCTTCCTAGTCACCCTCAACCAGAACGTTTAACAACATGTCATTACAACACTTTGTAAGAGAAGAAAACATACTTGGAACGTATTGGCATAATAAGATATAAAGAGTCATTTAAGCAAAAAAGCATTTATTCTTCAACTTTGTGCTGCTTAATATACCAGAAGTGTGTACAGAACACATTTCAATAAGATCTTGGGCCAGATTGATTTTGGAGTTTTATACTGCTGCCCCATTACTGAAGTACATAGTTCACTGAAGTCAGTGGAGCTATGACAAGTTTCACCATCTGAGGATCTATTTTATTCTTATATGTTTTTCTAGCCCTTTTATGTTGCTACTCTTTCAATATGATAACCACATCAGGAAATGTTACAAATTTAGAAGGCCAAATAAATGGGAATCTCATACTGGTATTTGAAGAACTGGTGTTTGAAAATTAAGTACAAATTGAGTTTTCCAGCTGTAACTCTTTAACGACACCTACAATGTACTTCAAGTGTATCTATTCATACTTGACACTGCTCCTCAGACTTGGACTTTCTCATCTATAGTATTTGTTCTGCACTACTATAACAATTTTAAGTAGTTCAAACAGTTTACATATGACTTGACAAATTCCCATTCAGTGTAGAAAATAAAACAGTGTTCTGCATATATGTAAGGAGTCAAAATCTGGCCGCACATGCATGCTGTATTCCCATTGACTTAAGTTCAAGTTGCTGCAAAACACCTGAAGACAGAATTTGGCCCAAAGACACTGAGGTGGAACATGTTTTGTGTCCATCCACTAGTCCTGCCCCTGAATTCATGAAGATGTAAAATGATTAAGTAAAAGATGTTTACTTAATCTAGGGTTGCCACCTTCCTAATTGTTGGTAACCTGACCCCCCGAGACCTCACCCCTCCCTCATCTCTTTCCCCAGGTCCCGCCCCTGCCCCATCTCTTCCCCGCAAGGCCCAACCCCCACCTCTCGCTCCTCTGCCTCCCTCCCCCATCACTCACTGGATCGTCTCAAGGAGCCTGCCTGCAGGTAGAAGGCAGCCTTGCCTGAGCAGGGATGGGGCAGATTAATGACCTGGCAGCCTGCCCCTGCCTCGCAGTAACTGCATTTTTAGTCCGGGTGACATTTAGGGTCGCCAGGTCCACGAAAACTAGGCACCTGGCAACCCTAAATGGCACCCAGATACAGAAGCCAAAAACCAGACTGTCCTGGTAAAAACCGGATGGGTGGCAACCCTAATTTAATCTATGGTAATTCTATGGCCCCATTCCATTAATGTAATGTCTGGGTGCCTCACAACACCCCTGTGAGATACAGAAGTACTCTTATCCCCATTGTACAGAGCGGGAATGAAGGAACAGTGAGATGCTATTATTATTTGTATTAGCAAAGCACATAGGAACTTCAAGGTATGTCTACAATTACAGCAGCGTGCAGAGTACAGACACTGCACATCCAGCCAGCATGGGTATAAGTAATAGTGTAGACAGCGAGGCACAGTTTAGGCAACTAAAGTAGAGTGTCCTACATGCCTGAACCCTAACATATATATGGCTCTCTACATGTCCAAGCAGTGCCTCCACATCGACACTATTTTTAGCAGCCTCACATCTTGCTGCCTCCCTGCTGGAGAGGTTTTCATTGCTGCATGTGGCCACACATCACAATGACAAGTGTGACTGCAGCCTGCTTTCATTGTGGCATGGTGCTACTCGTGTATTGCTTGTACTCTACAAACCATCGTAAGTGTAGACAAGGCTTCTGTCATGAACCAGCCACCAGTTGTGCTAAGCTCTGAACAAATGCAGAACAAGGAGAACATCTCTGTGTCCTAGTGACTTGCCAATGATCCCAAAAGAAATCTTTGGTAGTGCAGTGAACTGAACCCAAGTCCCAAGATAGCCTCCTAACCACAAGATCACTAGGTGACACTCAACAAGGTTGTTGGGGTTTCTAGGTTTGTTTTTTTATGTTTTCAGCTTTAGTCTCATAAAAACAGAACAACAAAAGTTTGTTGTAAATCTTTCTAAAACATAATTTTACAATAATAAATATCTATGAAGCACTCACCATATGTGCTTCATTTTAGAGTAAATTAATTTGATATCATTTTAATAATATAGCAAGTTTTTTGTATTCATTTCTGAATGTGTATCTTTTTGAAATTAAACCTATTACAAAACAAACTATGAACTAATCCCCAAATTTTGTATGTAAGTATTGCTTACAAGCCACAATTTAAATAAGTAAATCAAGATTTATACTACGTTTGTCACATGTCTTAATACCCAGGTTGGATATCGAATTAAATTTCTGCTAAAGTATTTAATACTCTAGTTCGTTAGCCTTGTTTCCACAAAAAAAGCCAGCACTTTGTGATGATGCATCACATGGCGATAAGGGCAGGTCTTCACTACGGGGGGGGGGGGTCGATTTAAGATAGGCAAATTCAGCTACGCGAATAGCGTCGCTGAATTCGACGTATCGGAGCCGACTTACCCCGCTGTGAGGACGGCGGCAAAATCGACCTCCGCGGCTCCCCATCGATGGCGCTTACTCCTACCTCCGCTGGTAGAGTAAGCGCGTCGATTCGGGGATCGATTGTCGCGTCCCAACGAGACGCGATAATTCGATCCCCGAGAGATCGATTTCTACCCGCCGATTCAGGCGGGTAGTGTAGACCTAGCCTAAGTCACCAGAACAGAGAAATACTAACCTCCAATTCAAAACCATATCAAGATTCATAGATATAACAATAGATCTTGATGGATATGGGACAGGCACATGAAAAACAGGACTGTCCTTCAAATTTCAGGACTTTATGTATGGTGTTAAGTTTGTCTCAACCAACTGGATGAGTTTGTTAACTTAGGCCTGGTCTACACTCAAAACATACACCAACATAGCCGTGTCAGTCAGGGGTATGAAAAACCACACTCCTACTGACATAGCTACACCGAGAGAAGAGTGCTTCTGATGGCATAGCTAACGTCATTGGTGAAGGTGGTGTTCCTAGACTGACAGAAAAACTCCTTTTGTCAATGAACACTATGGGTATGTCTATACTTGCAGAGTTTTTGCGCTGTAAATTTCACCAGTGATAGAGAACCAGTGAAAGTAAAGCTCTGGTTTATGTACTCACTTAATTCCTCAGGTGTCAGAGAGAGTGTTTACATCACCAATGAGAGCAGCGCTCTAGGGCTCTCTCACAGTGCAGCTCTCTCCAGTTTGAGGATGGGTCTTGTGGGAAGGGAGCGGGGAGAGATAGCGGGGCATCCTGGGTCCCTGCACAGCCTCCTCTCCCCAAACATTGATAAGCTCCAGTAGCTCAGCATTGCTCCAAGCATGGGATTGTTTGCTCTGTGGAGCAGGCACTGTCACCTGGCCAGATAAGTGAGCACTTGCCAAGAAAACAGGAAGGGGAGTTTCAAAGTTCCCGGGGCCTTTACAGGGGGAGGGGTGGATGTCTGTTTACCTGGCAACAGAGCAGCAGAGCTGCTGGCTAGAATGGCCACCTAGGCACTATGGGATATCCGCAGGAAGCTAAAAGCTGTGTAAACAGGAAGAACGTGCCTTCACTTGCACATCACTGCAAAAGCATCACCGGTAAGAGCTGTATGCCTCTCGTGGAGGTGGTTTTCTTTTTATGGTGAAACTTCTGAGTTTCACTGCAAAAAGTCATTGGCAAATGTAGACGCTCCCATGGTTTTTGCGCAAAAACGGGCAAGTGTAGACATGCCCTTAATCTGCACTAAGGGGGCTAGGCCAGCATAGGCTATGTCCTACACTACAGAGCCTAAAATAAGGCTGTACACATGAAACATCTCAGTTTCAAAGTTGTCCTGGAAAAGAGGCCAGTTTCAAACGTTCACATGTTAAATTGCCTTTGAACTGATTAACCATGCCACATAATTTGTGCTACTTACATAAACAATCATGCACTCAATGGTTTAGATGTGAGACACCAGATTCTGGCTGCTCACATGAGGCTGCACAATAGGTGCTGGGCATAGGGGCAGGTGAGGATCAGGCAGCCATTTTCTCCACTGGATCACCTGTCCACAGAATAGTCAAAATTCTGGTGCTGAGTGTAAAGTGCAGAGGGATGTGTTAATGCTGTCAGGAGTTTAGATGTTTCAAAGCTGGAAGTGAAGGCAGTCCATGCAGCATCCTTTAAAAGGAGGTAGTAGGTATATGCACTCTCAAGCATGCCTGGAGATACTGAGAATGCCTATGGCACATGTCCTGGTGCTAGGTACATCTGCACCCCTTCCCATAGTGTTATACATTGGTTGGGTTTTATAATTTTAGTCCAAATTCTAAAAAGCATCTATGACAGTCCCTCATGACAATAAGTGTTGTTTTAAAACCTATTTTTCTCTTTTAAATTATTGGGCTGATTCACAGAATATCCTTTTAAAATATGGATGGAGTTCTACTCTGTTACACCATTGTGGGCTCACTCTGCTGATTTCAATGGAATTAGTTGGGATGCACACAGATATAACAGTGGAATATGGTCCCCTTAGTCTAAGGGAAAAAAATCTCCTGGAATAGAGTGTGCAATCTCTAGAACACCATCTCGTGCAGGGGAAATGTGAGTGCCTAGACATTTGCACATCCAGTTTTCACAATCACAGAAAGATCTCTGCAAAAACCATTATGCGGGTCCACTAAAAAGTGTAAGTGTAGCAATTTGTCATGCAACGACAGATAGCTATTCATTTTTTCCATTTCATATTTGGGCACATATGAGTACAGCATACAAAACTTAGCATTAAACCATCAAGACATCATCTTTAAATAATATTCATTACCGTAAGATATTATGATTAGAGGTTTGGTTCTGAGGGAGTGCAGTAGTCATGCTTTTCAACTGACAACAACAGGGGTGAGGTGGGGAGAAACACCCTTACTAGCTTTCATCTACCAATTACCATGCAGGAAGATGTCACCATTAAACGTTTCCGACACTGCTGTTCGTGACTTGTTTTGTGACCTGGACATTACTAAAAAGCATATTCACAAATGAGTGAAAGGTTACTACATTAGACTACTGATCTGAGCCTCAACTATCATGTCTAATTTTGTCAAATTGCAGTACGTATCATAATTCTATGGTGAGATTTATCCATTAGCAAATAACAGAACCTCCCTCATTGCATGTAGCATTTCAGGTCAGGCTCAAGTTATGGTCCGAATAAAAACATTCATTTATTCACAAAGAGGCTAAAGACAGTAATCAGCTAAATTCACCTCCACTGAGAAAATGTATAAATATATTTAAAAAGTCTGAGAATTATATATAATATATATTGTGCTTGTTTAGTCATTTAGACATCACTGCCTTTAAGATAATCCTATCACAGTAACTAAGAACAGGAATGCGGTCACGTGGGTGGGATCTTGGCTTTGTTGCTAACTTGACATCAAAATAACACCTTCAGCATCTCTGGGAAGACAGTGCCATTGACAGAAGAGCTTTATAATGGAACAGAGAGCTGTGATCAAGTTGATGGCAGATACATGGCATGGATTCCTGTCTCCACAGGAGTTTGGCAAGGCTGCATTGATTGGTTGATGGATAAACTTGAGGAGGCAACTGTTGGCGGTGTTGAGCGGAACACCATCATGCTTTGAAAGCTCAAATACTTCAGTGACACTAAATCAATGCAACTGATGGCGGATCTGGTCGGGCAAGAAGCAGAGCTCATTGATCTGGTTATTAATATAGAAAAAACTAAGTCCCTGGCCATTGCCAACAAGCAGCTCCAGATTACCACTAGCCCAGTATTTACCTCTCTGTATGGGACATGGAACAGCTGGCAACTGTCAGATATTTTGGTAGTATCATAAATAGTGCCAGATGATGCTCAAAGATGTGGACACTTGTAAAGCCGCAGCTGGGGCCATGTTTTGAGCATTTCAGAGGCTTCTGTGAAGATGTTGTGACATCAAGCTTGCTACAAAGCTGGAGATCTATAGAGGAACAGTTATACCAACTATACAGGGCCGCCCGGGGGGGGAGGGGGCAAGTGGGGCAATTTGCCCCAGGCCCCAGGCCCCACAGGGGCCCCCACAAGAATATAGTATTCTATAGTATTGCAACTTTTTTTTATGGAAGGGGCCCCCAAAATTGCTTTGCCCCAGGCCCCCTGAATCCTCTGGGTGGCCCTGCAACTATATAGTATGGAAGTGAAACTAGCCTGACATTTTCTGTCCTTATCTTCATCAGCTGCTCCATATCAAGTGGCAGGACAATATTAGAAATGAAGATATTCAAAGCTAAGCTCAGCAACTGCCTCCATCAGCACTGGTTCTGTTTTGGCATCTTTCTTGGTATGGACAAACTATTAGACTAGAAGACCAACAAATTCCAAAGAATGTGTACCATGGCCGGTGATCACGTGGGCATCAAAAACTTAGGTGGCTCCAGAGGATTGCCACTGATGTATGTAAACTGAATATCCAGACAGACCACCATAAAGACCTAGCCCAGAGATCAATATGGGTGGTGTTTGATCTGCAAGCATCTAAATTCCTTTAGAATTTGCCATGAAGATAATGATAACACCAAAATAAAGTTAACTTACAAAAAAACAACAGGAGACTCCCTGCAATATTTCCCATAATTTATCAGAAATATCTCCTGTTATAAGTAAAAGAAAAAACGTATAGTGACCAGAGATTCTAGCATGTGGTAACCCTTGGCAACCATTGACTTTTAATCATCTTCCCAACTTGCTGTCCTGGAGTTTCCTCAGGACTTCAGTAGTCTGGCATCCTGGTGACTTGGTTTTCAAGCCAGGCCACACTCTAGTCCCACCCCTTCCAGGGTACTAACATGCTTACTCAAACAACGTTCACCAAATGGCAAAAGAAGTGTGTAATTAACTCACAAGTTTCTGCCCCTCCTGAGCTACTCTTCATAGAAGCATAGAATCATAGAAGATTAGGGTTGGACGAGACATCAGGAGGTCATCTAGTCCAACGCCCTGCTCAAAGCAGGACCAACCCCAACTAAATCATCCCAGCCAGGGCTTTCTCAAGCGAGGCCTTAAAAACCTCTAAGGATGCAGATTCTATCATCTCCCTAGGTAACTCATTCCAGTGCTTCACCACCCTGCTAGTGAAATAGTTTTTTCCTAATACCCAACCTAGACCTCCCGCACTGCACTTGAGACCATTGCTCCTTGTTCTGTCATCTGCCACCACTGAGAACAGTCTAGATCCATCCTCTTTGGACCCCCCCCCCTTCAGGTAGTTGAAGGCTGCTATCAAATCCCCCCTCACTCTTCTCTTCTGAAGATTAAATAAGCCCAGTTCCCTCAGCCTCTTCTCATAAGTCATGTGCACCAGCCCCTTAATCATTTCCGTTGCCCTCCACTGGACTCTCTCCAATTTGTCTACATCCTTTCTCTAGTGGGGTCAGATGTGGCCTCACCAGTCCCGAATAGAGGAGAATAATCACATCCCTCAATCTGTTGGCAATGCTCCTACTAATGCAGCCAATATGCCGTTAGCCTTCTTGGCAACAAGGGCACACTGTTGACTCATATCCAGTTTCTCATCCACCGTAATCTCTAGGTCCTTTTCTGCAGAACTGCCGCTTAGCCAGTCGGTCCCCAGCCTGTAGCAGTGCATGGGATTCTTCCATCCTAAGTGCAGGACTCTGCACTTGTCAGCTCCAACATATATTAAAAGTCAGTCCACGTTGCAAAAGAACCCAAAAAACCCAGCTCTGTTCCAAAGAAAAGTAAAATGTGTTATTGAAAATGTCAGCCTAAGCCTGTAGCCACCCCCAAGCAATTCTGATGTGGTAACCAGAAACAATGCAATCCTAGTCCCTTCCTTTAAAGAACATGAAAAAATTTGTAACAAGGATTTTCCTTGTCACAAGGGCAGAGAGCCTGGATGCTACCTTTTCAGTAGAAACAGGAATGGTAGTTTTATTTCTGTTTCGTGATCTTACTTTCTACGTGGGGCGTGTGATGCCTTGGAGAAAAAGAGGAAGGGAAGCAGGAGAGACTGCCTGATGCAATGGCATGTTATAGAGAAGAGTATAAAAGCCTCTGCAAAGCTTTTCTTTAGGCACAATACAATCCCCTGAAGGAATGACTGCTCTAACAACAATATCCTGTGCTGTCACTCACCACAGGTATATCTGTCAAAACTCAGCAGCAGGCGTGTTCTGGAAGCACAGTATCTTGGACTCAACTACCAAAAGATATTCTCAACTGAGGGCAGGTCTACATTACCACTTAAGTTGATCTAACCTCGCTTAGGGGTGTGAAATAGCCCTCCCCTGAGTAACGCAAATTTTGCACTGTCCACACTGGTGCTATGACGGCGGGAGACACTCTCCTGCTGACATAGCTTCCGCTTCTTGCTGAGGTGGAGTAATTATGCTGTAGGCATAGCGTGTCTTCATCAGACGTGCTACAGAGGCGCAGCTGCACCGATGCAGCTGTGCCCATGTAGTGCTGTAGTATAGATTCAACCTCGGTTAAAACACTGATTTAAAGAGAATTAATATTTATTTGCTGTTGTTTATATGGAATATATGCTATCACAAGATTTTATTTAATCAATTAATACTAAATACTCCTCCTAACAAAACAATTTTTCAAGAGAAATCACTAAATAAAACAAAATAATCTTCAGATCTCCTCTTCTTTAGCAAGTTTTAAAAACAAAAACCCACTACGGAAAGCTCTTAAATAAGTATTTTTGTTTGGTTAGTGGGAGCGAGAAAGGACTGACACTACAAGGCTCTTTGAAAATCTGTTTGTTTATGCATTGGTGTCTGCTGGAGGCACCAGGGGCACAGGTCATGCTCATAGAAAGGAACTACTATGATTGTAAACTGAACTGGGGGCTTATCAGATACAGAACAACAGACTCTGCGGACTTTAATGATGATGCAAAATACTGGTTAGTCCCTAATGCAGCAAATTTACCAGAAACGTTCATTACTTATTCACTCTTGCACAAGTCCTACACCATCTACTAGAAATCTGCACTGGACATTGAAACTATTGGACCTATGAAACATAAAACAATGGTTGTGTGGCTGCCCAAGGAATAACTCTTCCATAGTTATAATAAAAAGATAACAATGGATTTTACATCTTCCCTTTCTGAAATGAGTGGTTTTCACTTTTGACTCTTTGCTGTGTATAAGTTTTGTACCTATCTTAACTCCAGAAATTTGATCTAGTACTATCTTCAATGCCTGAATGTGTCTCTTGAGAAATTACAGGTGCACTGTACTGATAACTGATGCTGACTTTTTCCAGGTTAAAAAAATAAAATTTAAAAATGTACAAAATCTCAGCTTTTAGTATTATTCAGAACATTTACATGAACATACATTAAACCAAATAATTCTTTTGTGAAGCCTAACCAGCACAGACCTAGAAGGATGGACAATTTCACCTACACCTCTAAGGCTTGTGTTTGAACTAGTGGAAGATCTTGCTGGGGGGCTAGACACCTTCAGAAGAGAGGAGGGGGCTGTGTGATCACCCCTTAAAATATCTGGGTGTGGACTACATGGACCTTGCATCCAGACATGTAGAAGTAAGCAGGTGCTGCCTGAGGTCATCTCCAAGAATCCAGGGGCTAGGTTGCGACTTTGAGCCAAGCCTGGATTCTTGGAGATGACCGTGACCAGTCACTGGTTAAATCTATGTGTCAGAGTTAAGTTCATCTTGTTGATTTCAGACCGATCCTCTAATCTGCCAAGGTAGTTTTGAATTCGAATCCTGTCCTCCACAGTGTTTGCCATCCCTCCCAGCTTGGTGTCATCTGCATATTTTATAAGCATACTCTCCACTTGCAAGTCATTAATGGAAACGTTGAATGGTACCGGACACAGAATTGACCCCGTTAGATAAGGCCTCCCAGTTTAACAGCGAACCATTAATAATTATTCTTTGAGTATGGTCTTTCAACCAGTTGTGAACCCGCTGTGACAGCTAGAGCAAACTCCTACAAAATCTTTAAGAGATTTTATTGCATTAAATGTATGTATCATTGTGGGCCAATGATTTATGGGGGAGGGTGACCAAAGCCCTCTAGAAATTAACAACAGTTAGGGCGGAGGGTGGTTAGACAAATTCATTCAGGTTGAAACACCTCCAGAGAAATATACCTACCTGGATAGGCTAGAACATACCAGTTCAAACTGGATTCTAAAGAGACCACCACACAAAGAAAGGACTTTTAGATAATAGCCTGAGTTAAACTGATTCAGAGCCTTCTGTCTGGTCCAGCAAATGGACAGGACCTTCTGTCAAAGTAGTGGAGGCCCAATCTTTCCTGGGAAAGGGTTGCACCCCTGTTCAAGTCGTGGGAGTGTGATCTCTGGTAAGCTTACTAGCAATCATGTAGGGGGTTTTATTGTTTTTAAGATGTTTTCTCTGTATTGCTTTCACCTTAAGAATAAATGTGCTTGCTTAGAAAGAACTGTGTGATAACTTATAACTGTAGGCAATTATGGTATGTATAGCCTCCAAAAAAAAGCAAAGCACACAGCTGGGGATGTCACAGTGTAATCAGAGAATGGCGAAGCCTGGAAAAAACCCTGATATGAGAGAGAGACAGACAGAGAAAGAGACGTGTGGGTTTTCCACCCAAGAGAGGTGACAACTACGGAGCTGGGAGCCTAAAAGTGGGTGCCCGTGCTGGGCCATGGAGGGGGAATACAGATGCAGTTGCCCTGAACAATGACAACCATTTTATAGTAATTTAAACTAGACTATATTTCCCTAGTTTGCTTATGAGAATGTCATGTGGGACTGTTTCATAAACCTTACTAAAAATCAAGATATATCACATCGACTGCTTCTCCCATACCCATATCCATTAGGCCAGTAACCCTGACAAAGAAGGAAATCGGGTTGGTTTGGCATGACTTTTCCTTTACGAATCCATGTTGGCTAGTCCTTATACCCTTATCCTCTAGGTGCTTACAAAGTGATTGTTGAACAATTTGTTACAGTATTTTTCCAGGTATCGAAGTTAGATTATAATTCCCCAGGTCCTCTTCATTTCCCTTATTAAAGATAGGTGCTATGTTTGCCCTTCTCTGGCACACCAAAAGTACTTGATGCAAATAGCAGGAGCTGACCCCAATTCTCTGAGATAAAAAGATGCCAATAAAGTAAAAAGTGTATAAAACTGTAATTCAACCCATCCTAATGTACGGAACAGAGACTTGGCCAGCCACAAGATTTATACACATTTCTGAGAAAAGTAATAATAATTATACTTATAAATGTGAACTCTCCCTCTGAAGGTCTCAAAGCACTTTAGAAACATCAAGAAATTAAATCTTAAGTTGTGAGGTAGTTATATTCTATTCTATCTCCATTTTATAGCTAAGCAAACTGAGGTACATGCCGATTAAGGGATAGGCAAAGCACTGACTAATGATGAGGAACAGGTAGTCATGGCACCAGTTCAAATAAAATATGTTTTAATACAGCCAAATGCAAAGTCATACAAATAGGTATGTACACAAGTAGCTGCCAGTGCAATGTTGTGGCAAAAAGAGTTAATGGGATCCTTGGATGTCTGAACAGGGAGATAATGAATAGGAGTCGGGAGGTGATTTTATTTCTATATCAGGCACTGATGAGACCGATAGCATAATATTATGTCCAGTTCCAGTGTCCACTTTTTAAAAAGGATATTGAAAAAATTGGAGAGGGTTTAGATAAGAGCCACAACTGATTTGAGGGCTGAGAAAAATGTCTTACAATGTCTATTACGATGATTGACTTAAAGAGCTCAGTCTACTTAGCTTATCAAAAAGAAGACTGAGAGGTGACTTGATTATACTGTGTAAGTACCTTCACAGGGAGAAAAAATCCAGCTATTAAAGGGCTCTTTTATCTAGCAGAGAAAGGCATATCAAGAACCAACGGCTGGAAGCTGAAGCCAGATAAATTCAAATTAGAAACGAGGCACAAATTTTTAACAGTGAGTGTGATTAACCAATGGAACAAACTACCCAGGGAAGTGGTGGATGGATATCTCTCGATACTTCCAAATGAAGATTGGATGTCTTTCTAGAAGATATGCTTTAGCCAAAGGCAAACAAGTTATTGGGCTCAGTACGGAGGCAGCATGGTGAAATGTAATGGCTTGTGACATAGAGGTCAGAATAGATGATCTGATGGTCCCTTCTGGCCTTAAGAGCTGTGAAAGCGAGGTCATGTCTGCATTGTGTATTAGTCCACACTAGAGGGGTGTAAATTCTAGCATGTACTAGCATGCTGTGCACTAACAGGCCTCTGTGGACCCTGCTGGCACAAACTAAAAGTTCCCTGGTGTTCATTAATGTAGTTCTAACTTTTATCGCACACCAGTCGGTTCCACACAGGCCTGTTGTTCAACATGCTAGTATGCACTAGAATTTACACTGGTTTAGTGTAGACTAATACGCCGTGTAGGCAAGCCCTGACTTGCCCAATGGCAGACACCAAGTCTGTGATCCAGCTGGGTATAGGATCCAGATTTTGACACCTAAGCCTGTGTTTTAATCACATGACCAACTACAGTGAAGGAAATAACATCAGAATGACATTAAAAAAAAAAAAAAAACTTTCTACAATTTTTCTAAATCAAGCTATTTAAGATTCTTGATAGGTTTCCCCTTCCCTCCCTGAAATGTTCAACTAACCCTGGTTCTATCATGTTTTACATACATGCAAAGACAGTAAGGTATAGCGAGGGGGTTGCAAAAGTTCTGTGTTACGTCTACATTTTAAGCCTGATTCGGTTCTCATTTCCACTTATTTTATGTTGGTGTCACTCCACTGATTTCAATGAACTTACTATTATTTACATTGGTGAAAGCAAAAGAAGAATCACATCCTATATTGGCAATGTAAAAACAATTTTTTTATTTATTAAATATTATTCACTTATTTCATAGGTCGCACTTTCCCAACATATCTATGTTTCAGTTAATTTAGTATTGTAAGACTCCCTATATTATACATGTAAAGCACATATTTGTGCAGTGTTTTATAACACTTAACATGTAACAAGTGAACACCTACATTGCAAAAATTAGAGTAGTTTCTTTCATTTTTTAAGGCACATTATTTAAATCACTTACAGAAATCAATACATTACAAGCCAACAAACAAATCAATGTAACATCTAAATCCAAGTCATTACAATTCATCTAAATCT
The DNA here is from genome assembly GCF_011386835.1 of Chrysemys picta bellii. Taxonomy (NCBI): domain Eukaryota; kingdom Metazoa; phylum Chordata; order Testudines; family Emydidae; genus Chrysemys; species Chrysemys picta. Next base: position 23,668,104 of record NC_088795.1, read on the forward strand.
GTTTAGGTTCTGTCACTTATGCCAACTGCAAAGCAGGCAGTGAATGAATCAACTGCTTTTCTATTATTGGCAACAGATGATTTCAAGATGATAGGAGAATATCACTTTAAAGCTCTACCTTAATAAGCACCTAGCCTTATGTTTTTGGCTCTAACAAGGAAAGAGTGACACTTAGTGGCCAGGTAGTTTCAGTACAGTCTAACTTTTTGTAACAGTACGTATTCTTTGTGTTTCACACTCACTCTGTTACTCAGTTGACAGGCACAAATTTGCAGGAATGTCTGAAAACGTACAAATGTGACAAAACTGAAGAGAAGCGACCTATTTTTCACAAAAACTTGGGCTGAATGCACAAGTAAATTGGAAAACAAACTCAAAGCCTGAATTACTGCAGTAGTTAATTATAAGAGGAAGGAATTTAGAATTGGGAGTCAGGAATACCGCATTTTTAATATTGTCACTGCCACTTACTCACAACATGATGTTGGGCAAGTCATTTTACTCCTCTGCATCTGATTTCACTTTATCTATTTTACAGCAAAACTTCAAAGATACGAATACCAGAGTTACGGACTGACCTGTCAACTGGACACCATATGGAAGCGGAAGAAATCAATCAGGCAGCTGCGAAAACCAAAAAAACCCCCAGCAAATACTGTATTGTGCCTGTATTGCATCTTAAAAGTAGGCACATCTGGACTGCCTGTCCCTACCCCACCCCCTACTAACCATACACAGGGGAGCCACTTACAGGTAGGAGGTAAAGATGCTGAGGTTCACAGGCATAGCTGTGAGCCCCCGAGCACGCAGAGCAGGAGCAGCGCTAGGGTCTGTGCCGCTTTCCTGTAAGCCACAGGTGCTGTTTCCCTACCCCACCCCCATCCTGCCAGGAGGGGAACAAGCTTGCAAGCTCAGTCCAAGCCTGGGAAAGAAGCTTCCCCAGCCCAGCTATGGTAGCTGCAAGGAAGCTGCTGGCGCTGGGGAGGGAGCTGCCGCTGGAACCTGGCCTGGAGAGAAGATGCTGGAGCCCAAGTTGCTGCCTTCACGCTGCACTCTGGAGGAGAAGCTCAGTTTTAAAGGGCCACAGCCTGCACCGCGCACCTACTGACACCACCGTGCCCCAGGGTGCCTCACTCATCACTCTTGCAGCCAGGGGGCTAGGACCAGCTGACTTTCCCCACCCACATTCGCTAGGCAGCCACTTGCAGGTAGGAGGTGAAGACCCTGAGGTTCACAGGCACAGCCGTGAGCCCCCACTCCGCAGTCCACCCTGAGGAGCATCCCATAATGTCTTGTTCAGAGTTACGAACATTTCAGAGTTAGGAACAACCTCCATTCCCGAGGTCTCCATAACTCTGAGGTTCTACTGTACTGGGTTAATCATCATGGCATCAAGGCACCAATTACTGACAAGTTTCCTTATCTCGAGTAGAGAGGGCCTTACTTATATAATCAAAAGGCATTTTATGAGATGCCAGTAATGTCTGGACAGAGCTTTGAGAATGTGAAGAAGCAGCACAATTATTTATCATTATTATTATTGGGGACATACAGAGTATTGTCTTGAGAGGAAGGCTGTGGTTAAGACACTAGGTTGGGACTCCTGATGTAAGAGTTCCATTCCTGTCTCTTCCTCAGACTCCCTGTGTGATTTTGTGCAACTCACTTAACCTTTTTGTGCCTTAGCTCTGTGAAAAGAGGTAGCTGACAATCTGGCTCATAAACTGATTGTATGTACACAAAGTGAACTGAACGGGACACAGACAAATTTTGTAGGTGCAGAGGAAGATCATCTAAAAATGTGACCCAGCAAGTATAACAATGTTATACAACTGTAGAACATACGCAGAAATGGAAACAGGAATGTTTAAAAGATACTTATTTTCAAAGTATAAATGACAGACTGAAGAGAAAATGTATATGGCCAAATGCAGGCCTGGAATAAGTGGATGGAACTCGCTTTGAAATCAGTGCAAGTGTCATATTGGATTACATAGAAATCAGAAAGACAACGGCTCCTATAGTCAACTTGCAACATCTACAAAATGCAGAATAACATTCATGGATATTAATTTATTGGAGCTGTCAGGGTGAACAGAGCAGGTTTTGGACCAATAACTGTGTAAACAATTATGAACCATTTATAATCCTTAGTTTCATTTTTGCCAGTGAATTTTTCAGTCTATATTTCTGACTGCGTTCCTTTAAAGCATTTTGGGGATCTGTTCAAGAACAATAAATTCTTATGAAAATACTGCAAATATCAGTGTGGGACAGATTTCCAAAGGTATTAAAATACCTAAAGAGCAAAATAAGTGCCAAGTCATATTTTCAAAAGCACCTAAACAGAACGGATTTAGAAGGCACTTAATCTGCTTAAGTGCTTTTGACAATCCCATAGGTACCTATCTGCTTCATTAGGTGCCTAAATACCTTTCAAAATCTGCCCCTAGTAAATTGCGTGTCTACCAGATCTACTACTCACTTACATATACTTCCTCTACATTTAGGATATCTGCACCTCTTCATCATTTCTATACTGTGCCCTTAGAGTGACCCAATACAAAATGAAAAACCCAGGTTCCTGAATAATGATTTCTAATAAACTACACCAGAGAGTCATGCAAACTATGTTAAAGTGACCAAATTGCTTCTAGCTAGTTCTACAGTGCAGCATGGAATATATATCTTTTAAATACAGATATAACATAGAAAGCGCTAATGACACCTTGCAATGCTCACCGTGATCCAAATGACTGCAAATGTCATTTCCAAAAGCCTGATCCAAAATGCACTGAAACCAATGGAAAGATGCTCACTGGTTTTAGCAGGCTTTGGATCAGGCCCCAAGGGCTGCCCTTGTCGGTTAAAAGGAAGGATAATTACAATCTGATCTGTTTTATGCAGGCTGTTTCTCATTTAGCTGCATGACCACAAATTATGTTAGAAGTTATTCAGCAACTCGCTATGGACTGGTTCACCAAACAACTTTACATAAGAACATGATTTACTCAATCTCAGGTGAGCAATTATGATCTCGACTGATTGGAATTTAAAAAGTGCGCCTAAGATTGATACTTGACATTTGTCTAAGAAACAGTAGTTTAATAACAAGAATTTCTTTAAAGTTCTGCCATATTTTAAATCCCAGAAATACCAAATGTATTAGTAAAAATAGATTTTTATTTTTCATAAAATCTTAAATATCAGTTTAATGCACTGCACTTAGCCCGCACTTAATGTGATCTTCATAATATAAAGAACCTATAAGTGAAAGGAATTGCTGTAACAAATGTATAGCAGTTCTCCTTAAAGACACTTTTCAATTGCCTTAGATAACTAAATAGTATTTAATCTGTATTTTTAGTATTCAGTAGGTACTCCATATGCTAAGCATAGGGAACACTGCAAAAACTGAAGTAACATTTTTTTATCAAAAGCAAAATTATGGAATATATAAAAGTGATATTTTGGTCCAATTGTTGTCTTTGACAGACTGTTAAATGTAAGAAGATGAAAATGTATCAAAATAACACTAACCCAGTCTGGGATGACATGCATAAAATGTTGCCCCAAAAAGCCCAAATTGATCATATGCCAAGGTATGTTCAGTATCTGTTGACAGCTAAGGAAGAGACAATGTACTAAAGGAAGAGAATGCACCACTCAGTGAAGTTTTCTCATTATGTGTTTAGACAGCATTAAGTGCTCTCAAAACTTCTGCTTCTATTTATTAATTCACCAGGCTTTGGTTATTATAGGAATACTGTCTAGTTATTTAAAAACTCATAACGTTAAGGGCCAGCTGTGATGCACTAAGGCCTTGAACACTAAGACCTTGAACACTTGACCTGGGTTTTTACCCAACTACCACTGACTCCTCTATATCTGCCTTAATCCAATTGTGCAAGAAATGAGAACAATAACGGTTTAAAGAACTTTGTGATCTACAGAAGAAAAAAATCCATCATCATCTGACAGTGACATCCTCTAAATTCCAAGTATCCATTTTGATTTTTAGAACCACCAATAGATTTGTTACTAAGATCTTTTAAATATAAAATAATATATTAAATATTTTGCTGTTGAGTACTGTAGAGTGAGCAGAGACTGTACAATTTAACAAACAAATGTTTCCCAGAGTTGTCCAGTCAGTATTAATGATGCCAGGCCACAAACATGAAAGCAAAAGTACGATTATTTATCCTATAGTAACTGTGGCTCTTCAAGATGTTCCAGTCAGTGGGGATCCCATTGTAGAGGCACACACACCTCATGCACACAAGACTGGATTATTTTTAAACAGCTGCCGCCACATTTTCTGTGTCTCCATATGAGAATACAAAGAATGGGGTGCATCCACTTCCTTTGCTCAGTTCTCTCACAGTTTAAAACCCACTACAGCTGAGGATTCTGAAAAGCAGGGATGGAGGGTGGGTCATGCAACCCGCACTGACATCATCTCAAAGAAACGCAGTTATTGTAGGGTAAGTAACTGCTCGTTGTTCTTCAGGTATGTGTCAGTGAGCAGCCCATCGAAGGGGACCATTAAGAAGTATCCCCTTAGGATGGTGGGAATGAAGAGTACCAGCTGCATTAGGCTAACAGTGACTGAAGTAACTTTCATCCGAACATGGTATCTGACCTCCCCATTAAAGTCCAGAGCATAAAAAGGTCAGTTGCCATTTTGCAGATTTCAGATATTGGAACATTTCTGAAGCAGGTGGATGTTGTTGTTTGTACTCTGGTGGAGTGTGCTTTGATGTTCAATGAGAGAGGTACACCAGCCAGCTGGATATACTGTGGTATCCATTCCTGTATTTGCTGTGAAGAGAAGGCTTGACCTTTAGAATGCCTAGCTCTGGCTGTAAACAGATGGAGAGAGACAGTCTGAATGTTTTATTATATTGACAGGAACAAACCAAAGTCCTAGATACTAGTGTGTGTAACTTATTTTTTTCGAGTACCAAATGTGGTTTCGAGAAGACAACTGGATTGATTGTCGGCTAAGGGAATTAGTCCATAGCAGGTTGGGCAAGGCCTACACCCTGAACGTTAAGAGTCTGCCATGATACCTGTTGTGAGACACCTCACCCCACTGTACAATATATGTTGGGGGGGGGCATCTTTCTAGTTTTTTTGAAGATAAAGACAGTGAAGAAGTATTTGAAACTCTGAAAAAGGAGCAGGTTGAACCCTCATCAGGTTCTGTTTTACTGCCACAGGCAGTAAGAAGGAACTGAGGGAGGGTTGTGGCTGCTCTACCCTTTATGCCCTCTCACAACAGTGCATGAGGCAGTAGAGGACTTGTGGACAGTGCTATGCAAAAACTCCCATCTTGCACATTAGAAAAAATGTGCACTGACAGCAGAATCTAGGATGTCCCACACTTGAAGAACAAAACACAAAGAGATCTAAGTGTTTCCTTTGTAGCATGTACTGATACTCTCACAAGGAAGAACAAAAGGACAGTTCAATTCAAACAATCGAAGTTAGGAAAAATTCAAAGGAAAAAGGAAAGGAAAGAAAACCATTAAACAACTCTTGGTAGTGTCCTTAACAAATGTTCTGTATAGAGATTACATCAGAGTAAACTAAATCTACAGGGTTGGTTTCAGTTTCATTATCCTTTATTGAAGGTTCCTAATTAGCGTTTCAATAGCAATGGTTCCTTGACTGGTAGGGCTGCAAAATGGATATGCAGAAAATACACTGGACACCTGGGCCAGCTTCTTAAATATGGATGCCTAACCTTGGACATCAAAATAAGCGGCTTGGTTGTCAAATGTGTCTATCACCAAATAACTCCCACTGCAGAGGCTGGATGCTCATTACTTTTAAAAACTAGGCCATTTATTAAGGTGCCTAAATATAGATTTAGAAGCTGAGATTTTAGGCTCACATTGAAAAAGAAGGCCCCAGGTCTCAGTTTTGTACCAAATTGTACCAAACCAAAATTGCCGCAGCAGAAACACCTAAATGTGGACACAAGGATAAAATGGGAATACAACACCAGCCACACAGCCAAGTAAGGCCAAACGGAGTTCACCCTGATCTTCAGTTTGGGGAAGAAAGCAGGGTCTACATGGCCACTGGTCCTGCCTGCAGGCAATTAGGTCCTGTATGATCAGAGAGAGGTGAAGAATGGTTCTGCTCCCAAGAAGCCAGTCAGTGAAGTTGAGCTGGCACAGGGTGGAAAATAACTGGCATCCAGTGAAGGGCTGCACTAAATTACTTTCCCATTGGAGCAAGGTGAAGAGAGCAAAAAAGAAATTGCGACTTTGGGTAACAAAAACATTGTGCTGCTCCATGCACAGAGCATAGAGCTAATTACTTCTGGTTGTAAATACAACATATATTGGGGAGGGGTTGTAAAGAAAAACCAGGGTTAAATAGAAGAATGTTTTGTGATCCAGCAGCTACATAAGAATTTTCTAAGCAAAAATGACAACTAACCCAAAGTATCAAAGCCTTGCATACTAGTATAAGATTTTATCATCAGTCTCATAGGATTTGGTGGTTTTCTTATAGATTCATAGATTCTAGGACTGGAAGAGACCTCGAGAGGTCATCGAGTCCAGTCCCCAGCCCGCATGGCAGGACCAAATAATGTCTAGACCATCCCTGATAGACATTTATCTAACCTACTCTTAAAAATCTCCAGAAATGGAGATTCCACAACCTCCCTAGGCAATTTATTCCAGTGTTTAATCACCCTGACAGTTAGGAACTTTTTCCTGATGTCCAACCTAAACCTCCCTTGCTGCAGTTTAAGTCCATTGCTTCTTGTTCTATCCTTAGAGGCTAAGGTGAACAAGTTTTCTCCCTCCTCCTTATGACACCCTTTTAAATACCTGAAAACTGCTATCATGTCCCCTTTCAGTCTTCTCTTTTCCAAACTAAACAAACCCAATTCTTTCAGCCTTCCTTCATAGCTCATGTTCTCAGGACCTTTAATCATTCTTGTTGCTCTTCTCTGGACCCTCTCCAATTTCTCCACATCTTTCTTGAAATGTGGTGCCCAGAACTGGACACAATACCCCAGTTGAGGCCTAACCAGCGCAGAGTAGAGCGAAAGAATGACTTCTCGTGTCTTGCTCACACCTGTTAATACATCCCAGAATCACGTTTGCTTTTTTTGCAACAGCATCACACTGTTGACTCATAACCCCTAGATCCCTTTCTGCCGTACTCCTTCCTAGACAGTCTCTTCCCATTCTGTATGTGTGAAACTGATTGTTCCTTCCTAAGTGGAGCACTTTGCATTTGTCTTTATTAAACTTCATCCTGTTTACCTCAGACCATTTCTCCAATTTGTCCAGATCATTTTGAATTATGACCCTGTCCTCCAAAGCAATTGCAATCCCTCCCAGTTTAGTATCATCTGCAAATTTAATAAGCGTACTTTCTATGCCAATATCTAAGTCGCTGATGAAAATGTTGAACAGAACCAGTCCTAAAACAGACCCCAGCGGAACTCCACTTGTTATACCTTTCCAGCAGGATTGGGAACCATTAATAATTACTCTCTGGGTACAGTTATCCAGCCAGTTATGCACCCACCTTATAGTAGCCCCATCTAAGTTGTATTTGCCTAGTTTATTGATAAGAATATCATGTGACACCTTATCAAATGCCTTACTAAAGTCTAGGTATACCACATCCACCGCTTCTCCCTTATCCACAAGACTCGTTATCCTATCAAAGAAAGCTATCAGATTGGTTTGACATGATTTGTTCTTTACAAATCCATGCTGGCTATTCCCTATCACCTTACCACCTTCCAAGCACCCACGCCTGGAGTCCTGTGAATATGTGAGAATCTCAACTTTCACTTAAAAAAAAAAAGACGACAACGATGTTTCTAGACCTCATGGTTGTGGGGAAAAGCTTAAGGATATGACCCAAGTGTATCCCAAAGGCTTAAAAATTGGAAGACAAATAAGAATCAAAAATCCACATTTTTAAATCTTATTTTTGAATATTTTATGTTGGAATACTACATTAAATTTACTTAAACAAGCGTAACAGATTACCTCTTTACAGCACATTTCTCCAGTACCCATCATACTAAGTCCCGATCAAAAGACTTTGGGTGCTGGTATAATATAACAGTAGTAATTCTAGGTGTGTAAAAGTAGGTTTGTAAGTTTGTTAATGTGCAATACTCATTCAGAGGGACGAATTTCAGTCAGATGTATAATTTGCAAGTTTAGAAACTGTACATAAAATATTAAATATGAAAGCTTTTTTTAAATTATTCATATTATGAGTACCCAGGGAATTTTTTCAATCTGCATTCTTGTCTGTTTGCAGATGACATTGAACATCACTGTGTATGCTGGATCACAGATGTTGCTAAACAGAACAAACATGTTTTTGAAAAGCCAACTTTGGAGCACAGGGGGTGACACATACATTATACAAATCCAGCCTGACTTTCTTGAATGAAGAGAGGAAAGGATACATGGAAAACATCACTGTTGTCAAAAAGCTTGTCTGAGTAACAGCCCTATCTACTCCATGTTGTGTACAGCACCGAGAACACTCAAACTACTACTCCAGGGGAATTCTGCGCCACTGTGCATGTGCAGAATTAATGTCCCCCGAATATTTTTTTCTCCGCAGAAAATACATTCTGTCAGAGAGGCCATGCAATTACACCTTTCACCCACCAAGGGCAGCTGTGGCACCAGAATAGAAGGCAGTCGGTTCACCGGCCATAGCAGTCAGCAGCCAACAAGGAGGATGAGAGGCTGTGTTCCTCACAGTGCCCTGCCCGTGGGGCCAAATGAGGAGGCACAGGGATATGGGGGAGCAGAAAGAGCAGGGCACATGGGGCTGGCTGGGGAGATAGACTGGGGTTCAGAAGGGCTAGTGGGAGGACAGACTGGGGTGGGAGCTGAATGCAAGTGCAGGGCCACATGGGGACAGGGGATGGCTAAACGTGGATGCAGGAACAATGGGGGTGAGGATTGCATGGGGGCTGGGATGGCTGAGTGGGGGTGTAGGTACACATGGGGATGGGGGGAGGAGGATGCAGGGACACACGGGGATAGGTGCGGAGGAGTGGCTGCGTGGGGGTGCAGGGACACATGGGGGTGAAGGAGGCCTTGGGGTCAGGGAGGCTGAGTGGGGCTGCAGGGACACATTGAGACAGGGGCAGATGTGCCTGACTGAATGGGAGAGACTAGGGGTCAACCACGGTCTGCATGGGAGAGACTCCCCAACACCCTAATAATCCCCACCCAAAAAAACCCAACCTGTTCTATACTTCTCCCACCCACACCCAACAACCCTCCAGGTTTATTCCCAGGCTCCTTCTCAGCAATTACTTCCCTCTCACTCAGCTCCTCCATTACCCCTGACTCCCTGAAGCCTTCGTACTGTTTCTGAGGGATACAGAAAATACATTTCTGTATTGTAGTTTAACTTGTTAATCAAAGATATGTATTAATATGCTTAGTAAGGAATATATTTGTCAAAAAGCATTTCCGGAATCATTTTTGTTGCCTGTGTTGCTACAGATATGCTTGCTTACAGGTATTTTGAAATAAATTACCAAAATCGTTTTAATAAAATATGCAGAAATTTAAAATACTGTACACAGAAATTTTAATATTTTGTGGTAGAATTTTTAATTTTTTGGAGCAGAATTCCTCCCCCCCAGGAGTAAACTACATAAAGAGCATAATTCCCTCTAGACAACTAGTGAGTTCAAAATCTTGTGTTCCACCAACTGTCCAGTTGCATGAACTGGCAATATTCAAACCCACCAGCCCAGCTAGGATCTTTGGTGCACTTCCCCCTTGCCTGCATTCCTGTGTTTGTGGGAGGGCAACATTCAAGTCACTGTTAAAGTAGAATTCCCAGAGAAACAGTAACTGACGTTTCTCCCTTTACCTACAAAAGAAAATATTTTTCTTCACTAAAAAATGCCTCTCCCTCCCCAGTCTCTATAAATAGTTGATTCCTAGGACAATGTGAATGTCTCTCTGAATTGCATTTTCTGTATTTTGTCATTGAACAAACACGGTCAAGGATGTGAATCAATTTAGACAGGATCTTTTAAAAATGTTTCTGCAGAGAAAATCAAAGTGTTCCCTATGTTACATGCTCTATTTGCAGGTAAACTATTTCCATGCTGTTAAACTAGTATTTCACAGTTTTGATTATGGCGTTGCATTCCCTTGAGAAGTATTTTCACAGTTCTGTTAATTAGATTACAGTGTAGAAACACTGAAGTACAATATAAAGGAAATTACCCTTGAATATAATTTGCAGGAATACTCTGTCGTCTTCAAATTAATATTATTATTAGAACGGGAGTTAGTAAATGTGCAACTTTAATACATATTATATGCTAAAACTTACATTAATGCAACACGAAGTTTGCAATTTTAAGTACTCAAAAGTCAGTTGATGAAAAAGTTCAGGTTCCCATAGTAACAGATTCACACACATTGTATATTAAAGGTGCACATTTAACTGTGCAAATATTATTTCAGAAGATAGGTGCTCCTGCTCCCCTTCCAATCAATGGCAAAACTTTTACTGATATAGGTGGGAGCAAGACATGAGTGCATATATGCTTTGCATTACTGAATTTTGAATGTTATAATATATACTACCTTAGTATTACAGTAATTTAATGTTCATTTTGTATGACAAAGGAGATTTTCAAAGGTAAAAAAAGGAAATAGGTACCCATTTTCCTTTGACTTTCAAAGGGATCTGCGTCTTTAATTGCCTATATGCCTTTGAAAGTCTCTCCCCCCCCCTTGAGTCACAAAAGGTGTCTCTAAGGCCCAGTCCTAGTCAGGCAAAGTTACTATTCACATGAATAACAATTTTTCCTAAGTGAGCAATGCAGTATCAGACCCTACATTTTAATCCCTGTTTTTCTTTTAAATTGGACATATAGTAGAACCTGAGTTATGAACACAAGAGTTACGAACTGACCAGTGAACCACATGCCTCATTTGGAACAGGAAGTACACAATCTATTCAGCACTGGTGAGGCCACATCTGGAGTATTGTGTCCAGTTTTGGGCCCCCCACTACAGAAAGGATGTGGACAAATGGGAGAGAGTCCAGCGGAGGGCAACGAAAATTATTAGGGGGCTGGGGCACATGACTTATGAAGAGAGGTTGAGGGAACTTGGGTTATTTAGTCTGCAGAAGAGAAGAGTGAGGGGGGATTTGATAGCAGCCTTCAACTATCTGAAGGGGGGGTGGTCCAAAGAGGATGGAGCTCAGCTGTTCTCAGTCGTGGCAGATGACAGAACAAGGAGCAGTGGCTCAAGTTGCAGCGGGGGAGGTCTAGGTTGGATATTAGGAAAAACTATTTCACTAGGAGGCTGGTGAATCACTGGAATGGGTTACCTAGAGAGGTGGTGGAATCTCCATTTTTAGAGGTTCTTTATGCCCGGCTTGACAAAACCCTGGGTAGGATGATTTAATTGGGGTTGGCCCTGCTTTGAGCAGGGGGTTGGACTAGATGACCGCCTGAGGTCTCTTCCAACCCTAATATTCTATGAATCAGGCAGCAGCAGAGACAAAAAAAGCAAATACAGTGCAATGCTGTGTTAAACGTAAACTACTAAAAGAAGAGGGAAGTTTAAATAAAATATTTGACAAGGCAAGGAAATTGTTTCTGTGCTTGTTTAATTTAAATTAAGAATTGTTCTTCTGCATAGTAAAGTTTCAAAGCTGTATTAAGTCAATATTCAGTTGTAAACTTTTGAAAGAACCATAATGTTTTGTTCAGTGTTACGAATATTTCAGAGTTACGAACAACCTCCATTCCCCAGGTGTTCATAATGCTGAGGTTCTATTATAAGTAGTACAGTCATCTACAGCTTTCCAAACCTTAGGTTCATTATCAAAAGAATTACTGGAGAAAATTCCTCTTTTGGGGACCAATCTAAATCCCCGTGAGGCAAATAGAAAAATCCCCATTGAATTAACCAGGTTTTGTATCAGGGGGTACAAATCCCTAGAAAGCTGAAATTTCAGAACTCTGTCCAAATGTTGTATTGGATGGAGTCACACTGGGGATGAAATGATGAAAGAAACTGGAGGAAGCTGTAGCTACAACACAGTTAAGCCAGAAGTGAATTTGGCTCAATGCTCTAAAACCTAACCCTGGTTTTTCTGTTTATTTGAATTTTCTGACAAATGTAAAGCATTTTGGCAGATTACTGAAATGTCAATGCTCTAGATCAGTGGTCTCCAAAATGGGGTGCGTGCACCTCAGGGGGTGCACAAGAGGATCCTTGGGGTTGCGCGGCAGGAGGAGCGCTTTTTTTTTTTTTTTGCTTCAGCAGTTTGGGCGGATTTTTTTTTTTATTTTTTGCTTCGGCAAAAATGGTAGAGCCGGCGCGGCACGGGATGCGTGCTCAAAATTTTTTTACTGATAGGGGTGCGCAATCAAAAAAGTTTGGAGACCACTGCTCTAGATGTTTATAATGAGAAATTTACTTCAATAACCTTTTTGATACCAAATTTTAAGGGTATGGAAAAAAATAAGTTTATTACAAGAATCAGAAAAACAGGGATTAACATTTAGTGTCCAAATATACATGCCTTCTTAATAAGGACTGGGACCCCCAAAAATGTATTTTATATTAGAACTTTCCATTTAAAAAATCCAATTGGCATTTATCAGTTAGTTGGGGAATACACAGGAACTGTCATTTGACTGCATAAGTACCATTTAATTGTAATGTGAGCTAGCTTGTAGTAGTTATAAATACATTTTTTCTAAATATACTGATAAATGTGCTCATTTTCAAGGCATAGCCCAGACCGTAATTACCCTGTTATGCATTGTTGCCAGCTACTTTTTAAATAAATAGTGCCATATGAACACAAAATAAGTATTGATTGAAAATTGAAACTTAATTACATATAAGCAAATAAACTCAATCAGATATATTACCTGCCTAACATATATCCTTTATGGCACCCATCCAACTAACATGCAAGCAAAAGCACACAAGTAGCTCCTTGAATGCAATAGAACAACTCACATTTTTGCGCTAAGCACACGTTTAAACACTTTGCTGGATCAGGGTCCACACAACAACAATTTCCCTGATTAAGTTTGGAGTTTATGAATTGTGCCCAAAAAAACCAAATGGCTCTAATTCTCTCTTACATTTGAAGTTAGAACAGGTATAAAGTGAGTTACACCAAGTATGAATTGGACCCATTGTTCTTTACAATTTTTGGAATGAAAATTATCTTAGTTGACCATATATTGTAATCCAAAATCTAAAAGAAAAAACAGAATAAATTCTACAAGACCTTTACTATAAAAGTTTTTTTTCAGATGATGTAAAATATTCCTAAATCTTAGCATTAACACAGACATCTCGTTATTGTATGTATTTTCCACTAGGCTTTAAAATAATAAAGTAAAAAACCAAAACTAAATAAGCTTTCTAACTTCATAATGTATTTTAAAGGATTCTACAGATACTAATTGAATCTACTGTTAATCTAAAATAATGTATATAGAACCTTTCACGCCAATGTTCTTTGTAAATTTAATCTGATATTAATTATGACCATCACACAAGAATCATTTCAATCACTACTGAAAGGCAGCCACTTCTTTAGTGAAACATGAAAGTTGTTTACCAGCACACAACAATACTATCAAACAAACAGTTTGGGGGTGGAAGTGAAGAATACTTTATCCAATTCAATGTGAAGAGGCAATTTAGGTAAAAGAAAATCACAGCTCCTTGCATGCATATCATCTGTCACTTCCATGGGTTCTGTGGAGTAAATGCTTATGCTAATTTTAATTTTAAGTAACACCATCTATTACAATGTTTCTATGAAGGACAGCTTACATCTTAAAACGCTGCAGTATTAATTATGCACATAAATCACTACAAAGAACACACGGTTAATTTTTAATCATTAATTAATTGTTTTGCTGTTTTTGTTACAAAGACTCATGGCTTAATTAAGTACCAGAGGAATACTCTTTCATGTTTCCTGACAGCCACTGTCATAGATGAAAGTGTACTGTGATTTCCCCCAGCCCCTCCACCATTAGCTTTACGTCCTCTGTGGAAAGGCATTCCTACCAATTCAAGGCACTATAATGCAGAGTATTAAGTAATACTGCGATATACTGTGGCAAAACTAGCTACTTGCATTTGACCACACAACTCCTATAGCGCTCTCCGGCAAGTCTTTCAGAAACTGTTTAGCACTGTTCTGTCAAAGAATGACACACAGTTATAAAAACAATTTAAGCTGCACATATTAAAGATATGTCACCTACTGTCAGCTATTCTGAAGTTTGCAGAAGAGATCATTCTTCTTAGGCACCCTCCCATCTTATTTCGTTATTATTTATTATAATGACTAGGACCCCATTCTGCTAGGCGCTGCACAAACGCAGAACAAAAAGACCGTCCCTGCCCCCTAAGAACTTACACTTGAAATATAAGAGACAACAGATCGATACAGACAGATGGATAGAGGAGTACAAGTAAACAATGAGGCAAAAACTGGTCAGTAATGCAGGGCAATCAGTTCAAACAGTTCAATAAGGAATCAATTTAAGCTAAATCATTAAGACGTTCTTAAACCGAAGAGTGTCCACCATGGGAGTTGCACCAATTTAACTTACCCCGTTTCTATTTATTTACAATGTCACCTGTGGGATAAGGCCTTTGATATAGCTTTCCCATCATAACTGAAAGCCTTCACACGAGCAAAAACAAGAACACCACAGAAAGGTCTTGTCCTATCCCGCCCCCCAACCCCAAATAAAAAGAGACAAACATGCAAACCAACTTAAAGTGGATAGGAGGCTGCTCTGAAGGATCCTGAAAGGTTATTGTTCTTTGTTAAGTTCAATTGCTCTGCTGCTTCTCTCAAAAAAGCTCCCACTCTTTCCCCCTCCCCAAGTAAAGAAATACAGAAAGATAAACAAGTGACCACATCAGAATCACCACCACCACCATTTGTTAACCAGCACCTACGTCCTGCTAAGGTACCAAAGACTAACGTGCCAGGGAAAGAAAGCTGACCTCTCCCGTAGTAGTGGGCTTTTTGGGTCAGGAATGGGGAACACTGGCAAGGCCACAGGGAAGGAAGCTTGCACTACTCTTTGCCAGGAGGTACCTATTCAGTAGATGACAATTTCAGCATCCAAGGCTACCAGTAAGAATCCCTCAATGGCTAATAAATTCTTTGTCACACACAAGATTACCAAAAGAGAGAGATGTTATGTTTACTAAAGCAGAGATAAAAACTTTTGCTTACTATTATTATTTGTATATTAGTGTGTGGTAGCACATAGGAGCTCCAGTAATAGATCTGGGCCTCATGGGGCTATGTGCTGTACAAACACAGAATAAAAAGATGGCCCTTTCCCCAACAGCTTACAATTTAAGCAAGTCAAAAGCACATTAACAGACACCTTCTGCTGTGGATGATAAGTGGTTGAATTTACTACCCCATTTATGCTAGCACAGATGTGTAATTTATACTAATAAGCCCCTGATCTCTGCAATGAGCTCTGTATGGGTTATGTTTCTATGATATGCCAGCCTGGAATTACTGGGAATTCCATTAACTTTGTGAGAGTAATAGGCAGAAGCACCTGTTCAAACATCTCTCCCATTCTTCAGTTGTCAATTAAGTACAGTTTTATTATTTTCCATGTAAAGAGTTTTTATAAACTACCTGGCATACCTACAGTAACTTACTTCAATTAATCATACTAAGATTCAGAAGAAAAAAGTTAGGCCAATCATGGGTAAAATACAGCAAGAGTAACATGAACATTAAGAACTAAGGTCAAACTATTCAAACTGTGAGGTGTCTAAAGTTAGGCACCTAATAAGTGGTTTGATTTTCACAGGTGATCAGGGCAATATATGTAAGTGTAGAGGTTGACCGCAGGTTTTAAAATGCTCAAAATGTATGAATTCTGCAAGTGATACATCAGCCTATAACCATTCCCCATCAAAGGGAATTCTGAGTAGTCTAATACAAGAACATCACATTGCATGGGATACTCATGTACGTGTTTACTGACAGCATAATTCTCAGAATGACTGTGTAAAAAACGGCCTTGTGAGGTCCCATGTTTATTGTCTTTCCAAGACTCCAGATAAAATGTGTTCAATTTACAAGTAAAAGTTGGATTTTCTTTTTTCTAATAACCACCTTTAAAAATTTAACCTGAGATCTGAGTTGGTTGGTTTCTTTTTCAGGCTTTTCTTTTCCGGTTTCTGAAATCAGATCATAATTCAGTGGATTAAAAAAATCTGTTGATTAAGAGTAAGACCAAATACAACAGCTCACTTCCTCTCAGTTGCATTGGCTCTGCCATGCTAATGGGAGTAATAAGTAGTAAATATTTAGTTTTGTTAGAAAGGCAAGCAGATATGTCCCAGAATACACACAAGGAGCAGACCTGCTGAATAAGAAGGTGCCTTTTTTTATTTAGCCATTTTTCTTGTCATAATCTCATTTGAAGAAATTGTTCTGTACTGTATTTCAAAGGCTAGGTAGGAAAAATGTGATGTGGTAATTGCTCTCATTTTTATAGCCCTGCACATGTTAAGTATTGAATACTGAGCTAAAGCTCTATGAAAAGAAGATGCTCAAACTGTCAATTCATTGGTAACATTGTAGTTTCATATATCATTGTCCCCAAAATAGTTGATATTCATATAAAAAGTTACTTTCAAGAATGAGATTTAATTGTACCTCAAATCAGGGCATCCCATTTATAAGCTATCTAATTTAGACCAATGTCCCCCATGTATATAAATAAGAACTAGTCACTTACAGGAAATCAGAAGAAAGAGGAGGATGATTAAGAAGTAGAGGCTGAGATGGGTGGGGGACAAAATGGTGGAAGTCTACACATGCTCCATTTGATGCCCTCATCCTAGTGGCTACTTCGCCCTTTACTTCCCCCTCACCCGATGCATCATTGTCCATCACAGAAACAGATGAGATGAAATTAAGGATGACATAGGCTTAAAAATACAGAGAAACTGAAATGTGTAACTATCTCCCAAGGCAATTGGCAGCAACCTCATCATTGGTGTAATTAAAGCTGCACTACAGAAAGGACTCCAAAAATACACAGCAGGAAACAATCCTGCATAGACAGGGAGATGGACTAGCTGAGCTAATAAGACCTTTTCCATCAGTAATCTCTGTGTTATTCAACTATAGTGGATAAACAATGTTTTTGCTAAAATGGTCATTCGTGAAAAAGGTGAAGGTTGGTCTTTAGATTTTTAGCTTTAAGCTTTAGAGCTAGCCACCCAGAGTGGTCATTAAAGATAGTTTACACTAGTCAGAGATATTGTGCCAAATTCTTCACTCACTTACACCTTATTTCACTGGGGGTCCTTGGAATGAACTTTGTTCTACCGTTTTTTAGGCCTATTTGGAGATTGAGCATTGCATTAGCTCATTTTAGGAGGTCATCTTCAAAGCTAACCTTTGTTAGTAACAATTTCTTTTAGTTCAAGCTTAACATCCAGCAAAACTAATGGCAAGAAAGAACCATTGGAACAACTTTCCAACTCACTTTTATCTTAATGACTAAGCGCTATATGCAGAAACAAGAGGAAGTGGCCTCCAGACCCAAGGACTTGATCATTAGCTTGATTCTAGAACAGTTCCTCCATAGAGCTCCCATTTAGATCAATTAGAGATTGATTACAGCCAGTAATGTACCCTTGGGTGTACGCAGAGGTCTTACGGGGGGTATATCAACGCATCTAGATATTTTACAACAGGCTACATAAATAGCACTAGTGAAGTCAATACAAACTTGTTTATATTGCTCTATATACTATACACTGAAATGTAAATATAATATTTATATTCCAATTGATTTATTTTATAATTATATGGTAAAAATGAAAAAGTAAGCAATTTTTCAGTAATAGTGTGCTGTGACACTTCTGTATTTTAATGTCTGATTTTATGAACAAGTAGTTTTTAAGTGAGATAAAAATTGGGATATGCAACACAAATCCGACTCCTGAAAGGGGTACAGTAGTCTGGAAAGGTTGAGAACCACTGGATTACAGCATTAGGTCCTTGATTTCTCACCAGTATTTTGTCTGTTTAACCAAACAAACAGATAACAGTTTGGTTAATCAAGTGCATACACAACAGACAATGAAAAATCAGGGCTATTCAGGAAAGCTGGCTTATTTGGGCTTGAGTCAAAGTCCTTTGAGGTCAATGGAAACACTTTCTGTGATCTCAAAGGGCTTCAGCTCTGGTCCTTTAAGGATGCATTAGTAATACACAAAAGGATATAATATGAGATGCTGTAGAGAAATATTTAATGTATATGCTGCCATTAGTGAACGAACAGCATTCAGATATACCGATTATCTTCTGAAAATTTCCTAGCCTTGGAAACCAGATTAAGCTTTTTTTATATATCACTTTTTATACTGGCACACTGCTTCTACATTAGGGGCCTGCATTGCTGCACCTACACCAGTATAAAAACTGCATAGACAAGGACTATGTTAGTAGAGTAAAAATATCATATTGTATTTGAAAAACCATATACGACTGTGTAATTGCCAAGTATCCACATATACATCCAAAAGGGTAGAAGTAAGTTTGCATGTGCAATCAACTGTAACTTCACCCTGCAAGGTAAGCATTTGCTTAACACTTTCTGGATGAAATCAATAAAACACTGAGAACAACATAACAGAGATCTCAACCTGTCTTGAGAAGAATAATGGAAATTCTCAGATTTCACAGAGATAAGAATTAAAACAGATTAGATACATTTGCATCAGATAGACCATTCAAACTAAATGCAGTCTATATAAATAATTCTACTACAAAGACTTTTTTCCATGAAAGTTTAGAGAGCATTTCTCTAAAGTACGGTATTCCTATCAGGTGCTATGATCCTGAGATGTTGGGATGACTGGCACATAAATATCCTCCTATGTGAAAACTGTACTTATTAACAAGCAGTGCCAGTAACCTTTCTTCTGCATGATTCCTACCTAGACAGTATAAAGAATGAAATATATATATACACACACACAAATTATATATATATATATATATATATATATACACACACACACAGAGAGAGAGAGAGAAAGAATTATTAGCCTTTCTGAGCTGAAGAACCTGAGAGTTCTCATGTTAGAAAAATTTCAACTTCTCAGAAATAATCTACACAGAAAATGAGAGGCACTCAGCTAAAATGCAAAGGTTATGAATTGTTTCCATTTTTATGATTGACGTAGAGATTTCAACAACATTTAGGATCAAAATCACCTGGACATTCAATAGGGTGAATTTAAAATGAGCTGTATCGTGACATTGCACCCACAACTCAGTCAACAGAATTTAATTATCTTAGCTTCTAAAATGCTAAAAGGATGAACACCAGAATGCATAACACTTCTCAAAGAATCATAGATATTGTAGAATAAGTAACCATTATTTACTCTTTGACTGCAAGACTGGTTCATGGCTCTCAATCTGCTAGATGCTTATTTCAGCAAGATAAATAGCTTTAAGATTATTTGAATTAAGCTGGACACTTTTGGGAGCTATCTTCCTTGAATTAACCAGTTGTCATGGTATTGATAGACTTGGATTCCTTGTCACCTTGGGTGAAGTGCAAGCAATTGGTGAATCCAATGGTGAATCCAATTGGTAATCCCAAAGTTCACAGACACCTCCTCCACTGCTCTGAGTGGTAACATTTTCTTGTTCTAACAGTCTCTTGTGAGACAGGTCCCTGAAAAGGGACAGCAAAGTGGGGGAAGGGTTAGGAACTGAGCTAATCTCAGACCAAGATTCCTGAAAACAAAAGAGGTAGTTGACAAAAGAGGGAGGGGACAGAACATAAAAAAACCTCTGGTGGTTCTCTCAAGCTCTTAATATTGGCATGAATCCTGCCAACTGGTTCCTGGCAGAAGCCCAAGACCGGGGCAGCAGAAGGTAATTTATAATTCTATATGCATCCGAAGAAGTGGGCTGTAGTCCACGAAAGCTTATGCTCCAATAAATTTGTTAGTCTCTAAGGTGCCACAAGTACTCCTGTTCTTTTTGCGGATACAGACTAACACGGCTACTACTCTGAAACCTGTAATTTATAATGGAATCTCTGCTTCTTCCTCAGCAGCTCTGAGGTTGTACGCTGCTAACAGTAATAGTGCAAAGAGGAGAACTATCTAAGGGATGGCTTGAGACATAATTGATTTCTCTTTGGGACAGGTGCATAGAAGCCCAAAGAGTGCAGAGTTCTCCTTGCATCTTTCAAGGAGCAGAATTTAAAAGTTCATTACCCTCAAATGAGAAGTCCTTGATTATTGCTTGGTCTTCCATGGGGATCCCCAAGTACTGAAGCCATGATGGCATCCTCATGGCTACTGCAGTGGCTCTTATGCATATGGTAGCATCAGACATGTTCAGCACAGCATGTCACAAAGTAGAGGCAGGTGGTTGTCCCTCCACCATAATATACTTAATCTCCTCACGGAGCTCCCTGGGGAGTTTGTCAATAAATTGAGACAACCTGTCCCAGTTTAAACAGTCATATTTAGAGAGGAGGGTCTGATAATAGCTACCTTCATCTAAAACTAGCTGATAAGTACACCTTGCAACAAAAGAGGTCCAATTCCCTTGGGTCCTTTTCTTTCAGTGTGAACTCAGGAGGTCCCTGTTTTGGCTTTTCCTGAACAGCAGTCACTATGAATGAAACCAGTGGTATAATATGAATAAAAATATTAAAATCTCTTAGCAGGAACCTGGTACTTCCTGTCAGCTCATTTCAGTATGGGCAGGATGGATGCAGGTGTGTGCTCTGTGTTTATTTCCAGCAGTCCCTCATTTATGGGCAACAAGGACATGGCTGATAGGGGTAGGTGTATTGAAGTGAAAGAGACATCCCAGGAAGGATGATCCTTATGAGCTCCAAGTCTCTTTCTGCTCCCCTTTGTGGGCTCATCTCTAGAATCCCTCCCTGACTCCCATTGTCCGGCAGGGGAAGCTGGGAGGTAAATCCCTACAATATGCAAAAGAAGAGATGGAGAAGGAGTATATTTCCTTCAAAGAAGAGGCTGTTCTCTTGGATGTGCTTTGTCTCTGCATCAGAAATATCAATACTGAGGACACCTCCTTAATCTGACATACTGGTGAGTCCAACTGTAATGTGTTGGATATCACCCCGCCTCAGTCATTTGAGCAAAAGTGCCACCAATAAAAGGGTAACATATAGGTCATTCGGCACATTGTATAGTCCAGGCACCAAGGCAGTCAGTGCTGAAGAAATGGGTAATGCAGAGGTAGTCAATACCAAGGAAGAAGGTACCAGGGCATTCAGTGCCGAGGCTCTGGGTACCAAGGCACTCAGTGCCAGGATCAGCGTCCACGGGTCAGTACTGAGGGCAGCACGGTCTGCCCATTTAATGGGTACTGTATGTACTGTCTTCAGAGTGAGTACCAGGGCACCAGAAGGGGCCTCTTCTCAGGTTTTTGGCTCTTATGCTTTTCAGTTCGAGAGGAGTCTGATATCTCATTTCTCAATTTGCCAGGTGCCGAGGACGGTGACCTCCTCCTTGGCTCATCTCTGAAGCAGTGCTCCTTTCTGCCTGTCAGAGGACATTGACACTGAGGTAATGGCAAACAAATGGAATCTGAGTAAATGTGGCCCAGGAACACTGGGGTGGAACCTCAGGTCCCCTGGACACTAAGAGAGAGAAACTGACCAGATGGTTGAGACAGGCTGTAGCCTCTCTTTTGGTGTCTGAGGAGGCTTGCATTGATTTCTCTAGGAGGAACAGCTTCAAGCTGGCTTCCTTCACTCTGATTGGTCTCAGAAAAAGAACCACAAACTGAACATTGCTCTGGACTGTGTCCCTTTTTAAGGGAAAGTAAAATGCCTGTGATCACTATGGTGATCACAGGCATTCAAACATTTCATGAGGAAAATCTTAAATCCTGAGGATTTAGTTTCTGCCTGATGCAAGTACCCATGTAGAGGGTGTCTAGCCTTGTTGAAAATTTGTGTTACCAATGGGCAATAAACTATATGAACTAAGTAAATGAGTTCTAACTAAAACTAGCACAGCATAGAGAAGCGGGCAGACTCTGCAGAGGTCCCATCTCACTGCCACGGGCAGGAAAAAGAAATGGAGGTAAGATTGGACCCACTCAGCTTTTCCTGATCTTGGTGGGAGGGCACAAGTACACCTAAGGCACAGGCACAGCCCCAGTGAGCATTGCTGGCCCCAAAATCCAAACTTGCACTCATGAGGTGCATGTGCATCAAGAGCAATATCTATGTGAACAATCGCTGGAAGAAGAACCAAAGAGGTTATACCAGTCAATGTGAGCTCCCAAGCACGTGTGGCCAAACAGGTATTGTAATAAGGATATAATTCCAAATACTCTAAAATGAAAATGTGCATGTAACCAAGAAAATATCTAAGATGTAAAGGAGTCATGGAAACAAGGAGAAAAAAAAATCAGAAGAGAGAACCTAGTAGTTCCCATAAATGACAGCACAAATTATTGATAGTGATATAAAACTACAATACATGAAGAAATACTTGTCTTACAAAAATGCTTCACCTTTCTTAATACAATTGTGTTACATTCGTAAATCAATAATTGACAGTACTTATTTCTTCTGGCTAAGTGACTTCATATGATTTCCTATGGTGAATGCAGGTTACTATGGTGATCAGTGGAATTTAGGAATAATTGCTTTATACTGTAAACAAACAGCTGAACTGCACATCTAGTTCTTTAGCCTAAGGCTCTGAGAAGCTATAATAGCAACTTTGAACTTGGGTTTTCTTGTTTGAAGCCCATGATATAGTGAGTAAGACACGACCTCCTCAAAGTGAATGCTACATTAAGATGATGTAGATGATTAAGATCAATTAAGGTTGATTGTGTACAGAAACATCCCATTTTGGGTTTAACTCCTGCTGAACAATAAAAAGTGTTTGGAGAATAGTACAAAAGAGTACAGTACAATTTCCAGGGCAACTGACATGACTGCACGTAACATGAATTTTCAGATATTTTTGGTGAATTTACTATTTGCCCCCCCCCCCCCAAAAAAAAAACTGCCCAGCTTTACTCATGAACATTTAAGATCCCACGATGTTTTTCATCTGCGTATTGTGGCCAAATTTCATTTTTGCTTATTACAGTGTCTTTCTACAGTAATTCTCTCTAGTTTCAAATGAACAAATTTCTTCATTTCCTATCCTACAGGTAAATTGTTGTTAATGTTATTATTACTAATCAATATTACAGTGTTCCCTTTCCCACAGGATTTCACGTAAGTAAGCAAACCCATTTACTCATGACTGAATATCGGTGACATCATAACACAATTTTCAGAAGCCTTCCCAATCCATTACTAATTTTAAGCACTCAGCAGCTGACCTTCTGGTGATCTGTCACACATCTCCTTATTGGTCATCAGTGTTTAATTTGTAATGAAAGAGGTGATGGGGCTCAAACAATTAGGTGCCAGGACTCAAGCAATATTTTTCCATTCATAACTGATGCAGCAATCCAAGTGGTGCCGGGGCTATAAACTGACAAGCCTTAAGGTGCCAGGGCTCAGACCTGGCAAGCTTTGACACAAATTAAGCAATGCTGGTCATCCCCTGCTACGCTGACCCTCCACCATTCCTTCTACGGTAACTTTTTCAGGGTTATTCCATTTCTACACCAACCATGACCGAAGTATAAAGTTTGCGTCTGTTGATTTCTGACATGAAGGTCTTCTTCACTCCAATATTTCTAACACAGGCATTCATCTTTCTTTCTACCCAGGAGGTATGCAAGAGTCTTCACCACCACTACATTTCAAAAACTTCAGTTTTCTTCTTGTCAGTAGCATTAACTTCCCATGATTCACATCCATAAATAGATATGTAAAAAATTAGGCTGTTCACTGGTCATATCTTCATACATTTCAAGATGTCAGGGTTTTTCCACACTTTCTTAAGGGAGGCCATAGCTAAGTGAGCCATCCTTAGTCATCTTCTGATTTCTTTGGAACAGCCTTCTTGGTTGAATATATATGATATATAGATAATTTAATCCATCTATTGCATCTACAGTTTGTCCCTTAATCTTGATATCCCCTTGCATCTTGCTTTTGTTAGTCATAGAGTCATGGAGGTTAAGGTCAGGAGGGACCATCAAATCATCTAGTCTGACTTCCTGCATATCAAAGGACACTAACACTACCCAGCAACCACTCACCAAACCCAACAACTGAAATTAGACCAAAGTATTACCATGCACGGGGGACGGGACTATTAGTATGATTGTAGTTGTGTCAGTGTACATGCATTTTGTTTTCGTAGCTGTCAGAAATAGTCCATATTCCTCACTAATAGTTTTTAAGACTCCCACATTTGTTTTGTGGCAAAGAATGTCATGTCATCAACATATCCAAGGCCATTTAAAGGTGTCCAACAATGTAAATCCCGTCTCCTTCCGCTTTGTCAAAATCTTCTGAGTCTTGTCTCATAATAAATTCTGCATACAAGTTAAAAAGCCTTAGGGACAAGATGCACCCTTGTCTCGCACTTTGCCCAGTGGAAAACCATTCATTGTTGCATACTGCTGTTTGTACCAGGATCTGTCATTGACAATAGACACTTTAATGAGTTCAGCATGGCGATTTAGAATCCCCATGTCTGCCAGTATCCTCCAAAGATGGCCATGTCAGATGGTATCAAGTGCTTCGGAGTAGTCAATGAAGCACAGTTTTGGTATTTCTATTTTCTTCCTTGTTGTGTTTGTTTTTCAAGTTGGAAGTAAATAGGAATAGAATATAATTACAAAATATCATATCCAGTGTTTGTAAAATGAACTGAAATCCTTAAAGTTGAAAGGCTCTGAATAAATATAAGGAGATATTACTACACTAAGAAAAAGTACCATCTGTTTTATAATACGAGTTATATGGAAAACAAAGTTGGCAACAACCACTGTGACCTAAATATGGTTTGTATTAGGGCTATAAATTAATCATGGTTAACTCAAGTGATTAACTCAAAACAAATTAACTCGATTAAAAAAATTAATAGCGATTAATTGCAGTTTTAATCGCACTGTTAAACACTTTACATACATTATAAATATTTTGGATATTTTTCTACATTTTTAAATATACTGATTTCAATTACAACACAGAATACAAAGTGTAGAGTAAACTTTATCTTATTTTTTTATTACAAATATTTGCACTGTAAAAAGATCCACAAGTCAAAGCATGAAGGGGCATACAAATGTTTATCATATCTGGTATGTAAATACCTTGCAACGCTGGCTACAACAGTGCCATGTGAGTGCCTGTTCTCACTTTCAGGTGTCACTGTAAATAAGAAGCAGGCAGCATTATCTCCCGAAAATGTAAACAAACTTGTTTGTCTTAGCGATTGGCTGAACAAGAAGTAAGACTGCGTGGACTTGTGGGCTCTAAAGTTTTACACTGTTTTATTTTTGAGTGCAGTTATATAACAAAAAAATCTACATTTGTAAATTGCACTTTCACAATAAAGAGATCACACTTCAGTACTTGTATGAGGTGAATTGAAAAATACTATTTCTTTTATCCTTCTTACAGTGCAAATATCTGTAATAAAAGTAATAATATAAAGTGAGCACTACACTTTGTATTCTGTGTTATAATTGAAATCAATATATTTGAAAACAGAAAAACATCCAAAAATATTTATAATAAATTTAAAGTGGTATTCTATTATTGCTTAACAGTGGGATTAAAACGGCCATTGTGATTTTTAAAAAAAAATCTTGCGATTAATCGCAATTAGTTTTCTTAATCGCTTGACAGCCTTCGTTTGTATATTGATACATTACCTAATATGAAAGTAATTCTGTGTATCTACCAAAAAATAATCATGACCCGGAGTGGTGGAGACGTTGAGCCAGACTCTCATTCAGTGGACCTATGCCTATTACAGAGCTGATGGTCTGGCTCCTGATGTTTGTAAAATTCAGAAGCCTCAAACCAGAATCCCTGTTGGTTTTCGTTCAGCATGTGTCAAGAAATCAAAGTATGGGTAAAGCATTTCATTTCATCACTGTCAAATGTAAATTAGTTTTGTTTGTTTGTTTTTGTGTTTTGGGGTTTTGTCTGTCTTTGTTCTGCTTAAAGGCAAACATCACTCATACAATTACAGTGAAAGTAGATAAAACATTTCTCAAACATGATAGATATCGGATGTCTTATTTGCAATATAGTTACTAAAAGTCATTCATTTGCAGGTCATTTTATGGCCCTCAGAATCATGGTATATGAGTACCTCGGAACAGATAGGGAACCAAGACAGAGAGATTATGACCCAGATCCAAAAATAAATGAGGTGTCTAACTCCCCAATTTAGGTATCTAAGTTCAAAATTTAGACACCACCGAGATAATTTCGAGGACATATTAAAAATAGTTTAAAAGAATCTTCATTTATTTAAATCTCCTCTCCACCGTGTTTTATGTCTCAGGTATTGACACTTGTATTTGTCTTCTGTCCAGTGCACCCAAATGTTTCTGGTTTCTCCAAATGCCTTGCCAACTTTGGTGAGAGGTATTAAAAATACAATCCCCGAAGTACACAGAGACATCCCACTGAAAGAAACAAGTGCACGACAAGCTTTTTTATTCATCTGGGCATAGTATAAAAACCCCAACATCTCTCCTACTCCCAAAATGCTCCATCCCTCTTTAATCGCTGATATCTGGACTCATGGTCCTCAAGGAAATTTCACAAATCTTCACGATGCACTTGAGTGCTCGATGCTCCTGTTAGGAAGTCTTTGAATTATCTGAAAGCAGTATGAAACCTCACATAACCAGGCAACTCCCTACTGTGTAGGGATGTGAGAAGGAATAGGAATGAAAGTTACTCTTTCCAAAGTTACTTAGAAGTAAACTCCTTCATCTGACTCAATAGTTGCTTGTTTCAGACAACAGCATCGGACTACATTAAAGCTCTTACTGAAATGCTACACTGCTAAAAACAAAAAAAACCCAAAACATGCCATATCTCTTTTGGGAGAACTGGCCATCGCACACCAAGGTGCCTAATCCTGTGAGATGCTAGGTACCCTCAATTCCCAGGGGCTTAATGGGAGTGCTAATAGAAATAAAATACAGTAATTGATACCACATTCCTTTCCAAACTGCATTTTAATTGCTCAGCAGTTGATAAAAAGAAAGAGCGCTGCTTAAAGCACAGCCCCATCAATTCTAGTATCTACAACGACCGACAGGGAGAAAGCCTGTCTGCCATGATTTGTGAAATACAAAGCTATTCATCAGTAAGAACTTTAAGAGAAAATCTCATATTGACAAAGTCCCCGAGAAGACTTTAAGAAAGATTTGTAGTTTCTCTGGAGAGTAGAAAATCTGCTTTTGTTCATATTAGCAACGCATAGTGTACAAATGGTAAATCATCAATATTAGTGAACATTGTTTTGTTGTTAACTGAAGAAATAAGGAAAGGAAAATAAGTGCTTTTCAATACTCCCAACATATGAGAGGTCTCCTTTCCTGTAATTTTATATGGGACAAAGTACCCTTTAATCTTTCTTTAGGATACCACTTGCCTACTTTTCAATGTAGCTGCTGAACAAGAAAAAGGTTTTTGAAGCAGTTACAGGTGAGATGGCCAAAGTTGCATAATAAAAACAATTTGTCACACAGCTAGTACCTCCATATATATAATATGATTAGATCTTTCTAAACTATGATGTGACATACTAAGGTAGAACCTTAAAAAGTCCAGATAAAGTTAATTTGATGATTTTCCTGAACTATCTAACCAGAAGAAATAAAAAATCCCCCAAGTATTTGTCAGGTAATCAGTCTGGAGAGATTGTAAATGTATTTTGTTTCAAATATGAACCAGACTACCATCATTTGAATGAAAATGAATCCTTGCCATTAAAAGGGTTGTACTTCCAATCACTTCTGCAAACATTGCAAGAGATAATCCTTACATAATGCCACTGGGATGATAACAGATGTATAAGAAAATGATAAGGTCACCACATTGGTTTGATAACAGAGTCATCTTTACCTAGAAGGTCTGGACTGAGAGTAGTCTTTGGTTTGCAACTAACTTTTTTTGTTTGGTTGTTTGTTTGTTTTACAAATACCAGTGCACAATTTTGGCATCATCATCCAAGGAGTCAGAATGGAAGAAAACGCAAGAGTATGGTCAGGAGTAGTGGTCCACTACTGAACCTACAGCAGGATGGAAGCAGGGCCGGCTCTAACTTTTTTGCCTCCACAGGCAAAAAAGAAGAGCACTGCCCTGCCAAAATCCCCGCCCCCCCGAGCGCCGCACTGCCCGAAGCCCCCGCCCCCCCCACCCAAAGCCCCGCCCCCCCGAGCGCTGCACCGCCGAACCACAAAAAAAATAAATAAAAAACGGAGCGCTGCCCCACCCCAAGGTGCCGCCCCAAGCACGTGCTTGTTTGGCTGGTGCCTGGAGCCGGCCCTGGATGGAAGACTCTCAGTGTGCCTAAAATTAGGGATGGAAGGCAGAAGAGAACCAAGAGAAGTCTGAGAACTGACTTGCCTGCCCCCTCAGGTAACAACCACTGTGTTTTTGAATTTTATACACTGCTTACACAGCATAGCATGGACTTTATAAATATGTATAGAGAGCTATAACCATAAATATCTGAAGAGTTATCAGCTAACTTCTGCAACCTGGATGGCTATGCTGTGTGGAATGATGCATATAAGTAGCTCGAACAAAATAGAAAATCTTGAAAACACTCCTAAGCAGCAGAAAGCCAGATCCAGGTACTTGCTGAAGAGCTTTAAGCATGAAAAATTGTATTGGAACATGAAACATTACAGTTCATGGCATCATTGGCCGCCTAAAGGACACTGACTTGGTGGATTTCATTTCTTCCTCCAGACAGAAGAATTGCCTAAATGAATTAATTCTGTTGTCCATACAGATCCCACTGACTGGGTGTAGGGAAATGTCTTACACTAGAGTCCATACAAGAAAATGCATTGAAAAGGAAGAAAATTCTACAGTTACCATTATAATTCTTGTCAAATCATAATCACTGGCAGTTGTATAGTGCTTTATAACTTCACAAAGCACTGTTAACCAACGCAACAGCACCCTTCTGAAAGGTAGATGCTGTTACGCTTGTTACCTGACAAGGAAGTTGGAATGGAGAATGTCAGCAACTTGCCCTAGACCACACAGTGGGATAGTGGCAGAAATGCAATTAAACCTCAGCAATTCCTGATTCCCATTCCTCACATAACAATGCCTCTCTAATGCGTATGACTGGATCCTAGCAAATCAAAGTAGCCTACTCAATGAAATGAGCTCCTTTCTTGGCCTACACATCAAGTTTGCTACACAGCATTCTAGACCGGAACAGTCCACTTTTGGCCAAATTCTGTCTATCTAGGTTCTTATACTATCCACTTCAGCATGTATCTTCTCTTGGATGTGTAAACAGGATTACTGTTATCTTTATGAACTCTATATTTGCATTTAAAGAAAACCTGTAGGTAATTCCAAACGTAGGGTGAGGAAATCAATTAACACACTAATAGCTCTCTCTTTTTTTCTTTTTCTTTTTTTTGGGGGGGAGGTGTTGCCCTAGTTGATGTCTTCCATGGAGGGAGAAGACAGTTTGAAGAGACTCTTCCCAAATGATGGTTATCTACAAAAGGCACATCAGAAAATGGAAATGCTAAAATAGCTTCAAAAGAGCTCTTTAAAATGGGGAAAAACCCTGGAATTCAGCCACTCGTGTGGAGCACATCTTGGAAGACAATGGATTTAGGACTTAGAAACTGAGCTGTGACACCATGATCTATGGTTCACAAAGCAAGTTACTAAGGGATCTAATCTGCATGCACACATTTTTGCTGTTTATTGACTAACCCATCTTACATTTCTCTTTAAGCAAGTTTAGTTGGTTAAAAGTCCTGCTGAGATTTTAAATGAACATTCTTTGAGTAGATTCTTTAAGTAATTGAATTCAAGCTCTCCTCAAATTACTGATTTTCTCTAGGTAAATGATGCAAACACTTGGTCTTAATAAAATTATTCATTAGGAATAAATTCCTCATATTGCCCATTTCTAAACTGTTTAGACTATTTATGTTAAGCAAAGAGAAGCCATTTATTCATGGGGGGGGGGGAGGTGTTGTTAACTTTGGTTGCAACTTGTGCAAAGAATAGTGCCCCCCAAATTAACTGATTTCGTACTCTAGAAGAAGCTGTAACTTTTGTGGGAAGCTCTCCATAAAAAAACAAAGACATTTTAACTTAATTGAATTATCATAATGTGTTTTGCTATGGTTCTCATTTAAAAAAAATATCTTTCCAATATAAACAATAAATTATTCAGATACACCTCTACCCCGATATAACGTGACCCAATATAACACGAATTCTGATATAATGCAGTAAAGCAGTGCTCTGGGGGGGCGGGGCTGTGCACTCTGGCAGATCAAAGCAAGTTCGATATAACGCGGTTTCACCTATAACACAGTAAGATTTTTTGGCTCCCGAGGACAGCGTTATATTGAGGTAGAGGTGTAGTTGAATTTTGTTTCCTTAATGTGTAGAAGCTGCATGTGATTAAATAATGGTATTGCACTCTTGAGCTTATATCATAGGAAATAATCACATGGCTAATAAGACCTTTTGTTTTTTCAAACTATATTTTATTAGTACTAATTTTTTTAAATAAACGTCAAGGATTTTTAAATAAATGTCAAGGATTCAAAATTGTACATTTCTTCACCATGCTGATCTACTTTGCCACCAATTTCACCTCTTAACATATCCATTATCAATACTCCATTCAGACACAGTTCTAACCACAACATCAATAAAAATAATATTCATTTTGCAAGTACAAAATGAGTAGCCATAAATTTCAACCTAGCAGGAGACTTCAATATAAAAATAAAACTTGTGTGCAACATGTTCTTTGAAATTCCAACATATGCTGCTTTACGGTTGTAAAACACAGCTATTTTCTCTTTATAAATTGATTGCTTTTGGACTTCCTTATTCTGCACTGTGAAAAGTCTGTGTGGAAGTGTAGAATAAAATCCCAATCCTGAACTCTCTTAGTCATGTGCTTAAATTTAAGCACAGTAATAGTTCCATTGGCTTCAGTGGGACTACTAGTGTGCTTAAGATTAAGCACACAACTGTTTGTGGGATTTGGGGCCCCATTTGGAAATACCTGCATAAAGTACTGGAGAAACAGACCAATGTCCATATTCTTTCCTGCAGGAAAGGATTGTCTTTTTTTTGTTTGTTTGTTTGTTTTAATTTTAAGTAGGCACTCAATAGTACATAATGAAACTTGCCCTGCAGAGGACAGCTAAGTTTAACACACATTAACCTATCAACTGGTAAAAGGCCTAAAATACATTCAAAACTAGACTCATCTTTGAACATAGTCACAGGAACAAGTTCTGCGCTGATCTGCACAGGATTTATAGAAGAGTAAATAAAAGTGATTCAAACACTGATGAGAAATTAAATTTCAATTATGTGCTAAAGAAATATACAGCCATCTCTTCAGCTGAAGTACAGTGGTGCAACTCTGAAAGTTTCTGAGTACCCCCAGCTCTCACTGAAGTGAGTGAGAGTACACTACACCTTGTAGAATGAGATCCTCACAACAAGCGTTGGGAACGTACTACAGAGAAAGAGAAGAAATTGTGGTAAGAGAAGGCCAGTTCAGTGGAAACCAAAAAGTGTCAATACAACAGAAAAATACTGAGAAATACAGTGGGGATTGAAGCAAGGTAAGAAGGGAATGTATGTACAATGGTTCACTTTCCAGATACATCTTTATATCAGAGTGAATTTTTTATTATGATTTTGTCCCTTGCAAACAATCCCACAAATTATAAAATTATTGCCCCTAAAACTAAAGTGAATGGTAGTCACCATTTGCCTTTGGCATTTGGTACACCAGAATATTTGACTTTGTTATATATATATATTTTTGACAAAAAACAAAGAGCAGAAATGTCATGATTAAAAAGAAATGCTTCACGAAATCTTACAACTTACCTTACATCCTATGAACTTAACAATGTAAGGGCCCAACCTTGACCCTAATTAAATCAATGGCAAAACTCTCATTGCCATGAGTGAGTCAAGAATAATGGCCTAAAGAGGTATACTTTTAAATGTAAAAGCAAAAGAGACTCACTACCTTTGTTCTCTGAAATGCAGCCTTTAATCAATTAACTGGTAGATGTAAGTGAAAAACAAACTGAAGGATGAGAAGATCCAGTCTGGTGGCATCCTATAATGTCATATATTGTCTCCTGGGCAGTCAAGAAGGAGTCATGCGCCCCATCATATCAAAATTATTTTAAAGTTAAACCAGCAGCTAGGCTTAGGTCCAGAACAGGACTAAGAATGAGAGGATCAGTTTCTGCATGAAACTTCTATGACATACCCAAACTTAAAAAAAAAAAAAAGATGTATTGTAAAGGTTGGCCTATCAACATAGCAGCTAAAAATGATAAGTTATCACCTATTCCAGGAATGCACAGGAAAATGACTAATACAGGAACAGAAGGTGAG
This sequence comes from Chrysemys picta bellii, assembly GCF_011386835.1. Taxonomy (NCBI): domain Eukaryota; kingdom Metazoa; phylum Chordata; order Testudines; family Emydidae; genus Chrysemys; species Chrysemys picta. Next base: position 23,700,769 of record NC_088795.1, read on the forward strand.
AGATGGTAAGTACACATGATAGAGATGTTTAAGAAAACACTGTATTTAAAAAAAATGCTACATAACCTAACTAAAATATCAGCTTTGCTTTTAGTCACTATCACAGAATCTTCAGGAATAAATCCTCTGACTCAAGTAAGGGACACAGGGGGAAGGTATGACCCTTGTGGCTGGGCATGGCATCGCTCCTCTTCTGTCTGCTTGTCGCTCCCTGTCAACAGCTACTCAGGCCACTCTGTGGTCTGTTCCTTCCTGTGACTCGGGCCTCCAGCCAAGTCACTTATCTTGCCCCTTCTAGAGTAACCAAAGAAGTTCAAACAGAACCAAATATCTAATGAATTAGGTGAGGTCTTCACCTCCAACCTGGAGCTCGATTGCCCTTACCCCTTTGTGCTCAAGGGCTTGTGTGGGGACGGGGTGGGGAGGAGGGAGAAAGCCAGGCCCATACTCTGCTCCAGGGAACCTGAATTTAGGGAGCTCAGGATTGCTTCCTAAGATCTCTTGCTGCTTCCCTTAACTGCTCCCTATCTCCTGCCTGCTTAGATTGCACATGTCTTACACCCAGCTGTACTCACTGGCTCTCTCCCCATGGAAGCCTGACTCCTCAGGCAGGTTTCTCCAAGTCTGTTGCTAGGGAATTTCTGCAAGGTAGCTACCAGCCCCTCTAGGAGCAGCTTGGAACTCCTTCACTCCTGCTACCACCTTCCCTACTGCAGTTCTTCTCTCTGTCCTCTCCTATAGTCATTCCTTTATAGGAACCACCCAGTCTGGTTCCGTCCAGAGAGGTCTAATCCTTCTTTTCCCATCTCCCCTCCAAGTGCCACAGAACTGGCTAACTGGGCTCTCTGGCTGCCCTTTACCCTGTCACTGTTAGTGTGGTGTTTATACACGGCATCACAAATGATTAAGAAGCTAACTCATCTAGCCCAGTAATGTCATTTACAGTGGATAAAAGTGTTCTGCTAAATTGCTTTAAAATGTTGAATTACATCTTTTTTGGCATATCCCTCTCTGCCTAGGTCTATGATGCCTTCTCTGCCCCCTGCTGGAAGCATCAGTATCCTGACACTCCCTGCCCAAAGGGAATTGACCAACAAGACAGTCCTCCAGAGAACTAGAAGGGCAAAAGGAAATACTGACCAATCAGGAACCAGGAGGCCAGTTAAGAAGGCTTGCCTGCTTTTGCTCAAGAGCAAAGCTGGATGAGATTGAGACAAAGGAGGAGCTCCTCAGGCTTCACCCTAAGTGTGCATTTTAAGGGTTTTTTCCTCTCTTTGTTTAAGAGTGCAGACAGCTGAACCCTATTGTGCTATTTTGTGACTTGATTGTTTAGATATAGACTCCAAGACTACCCTGTCCTAAGCAGGTGGCCAAACTTTGGAGATTAAGATGGGGCATGCAGGCAATAACATGTGTGCCCCTGCAGGGGGCATTACAGAGTAGCCCTGCATACCACATCATCTCTTCAAAAAACCCAACCAAAACAACAAAACCCCTAATAACTGAGGCGGAAAACAATGAAATGAAGACTCAGAAATAGAGATATTCTGTATTTTATTCATGGGAGAAAAAGAGACTGTCAAAAGTATTTTCTGTGAAATAAACAGTTTTGGTGAAAGGCAAAAAGAGAATAAACATGCTATTAAAACAGATCTGAATTTCCATTTTATTTACTGTCTGCATTTCAGCTACTAAATGAATACATTTTGAAAGTAAATTTCTTTTTTATAACAAAAAATAAGTCTGAGAAAAAAAGTAGTCAATCCCAGAACATGCCCCACAGATTAATCTCGTTGGCCGAGCTTTTGACAATCAACAAAACTGTAATAAACAGCACTATATCATCTGTGATAATATTTTCATTCTCATTCCCTAGGTTCTCAATGGCTTCTTTAGTTTGAACAGAGTCCAATTTATTCCTTATTACTAAAAGTAAGTCAATAATGTTTGAAGGAGCTATGGTATCGTCAACCCTGCTGGTCAACAGTGAGCAGACTGGTAGAGCAAGCACCAAGTTATCCATTTTCCTAGCAATTCTGCAATTGTTCTTCACAACCACAGATTCAGCAGTCGTCTTCTTTGTATGGTTGATGTAGATGTAGACCAACAACTATAGTTTTACACTCCGATAATTAAGCCAGATAATTGCATCAGGAGTAGCAGAGTGTATCGCAGTGATGCCTCCTTCATATTTGTGAATCGGGCACTGAGTCACTATACGTTCCATGGTCTGTTCTGGGTGACCACAGTTGCATACTAGAGCGTCTCTAATATTCCATTTGTGTAGCAAGTATCTACATCTGCCACGATTTGTGTGGATATGGTTTAGGGTTGCCCATGAGCTTCACAGTACCACTGGCAATCATGATGGAGGAATATATTTTATTTTATTCTGAGGAATATATTTTAGATGAAATCCTTTGGGGAGTTGTGCATAAAACAATTAGGCCTAGTAGGATTCTTTATGTCTAAGACATTGCCCTACTAATTCTGCCATTTGTCTCTGGGCTGCTACTGCTTGAAAACACATTTGTATTGTCAACTTACCATAGTTACTCCCCGCCTTAACAACTGTCTATCAGTTCCCTCATTTCTACCTGTGAAATGACTCCAGACCATGCTTCTCACCATCACAGTATGGATCTTCTTCTCCACTTTCAAGAGATTGCCTACCAGAACATGGCATTTTGTTTTTCATTTTTGTACATGGCCTGAAAGAGTTCACATATTTACATAGTAAATATGGACACTGCTTGTCGTCAGTGAGAAACACTTACCCCAATGAAGGTATTAATAAGGAACTCATTCATCAAAGTAAGTTCTTGGGGGGGGGGGGGAGGGAGTGTATCTTGGCAACCAACTTTTCACAGACTAATCAATGGCTCATTACTTTTTGAATATCAACCTAGTAGATATATTTTGTTCCATTAAAAGGAACAGAAGGTAGAATATGCATAATACATATTTTATAGCACTGCAGCTATACATAGTACTTTACTGCAAGCAAATGGGCTGAATAAAAAACACAATCTCTATCCTGAAGGCTTTACAGTTTAAAAGAAATAGAAAGGCTACAGTTCAGCAAGCTAGGAAAGATAAGTTAATATTGTCACTGATGGGCTTCACCTACCAGGATGGGTTTTCAGAAGTGATCTGAGTGGTGAGAGAGAGAGAAAGCTTGAAATGTATTAATTATAAGGCTCTTCCATGAATAAATGACTGTTTGAAAGAAGGCTCAGAATTGGGACTGAGGAACAAGACAAAAGGAGAAATCATCTGTATTTTTCACTGTGGGCCAGACAACCATCCCACAGTAAACACAGGAGGGAACCGAGAGACTCCAAACAGCCAAATCCCCTGCTTTCCACTTCCCCTAGAATTCCTCCTCAAAAGACAGTCTTACAGCATGGAGGTGGAAGAGCAGAAAAATTAACACTGTCTCCAGCTATATTAATTATCTGGCAGATTCCTTAGAAGTTCAAAGGGGAGACATCAAGCCCTCTCCAACCACATAGCCCTCCACAAGATCCAGGCACAGATGTGACACTTCGGAAGGCAACCAATACCTCCTACCACCACCACAAGCTTCAAGTGTGATAAAGTCTCAGGAGCTTTTTGCCAGTAAAGACTGCAGGATTTGGCCCTATATGTAGAGTCGCTATCTAAGAGATTTAATAAGACATTTATTCTTAGCCCCTAACTGATCAACACCCCCTCCCCATATTAAACCAGCCTTGGGTGAAACTCAGGGAGTTCACCACTAAAATTTAAAAAAAAAAATGTTCTGGTGCTAATAAAGCACCGCCTCTGCAGGAAGGTCCCTAACAAAAGTTATAAATCACCAAGGTTGCAAAGTAGAGACACCAGGCACTGGGAAATTAGGGAGGATACTAAAAGAGACTCAACAAATGGTAAAATATGCTCTGACCAGCATTTTTAAGCTGACCATCTGCGCAAACAGACAAGGTCACAACTAAGTTACACTTTGGATATGAAAGATAAAATGTAAAAAACTTGGGCAGGAAGGAGGACACATAGGTGCCAGTGTGTAATTGGTTAAAATTTTTGTTATGTAGGGATGTGGGATAATATGATGTTTAGTAAATTTGAAGGAGGTAGCTAGTTTTACCTATATAATGTAAATGAAAAACAATGCTTTCAGGGATCATTTCCAGACTGCAATTCAGCATCAAGCTGCTAAAACTCTGACCCCTCTGCACAACCGTGACATGCAGAGGCATCACCGGTAAACCCTAGATGAGTGGGTCCTGCCTGGCCATTGGGTGAAATTTGTCTGTACGTTGGGAGTGGTGAGCATAAGAGATTTGCTTGGTATTCGTATTGTGTGTTGCTAATAAATAGATGTTTAGAGAACAGCTGTGAAAGGCTTTTTTTCACTAAGAAAAGGTCCTGCAGATCCATATTGCCCAGAACCCCGCAGGCAGGGCTGTCCCTAGGAGGGGTGCGGGACCCAGGACATAAGTGCCAAGTTTCTAATCTGCTGGAGGATCCCCCTAGCTCCACCCAGGCCCCATCCCCACTCCACCCTTTACCTCAAGGCCCCACCCCCACCCTGCTTCTTTCCACCCCGCCCTTTCCTGCCCCCACCTCTTCCCCGCCAGTTCCACCCCCTCCCCCAAGCACACTGTGCCCTCGCTCCTCTTCCCTCTCCCCCCCACACACCTCCTTACACTGCGGGTGAAACATCTGATCCACGGTAGGCACTGAGAAGGAGGGGGAAGCGCTGATTGGCAGGGCCCACCGGCGGGCAGGAGGTTCTGGTAGGGGGTCTCCTCCCCTCCCCACTGCCTGCCTATTGCTCACCTCCCCGTTAGCCTCCTTACCCCACTTGCCTGCCTGCCTCCTGTTTCACCTCCCCGCCCACCTCCTGAGGGGCCCCTCCAAAGCACAGGGCTGTCACCCCGATTCACCTTACCCTAGGGACGGTTCTGCCCGCGAGTACTAAAATTGACCAGGTTTCTCCCTGAGCCCAGTGGAAAAGGATAGGTCCTTTACACCCTGAGAACTCAGTAGGGAAAGGGTAGGGGTGCCTAAATTGACCAGGTCACGCCCTGAGCCCTTGGTAGGGTATAGGCAGGGTGCCCTATGCAGGTAACAGTCTCAGGAGATTTTCATCAGTAAGAACTGCAGAATTTGGCTCTGTATGTAAAGACACAATCTATGAGATTAAGAAGACATTTATTCTTAGTACTTAACAAATGAGTATTAAGGTGATGAATATTTTTCCTCTGATAAAATGTGCACATTTTTTGTTTGTTTGTTTTTAAAGATGATGTGGAAAAATTTGGCCCACTGGCTCCTAATGAATAATGACAAAATCTAAAAGAAACTCTTAAAGATGACAATCAGCCTAAGGTACTTATATGTAAGACTGCAATTTAGCCCATGACTTTTCCGTGACAAAATCTTAGCCCTATATGTTCCCAATTACTGTAGCATCCGAGTGCCTCCCAATCTTTAGTGAAAGACCCCTGTGAGGTAGGAAAGTCCGACTATCTGTATTTACAGATGTGGAACTGAAGCACACACAGGTCACACATGAAGTCTGTAGCAGAGCAGGGAATTTAACCCAGGTCTCCCAAGCCTTAGGCCAGTGTCCTCCTTATCATCTCCTAATATTGGTGTTAAAAAAAGAAAAGAAAGAGGGGTGACAAATTTACCACATTCCACCACCCACCCGCATTCCAAATGGAGCAAAGCGCTGGCCAGATCTGTTGGGAGGACTGTACCAGCAACAAGCAAGGGTAATTGTTTTGCCATGAACTGAGACTGACTGTTCTGAAGACTAAATGTAGGTTCCTGGTGATAATTTTATGTTCACCTTAACTTCTCTGGTCATGCTCGAAAGCAACTGAGAACCAAAAGCAGACTCTTCACTGTCTGATTAAGTACTCAGAGCATTTCCATTTTGACAAAAGGACCATCTCAGACTGTGTAAATCCTCAAGATGGGAAAGACACAAAAAAGTAGCACCTGGCACACTATTAAAACTTTATTGTCCAAAAAATTGAAAACTGTATGCACTTGTTTTAAATGAATATGGGTATGTCTTAATGTGTTGTAATGATGGCAATGTTCATGATTGCTTCTTTTTTCCCTGCCCCAGGACACACTTGGAAAGGATATGTTTTATGTCATTGTGTTTTTCTTTTGCTGTATTATTTAAATGCCTGCACATTCTAGACCTCCCCAGAAGGAAGCAAAAAAGCACTTGCTTAATTTAATTTCTATATTGGTTCTTTTAGTAAGTGACAGCTGATGATACCAGCATTAGTTAAGCAGCTGTATCAAAGTATTACCACATAGGCATGAAATATTGTATTGAGACATGTTTTTGTTTTTAATTAGTGCAGGAGAACCACAGCAAATGCTTATCCTTTGCTGTATTCCCTCATGACCCTGGACTGTGATTTCTGCCCTTGTAGTCTGTTTATTAAACAAAAAAAGTGTTTGGTATCTAGATAATTGGTCTGATTTTCAGAGATGCTGAGCACGCAATCACTCCCAATGAAGAGAATGGGATTTGATCAGCACCTCTGAAAGTCAAAACAGTTACTTGGGAACCTACGTTGCACCCATATTTGAAATGTTTGGTCAGGATCTTAGTATTTTGATTTCCCTTCCCCCTTCAAAATAAAAGAAACTAGAATATACTGCTTGCTGAAATAGCAAGTTTAAGAAACTCAAGTCCTCTCTTTCCCCACAGAACAGGGACAGCACATGTAATGGCAAGGAACATTTCTCGACACCATCTTACATGTGCGTTAAGTCTGACCTACAGGAAGCATCTCTAAGGTGTGGAGTGTCCATCTCTCCTGTAGTTCAGTCTCTATACACATTAATTACTCAGTTTCTTTGCTGAGATGGACAACAAGAATTCCAGGATAATGTCAAATTGGTGGTGTTTTTGTGATGTGGACTTCTGTCAGTTGGGAACTAAACTGAATGTACCCAGTTGATTTTATATAGGCTACTGAACAAAGACTACGCCTTTAGTTCACGCTTAGTTTTGTTAAAGTACTTACAAGTGGTACATAAGTTACTGTACTACTTACAATATACTGCAAATATAATCTTTTTTCTGTAAGATTTCAGTCACTCACCTCCATTCAATTCCAATCTAACACAACAATATCTTAAAAATACTGCACATGTGGTACCAGCCTTGGTTTTTTTACATTTCCATTAGCCAATGGTTTGAGTCTTGTAACATCATTTCCACCAAACATAAATATGCAGTTTTAGAGCATCATTTGGCATCTGGAACATCACTGACTCCTTCATTGAAAAGCCCACAAGATTACTTCCCTGGGTATCTGGTATTCTTTAAGAAGCTGCGTACATCATAGTTAAAAGAAGTTTAGCAAATGACAACTTTTATTTATTTCATTGGAGGATTTAAGTTATTCTCTTACTGTGTCCGATTCATTCTATTAGGCTTCAGGGGGAAATGTCCAGCCCCAGTAAAATGATGTTCAGGAGATTTGAAAAACCTTAGTTTCTAGCCTTTTCCAGTTTTTGGAGAAACTCATTTAATCACAAATCACAGCTTACAAAACAACCCATGCTTCCAAACCATATAGAAATTTAAATAATAGGATTGTAAGGTCTGAAACTGGTTTACTCTTAATTTAAACTAATTCTACTGCTCCATCGTTTTAACAAGAGGCTCTCTTATTGAAGAACAAGTATATAAACTATTGCATAAAATAATAAAAATAAATAAGAATAATGGTTCAATAGTTCCTGTTTTCTTTTTAATTTTTGCTAGGATATCTGTATTATGACATACATGCAGCAAAGTCACATGTTTGATTTATTTCATGCTCATTATTATTTGTATTATGGTAGCACTAGGAGCCTTAGTTTGGAACCAGGATGCCATTGTTCTAGACACTAAGTAATATGAGCATCCGATTATTAGCAGCAGCATGGTATTCTTTGTTAATTTAGCTGCATGGGTTTATTTTGTTCTGAAACTTATAGATCTAAATGTGGATTGGGAATCTCAACTATAAAACTAAATTGATGCTGCTCATGTTTAATTCTGAGGTTTCATGTATGCAAATCTATATGGGGGAGGGAAGAAATCTTCAAAGGCACAAATGCAAGTTTAGTTGCCCAATTCCCACTGAAAATCCAAGTAAGCCTACAGATGCTATGCACAGAGACATAACCAAGAACGACAAGAAATGACACACTTGGAAATAAAAACACGAGTGAGCTAAAATATTTAAATTCCCAGCAGATTATCACTGATTAGTCGTGGTGCCCAAATTGTACATAGTAAGAATGTTTTTTTCCCATTTTGTATATAAAACCAAACTCCGGTTTAATGGTTTTCTGAACTGAAAGAAAGTTATCCACCAAACACCCCATAAGACACCCAGATACAACTTCTCTCTAAGTAGGTCTGCTACCTAGGAATTCCCATAGTTTTATTCTCAGGACCATCATTTTGTCCTATAACAGTTTCACTCTCCTCCTGCAAGACTTCCTTTTGGTGCATTTTCATTCCATCTGAGAGTGCATGCAAACAGCCAACCTTTGTGCCAAAGTCACTGCTGCTTCAGGTCTTGGCTCTTCTCCACAGCCTAATTTACAACGTGACCTAACCTCAATTTGCCTGAAGCTTGCAACACTCAAGGATACCCTGTATTCTCCCAGACTTAGGGCCAGATCTTCAATTGGCGTACAGTAGAACTCTTGACTTCAATGCAGCTATGCCAATTTACACTAGATAAGGATTTGGCCCTCACTCTTCTATAACTGCAACATGCCCTACAGAGCAGGCTCTTATTTTCCCTCGTTATGACTTTCTGAATATGGATTGTATTCAGAAACAAGGATTTTTATCCATATGCAGTTTGTAGTTTGTGTCTACCTGTCTCAAACAAACACGATGTTGTCTTAAACACATTATTGATCATTCCAGCCCCCATCCATAGTTTTGCTACTGTAACCTTTGATTTATGTGTTCCCAATTAGCCATTTAAAAATAAGGAATAAAACAAAACTGAATTATTTAATGTTTGAGCCTGCAGGGCAGCTACGGATAACATAATTTAGTGCAGGACTGTGAATAACACGAGTGACAAAATTAAAAACTTTATTTAATATTAAATAATTAGTTAAGCAAGCAGTCATTACAATATACACAGCATTTATACTCACATTCTAAGTTTAAATGATGTGTTTTGGGGTGATCAATCCTTGAATTAAGAGAATGGGTATAAATCCTCTCTCTAACAATACCTTGAGGTTGGATAGGTGCACCTATCTAAAATCAGCATATTGATTCTTAAAATCAATTATAATGCCCCTCTAACAGGGTCAGCACCTGCCTCTCATGAGCAGCCCCTCCCCCATGCTCCCCGATCGAGTGTGTGCGCCTGAAGTCTCTCAGTTTGTGGTGCTGTAGGTGGAATAGAACAAACTGCTTCCAAGGGGATATCTCTTTACTTTCTCCCAGCCCTGGTATGGGGCCATAATCCCAGGGCTTTTAGGCTCAGTCCCTGCTGGGTCCCCTCTGCGAGCCAGGAGTTTCTTCTTAGCCCTCCCGGTCTTTGGCAGCCCTCCCTGAGCTCAGCCCTACCCGTACTGAGCTGTCCATGGTCCTGCTGCTCTTCCCAGCCAGCCAGGAACATTGTGCTCTCTCTTGCAGCTCCAGGCAGCAACTGACTGACTCTGTCTCTGCTACTCCTTTTTATGTAGCCCTCCGGGCCACTGATTGGCCACTCCTGCAGCCCTTCTGATTGGCTGTTTTCCCTGCAGCCACACTAGTCCACTTGAATGACTTCTCTTCTGCTCCTCTCTGGGACTGAGTGTGGCAGGACCCTGAGGTCTCCAGCAGTGGGAGGTCTTCACCCAGTCACAGTCCCTTAATTAGCATTAATTAATCCACCTTTTTAACCGTAATTAAATATTTTCTACTTTCTCACTGCCTGTTTAACATTAAACTAATCTTTCATTAACACCTGCTTAAATGTCATACCAATAACTATCAATACAAATAGCATTTTCCAAAACATTAACATTTTGTGTAGAATACTTGTAAAAACCAACTAGGACCAAAACATGCTTACAATGTGACCTGGGATTATAGCCTAATTTATCTTTAATTTGCCTCTGCATTATCTTATATCACTTTACTCATATTTTGCCAGGCATCACTTGATAATTGTCAAGCCTATTTTTAGGAAATAGATTTTGGGCCTACTTACATTTCAACACATTTCCATATAAATACAGTCAAGCATTATCTTTATAGGCTACACTACTCAGCAGTTGTTCTTTATATTTATCCTTGTGTGAGGGCTGGTTCTATATTCAAAACCAATGGGGTTCCGTCTCAGCTGAGCTGTGCTACTACCCATTAAAAATTAATAACAAAAATTACTACCTTTAATTAATAGGCACAGGAGGAGCTCCTAATTCACTGCAGAATTTCCACACTGCTTGTTCATCAAATTCAAAATAATTTAGCAACTACCTAATTAATTCCTAATTGACATCACTGGGCCATTACACCAACATTTTCATTTGGCTGAGTATCAACAGATATTGGCCTAAGGCCTATCAGGCTTTCAAAAACTTGATAAGCCCATCTAATACAACTTTCACTTTTTAACACAATGCAAACAAATACACTGGATTGTTCTTATTACAGGGGTTGATAATTGTGAATTTGAATATCTTATTAAAAGAAGTGAAAGAGATCAGAGTCTGGCATGACAATTTTAATTTGCCATTCAAAAAATAATTAAATCTTTTATCCAAATGAAAAGCAGAAGCTATATTCTACCCTGCCCTAGAGAATTTATAATATCCCACTTTTTAAAAAAGATCTGGCTATTAAGGAGAAAACAAATGTCTGTTTTCTGATACAATGCTACAACCCAAAACACTACATTTCTGATCCTACCAATGCGCACAAAATAAAAACTACATATATCGAACATCAGCATGTGGTAGTAGGATAACCCATGGGCCCTAATTATTTCACTGACATTTTACATTGTCTTCTCATTATTTGCAGTATTAAATAGCTACAGCATCACATTGTTAAACTTTAAACCAAAAAATTAAAAATGGACCTATTTACTCTTATTTTTCACACAGAAAGAATAAAAAAATCAGTGCCATATCTTAACATAAATATTTGTACATCATAAGTTGATATATCTAATAATCCCTTCCAGTCAAAATATATCTACATATAGCACATACCAAAAAATCCCACTAAAAATATAAAACCAGAACGATTGTTCCTATCTCATCTCTTCTTCTCTTGACAATCTTGGATTGTAAACTCTTCAGGAGAGGGGACATGTCTAGCATGTCTAGGTTTAGAGAATATCTTGGGAATTAACAGTGCTAGTATATTATTATAAACTTTTAATAGCAGCTTCAAAAGATATTTAAGCCCTGGCAGCCTAAGAGACAATATATTTTTAATGGGGAACAGTTAATAGGGAGGTGCCACATAACCTCACCTAGTCCATTAAAAAAGTACCTTCTCTGATCTGCGTAAACAGCTTCTATACTGTACTTTCCAAAAGGATGACCACTACCTTTACTATGTTGATTTTGGCTTCTAGAGCTTGTCATGCCACCTCACAGTTCTCAACTAACTGTGACTAACTTATTAAAGATTTATGCACTACAGGATCATAATCCTCATCACACTGTACCAGTTGGATCAGTGATCCATCAAGGCTGGTCTCCTACACTCTGCCAGTTACCAGTATATTTAGCGCTTTATTATGGTGATGCCCACTTCCCCTTTTACTCTACTAGCTAGCTAGCGAACATCATCAGTGCTAAATATTATTATTATTTCTACTATTACTACTACATGGTGGGAGAAGAGAGAAAATACTTCCTGACCCCTGCAGCAATCAGTTCATGCACTGAACCATGGAATTTGATCCTTAGCTGCAGCAGGCAAGTGTTCTGAACATGAACAAAGCAGCATCAATTATCTTATATGCTCCATCTCTGCACATAAAGGTTATTTTGGATAGTTAACTGGAAGTGTTAAATTCTTTAAAAGTTTTTATTTAGACTATAGGGTCAAAGGGCCAGATCCTCAGCTACTAAAAATTGGCACTGTTTCGCTGATTTAAACCAGCTACACCAGTTTACACCACCTGAGGATCTGATCAAAAATGGTCAAACTTGGTTGTTTAAAAGCAGCCGCTTAAATCCATATTTAGGTACCGAAATAAGGAGTCTGATTTTCAGAGATGCTGAGCACCTGCAGCTTCAACTTAAGCACCTAGAAATGAATTTGGGTAGCTAAATGTAAGTACCCAATTCTGAACATTTTGGCATCGGTTTTTGACAGGTTCCATCTTATACTAATCAATAGGTTTCAGACTTCTGTATTAGACTGTGACTCGCTTCCAGATTTAAATACTTGTGAAACTACACTCTGGAGGCTTTAAATGAGTCCATTCTGTACATTTTTATTTAAAATTGCAGAACGTTTTCCCGTTTTGTGTCTTTTAAGCAGGACTTTCATTGCAAAATTGATTAACATCCCCAGGCTTCTGCAATTTAAAAACATTATAAAATTATTGGGGCACTTCCATTTTTTATAAGCAGCTCAGTTTAGAAGTGATCATGATTCTGGTCACGTGCAATGTATACAAGTAATTTAAAATCATGACAGAGCTTTAGATTTTTTTTTTAAAGACCTTCAGATTGGAAATAGTCATTTTTCTGGGCATGCTTTGTGTCAGCTATTAAAAAAATAACTGGGGTACTTTATATTTTTAAGAGCGCTTTTATCTGCTATCCTTCATAAACAAGAAAACAAGGGATACCACACAGAAGAAGGACCAGTGCTGTTATTATGGAATTTGTTTTTCTAATGGAGGTTATATGAAAATCAATGGGGTATTTGTATTGCTCTGAATATGTTTTTTGCATTGTCTTACCGTCTGAAAACAAGTTTACATCATTTTCCACAAAGTGTATTTTTGGGGTGGAATAGGGTGGTAGCCCTTTCAGCACAATAGACTTGATCCTCCTGTCTTCTGTGCGGCTTGCTTCATTGTGAATTATGGAAGACAAGCTTGTGCACTTACTCGCATGTGAGTGTAGCCTGTTTTTCAAAGCTATGTGTTGATTTGCACCACATATTTCATGCAGGATCAAGCCCCAAGTTACCTGAGCTGTAAACATTAACTTATGTTTGAATAATTTTCCAACATAATTTTCAGGTGTAGAAAATGCCTATTTACAAATAAGTGTGTAAGGGCACGATCCTGCAAAGGGAGCTGCAAATGTGGACCTTAATACCTGAGCAGAACCATGAGAGAATCAGTTGGGAGTAAGGAACTGCAAGCACAAAACCTTCTTCAGGATCTGGGTCCTAGAATCCAAATATGGCATTAACACTGTTACTAAGAAATGTACATTGGAATATTGGAGCCACAGTGAGTACTGGTAGTTTTGCTGTTTGTTTTTGCCTTAAAAAAGGAATTCTCCCCTGGCAATCAGCCATATTAACCATTCTGACTATTCTTATTGCAACAAATATTCTATCTACTTTCTACACAATAATTCTTCTTACAACATTCTGTTTTTCTGATGTCCTCCGTACTAGGCACCACATTAGAAATCAGTTATATGCTATGGCTGCACTTTGATATGGATGTGATATGGAGCTAAAAATACCAAAAATACCAACTGTGTACTCACTATTGAGAGTGTAACAAGGTTGGGCCGACTCCTGGGCACCTCCTTGTGGCCAAAGGGGCCTCTGTGACACACTGTTTCTCTTTCCACTCTCCAGGGCCCCTTAACAACTGCACATGAGCTTCTCTCTGGTTAATACCAGCCCAGCCTGGGGCCAGTTTAACAACAGAAATAGCTCTTAACGTTCCTCTGGGTCCCAAAATAAAGTCCATCAGCACAAAAAAAAAAAAAATCACAGCTGGAGCTCTTTTTCCTCACAGCCCATCTTCCCTGCTCTTCCTAGCTGAAGTTAAACTTTTAGGCCCAAACTCCATCCAGGTTTCCCCACTGGAGCCTCGCTGTCTGGGCTTCTCTCATCTCCAACACCCTTGGTCTCTAGATCTTCGCTGCAGGAGCCCTTCATATTGTCTGTAGTCTCTCTGCAATTTTCTGAGGTTCTCCCCTTCTTTGCAGCCTCCTGCTGCTCTTTGTAGCACTATCATCTTGATCTCTGAGCCAGTGACTCATTTTGTAATCAGGATTGGCTAGCTGCAGCCCTTCTGAACCTTGTAACGGGGAGGCTGATCCCACGAGAAACTTTTAGATGAGAGAGAGAGCATTACAGTGCAGGGAAATGCTCACAAGAAAGTTTAATTTTGTTAAAGAATGTGCTCATTCAAATCATCCACGACTCACTGTGGTGCATACTCTATACTTTTGATGAGATGTAATTGAATCAGAAGTTCCACTTGACAAATAATAAGGCACATTAATCAAATTCTCATTGAGGTACTACACAGCTAATGAATCAAACACCATCTCTACAACATCTGGATTCTAACATTTTGGATGATTCCAAGAAGACATCTAAAAATTACAAACTATAGTAGTACTAGGGCCCTATTTGAAATACTAACTAATTTATGTTTAGCAAATTGCAGGTAATAAACTGTAATTTTTAAAAAGACCAATTCCTATTTGTAATACCTCTTCTCTTATAACTATTAATTTGACTAGAACTCAGGGACCAGTGTAGTGGTCCCTCGCTCTCCAGTAGGTATGGAAGTCATTCTGCCTCATTGTAGGGGCAATAGTCTTCAGGCTCAGGCTGCCCGGGCAGGATCCGGTAACAAAAGCAACCACACAACAATAGCCCAGGCTCCTGTCCCCACCCTTGGGTGGGGGCACTCTGACCTAGTCTTTAGCCTACAGCCCACTCAGCTGGGGCTGACACCAATTAACAGTCTGAGGCCCCTGCCCTTGGGCGGGGCTGAGCTAGTAGAAACCTATCGCCTATGCCTCCGGGTCAAGGCAGCCAGCAAATATACAGAGTCTGTAGCCCTAGCTAGCCCTTTGGGTGGGGCAGAGCAGGGAGCAGGCTTTAGCCTGGCTTTGGGCTCAGGCAGCCAGCAAACCCACACAGTCTCGGGATTCAGGTAGGGGTGAGCACCCCACACAGTCTCGGGGGCTCCAAAAGGGATTGAGCACCCAGCAGGCAGTCTAGGGTGCTGACAGGGATGTTCGGGGAGCACGGGCTTCCTGGCCTAAGGTGAGGAGTCTGCCACCCTGGGGTTTGGGGGGCAGGCTGATGCAGGCCCGCCCTACTCCACCGTGTCCCAGCCCAGGGCCCTAGCAGTGGCAGAGAGGTCTGCCCCTGGGCCAGTGGCGATCCAGCCGCAAGACACCAACCTAGAAGTGGTCAGCCCTGTAGCCAGCTAGTCGTCGGCTGCCCCTGGACTACTTCCTATCTCCCCAGGGTTTGGTACCTGGGTATCCACCAGTCCTTGGGCTCCTCTGGGTAGACAGCCGACAGTAGTACCAGTAACCCCTCATCTGGGTCTGTCTCCACCAGGGGCAGGGTGTGGCAGAGCACAGATTCAGCTCCTGGGCACCGCAGCAGGTGTCCGTCTAGTCTGCTGGCTCCCACTCAACTGACCTGCAGGGCCCTCCCTTCATACTTCCTGTCCCGCCCCAGTCCTTCTAGCGAGGGGCGTGCGGGGTGAGTGAGGCTTCGCCCACCAAGGGGAGTGTAGTGGTCCCTCACACTCCAGTCCAGAGGGAGTCCACTCTGCCTCACTACACCGGCCAACAGAAATTCTGGAATTCTCTCAGCAGACCATTGTGGCTCCCAGCTTCAAAACTCATAGCAGTCAAAGTCAGACTAGCAGCTGTTTTTAATTTTACTATTTAAGGCTGCAAAAGCAGCAGTTTTTTTAGGATCAGAGTTTCCCTTTTCAGAATTTCAAATGAAGTTGACAATAACTTGACGAATAAATATGATCTTCCGGTTACTTTTTAGTGAGTTTTAATGTACAGGAATTTAATCCAGTAAATCCAAGGAAGGAATAAAAGCATAACTGTTCTGATTTCTTAAAGTGTTAAAAGGTAAGGTTTGTTATTTTAACATTTAGAGTTAAGTAGATAGACCACCTTCAACCAACACCTATTCACAGAGAATGTCTTCCTATAACCGGGGTGTCCAACCTGTGGCTCCGGAACCGCATGCAGCTCTTCAGAGGTTAATATGCGGCTCCTTGCATAGGCGCTGATTCCGGGGCTGGAGCTACAGATGCCAACTTTCCAATGTGCCGGGTGGTGCTCACTGCTCAACCCCCTCCCCCACCCCTGCCCCCACTCTATCCCTTTCCCCAAGGCCCCTGCCCCTTCCCCCGAGCCTGCCATCCCCTCACTTCTCCCCCCTCATCCCCAGAGCCTCCTGCACATGCAAAACAACTGATTGCGACAGGTGGGAGTCACTGATAGGCGGGGCTGCCGGTGGGTGGGAGGCGCTGGGGAATGGAGGGCGGGAGCTGATGGGGGGCTGCTGACATATTACTGTGGCTCTTTAGCAATGTACACTGGTAAATTCTGGCTCCTTCTCAGGCTCAAGTTGGCCACCCCTGCTATAACCAGTTTGTGGCATTGTTCATTTGCTGTTTATATAGGACTCTGTCCATGTTTACCCAGTTCAGCTCATCCTCCCTCCACTCAGTAGGATAGTGCAAGTAGGACATGTACTGCTGGTACTGCCGTTCCATATGCATGTCCTCTGGCTACTCTGCTTCCGATTGAGACACTGTGGAATAGCTACTCAGTCTTTCCCCATAATGCAGTGATGCAAACAGCGTTAGCAGCATGTTAAGCATCTTGCACGCATATTTTATCCAACTGTGTTGCAGAAAAACACCATGCGAACACAGTTCAACCAATTTTATTGTTACTAGGTCAGATAGTGTGTCATGAACAGCTACAAACCCCGGCTCTACTTGTTGCAAGGAGTAAATCTCATATGCATTATGGGCTGATCCAAAGCCCTTGGAAGTCAATGGGACTCTGTCTGTTGACTTAAATCAGGTTTCAATTAAGTCATTTAGGCCCAGATTTCCAAGGGTATTTAAGTGTTGCTGTGCTCAGAATTGTAATGCCTAACTGATTTAGGAGCCTAAGCCTCATTTTTTAAAGGATTTAGATGCTTCAGAAGATTTAGTCTTTTGAAAATGAGACAGGCAATACTGAGTGCAGCAACTCCTAAATGCCTTTAAAAATCTGGGCCTAAATGACTTAATTTCAAAGCTCAGTGAATGCTGAATTCCGCTCTGTGAGGTGCCAGTACATATCAAGATCTCATTTATCCTGTTACAACATGGCTCTGAAAACAATCTGAGTTGACTGTGGTTACAAGCATTAGTGTTTGTTAGTTGCCTACCATCAACAGTTCTGGTCATTTGGAATTAATTCAGATTACACAGTAAAACTAAAAGTAAAAAAGAGAAGATCAAATTGCACATAAAAACAAGTAGTGAGAGAAGTTCATATTCTTTGTAGCTATATTAGTAAACATTAATTGAAAGTAAGTGTGACAAAGGGTTAAGCACCATGCTAAGACATATTCTAACACACACACACAAAACGGGCTCACTAATATCTGCGGTGGCCTTTTGGTGGCTCCGCGGTAGGCACTAGTCATTTTAACCATGGAAAACCAAACGATTCTGTCCTTGATGCTGTGCAATTGGGATTCTTTTGCATCTGTAAAAATTGCCTCAGTGTGATAATTAGCCATATGAAGTGATCCATAGTAAAAAGGCTTGATCTCCAAGTAATGATAGCATCTCAAATGATGTTAAGCAAGGAATCAGCAACTGAAGTGTAAAGAACATGATATCCTGCATGCCAGTTCCCAAAGGCAATTAGAACCATTAAGCTGCTAAATGCATAATCCTCTCCCCCCTCCTCAATTAATTTTTATTACTTCTAAGTAAGTGCACTTAATTTTTTCCTTTATGTTACATTACATACATAATATTCAAGTTGTAAATATCCAATGTTTGTATGACTTACCAGAACGATGGTGATGCTGCTCTTCTAGGAATTCCAAATCAAGCATGAGGTCATCTTCATCCAACTCACAGGAACCCAAGTTATTCAGAACATCCTGTATATGAAAGCAAAGCAAGCATTCAGAAAGATCAGCCATCAACACTGAACCAGAGTTTTGGGAGCTCTCAAACTTAGGCGATATATCAATGATTAGATTCAAAAATTAACAACAGGAAAGCTCTTTGAATTAATAGTCTCTGCAATACTGTGTACAACTTCAAACTACCTTCACTTTTAAGTTGTACCAATGGTGAAACTGAGAAATTAAGTACACTGCAGAATGTCTTATGATAGCTTCCCCCATCCCGTTGTGATAAGGCACACATTCATACAACCATCGATGACCAGTTTTTGATACACCTCCACATGCTGAGTCCTTCCCACATGCACCTTACTTAAATAGCCCTATTGACATCAGCAGGATTATTTGTGGAGAAAGGTGCTACTCAGCATGAGTAAGGGGATCAGAGCCTGGCCCACAGACTGGATAAGCACAATAGGCCAAATTCTGCTCTCATTTAAATCCAGAGGGCCAGGTTATCTCACCTGCATTCATGTATCTTACTCCACAGGTTATCTGTGTGAAATTAACAGAGCTATGCCTGGAGGAAAAATATTAAAATCTGTCCCCAGTTTAGCAGAATAAAAATTGCCCCTATGGCTGAACTGAGCTACAGAAAAATTAAATGAACTAATAACCTAAGTAAAAATTTATTTGCCACTTCCTTTTGGCACTTTTCTTATAGGATCATGAGTATTTATATTTACATAAAAAATGTGACTATTGCTATCTGTAAAATTATGATTTTGTTCTTGTAATGTCTTCTCACAGGAATATATTTTCTGTGTTTCTGCAAAACTAAAGGTGAAACAAACAAAACAGTAGTTTTATCTCCAATTTAAATTAGGACTACATGCTTTGTTTTTCATACCAACAATCAATATATATTTATTGCCTATTCATATAAGATATAAATATTGGGAAACTTAGGATAAAAAAGGAATTTGGGCAGAACCAAACCACTCACAAACTGGTAAATATTTTTGTGGGTGGGCAAAGACCAGCTGAGAAAGTCAGGATCTGGGATTTGGTTACTTCATTTCCCCAACACTTTTGGAAGTCATCAAAGTGAAAACCAAATTTGGGAAGTAAGACATAATAGCACAATTTGTTGGCATCATGCTTCTGCCCCCAACACCCATCTCCATGTAGTTCAACTAAAGAACCAGTTTCCGAGAAGATAAAAGGACTGTGGATCAAGTCCTGAAGGGACATCCGCACCCATGTAAGTCTTAAAATGTACTGCCTAGAAGGCCTCCAAAATGTGTCTCTACCATTTAGAAAGAGGCAAAGTGAACATGCTGGTGGTGTAGCCAGTGGATAGCCAGACAAATCATATTCACTTCTGTGAACTCCAGTTGGAGAGGTACAGTTTGTGTTGTCTGATATTCTACTGTTCCCATTCCCCACGCCAGCCAACTGTGGGATATTAAGGTTAGAGGCAAATCGCTGAAATTAGCCACTCCCAGAATCACCTGAAATGTTGCTTAAAAACATAGTGAATAATCTTGCATTTTGTCTCTGTGTATTTAATCTTGCATGTCATTATTTACAATGAGAAGTATATGGGGGAAGCAGAGTGATTTAAAAAAAGGAGAAAAAGGGTGATCTAATATACGTTCAACTCCAGGCACTATTACATTCAGTATGACTAGGATAAAGCCAGACCATTCAGTTACTTGTTTAGTTGATAATACATTCTTCTAAATGAAGACAACATATACATTTTTGCAAGAAGTGCCATATTAGTGAATCTACACCAGACAACATAGTAGGCCCAATTCTGCAGTTCTTTTTTAGTCCATGCTCAGACTAAACTCCCACTGAGGTCAACAGCAACTGTACTAGCCTCTGAAGCACTGCAGTACTAGGTCCAATGTGTTTGCAATATGGGCCCAATTTAAAGTGCATTCAAGTCAATGGATAGACTCACACTGACTTCAATAGGCTTTGGTTCAGGCCCTATTCTCCTTAGGAATGTCACATTGTTATTCTAGTGCACCAGCTCATTCATCATAAGGCTAAATGTCATACAGTAGAGATCAATGTACTTTATAAGAGACAGAGCAAAATAAATACAGAGAAATACATACACACAGAAGATTGGCCCAGGGACTTGATGACTTCAATGGCAAATCATTAGAGACACAATGTGCGTGAGGTAATCTTTTACTGGACCAACCTCTCCCAGTGAGAGAGAGAGAGAGAGAGAGAGAGGCTTTTGAGCTTACACGGAGCTCTTCTTCAGGTCTAGTAAATGTACTCAGTATGTCACAGCTAAATACAAAATGAAATAGATTGTTTAGCATAAGTAGTTAACAAATATTTAAAGGGACCATTCAAGGTGAAGTGACCCATTCACTTCTCCAGTCATTATGGGGAAAGAGGGAGGGGAAAAGCTGGGGTGAGGGAGGTAGTGGGTTATAGATTGTTGTAATAAGCCATAAATCCAATGTATCTATCCAGTTTCTGATTTTTAGTATCAGCGAAGTTATGAATTTAAGCTTCCAGGCTCATCTTTTGAAGATGTTGTACAGGTTTCCTTTGAGGATTAGAACAGAGGTTAGCTATAGAGTGATCACTTTGAGAAAATTATTCATCCACAGGTGAAATAGATTTTTTGACTTATCATTTTTCTGTGTAGGTTCATTCGATAGCAGGGTGATTGTCTTGTTTCACAGTTGTTATTGGGGCATTTAGTGCACTAGAAGAGATACACCACAAGTGGTGATAGCATGCGTAGGTCCCAGGGATCTTGAAAGATGTGTTGTGTGGAGTGCTGATCATTGTAGCTGTGGAAATACATCTACAGGTTTTGCATCTGTTGTCCTGGTCTGTGGGGAGCTTGCTTCTGATTATGAGCTTGAAGACGCTGGGAATTGTTTGAAGGCCAAACGAGCAAGCTCAGGAAAGATTTCTTTCAGGATGGTTCCCTGTCAAATATGTGTGATAATTGTTTCATGAAACTCTGTGTGGTTCCAGTGCAGGGTGATAAGTGACAACTAGGGATATGTGGTTGGAGTGGGTTTGATATCTCTATTGAATTAGGCTCTCTTGGGGTATTTCGGTGGCCTGTTCCATGATGCCATCTTCTTTTCTGGTGGAGTGTCCTTGTTTGGTGAAGGTCTCTAAGTTTGTTAAGGTGTGTATCCCAAACTTTCTCCTCTGAGCATATTCTGGGGTATCTGAGTGCCAGGCTGTAGATAACAAATTTCTTCTTGATGTGTTTGGAGTGGTTACTAGATCCGTGAAGGTAGGTGTAATGATCCGTGGGTTTCTTGTATATCTGTCGGTAGGGTTTCATTGTTTAAGCTGATTGTGGTGTCCAGGAAGTTTATACTAATGTGGGAATGGTGCAGAGAGAGTTTAATGGAAGGGTGGTGGTTGCTGAAGTTGTGGTGGAAATCTATGAGCGAGTTTAGGTCATCTGTCCAGAAGATGAAAATATCATCATTGTATCTCAGGTATATAATTGGTTTCGTGGTGCATTTGTCCAGAAATTCTTCTTCAAGGTGGCCCATGAAGAGATTGGCATATTGGGGAGCTGTCCATAGCTATTCCCATGGTTTGTTGTTGCACATAAAATTGTTATGGGTGAGGATGAAATAGATGAGTTTGGCAATGTGTTTGGGGTGGGTATCTGAGGGTTGTCCATTATCTTGTAAATACTTGAGGCCCGCAGCGATGCCATCATTGTGAAGGATGTTGGTGTATAGGGAGGTGACAATGATAATGTTGAGGGAGAATGACAATGTTGTGGAGTTTCTGGAGGAAGTCTGTTGTGTCCTGGAGGAAGCTGGCCCTTTGTCCGATGAGTGGTTTGAGGATGGTTTCTCCGAGTCCCGATATTCCTTCAGTAAGACTGCTGTGGCCAGATATGATAGGTTTTCAATAATTATTTCACTATTTATGTTACTTCTAATCATTTCGCAGTACTCTTTCTCCACATATATTGCTTCTCTCATTCCCAGCACAAGACAAGATCCTTACACGCAAATCAGTCCTTTAAACTCTATTAGGCATTATCTTCTAGAAACATTGTACCTGTAGTACAAGGACTTCTGCCTCCCTCTCCCTATAGTGGTCATTCGCAGCAGCCACAATTATCAGCCTACTTCATCGGCTGAGATCAGAAGCCCAGTTAATGCTGTACCTACACTTACAGATCCCAGGGGTTTAAAGTGACAACAGTGGAGTACAGAAACCTTCACTTAATCAAGAATAGGTATTGTACAGAAGGAAAATAAATATCATGCAACCATTACAATTACCTGAAACTGAAGAACATTTTGTTCCCTTTACCTGGATGTTAAATGTTTAACTCAGATGGCTGTTGGGATGTCTGCCTCATAATTACTATTTATTTTTTTCATGCTGACAAATGCAGAATTCATGACATGAGTTTTGTGCTATGCAGTGACAAGCACAAAAATAAAAATAATGAAAAAGCTGTTACATGGATTCACTGTACCATGCTACCTGACCCTTATGTGAATATAAACTCACTCCCAGCCCAAGAACTGTATTGCCACAAACCAGAAAATACTAACCTAAAAAAAATTTTGCACACTCTGTTAAATTGAAAGAAAAAAGGAGGAAATATTGTAGCTGATCACAAAACTCTTGATGCTAGACATTGTTAACACATTTGAATAGTTGTTGGAGCTCATTAAAAATTAGAGACTCAAAATCCCACTGGAGGTATATAGGCATTTTCCAACACCTAAATAAATTTTAACATCTTTTCCTTATGTACACTTGTGAAAATTTTACCTCCGGACCGTTCAGAAATTCCAGGATCACAAACTGGAGTGAATAAAATATTAAAACTGGGCTGTCTACCACTATTATTATTTTTTGCGTTACACGAGGGGCACCAATCAAAGATTACGACCAACTGTGCTAAGTTCTATACTGATACATGATGAAAAGGGAAAGTAAATAGAAGTGGACTGAAGTTCTTTTAGGTACCGTAGTTTGAACATTTTTATCAAAAATGATATTGAAGTTCCCTGTAGCATATCTGCAAGATACAGTGATTCAGTATTGTTCACACACAAAATGTTTTTTTAAATGTTGCAGTAACAAACTTTAAAAGACTACAAGAACAATCCATGCAGTTCTTAAAAAGCATCTTAAAGTATTTAATGACAAAAGCTGGTTAATATATTGTATACGTTAAAAGGAAAAACAACCACAATGTATGAACTTGAATAAGCAGTCCAGAATGCATTAGACAAACATCTTAAATCACATAAAATGAGTACACAAGACTACATTCAGATTGTGAACTCAGTAATTCCCTAGCCCAAAGAAAGTAGCTAATCTGTTGGTGTCCGCAGCAGATATGTTGAGATGGCATTAATACATCCTGAGTATAAAATAAAACATATGAAATTGCAGCCAGATTCTGCTTCAGACTTTAAAAATGCCCATGTTCCATTTATGGGGGTACCTAGTGAATATATACTATGTGCTAACCTCACATCTCAAAGAGACATTCTGCAGCATCATGGTTTTACTAGCATAATTATATAAAGCCAAAGTCATGCATAATGGAAAACGGAGCACAGGATCATCATAGTTTATGGCTGAGAAGTAAATGCAGCACTAAAAGAGTGAACTTTTACAAAACAAATATTCATAACTGCAGCTAGTATATCTGAATATAGACATTAAACTGGGACATTTAGAACCTAGATCAATTGGGGGCATTTAATTCACACTGGTTTTATATAATCATGCTAAACAAGAGTTCTTACATGCAGTGTTGTCATAGCTGTGTCGGTCCCAGGATATTAGAAAAACAATGTGGGTGAGGGAATATATTTTACTGGACTAACTTCTGCTAGTGAAAGAGTCAAGCTTTCAAGCTTACACAGAGTTCTTCTTCAGGTCTCTCTCACCAACAGAAGTTGGTCCAATAAAAAGACATAATGCACCCATCTTGTCTCTGTAAGAGTTTGTGACGACTTCAGTCACAGAGACCCCCTTGGGACTGTTCAGCACACCAGGTAACAGGAGTTGGCAACCTTTCAGAAGTGGTGTGCCGAGTATTCATTTATTCACTCTAATTTGAGGTTTCGTGTGCTGGTAATACATTTTATCATTTTTAGAAGGTCTGTTTCTATAAGTCTATAATATGGAACTAAACTATTGTTGGATGTAAATTAAATAAGGTTTTTAAAATGTTTAAGAAGCTTCATTTAAAATTAAATTAAAATGTAAAGCCCCCCCAGCCCGGTGGCCAGGACCCGGGCAGTGTTAGTGCCACTGAAAATCATATCGCGTGCTGCCTTTGGCACACATGCAATAGGTTGCCTACCCTTGATCTAGTGGATATGGTACAGGAGTAGAAATCAGGATAGCAGGCTTCCGTTCACTGCTCAGGCACAGACCTGCTGTGTGACCTTGGACAAGTCACTTCTCCTCACTGTGTCTCTATTTCCCTTCCCAACCTTTATCAAAAATGCCTGTAGGGTGGCAGTGGGAGCATTACCGATGTGCTTACATGTTATCTGCACTGTTAGGTATGCTCTTGTGTCCGATTTTACATTCTTGTGAAATGACTTGCTGGAAAAAAATATTATCAGCAAGAGCTTTTCCTCAAAGGTCTGTGACGATAACAGGGAAGCAGACAAGTTAATGTGATCGGAATGTAAACAAAGAAGCCCCCCATCTTGGAGTTCAGCCTAACCCTATGATACTGTCCCATAGGTGCTCACTATCTCCCTAAGCAACTCTTACCTTGAGCTCCAGTGCAAGGGGTGGGAGAAGCTGAATGGGAGCATAAGCCCTTTTTTATTGGAGCCAAGGTAGTGGCTTCCCTATGTCATGCCGTTTTTACCTGGGTGATACGCCTCATTCTTTACTACTACAGTTCTAGTTCATTACTTCTCTACCACAGACTGGTTGGGGAGTGTGTGTGTTTGCAGATCATTCGTGTTGACTAAGATGAATAGGGTGGGTTTTGAGTGGAGAACTTTTTGCAACATATACTTGCAGTACTTGTTTTCTATGGTGGTTAGATCAGCACTTCGTGATATGTAATGATCAGTGGGGGGGGGGGAGTGATTGGCACTACAGAGGAGATAGGGGTTCAGAAGCTATCACAGAGGGCCTTCATTATTATAGTAGATTATACTACTTTTAGAACTGCCTTTTTTTGATGCAGGGAACAGAAGTTCTAGATTTTTTTTTTTTGAACTTTAAAATGTTTTAACCTTCCCCCCTTCTGCCCCTTCCCCATCATGGTCAATGTCATCCCTGGAGCAGAATAACTCTAGTTTAAAAAAAAAAACCATGCAAAAGAGGCCTTAACTGTACTTTAATTCAAAGCTCTGTGTTTTAATGCTTTGTTATGTTAAGAAATGAACCTCTCATCAATGTTCTAGGGAAGTGCTGATTGTGTATTAACGCTGACGTGTAATTTATTTATTCCAGAAGGCCTAATCATTTTGTGCAGAAACAAGCTGTCCAGCAAAAAAAGTTTAATAAAATTCTCCACTGACTTTTGGCTTTAGAAGCTTAAAAAAAAAAATCTTTCCTAATTCCATGTCTCTGTTTTGCATTTGAATTTTCCCTCCTTCAGTTAGAATGGGACTGAAATTAATAAGTGCTTTAGTTTATCAATTTCAGATTATCTCCAGCCATTTCTTATGCCAAATCATCTGCCTCTGCCTAACAGCATCCATAATTTCAGCACAGCTCTGGGCATACTGTTGGTTCAGTAACTGCTGCAGTGAGACACCCAATAGCAAGCCAATCCCTGAAGTCCACATTCAGTCCTCACTTGGGTAGAATTCACATTTGACCCAGCAATACTGGATTTGGAAGGCTGTAGGCTGGGATTTTCAAACCCATTACTACTTTAGGAATTAATGACTTGTCTATACTGTTCCACACACTGGACTACAGGGGTGTGAACTGCAGAGCACTCCAAAGTGGTGCAACCTAAGTGCCCTGTGGATACAAAAAGTTACTTAGGGTATACGTCTACACTGCAATTAAAAATCCGTGGCTAGCCCATGCCAGCTGACTCAGGGCTTGCAGGGCTTGGGCTGTGGGGCTGTTTAACTGCAGCGTAGTCTTCCAGTGTAGGCATGGGTTGGAGCCTGGGCTGTAGAACCCTGCAAGGTGGGAGGGTCCCAGAGCTCAGGCTGCAGCCCAAACCAGGACATCTACATCGCAATTAAACAGCCCCCGCAGCCCAAGCCGCGTGAGCCTGAGTCAGCTCAGACAGGCCAGCCATGGATGTCTAATTACAGTGAAGACATACTCTTAGTTTGCATTAATGTAGTCCTCTTTCAAACAGGATGAGGCATCCACACGAGGCAGTTAAATGGCAACACTTTGGTGCACTATGCAGTTCACACCCTCATAGTCCACACTGTGGCACAGTGTAGACATGACCACTATTACTGTAGTATCTGAGCACCTCACAACCTTTACTGTATTTATCCTCGCGACACTCGTATGATGTACACAGGTATTACCATGCCTATTTTACAAATGGGGAACTGAGGCACAGAGAAGTGAAGTGACTTGTCCAAGCTCACACAGGAAGTCTGTGGCAGAACAGGGAATTTAACTCAGGTCTCCCAGTGGACATTCCTTCCTCTCCTAAGGGAGTTTTACTCTTCAATTGGAGCACAGGTATACCAACCCTGAGCATTTCAGAAAACCGGTCTATATTTTTCTCTCTTTTGTCATGTCTACAAAAACAGTGTCTCTAGCCATCTTTAACAATGCTTCTTAGTAATGTAGCCAGAGCAGGGAGGAAGGCACAGTGTCCATATTACTTAGTAGGTAGCTAAGGAAGGAGATGTACATGTTCATGGACCTATTCAGTCACTTTTCTGCTTGTGTCTCCTGAGAAAGACCTAGGTATTTGCTGTCTAGACTTAGGATTTTGGTGGAGGGGTTTATGTTCTGTAATTTAATTATTTATACATATATGTCACTTCTGGTAACTTTAAAAAGTTTCTCTCACAGTTTCTAAGGCTTGGTCTACACTCACCCCCCAAATTGAACTAAGGTACGCAACTTCAGCTACGTGAATAACGTAGCTGAAGTTCGAAGTACCTTAGTTCGATCTTACCTCGGTCCACACGTGGCAGGCAGGCTCCCCCGTCAACTCCGCGGTACTCCTCTCGTCTAGCTGGAGTACCGCAGTCGACGGCGAGCACTTCCGGGTTCGACTTATCGCATCCAGACAAGACGCGATAAGTCGAACCCAGAACTTCGATTGCCAGCCGCCGAACTAGCGGCTGGGTGTAGACATACCCTTACTTATGGATGTTAGATTAGGTATTTTGTTTCTAGCTCTAACAGGATAAATTGGTATAGTTATTTAGGCAAATGGATCGTCAAGAATTTAAAATAATGATGTATTAGTATTTTGGATAAAATGGCCCCCCCACATGCCTCAGTTCAGACTATTTCTCAACAATCACATTAATGTACATAATCAGAATTGAGTATTCATTCAAGACTATGTGTAGGTACGCGAAGGGCTTGCCTAGTCGTTTGGAACTATTTTTTTATTATTATTGAAAACTCTGAGCAACAAGAGAAATTGTCCAACTGTCCTTTTTTCATCCTATCGATAGAGGTCACATCCAAAATTCTTTGACTTCAATAGGTTTTAGATCAGGCCCAGACTTCTTAAACTAAGAAATATTAGCTAAAAATGGTTTCATTCTAGCAAGGGCTACATGCAGTGATTTTTGAAGACAGCTAAGTATCGGATGAGTGGCTCCCTGCAGCCAGTAAGTCTTTTGAAAGTTTTGGCTAAGTTACTTAATACAATACGTTTTCTCAAATGTTTTTGCCAGATGACATTAAGGTAACACAGGGCTTAAAGCCAAACACAATTCTAAAACAAAGATTACAAGCTTTTTGAGACAAGGCCTGTCTTATTAATAAGTGATTGTACAGTGCCTAGCACAAAGGAAACATCTCTGATTGGAGCCATTCAGCATTTCGGAATTACAAATGATAAATAATTCCTTCTGTAGAGAAGCATTCTGGACCCATCAATTACTGAACCAGTTTCCAATTTACACATTTTATCATACACATTCAAAAGTCGCTTTTATTATAATTGCACTTATTTAAAATATTAAGATTTTATTTATAGATGAGAAACACAGACCACATGTAAGTGCACAAATATTAGTCAAACATATTAATGTAATAATCCTATTTAATTCCAAAATAACCAGTCAACTAAATAGAACCACACACAAGATCAAGTCAACATAATTTACAAACTCTGGCAGAATGAAGCAATTTAGGACTGGATATCCCAAATTGAGGGTCCCTTGCCGGTTCTATCTGTTTTCCCTTTATTCCCCTGAAAACCTATAAACCAACTACATTCAAAACTTCTTGCTTAAACAACCCTTTCAGCGGACAGGGGGCTGTAGACGGGAGTTTGACAGAGGGAGGCTTACGATGGTTAGGAAGACTTACAACACCTGTGCCAGCACTGCTTCTGTCTCCTCCACCTGCGCCTGTAGCCAGACAGAGCGCCTGAGCATGGATGCTTCTACCTAGATCCTGGTGTGGTTTTGCAGAGACTGTAACTTGCAATTTCCACTTACTGATATCCAGGCTGGGGGGACCATCCAATGTGAAAGGTGCCTGCTGGTGGAATCTCTCAGGCAGCAGGTGGGAGAGCTACAGGAGGAGGTGGCTAGGTTGAGGAGCATCCGAATCCACGAGCAATTCCTGGACAGTGTCCTATGTACTGGGACAGTTGAGGTAGCTGTCCCAGTACACAGGACTGCTGATACACCACTGGTGGAGGAGGAGATGGCTCAGGGTGGACACTGGCAGCTGGTTACTTCTGGCAGCAGGCAGTGCTCCACCCCTGCTCCGAAACCCTCCCGCCGTGGTAATAGGTAACCGTTATGCTCTTCTTGATACAGGAAAGAAGGAATCACCCCCTACAGTAAAGGAGGAGAAGCCTCGTACCCCTAAGGCTGGGGCTAGGTCTACACTACCCGCCTGAATCGGCGGGTAGAAATCGACCTCTCGGGGATCAATTTATCGCGTCCCATTGGGACGCGACAATCGATTCCCGAATCGACGCTCTTACTCCACCAGCGGAGGTGGGAGTAAGCGCCGTCGACAGGAAGCCGCAGAGGTCGATTTTGCCGCCGTCCTCACAGCGGGGTAAGTCGGCTGCGATACGTCGAATTCAGCTACGCTATTCACGTAGCTGAATTTGCGTATCTTAAATCGACTCCCCCCTGTAGTGTAGATGTAGCCTCTGAGGTCTGCTGCCACCACTGCGAATAGGAAACGTAGGGTAGTGGTGGTCGGAGACTCTCTGCTGAGGGGGACGGAGGCACCCATCTGTCACCCTGACATTTCATCTCGGGAGGTATGCTGCCTGCCGGGATCCCATATCCGAGACGTTACAGAGGCATTGTCGAGGATTATCCAGCCCTCTGACTACTACCCCATGCTACTCATCCATGTGGGCACAAATGATACTGCGTGGTGTGACACTGAGCGGATCAAGAGTGACTACAGGGCTCTGGGAGTACGGGTGAAGGAGTTTGGAGCGCAGGTGGTATTCTCTTCGAATCTTCCTGTCAAAGGTAGGGGCCCGGGCAGAGACGGATGCATCATGGAGGTGAATGCCTGGCTGCGAAGATGGTGTCACCAGGAGGCTTCCTAGACCACAGGATGCTATTCGAGGAAGGCCTGCTAGGCAGAGATGGCGTTCACCTTTCGAGGAGGGGAAAGACCCTATTTGGACACAGATTGGCTAACCTAGTGAGGAGGGCTTTAAACTAGGTTCGACGGGGACAGGTGAGCAAAGCCCACAGGTAAGTGGGGAACATGGAGACCTGGGAGATGGGTCGGAAACGAGAGGGAGTGTGGGCTATATTGGCAGAGAGAAAGGAGGGTCAGGACAAAACTGGGAGGAAAGATCAAACCAGTATCTTAGATGCCTATATACAAATGCGGGAAGTATGGGGAATAAGCAGGAAGAACTGGAAGTGCTAATAAATAAATACAACTATGACATTGTTGGCATCACTGAAACTTGGTGGGATAATACACATGATTGGAATGTTGGTGTGGATGGGTACAGCTTGCTCAGGAAGGATAGATGGGGAAAAAGGGAGGAGGTGTTGCCTTGTATATTAAAAATGTACACACTTGGACTGAGGTAGAGATGGACATAGGAGATGGAAGTGTTGAGAGTCTCTGGGTTAGGCTAAAAGGGGTAAAAAACAAGGGAGATGTCATGCTAGGAGTCTACTACAGGCCACCTAACCAGGTGGAAGAGGTGGATGAGGCTTTTTTTAAGCAACTAACAAAATCATCCAAAGCCCAAGATTTGGTGGTGATGGGGGATTTCAACTATCCGGATACATGTTGGGAAAATAACACAGCGGGGCACAGACTATGCAACAAATTCTTGGACTGCATTGCAGACAACTTTTTATTTCAGAAGGTTGAAAAAGCTACTAGGGAGGAAGCTGTTCTAGACTTGATTTTAAAAAATAGGGAGGAACTCGTTGAGAATTTGAAAGTAGAAGGCAGCCTGGGTGAAAGTGATCATGAAATCATAGAGTTTGCAATTCTAAGGAAGGGTAGAAGGGAGAACAGCAAAATAGAGACAATGGATTTCAGAAAGGCAGAGTTTGGTAAGCTCAGAAAGCTGATAGATAAGGTCCCATGGGAATCAAGACTGAGGGGAAAAACAACTGAGGAGAGTTGGCAGTTTTTCAAAGGGACTATTAAGGGCCCAAAAGCAAGCTATTCCGCTGGTTAGGAAAGATAGATAATGTGGCAAAAGACCACCTTGGCTTAACCACGAGATCTTGCATGATCTAAAAAATAAAAAGGAGTCATATAAAAAATGGAAACTAGGACAGATTACAAAGGAGGAATATAGGCAAACAACACAGGAATGCAGGGGCAAGATTAGAAAGGCAAAGGCACAAAATGAGCTCAAACTAGTTACGGGAATAAAGGGAAACAAGAAGTCTTTTTATCAATACATTAGAAGCAAGAGGAAGACCAAAGACAGGGTAGGCCCACTGCTTAGTGAAGAGGGAGAAACAGTAACAGGAAACTTGGAAATGGCAGAGATGCTTAATGACTCCTTTGTTTCGGTCTTCACTGAGAAGTCTGAAGGAATGCCTAACATAGTGAATGCTAATGGGAAAGGGTTAGGTTTAGCAGATAAAATAAAAAAAGAACAAGTTAAAAATCACTTAGAAAAGTTAGATGCCTGCAAGTCACCAGGGCCTGATGAAATGCATCCTAGAATACTCAAGGAGCTAATAGAGGAGGTATCTGAGCCTCTAGCTATTATCTTTGGAAAATCATGGGAGACGGGAGAGATTCCAGAAGACTGGAAAAGGGCAAATATAGTGCCCATCTATAAAAAGGGAAATAAAAACAACTCAGGAAACTACAGACCAGTTAGTTTAACTTCTGTGCCAGGGAAGATAATGGAGCAAGTAATTAAGGAAATCATCTGCAAACACTTGGAAGGTGGTAAGGTGATAGGGAACAGCCAGCATGGATTTGTGAAGAACAAATCATGTCAAACCAATCTGATAGCTTTCTTTGATAGGATAACGAGTCTTGTGGATAAGGGTGAAGCTGTGGATGTGGTATACCTGGACTTTAGTAAGGCATTTGATATGGTCTCGCATGATATTCTTATCGATAAAGTAGGCAAATACAATTTAGATGGGGCTACTATAAGGTGGGTGCATAACTGGCTGGATAACCGTACTCAGAGAGTTGTTATTAATGGTTCCCAATCCTGCTGGAAAGGCATAACGAGTGGGGTACCGCAGGGGTCTGTTTTGGGACCGGCTCTGTTCAATATCTTCATCAACGACTTAGATATTGGCATAGAAAGTACGCTTATTAAGTTTGCAGATGATACCAAACTGGGAGGGATTGCAACTGCTTTGGAGGACAGGGTCATAATTCAAAATGATCTGGACAAATTGGAGAAATGGTCTGAATTAAACAGGATGAAGTTTAACAAAGACAAATGCAAAGTGCTCCACTTAGGAAGAAAAAATCAGTTTCACACATACAGAATGGGAAGAGATTGTCTAGGAAGGAGTACGGCAGAAAGGGATCTAGGGGTTATAGTGGACCACAAGCTAAATATGAGTCAACAGTGTGATGCTGTTCCAAAAAAAGCAAACATGATTCTGGGATGTATTAACAGGTGTGTTGTGAGCAAGACACGAGAAGTCATTCTTCCGCTCTACTCTGCTCTGGTTAGGCCTCAGCTGGAGTATTGTGTCCAGTTCTGGGCACCGCATTTCAAAAAAGATGTGGAGAAATTGGAAAGGGTCCAGAGAAGAGCAACAAGAATGATTAAAACAACAAGGAGTCTGGTGGCACCTTAAAGACTAACAGATTTATTTGGGCATAAGCTTTCGTGAGTAAAAACCTCACTTCTTCGGATGCATCTTCGAATGATTAAAGGTCTTGAGAACATGACCTATGAAGGAAGGCTGAAAGAATTGGGTTTGTTTAGTTTGGAAAAGAGAAGACTGAAAGGGGACATGATAGCAGTTTTCAGGTATTTAAAAGGGTGTCATAAGGAGGAGGGAGAAAACTTGTTCACCTTAGCCTCTAAGGATCGAACAAGAAGCAATGGGTTTAAACTGCAGTAAAGGAGGTCTAGGTTGGACATTAGGAAAAAGTTCCTAACTGTCAGGGTGGTTAAATACTGGAATAAATTGCCTAGGGAGGTTGTGGCATCTCCGTCTCTGGAGATATTTAAGAGTAGGTTAGATAAATGTCTATCAGGGATGGTCTAGAAGGTATCTGGTCCTGCCATGCGGGCAGGGGACTGGACTTGATGACCTCTCGAGGTCCCTTCCAGTCCTAGAATCTATGAATCTATATCCACAATGGCATATGAGACTAAGACTTGCACTTCATTTTAGTAGACCAATCTGAAAATTATAAAAATTCCAAATGAAACTATTAATTTGTTACAATTTTAACTTCAATCTGAGTTTCGCAGACTTCATACTCCTAAAATAACATGGTTAAGAGCATACAACGATGTCCTAATCGTGACGGACACAGATTCTCAGTCATTATTGGTGTCTTCGGCATTTCTAGCAGCATTCAGTAATGCAGCTAAGTGCAATCCATTCTGATTGCTTTTCAGCTGGTTTACTTTCTTTCACATTAGTGCTGGTGTCTAGGGGGAGATTTAGGTCTGATCAATTTTGTTCTCAAAACAAGTGGGCACAGGCTTTGTTCTGTTACCATAGCTTGTGTGTGTGTGTGTGTGTGTGTGTGCACACACACACACACGTTGTTGGACCTGTCATCCTTCAGTATGATCCAAGGTTCTTTTATGTAGATGACACAGATTGCCATCTAATTATAGCAATGCCATAACGGTCTTGACTATTGCTTGGGTGATATTAAGCATTTCAATTGCAAGCAATTTAATGAAGCGGCATCCATTTAACGGCTGAAGTTTATTAACCTTTTCATAGAGATATGCTGAGCATCACTCTGCTTCTGACAGTTAACTTTGGTTATACATTAATATGACTTTACCATCCTGAAACATGAAGACCGGGGTTATAACATTACATTCTGAAGTGAGTTTTTTTGGTAAGCATTTTGCATCTGTAATCAATAAGGCTTCTGTGTATTATCAACATAATATTGTCAGATTGAGACCTTTGCTCAATAAAAAGGTTATAGAGAGGTAAATTAATACTTTGCTCTAAAATCTATTTTTGCATTTCTTTATTTTTGTTTCTTCCATTACATGCCATTAAGAGACTGCTGCTGATAGAACACTCATTGCCAGGGACGGCTCTAGATTTTTTGCCACCCAAGCGCAACTGCCCAAGCAAAAAAAAAATGCTGCCCCTGGAATTGTGCTTTGCTGGTGCCTAAAGACGGTCCTGATCATTGCTGCCAGAGGTTTTACTGAATCTGGCTTATCTGATCATATTGTTATCCTTTTGAAATCTCTTCTTTGATTACAAGCAAAATATTTTATAAATACTTTATTCTTCATAAATCAAAACTCCCACAAAGACCCATGGTATTCTGGAGCACATCAGGAATGATGTCATTGAGATTATAGGACCAGATTTTCAAAGGTCTATAGGCATCTACTGGGATTTTCATAAGTACCTAAGTGAGTTGGGTGCCTAAATCCCATTGATTTCAATGGTAGGTAAATTCCCTGGACTTTAACAAGGCTTAGTAGCCTAAGTGCCTAATTTCCTTTTGAAAATGGGACTTGGACACATTCTAAAATTTTACCTTAGCTCAAAAATATTTTGACATAGAGGTAGGTATCCAGAGTATCTTTCCAGTTATTTTTCTTAGGTTCTTGTTTCTGGTCATTTTCTGCACACAGATTCCCTAATATACATTGGAGATTCTCTAGGCTTTTGTGGTTATGCCCTTCGATTATGGAATTGGCTTCTCACATTCAGAAAAATTACTGACTCGGTTACTGAAAGTAAAAAAGAATTACAGACTGAATGCTGGCACTAAACAAAGAATATTGTGTTATATTATTACTATAAAATCCAGCTTGTGGATATTAATTGTAAAATAAATTATCAATACAAATGACACAAAAACAGGGCAATATCTGAAGCACAGCTTTATGTTTGTGCTGGGGGAAAACGTGTAGGATACTATTTGGGGATAAGATTTTCAAGGGTGGGGAGAAGACTCTCTGGAGAGAGTAAATGGGTTCTTGTCAAAAAAATGTACAGACAGCAGAACACACATCTATTTATATGTGGTTGTAATTTATGTTGTGCCAGAAAATAAGATTAGAATTAATCATTTATAGTTAAGGTCTGAAATTGTTTGCAGGGATTGCTAGCAGCTAGTACTTCATCAAGACTGTAGCCAGCTAAAAAATGTGGCACACAATCTGCATTAGGCAAAAATCTGACACACACTAAAAGGAAAATATTAAGCTATTTAAAGTAATATTAACACTGAGAACCATAACTGAATAATTCATGGACATAATGAAGTATTTCCCCTTCTGCCCTCTCATACATACTTCAAAAAGAAAATAAAAATACAAATAACCCAGTAAACAGAAAGAAAATTTAAAAATGCAGAATACTTGGCCAACATTCTACAAATCTCTGTGTCTAATGTAAAGCTTTTGGAGATCTTTCATATACCACGGGCAGCTTCCTCTTCTGAACAGAGCCATCCAATAATCATATTTTTTCTTAGTGGTATATGAGATACTCTAAAAAGGAAATAATAAATCTTATAATAGTTGGTAAGCAAATTTTCTATGGTCGACTAACATGTGGAAACAATTTATACAGTAAATGAGTGTGAATTTAAGACAAACGAAGAAGAAATTCCAAAACTCCCAGTGAAAGGAATTGCCTAAGTACATGGCTTAGAGCAGGAGTGGCCAACCTGTGGCTCCGGAGCTGCATGTGGCTCTTCAGAGGTTAATATGCAGCTCCTTACCTAGGCACTGATTCCGCGACTGGAGTTATAGATGCTAACTTTCCAATGTGCTGGGGGGTGCTCACTGCTCAGCCCCAAGCCCTGCCCCCACTCCACTCCTTCCCCCAGGGCCCCTTCCCCTGAACCTGCCATGCCCTCACTCCTCCCCACTCTCCCCCCCCCCCCCCTAGCCTCCTGCACACGTGAAACAGATGACTGTGGTAGGTGGGGAGAGTAGGCATTGATTGTTGGGGGCTGCCGGCAGGCGAGAGGCACTGGGGTGCAGATGGGGAGTTGCTGACGTATTACTGTGCCTCTTTAGCAATGTACATTGGTAAATTCTGGCTCCTCCTCCGGCTCAGCTTGGCCACCCCTGGGGCTTACAGCCATCTTAACTTCTGTTCACATCTGTTTTCACCTGTGATTTGCCTGTGGTAATGCATCATTTTCTATCTTATTCTCCTATCTCCCCTATGCTTTTGTTTGTTCTTTGGACGACTACTGCGCATTAAATAGAAGATTCCATTGAGCCAACATCTAAAGTTTTTTTCTTGAGTGGTTACAGTTAATTCAAAAAAATCCATCTAATGTGTGTTACTTTGCATTTGTCAATGCTAAATTTAATCTGCTGTGGTGCTCCCCATTCACCTCACCCATCACAGTCCACGTCACTGAATTGAATGGGAAATTTTACCACTGGATTCAATAAACGTAGGAGCAGGACTTAAGTATAAGGAATATTATTCTAAACTCTTTTTGAGAAAGACCTTTGGCTTTTTACGGACATGGAGTTTATGTGGGGGCAACTCCAAGGAATCAGGCAAATAGTTAAGTCTATTTTATGTTCTCACTAGTATCTTCAAAAAGATTCCTGGTTCCAGTCAATCCATAGTTAAGAATCAGGTCTTGATAGAGCTGATCAAGACACCAATCACGTAAGACTGCATTAATCATGGAACAATGGAGCATCAAGCTAAAAGCAATGTTAACATCATTACAGTGATGTGTGTACTGCTGAGTGCCAGCATGATTGAGATTTGACTCCAATCCCACCATGAGTAAGAAAAAATGAAAATCCAGTCAGAAAGGGACTGTTACATGCCACCTTTGAAGATGATTCCAGAGCACTTGAGCTTTTTCATTGTGCTTGTTTTAAAAATCACAACAATCACATTCTTTGTGGTATCCAAGGTAAAGTAAACCCTTTTCATGCATAAATCTGGGCCTGCTAAATATTTTCAGCTACGAAGTCACAGGAGACACTGGGCTAGTTTCACAAGAGGACTTTGGCACCTAACTGCCACTTTAGCCAACTAAATCCCAGAATCAGGGCCCAATGAGATTCACAAAATCCCCATTCAGCTGCCCCCACAGGAGCCTAAACTTGTTTGGGGCCTAATTTTTTGCAGTAAACATTTCCCCGAGTGCGTATGTTTCTGCCTCTGAACATGTGCAGCGCAGCCCCACACCAGGTGTCAAGACACCTAAGCCCCAGAGCAATTCATGAACCAGGGGAAGATAGACAGAGGAAAGCCTATTGTTCCTGTGGGGCCCGATTTGGTAAGTGTGCTCAGAGCTTGCCTACTGCATCAGGCTTGTATAGATGAGCTTATATAAAAGGGGGGCAGGGCTGAGGGAGCCCCACATCAGATTATGCCATAGCCCAATGGCTAGAGCACTCATGTGAGAGATGTCAGATCCCTGTTCAAATCCCCTCTCCCCTCTGGGGGAGAAAGAGGACTTGAACTGGGATTCTCTCACATCCCAGGTGAATATCCTAACCATTGAGCTAAAAGTTGGAGGGGGAGGCCCCCCTCCCCTGACTTTTAGCATAAACAGCAGAGGCACCTAATGCAAAGACAGTTTATAGCTGAGAATTCCAAGCGGAGGGAGGCACCTCCCTGCAGCCCTGACGTAGGTGCCTATCTTTGAGAGAGGAGCAGGGCTTAGCACACACCTGCACGTCTTGTCTTGGCATTTTCTATTAGCTACCTTAGGCAAGGAGCCAGCTAGCATGCTGGCTTTTATGAATTCCATTCTAAGGTGCCTCTCTCTTCCCATTCACTATATAGATAGCTTAGGCACCAAACTCGGGTTTAGTGAATTGCAATGATTTTCTTGGTGCCTAAAAGTTTGTTTATTTTGTGAATCTAGCCCTCAGCTCTTACTTTGATAAGAGCAAACCATATAAGAATGCAGTCAAAGGCTCAGATTCTTTGAAAAACCCACATGATGAAGTTTAAAATGATCAAATAAAACCTGGTTTAATTGCTTTTCTTCCATGAGAAGGAATACATCAGCAACACGTAACTGATCCACAAAGCAATTTAATGTTTTTACAGTTGTTGTAATATGTAAAGCACCATGTATGTGCATAAGTAAAGGCATTATCATATGGGTTGGGGAAAATTTTCCACATGTATAGTGCCAAGTTTGACATCCAAAGACAAAACAAGCTCCTTCAGTATTCTCTATCCTGCATTTAGACAGAATACAATCTTAACTGCAGACTTCTATGTGAAGTACATTTATACAGGAAGTTTGTGGACAACAGATAATCTAAAAGATTATTCCATGGATTGGTCAGCCAACCAAAACAATTTAGGCCAAACATGTTTCTTTTCTAATAAACATTCTGTCAGTTCACATTGGCTGCCATTAGCAGCATTATGTTTTCTGTAAAATAAATGGCCGTACACCTGCTTTTTGGACAGGACAGGGCTAGAGTTGGTGACCTATTCACATCAAACAGGTTTTTGATGATTTTTTCCCTTTTTTCCTATTTATTTTTAAGAATTTGTTCATTACTGACCCAATGTTTCATGGGCAAACTTCAGTCTCTGCCCTGCTTATAAACTATATTTGCCACGTGTGTTTGATTGGTCACCCTAGTAACAGGGTATTCTAGCTGATCCCTAATTGGCTGAGTGTAACTGTAACAAGGATGAGGGTGGCGTGATTAAGTCTCTAAGAGAGAGCGTGTAAGCCATGTGTGAAGTCAAAAGTTGGGCCTGCCAGATTAGGGCATTTTTAGGACGTATACTTATTTTTCTTCATTTATTCAATTAGACTTATAAAATTGTTTGCTGGACCAGATTTGCAATGAATCAGCATTGAAATTGTATGTAAGGTTCCAAACATGAAAGGTACAGTCAGATTCTTGTCTGGATTATTTAATGTCGCCTGTGTCAGGGCTCTGGCCAAGGGCTGCATGTGATCCTATTGGTCAGG
The DNA here is from genome assembly GCF_011386835.1 of Chrysemys picta bellii. Lineage (NCBI taxonomy): Eukaryota > Metazoa > Chordata > Testudines > Emydidae > Chrysemys > Chrysemys picta. The sequence goes on from NC_088795.1 coordinate 23,739,629, forward strand.
GATATAGTCATGTATCCTTGTCCATCCTGGTGATCGTACACGTGCCAAGACTATGTCTCATGGTTTTGGGAACACAATTCTTCCCTGTGATGATGCCATATTCTTGTTGAACATCATACAGAACATGGAACACCAGCTGGATTTATTGAATTTTCTGTCATGGTAACCAAGAAATTGGTAGATGATATGTGTGTGCACCTGCAGAGAGCTAGTTGGGAAGGTTGTGATCAAATCCCCCTAAAAGCAAAGTCAGGGCTTCAGCCAGTAATCTGGGCAACATTTAAACAAATGTATCTGGGTTTTTGTAATTGTTTTAATTGGTAGAGAGAGTGTAACAGAACTATCTTTTACTGCCAAACAGCATTAAACAATGAAAAAGGGACGGAGCAGTGACTCTGGGTCGGGGATGTCTGGCAAAGGAGACACATTTAGGCCCCGTGGAAACAACTGAGGCAATCTTAACATAGCTACCACCAGCATCGTCATTGACACCAGCGGCAGCAATATAGAATGCAATACAGCAATGTTTGACCCCAAAGAGTTATTTAAATTAGAAACCTTGTACCAAGATTGTCATTGTCTCATTGTCACAACCTGTCACCAATTCTAGTGGCAAACCAGGACAATCCACTTTCAAGAAAGAGGATTCTTTTTTTGGACAAACTGACAGGGCAAACTTCTGCTACTACTGATTATCAATCACTTTCATTTCGCAAACAAATTAAATTTTCACGATGTGGTCCAGAATCCATTTTCCACAAACATCCATACAAACACAACTTTTTTCACATGAATGTTTGTGAGACACACATATAACAAAAAGGTGTGGATATGGCAGATCGAAGTTCAGTGGCTAATTCACAAAAATATTTTCAAATAGTTTGCACATTTTTAAACATGTCATTTTCACCAGCTACTAGTTGCAGTAGTGTATGTGGAGCTAAGACTGAATTCACAGTGATTTTTTCTGTAAGAGAAAACAGCATCTGAACCTAGTGAGTATGTATATAATATTGTACATTCTTCTATATGTGTTTAAATAAATACAATTGCTTCCCCCTAATAACCGGCAAAGGGAAGAGCCTCTCCCTCCCCACCCTCCCAATAAGTAATTGAACACTGAAACTTCTGTTTTTAATGCTAGTTTCTAGTCTGTAACATTGTTTGCTTTCTTGGTGATAAATTACTGAAAACAGTGGCTTGTACATGAAACAGCAAGTGACCCTTGACTACAGCATTGTTAATGCAATACCATAATAGATATGCTGTTGCTAATATTATTTGAATTCTTTCTGTTTCCATGGTAACTTGAGCCTATAACAGTTTCACTGGTAAACAGGGGTTTAAATCATTCTTTCAGAAAGGGTTTTACTCAAATGTCAGATATTTTTCCCCCAGCACATATTTTCCCTAGCTTCTCTTTTAAATTCTTTTTTTCTTTTTTTTTTAATTCTGAAGGCAGTATGTATAAGGGTGGTCATGAAAATATTGGTGCAGAAAAAGTTCAGCTGCTAATGCTAATTGTATGAAGAGGCAGTGAAGTGGGAACTTGAAGAATCGAAGCATCCTATGCAAGCTTCCAATGACACCAGCGGCAGCAATATAGAATGCAATACAGCAGTGTTTGACCCCAAAGAGTTATTTAAATTAGAAACCTTGTACCAAGACTGGAAAGCAACAACTCCCTGTTCCTGAGTTTTTATAACACATTTCATTACTGTTGCCCATGGCTTAGGACGTTTGAATGCTTGAAATTAACATTGTTTTCACAATCAATTTACCCTTTTCTTTCTGTCAGATATTTATGTACTTAGGGTACAACAGTGCAGCTGGGAAAGGCAATTCCCAGCTCAGTTAGACGTACACACACGAGCTCTGCTGCCACCGTGCTAGATTTACATGGCGCTCAAGAGCCTTATACCATTCTATTTACTAGGCTACACCCTCTTACTCTGTATTTCTTGAGAAGGTGAAACGGCTGGTTCAATTTGTCTTCAGCTATTTCTGTTGGTTGTACAGCTTTGCAGATTAAGTGGTACCCGCAATATTTCTGAGAGTGATCCAATTCTTTCCATCTCGTTAATGGGCATAAAGTATTTTTAAACAAAGATATGCTGTTTCTTTGTCTTTTTCTATTATAGGGGTGTTAAGTGAAAATACACATTCACTTAATAAGCAAATTATAGCCCTTGCTGAAGGCTCTGCAGAGTGCTACAAAATAACATATACTGTATCTAGTCACTGAATTAGTCATCTTGTTCACAATTCTAACTGTCAAAAAGATGAGTATGCTACCTGCGTAAAAGCGGTTGGGTAGCTTTTTATACTAACTGAAAGGTGTCCTGTCCTTGGCATGAGATATTTAGATTTAGCTACACTAAAAAGTATTCCTAATCCCTATTTTTCAAAATAATGTTTACATATCTGCAGCACAGAAAGCAATGTAAGGCCACCCTTTTTTTAAAAAATCTTTTTTATTATTAATTATTATTATTACCCAAATGAGTTATTAATTCAAAAAACCTTCAAGGTCATGGAAACACTGACAGGTTTTTGTGCAATTCCCTACCAAGAAGGAAAGATTGCCACCGTAATGATTTTTTTTACTTGCCAATAATCCCCAACTGCCTAATTTAGGAGGGTGGAATGCAGCCCTCTTGTACTAATTGGAGTAATATTTTAATATAATTGTCTAGAGCGCCCCAATTTTTAGCTGTCATTGAATCAGTCCCTTTATTTATTATTTGCTAACAGCTGTGTGCTCAGTGTATATTGTCTTTAGGCCAAAAAACTTACAGCATAAATAGACAATCAACAATACACACATACTGAATAGGTTTCTCACAGTATCTATTTTCATTTAGCAATGGGTGCATGACAGTCTTTCAGTTTAAGCATATTAGCATGTGCAACTCAGCTAACAGTGTGTTGCTATTTCTTCTATGTTCAAATTATGCACTACACTTACGCCCTGATTTTCAGAGATGCTGAGAACCCACAGCTCACACATAATAAAAGGCTTTAATCTCACTGTTCAGTTAATCTGAATTGACTATATCCCGAGGGATGAATCCTGAATGGCAAATCAGTTGGGAGATGATCTACTGACAACAGATTTTCAGCATAGTAGCTTAATGTTGAAATTTGCATTTTAAGAAAACAATTATCTGTTCTATAAACTTTCCAGTTGAATACTGATCTTGTATGTCTAGGAAATCAGCATAAGCCTCCAAAAGTTTTTATCAACAGAGTTGTAAGCAAATGTTAGATGACTTTAACCCTAGTGTTAGAAAAGCAACTCACATCTCTTACAGAAACACCCCATCGATATTCATTGCTATGGAAACACTTAAGAATGCTATTATCTTATTTATCAGAATAAGGAGGAGCTTAAAAAAGGCTGACTCATTCGTACCATACCTTTGAGCATAGCTGTGATAGTGAGACTGGTGTAAGTCACTTGCATATTTATTCTCTCTGATGTCCTGCCTTTGGTCCTGATCCAAATCCACTGAAGTAAATGGGAGTTTTTCTATTGACATCACCTGGCTTTGAGTCATGCCCTTATCAAGGGTAAACAGAACTCTTCCTGTGTCCAAGCTAGGGCACCAGGTTCTTTCTTTGATCAATGTTTCTATTGATGTTCTCAAAAAATACTGTAGAAAACTCTCAATCCCAGAGTGCCTCCTTGTGGCAAGAGCTGATGTTGCAGCCCCTCTGCTTCACGCTCCTCCTCCAACGGTCTGCATTGTGACTTCATTCTCTGCCAAGAGGACTATCACGTAACCATGTCCAAACACAAAGGAACCAAAATTCTTCCAACACCCCTGGACCCAGTCATCTGCAGACTCTTCACTTCTTTCCCAGGCTCTGCAGAGTTCTTCCTCGCTCTAGGACAGTGCTGCCAGGGCTTTCTCCCTGGAGGCCCAGCTCTTCCTGAGCCACTGACTCTCAGGACTTCTTTCCTGGGCTTTCTTCTCCCAGGCCTGATTTAGGAGTCTCCTTCTCCTCAGCTGCCTTCTCCCTTCTGGAAAAGTCCCAGGATACAAGCTCATTCCTACAAGCCCCTCAATGCATCTTTGCTCAGCAAGAGTAAACTCCCAACTACCTTTCTCCTGTGTCTCCTCCCCCAATTGCCCTGCAGTCCTTCCAATATGCTAACCACCCCAGCTGAGTGCTTAATTACCTCTCTCCTCTAAAGGTGCCACAGAATGGGTTAATTGGGCTCTCTAGCTCCCCTTAACCTTGACCCTCCCAGGATGGAGTGTACACCCTATCACAATACATTTGTAAGAATTTTTTCTTTTTAAGGCTCTCTCCTAAGAAGTCCAGGGAGATGAGCAGAGATCCTCGAAATACACATTCTGAAGTCTAACTTTGTATCTGTGAATGAAGATTATACTTTCAATGTGCTGAGTTGAAGACACCTGCAGAAAGTCCCGGGCCAGCACCTGCAGAGTCCTAATTCTGAATTTACAGAGCCTATACACATACATTAAAATGGTGAAAATCACTTTATATTTTGTTTCTGGTTATTATGGACTCAATGTAAATACTGCACTATGATGAAAGCAGAAGACTGTAAACAAATGTAATGAGTCATCAATGTTGACATTCCCAGCTTTCCAGCGAAAATATTCACACTGTCCCAGCTGACAACTCATTTGCCTTCTATACCAGATAACAAGATATCCCTTGCACAAAAAATGCTTCATCCCTTCTGTATTTTCTACTCATTTTGCAAATATTAATTGTTTCCTTGTGCTACTATGTGGTGAATCAATATCCCAATTTTTTTATTATTTTTTTTTAAGACGTGGAATCCCAGAAACACAGCTGAACTGACATATGCCATAGAGTAAGGCACCAGCCATTGGGTTTAGAATACAGGTGTACCAAGCTCTTGCTCCATCGTTAAGCAACCAGACCATGCTGACAATTATTTTATCATGTCTTTATTTATGTAGACTCTCACAAACCTCAACTGAAAATAGTTATTTATATATTTACATACTACTGCAGCTTCTTAAATGCCTTTGCTACATGCACCACAATGGAGAAACCAGTGCCTTTGCCATAACAAAGCAACTCTTTTAGCAGCCTCTACTGGTATAAAGAAGAACAGGAGGACTTGTGGCACCTTAGAGACTAACAAATTTATTAGAGCATAAGCTTTCGTGGACTATAGCCCACTTCTTCGGATGCATAATTACGTCCAGCCTGCGAATGAAGAGATAGAAATTATTTCTCTTGAATATTGCACTCTACAGGCCCTACAACTCAGCTGGGTGAGAACCTCAGGTAGAAGGAGAACTATCTCCAAATTACCACACTTAGGGGTTCATTATGTTCATGGTTACATGTAAATGGAATAATGATATAGTTGTGATTCCTGCAACTCATTATATCTAAGGGCAGGTCTACACTTAAAATGCTGCATCGGCGCAACTGTACCAATGCAGCTTTGCCACCGTAGCGCTTAAGTGAAGACACTCCTATGCCAATGGGAGAGCTTCTCTCGTCAGCATAGTTAATCCCCCTCCCCAAGAGGTGGTAGCTGTGTCAACGGGAGAAGCTCTCACGCTGACACTGTTCTGTCTAGATGGGGTGGCGGGGTTAGGTAGGTATCAGTACATCACTCAGAGGGGTGGATTTTTCACACCCCTGAGCAATCTAGTTATACTGATATAGATCTGTAGTGTAGACCTGGCCTAGGAATGAATAAATGTATTTTGGTACAAAATGCAGCAGCCCATCTGCTGACAAACACAGACCACCATAACACATCATTTCAGTATTTTGATCTCTGCCCTGGTTCCCCATTAAATACAAAGTGCATTTTAAAAAGGGCTGTGGCCTGATAGTCAAAGACCTAGGAAATGGCCCTAGCTGAGTGACCACTATCCTTGTGGCAATGACCTCCTCTGATAGCTATGCTACCCTGAAAAAATACAACTGTTGACAAACAGATGGAAACTTGGGAGTGCAATAGGCAGAATTTTCAAAGGAGTTGGGCCTGGATTGTGAAATTCACTCTGGCAAGAGTTAAGTATTGCCACAAAACTCACCACTGACAGAGTTCAATACCTAGTTTTCTCTCAGTAAGTTCTTCACTCACACTGACAGAAAACACACTCACTATACCCACACACACAAGTCCCTGTAAATTAATCAGGCTATTTTCCCTCCAGGTTGAGTAGCTAATAGTACATAAGAGAGAGATGTTCCCTCCCCCATCCCACCCCAATTTTAAAATATTTGAAAGGTACTCCGCTACTATTGTGATGGGATCCAGATGTCCTGAGTTCCAATCCTATGTTTTAACCACAAGACCATTCTTCCTGGTAGCTTCACTAGACTGCTTTGGAAGACCAATCTGATAGCACTTTGAGTAACAAAGGTTTCAAATCAGACATCTGATACAAGGAAAAAATGCCAACATTTAACAGTTTAGGTTTTTTTTTTACTTCTCAGGATACAAACATTATCTTGTGGAAGTAGCTAGCACTACAAAATTTCTGTGTACAGTATAGCACAAAAAGTTATCATTTTCAGCTTTGAGTTGCAGTAGAGGTGAAATACTTCTAAACAATATAAAAATGTATACTTTATTTACCAACTTTGACTCTGACATTGAAAGTTACACATGCATAAAAATGTATGTGTGCGGTGTGTTTCCAGATATTGTCAATGTATGTGTAGTAGTAGCTGTCCCATGCACGATTTTGCATGCATTGTTTTAAAAATCTGGGATATGGCATGCAAAACATTTGTGCTAGTCACACAACATGCTAAATACAAACAAAAATACTCCACTCAAATTTACGGAGCATAAAACATGTTCTATAAATTTGGCCAGTATCTATATTTTGTATTTCTGCACGGTTAAAGAGATAGCATCCCTGCCTTTGGCTCATGACACTATGAAAAAACAATGAGGAGTCCTTGTGGCACCTTAGAGACTAACAGGGGCAACTGTTGCTCCCAATGCATAAACTAATTCAGTACCCAAGAATCAGGAAACATCTTTTCTTCCTTCTAGTTGCCTACAGAAACACAGGAAAAATATATGGGGACTGGCTGGTCAGTCGTATCACTTAGACACCATTTCTCTGCACCACAGGCAGAAACACTTAGTCTACCAGTTGTTCAGTGGCTTTGGGGCTCACTTCCTTCTGTGCCACACAACACGCTACTCCACTCCAAATTTTAAGCTTGATGCCAGACCCTTTAGAGCTTTAACGTAAGGATCTGACTTGTCAAGATAATTTACCTGTCAGGGTTCTTTATTGCTGAGTGATCTCACATGTTTCCAATCCCTGGAACAAGATACTGCCACTTTCATAACATCACAGGTTTACTGCTTCCTGGCTGTGACAGTAGTATCAGCAGTAATAAAAGCTAAAAGCCTTCCTTGTCATGGACCTCAAGTGCTGGGAAACTCTAATCTCCTAATTTCTCTTCCACTGTTCTGTGCCACAACACACTTTTGCTAGGTCTTCTTCCACTAAATACTCCTGAAGCATTATCACTTACTTATTAGTAGAAAATATGGAGCTCATAATTTATGCTTTAATTGAAAGACTTATTTTTAGTATTATGTAGAAAATCAAGCCACCCTCTACTCTCAGAAATATGGACACATTTTACATTAACATTGATTGTGTTATAAAGAGTCCTACTGCCACCAAGTGGCTAGGAGAAAAACAAACTCCTGGTGAAATACACAGTCTGAATTACAAGAAAGTCTTCAGACATTTTGAACTTCAGTTGTACTCTGTTTGTATTAGAAAAACATCACCAAAAATTCATTTAAAATCACAAGTAGTAAAGGACACTCAACACAGATCTGTGTAAAGACAAAAACAAAATTGCTTTGTAGTAGAACTGCCTTCAATTTTAGCCTCAGGGTTCTGCATCATAAATTTATTTTGTAAGTCAAAGCTTTAAGAATTTAAATTTTAATGCTTATCCACAATTAAAACAACAAATCATTACTGCTGTTATCAGTGGTAGGTATGATAACTATCTGGGCAGGTTTTTAAATTAATTCCAATGACACAGATGGGGGTTCCAAATGGAAGTAAATTAATTTCTCGATTATATCTCACGTTCTGCCACGTACACTTAGGATACAATTTCTGTCTAACATTCTTACATGGGAGGCTAAACTTTGTACTGACTTTCATCTAGCCTATTAGGGATCTGTATCTATAAACTTAAGGGGCTTATACTGCAGACTGCACTTGCTAACTGTTGAATAATGGTGGGATTTTCATAAGCCCCTATGAGAGTTAAGAGCACAAATCAAGTGAAAAATCATTGGGAGTTGAGGTGGAAATTTCAAAAGTGCCTAGTGACTTAGGAGTATGTGGAGTTTCAATTGATTTGTATTCTGAAAAAACAATGAGTAGTCCTTGTGGCACCTTAAAGACTAACAAATTTATTTGGGCATAAGCTTTCGTGGGCTAGAACCCACTTCATCAAATGCATGGAGTGGAAAATACAGGAGCAGGTATAAATACATGAAAAGATGCGAGTTGCCTTACCAAGTGTGAGGTCAGTTTAACGAGACAATTCAATTGACAGCAGGATATACCAAGGGAGGAAAAATAACTATTGAAGTGGTAATGAGAGTGGCCCATTTCAGACAGTTGACAAGAAGGTGTGAATAACAGTAGGGGAAAATTAGTATTGGGGAAATTAGGTTTAGGTTTTCTAATGATCCAATCACTCCCAGTCTTTATTCAGGCCTAATCTGATGGTGTCCAGTTTGCAAATTATTTCCAGTTCTGCAGTTTCACGCTGGAGTCTGTTTTTGAAGTTTTTTTGTTGAAGAATTGCCACTTTTAGGTCTGTTATTGAGTGACCAGGGAGATTGAAGTGTAAAGGATAAAAACAATATGGTTCACCATTCCTTTAAAAAAAAAAAAAAAAAACTTTCCCCCACTCTTGGCTCCATGCTTTCTTCTAGGCTGGCCCTTACACTAAGGCCATGTCTACACTAGCACTTACGTTGGCAAAAATTTTATTGCTGAGGGGTGTGAAAACACACCCAACTGACATAAGTTTTGCCAGCAAAAGCACTTGTTTGCCCACCCAGCGCTATGTCGGCGGGAGAGTATCTCCCGCCGACATAGCTGCCGCTGCTCATTGAGCTGGTTTTATTATGTCGACGGGAGAACTACACGAGCACTCTTACAGCAGCACAGTGGTAACAGTACAGCTGTGCTACTGTAAGCTTGTAAGTATAGATACAGCCTAAGAATGCCCTAGCCATCAGAGTGTGACTAGCCCCTATTATTTTGAAGCCACTCCCAAGGAAACACTTCTGCCAGTGTTAATACATCTCCACCCCTCTTTGATGTTTTGGAAACCTGGAGATTATAGTTAAAAGAACACCTGCAACCATACACATCTGCACCATGTGGTTTCCCCATGCTTTAGTGTTTAATTGTTGCTAGCGATTGCCTTTCTGGATATAAGAACTGAACTGAGCACACCGCTAGTACTCAACAGCATTAACAAAGGCAGGTTACTCGCGTTATGTCTACACTACAAGTGCTACCGCTGCAGTTCTGCACCTATGCCACTGTAGTGTAGTAAAACCATCCCCTAAAGAGAGGGTAGTTAGATTAAAGGAAGAATTCTTCTGTCAACATACTGTTGTCTATACCAAAGCTGAGGGGTGTGTATTTTTCATACCCCTGAGCAACAGAGTTCAGTCGACTTAAATTTAAGTGCAGACAAGACCTCAGTCCTTATTCAGGCAAGCCACCATTTTCAGAACTAAATGTAGAATACATTTCTTCATCCTAGTTTTATCTCAGTAATTTCTACACACAAACCAAATGTAAACCAGCAAACAAAACAACCACACTTATTGTTCTATAGGCTGGGGGTGGGGGAAAGAGATTTTTAATTATTATTTTTATTTTTTGATACTTGGGAGACACTCTGATTCTACAGTGAACTGTTCTGATCTTCTGAACAGACTAGGTACTGAGAAAAGACCTCCAGATTTGACCCAGTAATAATTAACACTGCTTGCAACAAAAAGTAAATGCCTTTGTGATACCTCATAAAGCAGAGTTCATACCAAAATGATAAAGTTATTTTGTTCAGTCAATGATTTTTTTTTAAATCAAAGAATTCTTTTCTAGGGTAGTGAAAAATAATATCTTCTCTCTATTAAACTCTATATTCCACAGGTTAAGGAAGTTTCAACTTACAGCTTGGCTCAGAGAAAAGATTTGAGCCTGAGCTACACAAAGAAAATCGTTGGCATAGCTATTCCAGAAATGAAGTAATTATTCTGAAATAAAGTCACTGATTTCACAAGTGTCCACAATGGGAGTTATTCCAGAATAGCTATGCCTGCTCATTTCCCCATGGAGAGAAGCCCTTAACCTTTTCTGATCTGTTTATATACCAACATGAGCTGATTTTGTATGCTGAAAAATAAGGGAGTATTTATTGTTACTAAAATATAATACATTATATATTTGTACATGCACGCACACACACACAAAACAAAAAAGCAAAGTCATTTAAGACAGGTTATTTTTTTTTTTAAAAGTTTGGTTTAGATTAAATCTATTCATAATTACTACATATGAGTGTGACGGGTTGGATCACAGAAACCCCCTTGGGAGCTGCCACCCGATGTGCCAAGACTACCCCTGCTTCTGTTTTCCCTGCCAGCTCAGGACTCCAGCACCCTGTCTTGCTGAGCCAGACACTCCTGTTTGGCTCCACACACAGATCCAGGGTCTGAATCTCCTGTCCCAAAGGTGCAAGTTTACCTGAAAACAGCTCGCAGTAGTGCGCTTGTCTTTAGCACTCAGATGCCCAACTCCCAATGGGGTCTAAACCCAGATAAATCCGTTTTGCCCTGTATAAAGCTTATGCAGGGCAAACTCATAAACTGTTCGCCCTCTATAACACTGATAGAGAGATATGCACAGTTGTTTGCTCCCCCAGGTATTAATACATACTCTGAGTGAATTACTAAATAGAAAGTGATTTTATTAAATACAGACAGTAGGATTTAAGTGGTTCAAAGTAGTAACAGACAGAACAAAGTAAGTCACCAAGCAAAATAAAATAAAATGCGCAGATCTATGCCTAATCAAACTAAATACAGATAATCTCACCCTCAGAGATGTTTCAGTAAGTTTTTCTCAGACTGGACACCTTCCAGGCCTGGGCACAATTCTTTCCCCTGGTACAGCTCTTGTTGCAGCTCAGGTGGTAGCTAGGGGATTCTTCATGATGGCTTCTCTCCTTCTCTGTTCTCTTCCCCCCCTTTATATATCTTTTGCATAAGGCGGGAACTCTTTGTCTCTCTGGGTTTCCACCCCCCCTCACTGGAAAAGCACCAGGTTAAAGATGGATTCCAGTTCAGGTGACATGATCACATGTCACTGCAAGACTTCATTACTCACTTGCCAGCACACACATATACAGGAAGACTCACAGGTAAATACAGCCATCTGCAGACAATGGGAGTCATCAAGATTCCAAACCATCATTAATGGTCCTCACTTTACACAATTACAATAGGCCCTCAGAGTTACATTTTATATTTCTAGTTTTAGATACAAGAGTGGTACATTTATACAAATCAGATGATCACACTCAGTAGATTATAAGCTTTGTAATGATACCTTACAAGAGACCTTTTGCGTGAGGCATATCCCAGTTACTTACATTCACTTATTACCGTATTTTCTCTAAAACAATCTCAGTTACATTATATTGACTTATTATCAAGTTTTTATAAAACCATATAGACTGCACAACGTCACAATGAGCATGAGACTTCTGTGGATGGAATCCTAGCAACTAATGTGAGGCCCACAATTATTATAGGTATTTGTATTGCAAAGGTGCCCAAAAGGTGCTAGGTACTGTACAGACATATTGGAAGACAATGAATTGGAACCATAATGGTTCTACTATGTGTACAAGTCATTCGGTAGAGGAATAACATTGGGGAACATGCAGCCGGGAAAATATTGAAGGGAAGCCACAAACTGTCGATCAGCTGTCCCACGGAGATACAAATGGAGTCAGAATCATTCCACAGACACAATTATTGACATATCCATATCAGTTATTTCCACCCAAAATATATGAAAGATTGGGGTTGGGGATTCGATGAGAGCAAACTTTGGTCTTCATATTATAGAAGCTTCTCTCTACAGCCTTAAAACTCAAAGGATTACTAACATTATAGCTATGTCTACTTGGTCTGCATTACCCATTGGTGAGGGCATTGTGCACCGTTTCAGTGAACTTGCTTCTGATGTCACTAAAGGTGGCAAAGACTAGACTAGAGAATGTCACTCTTACATTTGCTGGCTCCATATTTAAAGGGCTTCCTGACTTAATAATTTCTCTGATTGAAAAGCTCAGAGATAAAAGTAATTGGTATAAAAAGTTTGAGGCCCTAATGATCAGCTAAATGAATGATTATGATCTGCATATTCACCTTCCTCTGCAGCATGGGGCCCGGGTCACTTGCAGGTTTAAACTAAGATAAATGGTGGATTCTCTGTAACAAAGTCTTTAAATCTTGATTTGAGGACTTGAGTAATTCAGCCAGAGGTTATAGGTCTATTACAGGAGTGGGTGGGTGAGTTTCTGTGGCCTGCAATGTGCAGGAGGTCAGACTGGATGATCATGATGGTCCCTTCTGGCCTTAAAGTCTATGAGTCCAAAAGAGCCTAACTGAGGGTTCTGCCACCAGGCTCCTAATTCCTCTAGACATTGATGTATATAATTTTACTTTCTCTCTTAGCAAAATCATTTCAATGAAACTAGATTGGTTCATATCACTTATGAGTCTTACTTTAGATATTAAATACACTACAGAAGATTGTCATGCTTTTCTGACTTCACAATTAAAAATAAATCATTTTGGTTAAAATGATCTTTTTTGAAAAATTATTGGTGAACATTTTTAGTTAAATTTGCAGTAGCCAAACATACCATGTAAATTATTCAGTGAAATATTTTAAAACAAAAAACCTTCAGTTTTCTTTCTTCCCTTTTACCTCTACTGGATATTAAGTCCTGTTTTCCCCAAACCCAATCACCTCTGTACACTGGCACATGCTAGCACAAGGGAACCATATATACCTTTCTGAAGAGTAACAGATTCAATATTGAAAATTATTTTTTCTTTTATTTGTTCTACCTAGAATATATTTTATAGAGGGCACAGGCCACACACTAGCTAGCTACATCCCCTCGCTTCAAAGGTCAAATCACAACCCAATTAAGTGAACCTTTCACAGAACAGTAAAAAATTTCACATTAGAAATAGACTTGGAACAATTCAATTTTTATCAGTACATGTCAGTAAACATTGATTTCATTGTACACACACAAACAGACGAAAAATACTTCAGTCAATAATCATCAAAACTGCAGAGAGACAAAGTAAGAAAACTTGAGAAAGTCTTAAGAGTCTGATTTAAGGATATTTACTATGTATATTTTGTGATGTTGACAATTTGTGTTTTAACAGTTATAAAGCTTTAACTTTTTCAATCTCAACATCTACTGTCACACCATTGCCGCTCCCCCCCTCCCGGTTAATTTTGTGCAACTATATACATTCAAATTGATAAAATAAAAAATGCTTACTAAATATTGATATTATCCATCAACATTATAAAAAAAAAATACTGAATTCTGCCAAACCTAATTATAATCACATCATACTCATTTGATAATGGCTGAGTTCCTTATAATGGAGCCATCAACTTCAGCATTCTAGGTAATTCCCATTTCATGACAAGTATGATTTGAACATATTGAATCATCTGGAATCATCTTCTGTCTTGCATATAGTCAAACTGACTGGCTCCCTGTCTAATTTCAGTGCTGAGAATCAGCCTCCCTATGCTGAACGACGGGACTGCTCATGAGAATTGTACTTCTCTAGCCGATCATCTCAAGATTTCAAAGTAATTTGCAAAAGTAGTTCAGTTTTAGCCCCCATTTTACAGGTGAGGCCTTTTCAAGTCACACAGTCAATTAGTGGCACAATGTGGTATAAAACTCAGGTCTCCTCATTCTGCCTCTCATTAATAAAAGTTAATTCAAAGCATTTTCTTTTTCTCAAAGTTTGGTTTGAATGAAAGAAGTTATTGATATTTATTACTGGAGTCTTTTGACATTAGGCTCAGAACAACAGCACATTCAACACTGAAGACACCACATGAGTCAAAGAAGCCCTCTTTTAATTAATGGTCATCATAAAGATACAACTCAAAGATAGGAACCACCTCATTGCCCAGCAGATGTTTTGGGGCTGGGGGAACAAATGACCCACATACGGTATTATATTGATGCATCATTAAAGTTCTGATTTGAAATTAATCACATGCTCACAAGGTGGCACTTTGACTAATAAGAGAAAGTATTTGCTGGAGGCAGCAATTTTTTTCCTATTAGTAATGCCTTTGCTCATCCCAATTATTCTCATGAGTGCCACAACAGTATTTAATCAAGTGTAGAAAGATATAGCAAATATAAAATGAAGTAGTAAATGAGCACAAAAAAGAATTCTTAACTGAGCTATCTTCCATCTTAAAGCAGTTAAGATCTTTCTTCAGACCAGGAGCTAAAGCATTCAGTGAATAATATTACATCCTTTCAACTAACTAAACTGAAAACCGCTTGCTAAATTCACTGCGGCAGGACTTTCAAACATTTCTATACAATCAGAGTGTTACCTCACACAGCAGTATTTTTTATGGCTGTCTGGTTAAAACAATACATTGCACATTGCAAGATTCCGCTACAGGTCTTTTGGGAACAAAATTACATGAAGCATGTTTCTGATGAGCTAGCCAGTAAGCCACCTTTTTTTTTCTTAATAAGAATGCTCAGTAAACTAAGCATAAAATCATTTTTTTCCATCTTACTCTTTTCAGTTAACTAGTCTTGCATAAAGGAAAAAAAAAAAGATTTTGCAAATGAATATCCAATGTGAACAATTACCTGCTTATAAATGTACATGCATTATTGTAGATCTATGTACACATGTAGCATGTGGTGATTGTGATTTCCATATGATAAACTACATTTATCAGTCACTTCTGACTATCTCACCTGCACTCTGCCCGCTAATTCATCTCTGCAAGCACAAGTTCTAATATTCCTAGACTTTCAGTCTCTAATGAAATCTGGCCTGCTGGAAAAACATTTTTTTCCTAACATGGAATTTCTCTTATAGGTGCAGGATGAACACTAAACAGTTCTACATCAGTGACAGGTTCACGGCCCCGTTATTTTACAAGACGTGTACAGTTTATATGACTGAAAAAACTGAAAATCTCCCCTATTCTATCCAGTGATGGCTTTTGTTTCTAACCCAAAGCGATTGTGAGATACTAGACATTAACATCAATATTAGGGAAAAAACTATTCCAGTGTATTTAGACATGTCTGTTATTTATTAGTTCTGATTTTAAACACTTCTTAGGCCAGTAAGTACACTTTGACTAAGAGAGGGATACAAACTGACGATATATAGACAAATACAACAAACTATAAAGTTTTTACAAACTCTACGACTTCGTAAAATCACTTTCCTAAAGAAGTGTGACATATCAAGTGTACATGATTACACATTCCACTTATGAACAGTGCACCTATATCAAAGCCATACTGATGAAATACACAGGCATGCACAGGTTAGCTCCCAGATACCATGGTTACTAGTGCAATATAAATTCCTAGACCATCACATATACCTCTCAGGACATATCTCAGAGAAGAGATTTAAGCACAATGACACTTCAAAGCAATGACTTCCGCCTAATGGAGACTCTTTCCAATGATTTAATGGTGCTTTCTGTGGGTTTTTCTATCTCACACTGGATCTCCTGTGTTTGCTCCTCTAACAACAGCTTTCATTCTTTCGTTACTCTGATGTGTGCAGGAAGTAAAGGAATTTCCTCACCCTGCCTGCTTGTGGCTACTGCTAGTTTGCTCCTTCTACATTCATCAACTACACACGCTGAGACACAACTGCCCCTACAGCTCAGGCAGCAGGCTCAAATCATTTGTAGTCCAGAAACTATCTCCGCCAAACTCTATGGGCTTGTCCAGTAATATCTATGTGGTGTTCTCCAGCTTCCAGGACGGCAGCTTTACCATTACTAATATACAGTATTTTCTATCTATCAGGAGTTGTGTGTGCTCAACATGTCTGAAAGTCAGGTCCTAAATGCTCACAATGGTTTAGCAGCAGCTACAGTTTAGCTCAACCCAAAACTATGTTCCCAGCTCAGCACTCTATTCTTTCTTCAGTACAGCAGTTAAGCATGTGCTTAAGTGTTGTTCCAAATAGGAACAGACTCAAGTACAAGCTTAAATGTTATGCTGAATAAGAGGCTTAAAGGACTGAAAGCTAGAACCCCTTATGCTGGTGAGCCTAGCTCCATTGACTTTAATGAGACTACTTGTGTGAGTAAATACTCACCATAATGAACAAAGGGATCACAGTACGGTCTCTTGGTGTGTATGTGGTAATGACAGGGAACAGAGGTGCAACTGTGACTATAACCTTACAATACCCTAGCAACTGCCCTCACACAATCTACTGCCCTCACAAAAATCTACATTGCAAACCACCATTCCCCTCTATACCAAAATGCAGTGCTCTGAACTCTTTCCTACCTTTTCAGTCAAGAATAACTAAAACTTGAAGAACACTTAAACGCTGTTAAGAAACACAAAACTGTATAAAAATACAGATCACAAGAAAGAAAGAAATTTTGACATTAAGGCAGGGAGTAAAAGCACTATAATAAAAGAAGTCTTTATCCTAGTGTCCTCACCAGCCCACATGCCTTGTAGTTTTGAGTGATTAAAATGAGTGACTTGCACAAAGCTACCTAAAATATTCCTGCACATATTGGGGTATTTTCAAGTTACATAAGCCAAAGCAGAGGAAATGAGATGCTTAGTTCTTTAGCTTCCACTGTGAATTTTTTGGCTGCCTGCTATGGATCTGTATTATAACTGAAGTACTAGTGACACATTGAGTTAAATCTGCCCAAGTGTTTCCACTTTAAGCCCTTTTTCAATTACTCCTAACTTTCCAATGCTTTCCACTTCGGGGCGATGAAATTTTCCAATCTTGTTTCTGCCCTGAAGAAACTTAACTAAATTGAAGGTAAAAGTATGCTAGGGAAACTTCTCGAAGCAAGAGCCAGTGATTAGGAATAATACTTCACACCATGGACAAAGCAAAGTGGGAAGCTAATAAGAAGCCTCAAGACAACCTGAATTGGCACACAAAAATTAAGTGGTTTCTTTGGTCACTCCTGCCTGTTCAAGTGTAATGTAAGTGAAATCTCATTCAGAATCCATAGCTAAAGACTGACCTTCTCCACTGTGAGAAAGTGGTCAACAGAAAATAGGGAAGCATAAGGTGTGGGAGCTCATTTACATGTCTCTCTTCCCCTACAGCTTCTCCCTATAGTTTAGGGCACTGAATTAGGGAATGATTTTTTATCTCTGTAACAGGCCACCCTTTCTCCTGAGAAAGAATCCAGCATTCATAACTTCCCAGGACTTGCACTGCTCAGGCAGCAATGGATAATTTTCGCTAGATCAAATTTATCATAACTGAAACCAGTGGTGTTCTAAAAACATTATTTCACAAATAGCATCTGAAGCACCTATATTTTTGCAGCCTTTATTTAACTATGACAGGCTACCTGGAGCTCATAATTCATCTCTCTTAATCCTTAAAAGTATGTTTTATTACTTCACTGGTGAATGAAAAACCAGCTACCTTGCAGTACAATATACTTCCAATACCGCAACTCCAAACTTGGGTTGATTTTCGTCTACAGTTTTACAATCTGTGCTGATCTGGAAGATGAAAGCAGGGTCAGGTCAGAGCAGATTGCTCCCCAGTGATACATAGTTTGGTTAACTTGATCAAGCATTGTATTAAAGCATTCCAAATTCGGGAAATGAAAGCTTAAATCACTGCCTGTTGCTGCACATGAACACCCACTAAAACACACAAAGGTTATCAGTCTGGACAACCAAATGGGAAGATAATATATGAACAAACAAGGGCAAATAGGATTGGGGAAAACTACAAGTTATAAAGGATTCTGTACTTCTGAGTGAATATATAGGAATTACAGACCAAGTAGATTATTCTGTATTCTTATGGGAAACCAAGACTATTGTGTTTTTTTAATAGTCGCCATCTTTTTTATAAAAGATAATATAAGGCTAGAAAGATTGCACCCTGCGGATCTATAAACTGCAGTTAGAGATTTAAATACCACATGCTGTCTATTAGTCATTTTGGATGTTCTCTAAATCCTGCTTTGGATGTTCTCTAAATCCTCCCAGTTAATGTTATCTACAGATAAACACAAACAACTTGAGCTTCATATCTGAAAACATGATAACAAAATTCATCACAAGTTCTCACTATTGTAGTACAGCTTCAATCTACCTTGTTACTGATTTTAAATCAAACTATTTTTTTTAAAGTTGATCTAGTAATATGAGAAAACCATTCTGTTATATAAACAAATAGACAATCCATCAAGTCCAAAAATAGTAATTTTCCATGCAGGGTACTAACCAGTCAAAACTCTCAAAATATTTGTTCTAAAATTTTACAGCAATAAAGAGATAACACTTTTTGTGGTATACAGGTCCTCTGCAATGTAAGTCTGCTTATGTTTTTGGATTTGATAATCATCCACAGCAGTGCACTCCAAAAATCTCCATAAAGTAAATTAGGGAAATTTCTACTCTCTGATAGCCCAGGTAGTTAACAAACATGTTTTATTTAACCCTGTGTATTTAAATTGAAGTGTCTGGAAAAGTCTAGTTAGGGTGACAAGTTGTGTGCATATTAGTCTTTTTAAGAAATAACAGACCTAATCTGACTTGTATTTTCCAGGAGATGCCTAGGCAGTATAGGACATACATTTCTGGGAAAAGATCTAACACTAGGGGTCACTTGGGGGTCACCCTGCTGTATTACAGAACAAGGAGTAATGGTCTGAAGTTGCAGTGAGGAAGGTTTAGGTTGGATATTAGGAAAAACTTTTTCACTAGGAGGATGGTGAAGCACTGGAATGCGTTACCTAGGGAGGTGGTGGAATCTCCTTCCTTAGGGGTTTTTAAGGTCAGGCTTGACAAAGCCCTGGCTGGGATGATTTAGTTGGGAATTGGTCCTGCTTTGAGCAGAGGGTTGGACTAGATGACCTCCTGAGGTCCCTTCCAACCCTGATATTCTATGATCATTAAGGTTGGTGACATCCAGAGTGTAACCCAAGTGTGGCTGGCAGACTGCAGTGACGCACAGACACTCAGGGTGTGGCTTGCATGCTGGAAGGCTGTTTGCAAGCAGTCCAGGTGGGAGCTACATCAGCAAGGCATTGAGAGGCACCTAAGGTTGGAGGGCAGGGGTGACACAGCTGTACCCTGGTATGTGTCACTGGCTGTAGGCAACAGAGTTCTTGGTGTGTTTATTACACTGGCACCTCCATTGGACTGATAAAGAAATAAAATTAAATATATATGAAAATCTACACCGAAATCCACACATTGGATGAAAGACTTAATACAAGTGACAGTGAAGAATCAATACTGCAAAAATTGATTCCTATGCATAAATATCACAGAACAGGCAAATTTCCTGGACTATCTGGAAACTAACAACATAGCAATAATTTTGTGACAGAAGTCAGATTAAATCATGATACATGCAACCACAGCCTAGAAACCACACGATTAGAATTACAGATATGATGTTCATGTCTACTAAAAGATTCATTTAATGTTTATCTTGTTTAATACAAGCACAAAATATTGGTGCTAACTTAGGCCCAGACCTTGCTTACATTTAACTTCACTGATCTGCAGTGTCTGATTTATTAAGGATACAACTCGTGTATTTTTAAACTTATCCTTTTCAGGATCAGATTTTAAACATGCTACCTTTATAGCTATGCTAAAGCCAAATATACTACTGATGCAGAAAACAAGTAATGCAAGTTGAATAAAAAATATTTAAAAACAAGAACAAGTGCATTAACTAGCACATCTGATGTTAGAGTAAAAAGTTTCTTTGTATCAGCAGAATAAATGGGAATTTGCCAGTCTAGCCTGTTACTTTGCTAAATTCCTTTTGCGGCTCTTCTCAGACAGATTTGCCCCATAATCAAAATGAGGAAACATGGGTAATTGTATCCGTTTAATTTGCTCTTCCATATACAAAGTTTTGGTTTGCACTCACAGTTTGACTATCTCTACAAGCAAACTGAAGTTGGAGGGTAGTTTTCATTTTCAGCCTAAGATTGGATGTGCTTCATCAGTCAATGCCTTGAATGCCTCATTTATACCTCTGTCTATGGTTTAGTACTGCTCCCATTCACTACAACATGTGAGGAAAAACAGTAGACAGATCCATACTATACAGTAGAAAAAACAAATATATGGGCATAATAATGCACTGCATTTAGGTAATTAGGAAACAATTCCCTGCTTCCGTATATAGAATTAGAATACCCAAAGAGTTCAATTAAAATTCAGTGTGTAACTTAAATGTTTATGTAGTATCTACAGCATGCTGCATGCTTTACAAATAAATAAGAGGGCTAGCACCTACCTCTACTGAGTTTATAATTCTAATACATAAATAGTGGTTTTGGCTAGTCTTTTCAGCAGCAAAACAGGGATTAAAAATAAGCAGAGTTTGAAAATGAGTTAGAGTATTTCATTCATAAATGGAATAAAGTTCCCAGCAACTGTTCTAGGTACAGAGGAAAATGCCAAGAAACACAGATTACAAAGAAGACAAACTATACACCTAGTTTTTGGTTTAACAATGTGGCATTATTCTCACTTTACCTGCCCAGAAAGGCATTAAACTTCAATACAGTATAATATGTATGTTTGTTCTATAGATAGATGACAATGTTCTCATTGAATTGTGACTTGATACAATGCTAAGAACATTACCAAGGATGTCCTCAGCTGTTGCAGAGTGACCTTTAATGCACAGTCATTCATTAATTTCACCCTCATTGCCAGCTACAATGCTCTCTTGATGTTTCTTTTTTCCGCCACATTCACCACTTATGGTGGTTAATGGAGAGGAAGGAAGGACGGAGGAATCTCACTACTGAAGGTAGTATTCATCTATAGCTGACTTGCGAAGGCACGCAATCTTCATTTTTACATCATTTGTCTATCCAGATGGATGTGTTGGCTGCACAGTACTGACACAGATTTCACACTTAAACAATCAGTCTCAGACACTGAATAGAAAAAGTATATATTATTACACAGTGCAGTGTAGTATGGTAGGTATGAATTTAGGAGCAAATCCTGAATAGACCACTGTATCAAACAACAGAGGGAACTGGGTTAGTACTGTTTGCTCAGAATAATAGTCCCAGTACTCTCAATAAGCTGCTGCTTGTTCTCTGCTTCTGGTACAGCTTGCATTCCCAGTTTATTGGTCGAGACACAAAATTAAGATCCTCACAAGATAAAACTCAATATTCTACCAGAAGATCTTCCAAGTTCTACTTTAAATCCCAAGGATCTTTAACCTTCTTCCCCATTTCCACTACTTGCCTTTTCCACTCTCCAGGAGACCTATGTTGCAACAACACTTTCCAGGTCAAGTTCCTGATCCTGCAATCAGGAGGATTCCAGGTGGATACCAGGCTCCACCCAAGTGGATCCAAATGCAGGACTGGGCCCAAGAAAACAATGAATGTATCATCAGAGATTTTTTGAAAGCAACATTGTTTCCTTCCCTTTGCCTTCTTTTCTCTAAAAAGTATGCTAAGTGAAATAGTGATTTTTAGGTATTTATGAATTTTGAATGCGTCTCCGACTCTCTCATGCTCAAAAATATTCTGTTTGCTCACTGACCTCTATTTCCAACTTGATTAACAGGGCACAAATCTAATGTTCTGTTGCAATGGTGTCTCAAGTCATTAAGTCCAGGATCATATAATAAAAGGCTTCAACATCAGTTCATCTGGGAAAATATCATTCCAAGAAAAGAAAAGAAAAGAAAAGAAAAGAAAAGAAAAGAAAAGAAAAGAAAAGAAAAGAAAAGAAAAGAAAAGAAAAGAAAAGAACACCACCCCCACAGAGAAAAGTTATTTGATCCACACAGTACTCTATTCCAGTGAATTTAAGCGATACTTTTTCTGGATTTGAAATAAGAAAAATTATTGAGAAAGCACATTAAATGGACTGTAATGGAAGCAATCTTGATCACATGAATGACTTGCGATCTGGTACTAGAACACCTGTTTGCTATCCAAATGTCATGAAGAATAAACTTCAAAACTGCATGACTAGTACTATCTTTTGGCCATCTCCAACACTCCATACTCAAGTAAAATTCCCATTGATTCTAACGAGTTTCCTTGGGTAAGGACTGCAGAATTAGGCACTTTACTTCTTATTGTAACAAAATACACCATGTACCCAAAATAATATTTTATATGTTGCAACATTAGCAATGTATATTATGACTCCCAGAAAAAAATCTTTGGTTAATTTTTGCAAAGACATGCCCATATGATATAAGACAATAAGAAAAATATTCAACATTCATCTTGAAGTATTTAAAGAACAATATTGATCAACCCATGAAAGCAAAGCACAGTAGAGCCTATAAAAATCTGTAATTTCTTATTATGAGCTTCTAATAAAATATTTATTCAGTGTCTGATTGATAATGGACTCTAGCTCTTAATGATAAATGTGGGTGAGTGGAGTTTCTAATGTGAACATGCAGGTTGCTTTCAAAGTAGTATGTAGTAGTAGTGGTTCAGTTTTTGATCCCTACATTAAAACTAGGGCTGGCTGGCAAACAATTCCAGTTGGCATAGAATTTGGAGGTTTCAACATTTGATTTTGCTCCAAATCAGGACAATACAGGCTATTTGAAAAGTCTCATGACAAAGCAGGGAGATCCCCCAGAATAGTCCAGTGGTTAAGGCACTCAGTTGGGATGCGATAGAGCTAGGGTCAAGTTGCCTTTCCTCCTGATTTGGAACAAGGACTCAAACCTCACTCTCCTCTACACAGGGTAAATGTCCTAACCTCCAGACTATTGTTTATGCTGGGTTGGGGGAGCTTCTCTCCCTCTCTTCTCTGGAGCTGTTCCATTGTGCATGTTTTTTTATTGAGCCAGAGAGACTGACTCCCAGGGTGAAGGTACCACATCAGGCAGAGGAGGGACTGGTGTCTCCCACTTCTCTAGTGAGTGTCCTAACCACCAGGCTGCAATCTCTCTCCCTCTCACTACCCTCACCCCCATGCTTAACGTGAGAAAGTTTTGTCAAAACTGCTACATTTCCATGGAAGCTTTTGACAAATTGGCATTTTCCAGCAAAAAAGGCTTTTACTGAAAAATTCCCAGCTCATTCTATTTAAAACAATCATTTGCTAATGTGTTCAAGATGGCTAACCTATCTTTTTCTGATACAAATACTGCCTACGTTACTTCAGGTCACAGGCTATCAAGGAAGAAATAATACGTATGCAGAAGAATCTCATCTAACTTGAGAGACTGTTTCACATTTCATATCATCTGTTCACTCTACCATACACTAACCCATGGGCGAGGGAAGGGAGGTTGACAAAAGATGTTATCTATATTAAAAGCATTTGTTGCCCAAAGATTGCTTCCACCACCATTATTCACTCTGACAAGAACCTTAATACCCAAGTAGTCCCTATCAATGTCGATGGGATTACTCAAAGTCAGTTACTAATCACTGTGAATAAGGCACAAGACTCCAGCTCTATTTTAAATAACCAGTGAGGATGATAATTCTGAGTTTTCTTTAATTAAACAAAACAAGACAAAGAAAAAGACCTAGGTGGGAAGTTAGACCTAAAAATGTGAAACAAAACAAAACACTCCACCCCAGGCTTCAATTACATTGCACAGGCACAAAGGCCTGTATCCACAAAGGAAACACCCAGATTTAGGTGCCTAAGTCATGTTTTTAAGGCACCACTATGATTCATAAAAGCCCTGCTTGGTTGCTACCTAACCCCGTAGGTGCCTAAAACCACTGTGGGTCTTCATCCATCTCTCCTATTGAAGTTGTTTCACTTTAATTGAATAATTAACTATTAATTGGTCCAGAGAAAGAGTGAGAATCAGGCTATAGGATAGTAGATAGTGCACTCACCTTAGAGGTGGCAGATCCCGCTTCAAATTCCTTCCCATTAGACAGAGAGCAGACTTGAACTGCTGGTCTCCCAGCTTTAGCACTGAGCTAAAGTTAATAAAGGGAACACCTCCTCTCTCCACTCCACCCTAGCAGTTTTGTGTGAAGTTAGGCAGCTTCTCCAGCCTACCAGACTGGACCCTACAGGAATGACATTGGGGGTTTCTCCCACAGTATTCTCCTGGTTTCTGGATTACTTGCACCTCCTGCAGCCCAGACTTAAGCACTTATCTCTGTGAAAGGGACAGAGTTTAGAACACACTCATCTTATCAGCATCTCCCATTCACTAGCTTAGGCAGTTTGAATCAGGGTTGGAAGGGACCTCAGGAGGTCATCTAGTCCAACCCCCTGCTCAAAGCAAGACCAACCCCCAACTAAAATCATCCAATTTTTTTTGCCCCAGATCCCTAAATGGCCCCCTCAAGGACTGAACTCACAACCCTGGGTTTAGCAGGCTAATGCTCAAACCACTGAGCTATCCCTCCCCTTCCCACCTACCATACTGGCTTTTGTGGACTACATTCTAAGGCACTTCTCTCTCCCCATTCATTGTATAGGGACCCAAGGTGTCTAACTCAGGCTTTGTGGATCATAGTGTTCGTCCTGTGATTTTTTGTGTGTTTAAGTTAGATGTGATGATACTCAGGTTGCAACACCTAAGTTCCTCTGTAGGCCTTGACCCAAATTCCAAATAAAAAAAGAAAGTCATTTTTTGCACGGGAGGCAGGCAATCAGAGAAGGGCTGAGGGGAGCAGCCAATCAGGGCAAAGCAGGCAAAAAGGGAGCTTAGGTCAGAGGAGGTCCCTGGGGGGCCGAGAGAACTGCCAGCACCCTGGACAGAGCAGTGCTGCCAACAAGGGCTGAGGGAGAAAGAGACAGCTCCTGGCCAGCTGTTGGGGGTTGCAGACTGAGGCCCTGATGCAAGGGCAAGGAGAGTGCTGGAGCCACGTGGGAAGTGGCTAGACTGTGGACTGCAGTTTGCTACTGAAGTGAGTGGCCAGCCAGTAGACTGCAGGACCGCCCAGAAGGTGGGGGGGGGACATTGAGTGTGGCACAGCTAGAGGGCAGTATCACTGAAGAGGACACCACAGTCCTGGGAGTGACGTGGGTCCAGGAATGGAACTGACAGCAAGCAAGACACCACCAGAAAAGGGGGCAACGAATTCCCCAGACAGACAACAAGAGGTGCCACAGTGGTGAGTCGTGCCCCTGTTACACACCCCAATCATGACCTATAATACCTTGGCTATTCCGGTGCGGTCTCTCTGTTAAGGAGATTGCTAATGAAATAGAATTTGGACCCAAACCATTGAAAGGTTAGTGAATTATGTTCTTCTGAACATGGTCTTGGAATTATCTAACATTCATACGACTGATAAGTGCTTGTTATGTTGATTAATTTCTGTAACACCTAAACAGCTACAATTTTGGAATCTAAGACAGACGTTGCCTCCACCACAATCTATGTTGCCATTACTAACAAACACTCACTGATTACTTTTTCAAATAAAAGGTTTACACATCTCTATTGAAAGATTATATCTTGCTTTGGTAGAAGAACACATACCGCTATTTAACAGATCTTTTTCCACCTCTAGCTTCTATAATCCTAAATATCTGCATTGCTGTAGGGCAGTTCTCAGTTTCATTTCAACACTTGGTGTTACTTCTTATTTAGGCCACATCTACACTACAAACTTTTGCCAGCACAACTATGCCAGGCGGAGCTGTAATTTGTGAATGACAGCTTTACTGGCAAAAGCCCCTAGCGTAGAACAGAGCTTTTGCTTATTTCACTCATCTCAGTGGGGGTTGGGGGAGAGAGCATGCTGAAATAAGGTGGTCCACACTAGGAGTGCTTTGCTGGTACAATATATTGGTATAAGTATACAAGCAAGGCACTCCTAATGTAGACCCAGCTTCCTTCTCCTTACTCCACAGATTTATATGCTGTATTGCTCATCTGAGACGTCTTAGACTCACTTTGATTAGCTATAGTGCATACTGTGCAGTGATGAATTTGGAAAATACACAACAACTTTTTATTTAAGCAATTACCTTGCCACAATGTAAGGTACACAATACAGACATATAAGAAAGCTGCTTGACAAAGTGCATATTGCAACAACATTAGCAGACTTAAGCGATGCTGGGTTTTTTAAAATGAATACGGTGAAGAAAGAAAGCTATAAAATATGAGATCATGGAGTTTTCACCAATTCAAAAGGTTTTCCCATTTTTCCTTCTTTATAAATAAGACACTAGTCCAAAGGCTACCTCACGATCAAGCATTGCTGTCCAAAAAAGTGCTCACTTGGTTAGAATATTTTTTTTAAATAAGCAGACAAGCACGTAGTTCCCCGAGTGTGTGTGCTGTGCAGCCCTGGCTCAGTGCTCTCATCCCCAATGGCTGGCCTACAGCACAACAGCCCCACCATTGTCTCCACCAGCCTTGTTTACTACTTGCAGGGTGACCCTAAGGCTCCCCCAAGTCCCTAATTTTCCCAAAGCCATCTCCCCTGAAGTGCCCAGCTCTCTCCTGGAATACTCAAAGAAATATTAAGGTTTGTTGCACCTTTAAAGAGACAAAAGTAGAGCTTCTCATTTTAACTGGAGTTAACAATCACTTCAATTCCAATACACCTCTGGGTTGGTTTAGATTAAAGTAAAACAAGTTTATTAACTAAAAGATATAGGTTAAGTGATACCAAGTAGAAGGTAGAAACGGGTTACACACAAATAAATGTGAAAACACTTAATCTAGCAAATGACAGTCTTTGTTCAAGATGATTTTTGTCTTATTCACAGTCAGCTTTTCACTGGGTAGCCTGACCAGGACCTATTGTTTGATTTCTTCGTCTCTTTAAGGTGAAGGACAACTTAGGGGTTTGATCCCCATTTCTTTATAGCTCAGTAAATCTTTGAATGTATTCTCCTGAACAGTACCCCCAGATAAAGTTCATTAGTTCATGCTGAGTAAAGGAACCATGAGGTCTGGAAAAATAAAGACTCGATGCTGGTTCCTCCCCCTCTATGCAAGCACTATGCTACTATCTCTTCCTGCTGCAACCTCCAATACAAATTGAGAGTCTATTGAATTTGTTCACACCTGGTTTGAACGGTCGGCCTCTTTCCTTCATCTGGAAAAAGCCTGTTTATCAACTCTCCTTGAGATGCTTGGTTTAAGCACCTTGGAGGCTAGGTTTACATTACAGACCTATATCGGTATAACTATGTCGCGCATACCCCCCTGAGCAACGTAGTTACACTGACTTTACCCCTCTGTGTAGACAGCACTGTGTTGATGGGAGAACTTCTCCCACCGATTAGCTACCACTTCTCCCGTCAGCGTGGTAGCGTCTTCACTAAAGTGATGCAGATGCACCGCTGTAGCGCTGTACGTGAAGACAAGCCTTTAGTCACACACTTTGAAGCACATCAGGGATACAGCATTGTTACATATATTTTATAATGATATTATTGACCAGCATATCAGTTAGTTTTCAAATGACACTTCACAAGGCATATGTTGTACAAAAAAAAGCATTGCAGTTGTGTGTAGGGTGTGAATACAGGGGTGCTTAGAATCACAGTAATATGGATTTTTGAAGTACTGTATTTGGACAATCGCTTAAAATTTCTTTCTGCTGACTAATATTTGATCTCATGATTTCCAAGTTTCAAACACTAGGAATTTATTCCGTTTTGGCAAAGTGTAAGACAGACTATTTCTGTTTCGTCTTGTCACTAGAGCAGTAAAGCAGCCTCTTGGTGACTCAGTCCAAAAGGACCATTTCAGGTGTGAGAATTGAGATGAAAGTAGAAAAAGAGATAAGAGCCAACATTTAAACAGCTAGTTGTTTTTTTTCAAAATGTGATTTTTCTCTGAATCACACAGGAGAATGAGCTTTCTTGTCAGCAGGTGTTCAAGGAGCTCTCCACCTGCATGCAATCCTTACTTGAGTGGACAGAAAACAAAATGCCTGACAACAGCTGAAACTGAAGCAAGAAACTCAGAAATTAAAAAACAAAAAGCAATGACACACGCAAACCAGTCTTGAAGATATTGTCCACATTACAACCTTTAGTGGCTCTCTTAGTAAGGAGAATGAAGTAAGCTACTGATGAGAAACTGCAGAGAACTCTATTTGTGTTGACAACATATTAGTTGAGAGTTTACCTAGGCACAGAAAGAAACTTCAGGCTGGGATTTTCAACTACCAATGTACCAAACTGATTTTCAGTGGCATCTGGGTACCTCGCTTGCTTATGCTCCTTTAAAAATTCCAGTCTAAATGCTCTAGATATGCCTGATCTATCTGAAAAGAAATTCCAAGGAGAGGAAATCAAACTGAAGTATACCAGAAAGAATAGTTTTTTCAGGGGTAAGGTTGACAGGGAAGGTGGAGGGCTCATGTAGCCAATTCAAAACACTTAAAACTACAAAAATATCTCTGAAGATAATCTCAGTGGAATCCTGCCATGGAGGCAAATGGCCAAGATTTATTCTACTTAAAACAAACAAACAAACAAAAACCCACCTCTCCTGCAAATGGGTTAAGGACTAATGAAGTTGAGTGTTCAACTTGAAACACTTTGAAGAGGATCTGAGTTTTAGAGGATGGGTGCTCAGCACTTTCTGAAAATCAGGGTCTCTTTAAGATGTCCCTAGTTGAATACGCAAAATCTGAGGCATCTAAGTGCCAAATTTTATCTGTTTCTTGTTAAGATTAATCTTACATAATCTAGTTTAACTATTTGGGGGCTTTATATCAGAATCCGCTTATCTTTATCTCTTTGCTTGCCCTTTAAATGTTGCCCTTTAATGGGTTTATTTACTACTGGAATGTATATGCTTAGCTCAGGGGAATTACCCTTTTCCTCGAAGTATGGGCCACAGGAGATTCTCCAGACAGAAGCAGGGCACCTCTTTTCTAAAACTGCCATCCACTTGACTTTTTGTTTCCCTAACACAGCCCTTTTGCCCTAGAACTTTTAGCAACCTCAAATCAAATTACAATAAACAATTTATTGTTGCAGTGCTTGATATCCTTCATTGCCCTTCCAAGCAGGATATCTGGATAATTTACTGAAAACATCCTTTAATGAAAAAGCTAAAAAGATTATGGACATATTATCCCTTGATACATAAAGCAGCATTCGTGGGGAAAAGATGCATGAAAAAATAGGGCAGATTAAAAAGAAATGTAACATCCCAGCCACTTAACTGAGTTTCTCATGGGAACAGGAGTCAGCGTGTCTAATTTAATTGAGAAAGGGACGTTCGTACAAGGGAGAGGCAAATGAAGTGTTTATCCAAATGCAGTAAAATCCCCCTCACTTACTGCTTCTGGAAATGCAGTGCACAAGGTCAAGGGCCAGATGCTCAGATGATGTAAACTGGCAGAGCTCCATTGAAGCCCAGGATCTGGCCCCTTCTATGTAACTAATCCCATAACAATCAGGTGGGAGGGGAAGGAAGGGGAGAAGATAGGAGGGAATGGAAAATATGAGAGGTAGCAAATGAAGTTGGTGGGTTGGGAGACATGTCAGCTCTGAATTCTCCCATTCCGTGTGTGCTGGGATCTAGGGGAACCTGATCTCTCTGCAGGGTCTGAGCCCCTTTCCCTGCCCAGGGTGTGTTCCTGGATCTGGGGTACTCTGCTCCTCTTGAGATGTCTGAGCCCCTTTCCTTGCCACTCCATGTGAGCTGGGATGTAGGTGGAATGAGGGTAACATAAGTTTAAACAGCTGAAATCCAAAAAATGAATAGTTAAGATACACATCAGCCCTGGGTGGGGTTGGGTGCTGGTTTGACCAGAGTGTGAGGGGGAGCAGCCTGGTTTGAAGGAGGGGCAGACTGGGTGGATCTGGCACATGGCAAAAGAAGCATGGATGAACCAGGGCAGGAGTCTAGCTAGAGGTGGGTAGCAGAAGTAGGGACCCAGCTGTGTGTAGCTTGGGCTACATAACCCAGGTAGCGTGCAGCCCTTCAGTAACCTGCTATCTGTGATATGTTCATTGTGACAAAGTTCCTCCTCTATCTTGGTGGGTCCTGCGCTTATTGGCAGATTTTCTTGCCTCAGAGATTCACCATGTGGGTTGGGGAACAGCCCAGAGACCTTCCCCTCTGGAAGAACCCACAGTCCAGGATAATTGGGAGGTTTGGGGGGAACCCGGGCCCGCCCTCTACTCCGGGTTCCAGCCCAGGGCCCTGTGGACTGCAGCTGTCTATAGTGCCTCCTGTAACAGCTGCATGACAGCTACAACTCCCTAGGCTACTTCCCCATGGCCTCCTCCAAACACCTTCCTTATTCTCACCACAGGACCTTCCTCCTGGTGTCTGATAACGCTTGTGCTCCTCAGTCCTCCAGCAGCACACCCTCTCACACTCAGCTCCTTGCGCCTCTTGCTCCAGCCCTTCACACTCACACCAAAAACTGAAGTGAGCTCCTTTTTAAAACCCAGGTGCCCTGATTAGCCTGCCTTAATTGATTCTAGAAGCTTCTTCTTAATTGGCTCCAGGTGTCCTAATTAGCCTGCCTGCCTTAACTGGTCCTAGCAGGTTCCTGATTCCTCTAGTACAGCCCCTGCTCTGGTCACTCAGGGAACAGAAAACTACTCATCCAGTGACCAGTATATTTGCCCTCTACCAGACTCCTGTACCCCACTGGTCTGGGTCTGTCACAGCATGCAGCAGCACAGGGCAGGAGGCAGCAAGGAACAAACTTCTTATTTGTTAATGGCTTCTCCATTGCTTTCACACACTTAAATTTTAAATAACAACCATTAATAAAACTGTCAAGAGTTTGGGACACAGATCAGCCCTGGGATTTCTCTCACCAGCCCGGTGAGTAACTGCATACTGCAAACATTTCAAAGCACAACTGTTATCTCCATTCCTCTATAACAAAGCCTTGTGGAAAGCCACTCTATTAGGCCTATTCTGAACTCTGTCACTGGCTTGCACAATGACCTTCGGCAAGTCACTTCACCTCTCCGTGCCTCCGTTTCCCATATGTAAACTGTTGATAATGATAGACGTTTTTTTGAGTGCTACTGATAGATTGCACTATATAAGAACTAGGTCTTTTGATTATTATCTAGCCACAGTAGAGTATCAATTGCAAAATGAGGTGAGAACTACAACTGCCCCCGTGACCACTAAGTCTACCAACAAACCTCTCTCTTGCTGTTTAAAAAACTAGGAAATGAAATGGGAAAAAAAAACTTTGTTAAAGCAGCGTTAAGGTGGCCTGGTGAAAGCTCATGCCCTTCAAGAACATCAAATTCAGCAAATCTCAAACTTCTGAAAACCAGGAAATACAGACTTAAGGTAAATGCCAACATAAACTTAACTCTGCCCCCCTGGAGCTGGCAATAGTCACTGGGAAATAAGTGCATTCACTCTAGCTGCATTCACTGTGTTAGGTGTTTCTGTACTGAATGGTGAAGGAATAAGTTGGAGCAACTTGGAAGAGTGGTAATTGTGATATGAGGAGATCTGAGTCTGAGTCCCCCATGTGTGTTCTCAAGGGAAAGAGGTCCATATGTACATTAAGGTTCCAAGGTTCTGCATTATTTCAATACAGAATTGTGTAGGTCGTGTCAGCAACAGGGCACAGGGGCCTTTTGCCATGGGTATTGTCAACAGTGAGGTGGGATATGAGAGCAGTCTGTGGATTTAATGAGGGAGAAGGGAAAGTACAGGGGTAGATGGTATTCTGTGAGTGAGCATGAAGCAGGTGCCAAAGGGTATGAAGTGGTTAAATTTGACCAGTGTGGTATTATGTTGGGGCAGTAGGCTCAGCCTTTGAGCATAGGGCAAGTGCATGTAATGCCTGTGCATTACAGTGAAAAGGCAGAGTGGGAGTGCATGTGTGTTATGGGCATACTGGCATTGCTCAAAAGGGGGCAGTTAAGGTTGTGTGGGTGCTTGTTTGTTTTTAACTTAATTCTGTATTTTCTGATTTTCAGATGTTTGAATTTTGCTGAACTAAAAAAAAAGGGGGGAGGGGGGGCAAATAAAAACCCCAACAAGTACTTGGCAATATCAGATGAAGAAAAACTCATCTCTGGGAGCTATAAAAGGTTTATCATGACATCACTTTATATACGGATCTGCACATAACTATTATAGCAATCACAGGCTCTCTTTGTGAACCCTTATTACTATTTACTTTTGTGGATATTCATAATTAATTATTCCACTGCTATGAACTTGGAATTGAAATAGTTTTAAGATGGAGTCTGCATCCATAACAATGGGGAAGTCCAGCCAAAGGCTGGGTTTTGATTCTTAATCATGACTGATATCCCTGTGATTAGCAAAGAAGCTTGCAATCAACCCAGATAGATTGCATAGTTGCTCCCTTGTTCTTTGCTGTCCACCCTTTTTAGAAGAAAGCGACCTGCCAGACGTGCTCTGCGAGAAGGTAGTTGTCTTTGCAGCAATCACACTAAAATACAAAGTACTGCTAATTACAATACAATCAAAGCACAAGTCCCTGGGCTCACCATCTCAACTACGTACAAATGAGATTTTCTGTTACCATGAACTCCTTCCATTAGCTTATGTCACCTCTCACAGCACCCCATGTGCAAATGTTATAAGAGCACTTTACAGGTTGACAGTTTGAGTTAGCAACTGTGGAGAAAAAAGCTTGACAAGTGTGTGGGAATGTCATGAATATCTCTTGTGTGAGTTTAGCCCCTAATAAAGCCTGGCAGCTTTTACCTGAAAATGTAGATGTCCAAGAAGTGCAAAATTGTCAGATTAAGAGAACCAGCGGCAGCACCCTAACTTCACCAACACAATAAATAGGAGAAAATGCAAGTGGTATGATTAGCTGCAGCAGGGATCCCTCTGCAGGAAGAAATAACCTCATTTGCATACAAAGTAGCTCTGCAGAAGAAAGCTTCTTATTTACAAGGTGTATTTTACATTTCCTTAAGCGTTCAAGGTTTTCCAACCTTGAAATGTGTAAAAATATATGGAGCTAAATTTTCCTTATATCTATTACAGATGCACTGGGAGAGGGGGAGGGGGAAAACGTGAACAATACACAATCATGGCATTTAAGAAGCAGGACATATGCTATGAGGAGAATATAACTATACTATCACAATGCAAAGAAATCCAGTTACAAATAAGTAGGGCCTAAGAAATAAATGGTGCAAGCACACCTCTATGGAAGAAGTATAAGGGCAAAAAGTAATGGTCAGCCAGAAACCCAGCAAGCAAATATGCAGCCATGTGAAGTACATGCAAACCACCAGTAATGGTAGTTATGAGTAAGGCTAGGTTTATGTCATGGAGGTCATGGAAGTCACAGAATCCTCCGATATTCTCTGCTTCAGCCCCAGGGGCTACAGGACTCTGGAGCTGACGGTCAGTGGGGCCCTGGCAGCGTTCCGGCGACAGCAGCGACAAGCAACAGGGGGTAGGGTTACCATATCTCATAAATAAAAAAAGAGGACCCTCCACGGGCCATGGCCCCGCCCATTTCCCCACCCCTAGCCCCGCCCCAACTCCGCCCCTTCCCCACCCTAACTCCGCCCCCTCCCCCCTCCCACTCCCAGCCAGGGGGAAAGGGCTGCCCCAGTGCTACCAGCATCACGGTTTCCCGGGCAGCCCCCAGACCCTGCGCCCCCAGCCGGCGCTTCCCCAGCGCAGCTGGAGCCCGGGAGGGGAAGCGCCCAGCCGGAGGCGCAGGGTCTGGAGGCTGCCCAGCAAACCGTGAAGCCGGTAGCGCTCGGGCTTTGGGCAGCCCCTATGCCTCCGGACCCTGTGCCCCCAGCCGGGCACTTCCCCTCCGGGGCTCTGCGTAACTTACACTGTATAAGTTACACAGAGCCGAAGAGGAGCAGAGCCCCCGCAGCTGGAGGCTCTGTTCCTCTTAGGCTCTGTTTAAGAGCCGGGCTGCCCCAGCGCTACCGGCTTTGGGCAGCCCCCGTGCCTCCGGACCCTGCGCCCGGGAGGGGAAGTGCCCGGCTGGGGGCGCAGGGTCCGGAGGCAAGGGGGCTGCCCGAAGCCGGTAGCTCTCGGGCAGCCGGGTTCTTAAACAGAGCCTCCAGCGGCTGGAGGCTTTGCTCCTCTTTGGCTCTGTGTAACTGACACTGGTTCAGTTACACAGAGCCCTGGCGGCTGGAGGCTCCAGCCGCCCCGGCTCTGTTTAAGAGCCGGGCTGCCCAAGCGCTACCGGCTTCGGGCAGCCCCTGTGCCTCCAGACCCTGCGCCCCCAGCCGGGGACTTCCCGTCCCGGGCTCCGGCAGCGCAGGGTCTCCAGGCACGGGGCTGCCCGAAGCCGGTAGCTCTCGGGCAGCCCGGCTCTTAAACAGAGCCTCCAGCGGCTGGGGCTCTGTGTAACTGACACTGTGTCAGTTACACACAGCCCCGGCGGCTGGAGGCTCCAGCCCCCGCGGCTCTATTTAAGAGCCGGGCTGCCAGAGCGCTACCGGCTTCGGGCAGCCTCCCTGCCTCCAGACCCTGCGCCCCCAGCCGGGCACTTCCCCTCCCGGGCTCCGGTGGCGCAGGGTCTGGAGGCACGGGGCTGCCCGAAGCCGGTAGCGTTCAGGCAGCCCGGCTCTTAAACAGAGCCGCCATTTTCCCGGACATGTTCGGCTTTTTGGCAATTCCCCCCGGACAGGGGTTTGACTGCCGAAAAGCCGGACATGTCCGGGAAAAAGAGGACGTATGGTAACCCTAACAGGGGGGCCCCTGAAAAGTTCCAGCAACAGGTAACAGACTCCTGAGGGGGCCCTCCTCAGGGTTCCAGCAACAGTCTCACAGGAGGAGGAGGACGGACATCTCAGGCGAGTGGCTGGGGTGTCCCGTTTTCTCTTTGGGAAATATGGTCACCCTGCAGCTCCCAGCCGCCATGGGTGGAGGGGGAACCCCACAGCTCACAGACACCACAGTGGTGGGGGAAACCATAGAGCCGCAGCAGCAAAAGTCACAGACAGGTCACGGCTTCTCTGATTTTTTTGTTTATTGCCCGTGACCTGTCCATGACTTTTACTAAAAATAACCATGACAAAATCTTAGCCTTAGCAATGAGACAGTAGCTAAGAAAAGCCTCAGTAATGCTCTCACAACACACGAGAGCAGTCCAATATCTCATCCGCTAAAATAACAACAGGATTTTTGCCTGACACACTATATGCATGCTTGCTGCACATGCTCGACTGCCTTTTGTGCATAAGTAGCTATATATCCTGGCCTTATGGGCAAAATCTGGTGCGGTGGAACAAATGGCTTATTGCCAACTGTGGACCTAGTAAAAAGAGGCACTCTCTTTTCACTGAGCAGAATTCTATAAGAGGAGCTAACTATTAATAACATTTGTATTGAGGTAGCACCTCGCCGTCCTAATCAGTCCCCCTTTATGCTAGGTGCTATACAAAGACATGTTAAGAGGCACTCCATGCCCCCAGCAGCTGCACTGCAATTTACTCAATGCAGGATTCAAACAGTCATAGCTGCTATGGCTACATGTATAAACAGGGCGGCAGTAAACAGCAGTAGGGATTATACCTTTGTGTACAGCATTGGTGAGCCCATAATAGAATACTGCCAGGGCCGACGAGAGGTGGGGGAAGCCGGTACAAATTACCGGGGCCCGGCTTCCCCCCGGCTCTCGTCGCCTTACCGGGGCCTGGCGTCCGGAAGGGGGCCAGGCTTTCTCCCCCTCCATCAGCTCTGTTTAGCCAGTCTGCCCTTGTTGGGGGGCCCGAAAAATTTTTTCACCAGGGTCTGAACCCACTCTCAGCGGCCCTGAATACTGCATATAGTTCTGGTATCCACATTTAAAAAAAAAAAAAAAAAAAAAAAAAAAGGATAGTGAAAACTTGGAGAGGTTGTAGAGAAGAGCCACAAAAATAATTCAAGGATTGAAAAAAATGCCTTGTACCAAAAGACTTAAGGAGCTCAAGCTGTTTACCTTGCATAAAAGAGTGAGAGGTGATTTGAGTTCAATAGGTAAGTACCTTCATGAAGAGAAAAATCCAGATACTGAAGTGCTTTCATCTAGCAGAGAAAGGCATAACAAGAACCAATGGCTTGAATTTAAAACCAGACAAAATTTAAATTAGAAATAAGGCACTTTTTAAAAAAAAATAGTGAGGGTGATTAACCACTGAAACAACTACTAAGGGAAGTAGAGGATTCTCTTGATACCTTCCAGTCAAGATGGAGGTCTTTCTGGAAGATACACTTTAATCAAGACACAAGTTATTGGGCTCAATATGGGGTAAGTGGGTGAATGCATAAATGTTTGCAGGATCAGGAGCCAAGCATATATATTATATTTTTGGAATTTTCATGTATGGAAACACTTATAGCTGTATATTTCAGTATTTGGCATGTCATGGTGGCTATGTTTCATTATTCAGTATAAAGGAACAGTATACAAAAATGGAACAAGCTACTTCTTTGTAGAGTTAATAGAAATCCAGTTGTCCTTTGCTATTTGCAAAACAATCTTACACTGGAAGAAAGTACTTTAAACCACTGAACAATATTTAGAGTAGCCTTTTGCTCTATTTTAGGAAAAATAACATTGAAATATATTTGCCTTTTTATTATATGGAGAAATGAGTATGCACCAATGAATTGGTTCATCACCTATTAAAATACATAATCATGGTTTTAAAAGCTTCCTGGGTTTCTTTTTTCATGGACGTGTAGGCTTTTTCAGTACAGATAGGCTGATTAACAATTTGGAGTTAGCAGCTTCATGTGTTGGCTTAAAAAAGAAAGAGCTCCATTAAGTCTTATACAGAAACTGAATGTGCATTAAATAGACAATAGAAGATCCCAAAACCTTTTATCTGACACCCTGCTGGATGGAATTTTTTTAAATAAATATCCAACAACAGTGAATATCTTTGAACTTCTTTAGTTAACAGACCTTACAGACCTCCTACAGTTCAGCAATAAATATGCTTCAAGAAATCAGTGTATCACTTCATAAAATTTAATCATGTCACAACTGCTTTTGTTATTCAGGACTTCATAGAAGAGTGAATGCTACTCGAGACTAACATCATGCATTAATAGTTCCTTTCTTTCTTGTGTAAGTAATCACAGAATCTTTTTTCCCCCACCTGTAGGTGCTTCCAGTAGACTGCTGAGTAAAGTTAAAGCATCAAGTTCAGCATAGCCTCCGACCCAGTTTGCCTAGCTCCAGCTTTTTAAACAAAAACTGCTGTGATTCATGAACCATGGCCGGATGGCCGACTATTCTTTTCACTTAAATTCTAGATTCACATTAATGTATCTGCATTTCTTTGAAATATAAGCCTACCAGAGGCACCAACATGCTGAGATGTAAGTCACATCTTATCAATGCCTAATACAGGATATGCAGTATCTGACAGCCAGCATCCACCCACCCCAAATCTGTCTAGTTTGACGATTTCATTTGCACAGATAAACTTTTTCGATGACTACCCCCACTCCTTGGTAGATTACTTTCTCCTTGATACTGCATCAGGGAAAACTATATGGATCTTTTTTTTTAAATCGTTTGTTTCATTTAAGAAGACTGGAAAAAGACTTCCAAAATTAAACATGAATCAAAATGAATCTTTGGGAAAAAACCTGTGAAATTTTCCCCTTCATTCCAGCATCCTTAAAAAGGGTACTTCTAACACAGAGCAAAGAGAAGTGCTCTTCGTTTGGCTAATGCTTTTGTAGCAAAAGCAAACACTGTAAAACTTAACATTACCAGCATGATAGGAGACCAACGCTTGACAAATGTGATGTTTTCATGTCTGCACGCAATTTTCTCTAGTATGCTAAAAGTCAATCCCAAATGCATTGAAAATATTACTCCATTCTTTATTATTGTTTTAAATAGTCTGAATATTTATATTTACATATTGAGAAAAATCTTACTAGTATTTAATTCAGTGAGAGTACTCATGTGCAAAGTTACTCTCATGGATCAGTGTTTGAAGGATTAGAGGCATATAGCTATATGTACAAACATATGCATAGATGTCTGAAAGTACTGCTTCAAAATAATTAAGCTCCATTTGGGCAATATTTTCAACTGGAATAAATTTGGCAGCTCCACTGATATCAAGTTAATAATTCATTAAGTCAGTGGAGCTACACTGATTTACACCAGCTAAGGATCTGGCCCACTTGTGCTTTATTTGTATTTATATCTCCAGTAAGGATTTTCTCAGTGTGTCGTCTTTCTCCTGACTCCAAAAACAAGTCTGAAAAATCTAACTGGGGGTAGGAACTTTAGCTCTGTGTCTGTTCTTTTCTCATTAATGTGAAAATTATCTGTTTCATCAGCAATCTGAATTTAGCATTGGTGACATAGCATGCCTACCTATCTCTGAAATGGAGGGTGTTCCTGAATCACTAATGCTAGTTCTTGTTCATGGGGGGAAAAGCACTGATTTTCCATATTCTAATCGAAGTACACACCTTTAAAATGACTCTCTTTTCCTCCCAATAAATAATTTTGCCCAAAGATTAATCAGCTTTAAAATAAAGTTAATTATTACAATTCAATGAGAATTCACTGACACTCTCTTAAAGATACTGACAAAAATAATTAAAATGTCATATACCGAGAAACGGCTAGAGAACTGAGCACGGCACTGAGCTCCAGGAGCTCCTGAATTCTTTATATTCAGCCCTCCATGCTCCCACATACATACTCTGCCTCCAGCATGTTGTTTTTAACATCGACTTTCCTCCTGTGCATTCAAGTCCACTCACTGCAACCTCTATAACACAATCTTTTCATCTGAAAACTGATAATCAATTTTAATGCATATCAAATTAATATTTGTAGAGTGCTTTGAATATATCTTGTACATTTTAAATAGCATCATCTACCAAATGCTAAAGCACTTTAAACACTCATTCATGTTTTAACCCTTGACTCACTTTGGAGTTAGCAAAGTATTTCCATTTCACCTATGAGTAAACTGAGGCACAGAGAGATGAAGTACCTGGCACGAGGTCAACCAGCAAGTCTGTAGCAGAGCTGTGGACACAACCCCAGTCATGGGCCTCATCAACAAGATAGTCCTTTTTTACCCATGAAGCCATATAGAATGCTACATATTATGGTCTAAAGCACAGAAAGGGCCTCATTCCCATATCAGATGGGAAAATGTTTTATCTTGAATAAGGACTCCTATAAACAAATCAACTTTAGAGAGAGCTCAGTGTTTGGGGGCTTTCCTGATTAAACTGTGATCAGAGTTAATATGAATGGAAGTTATAGACCTAAATCTCCATGCATCAAGATGAGAAAAAAAAATGTCTTGTTGTTTTTCCTTTTATAGGCGTCTATAACGTAAAGTATCTCAGAAGAAATGATATTTCTTTGATAACAAGATCAAGTTGCTTTCCGTGTCAGATCTGTCCTACAGAGAAAAGACAGAAACGACAACTCTTTATTCCATTCTGGAGGTAAACCTTGTTGAAATGTGACTAAGGGAAGCTTACACTGCTGTGCACACTGCAGCAGTTACAGCAGCAAAATTACATTACTTTCCCTTTTTGCTGGAACCTCTGTCAGTTTTGTTGCTAATAATGTGTATTTTACAGGCTGTTTTCTTTTCCTCTGAAGAATGCTCCTTGAAGGAAATTTCATAGTGGATGAGGCTTTAACCCTTTCATTCCAGCACTTTAGATAATGTTTGCTGCTGCTGATCTCCTATTTAAGCGTTGCAGTATGTTGGAGGTAGCCACTCCTATCAGCAGCTGACCCTTTCAAATCTTCTTCCACATCCCAGTTCATCCCTGCAGTCCTGCCTCAACTACCCACCACCTGCTATCGGTCAGTCTTTTCTGTACAGTCCCACTCTGCATACTCCATCTGACCCTCCCCTGAACTTCTTCCCTACCTGATACTTAACGCTCACATACCCTGTCTCCAGGCTGCTCCTACGGTAATCCCAGTTTTGTGACTATTGCTCCAATCAGCCTCCCCATTAACTCCACACAATCTTTCCCTCTTTGTTCTGGGACTACAGCACCTCCTGCTCCAATCAGTTCTAACCCCTACTTGCTCTGTTCACCTCCTTTTCCATTATCCCTCCTACTTTCCCCCACATCCCACCTCCTCCACTCCCATCAACAGCAAGTTGGAGTAGCACTGGTCATGTTTGCAAGCTCTTAAAGATAATCGTGTTTAAACAGGGACTTGATGATCCTTACCTTTCTGTTCTCTCTTCCTACTTGGTATCACAGTGAACTCATAATACTAGTTCTGAGATGACAGTGATTTCCCCCCAAAATATTTCCTAATCCTTAAAATTGAGATCATTTAAGGTTAGAGTTACTAGGTCAAACTGGTGGGGATAGTTTTTTGTAAAACATAATGCATCAAGAAAATGCTAGAAGACTTTTTGTACAAATGCAAGCCTCTGGATTTTTATGACTGTCAAAACTGATGTCTGATGTCCCCATAAACATTCCCAAATAATCTATGGCAGAGCATCACATAGGAGTAATTTTAGGTGGATTAGCTGAGTGCTGATATACTTTGAGAGGTCAAAACCAATCTTAAATACACCATCAAAATCAAAATTCGATTGTTTAGAGACTTCTGTTTCCATGTACTTACTACTTCGAAAGAAGCTGGACATGTGGGAGTAACTCAAGGACATATCTGAATAAAAGCAATGACAGTCTTCCTCATTACCCAAGACATCAAAAATTAGACCATACAGAGCAGCAGTAATATGTTGTAATGAACAATCTTCCATTGGTAATGGATTGATTAGATTATATAAAATGGTTTTTTCCATCCCTAATTTTTAAGATTCTGTGGCTGGCTTTTTATACAAACAGTAACTTTAATATGGGAGAAAACTTGGGGAATAAACTCCATGTTATTACATGAATTAATTCATGACATGAAGTATTTAATTCTCAGTTCCCTCCCTCCAGTACCAGTGCTCATTGGCTGAAAATCACTCCTCTGTTGAATTGTAATCACAAGCCTACTGTTCGCTCAATTCCGAGACTCACCAAATTACATGACGTAAATGTATCATGTATTATGACATAAATTACATATGACATAAATAAGCAAAGTGAAAACTTCTCAAAAGTACACCCACCGAACAAAACATTTTTCTTTCTATATCACAAGTTAATTTCAGAAAGTTTCCCTGTGTCCTAAATCTTGGCATATTCTGACCTTTAAAGTATGTGTTAATTTCACAAGAGATTATTTTAAAAAAAAAAAAAAGTTACTGTTACCTAGAAAAACATGATTATTCAAAAGAAGTTTAGCATTCCCAGGTATATCATATCTGAAAGGATTTCACCCACAAACAGGATTTATATAAATGTAACTTTTATAAGTATTTTGATAGGTTTTATATATTTGTAGTTGAGGCAGTAAGAACCAAAGTTTGTTCTGATGTCCCACCCCTTTCTTAACCATCCTGGTAGAGGTCATCATTAATGTGTCGTCTAACCTGAATGGCCTTTCCCAAACCCACTCTTCATGGGTATATCTGTAGCAACACCAGGGTGCATGAATACTCATCTGTAAAGTGACTACCGCACTTTTGGTTCTATATAAATATAACATCTTATTCTGAACGACATTCCTTTCAGGTCTTGCAAGTGACAAGAGACTAGTTTTCCACTGAAAAATGCTTCTTGACACTCCTACTTTGGATTCAGCTAGCTCTGCAGAGAGCCAGAGACCAGGCAGAACTAGCAGAATTAAGAATGCAAGCAACTCCTGCTCCACCAAATGAGCCAATAGTGTTTGAGTTGCTGTCCCCGCCTAAGTTCTTTTTACTGCAGCACAGGAAAGGAAAATGGATCTTATGGGTAAGAAGAAAATAGATCTGTCACGGAGTGGGGGAAGTCAGGGCCCTGCACCCCTCTTCCTGTGATTCACCGTGACTCTCAGCCAGCCAGTAAAACAGAAGGTTTATTAGATGACAGGAACACAGTCCCAAGCAGAGCGTGTAGGTACAACCAGGACCACTCCGTTAAGTCCTTCTTGGGGGGGAGCAGGGAGGTTAGGGAGCTTAGACCCCAGCTTTGGGGTTCCCTGCGTTTAACCACCCAGCCCAAGACTGAACACAAAACCCCCTCTAGCCGTCTCTCTCTCCCTTCCCCCAGCCCCTCCCCTCCCTTTGTCCAGTTTCCCGGGCAAAGATGTCACCTGGCACCACCCCCTTCCTGGCTCAGGTTACAAGCTCAGGTAACTCTCAAGTAAAATCATCCCCTGCTATCCCATCCCCAATGCAGACAGTCCCAGTAAAACTACACGACATTCCCAAGTCAATCCACCCCGCTCCCTACTGCGTCACAATATCTATGTTGCTTTCAATCTGTAACCATGCCGAAAGAGACTGCACTGTGGCCAGGTTCTTCATTACCTTCCATGGAAACTGAGAATAAGGCTATGCAAGTGCCATCCACAATCACATGAGGTAGGGGAGGTGGAAAGAACAATATGACCTCTGATCAAAAGATAAAAAGAAGTAAATGGTTTCCCGTTCACACAGGTTGAACAACCCAGCAAGATAATTTCCATCACATTTAGCATTGCTATGAGCGCAACCAAAGGAAGAAGCTAACTAAATTAGCAACTCCACATACAAGACTAGGACAACTTTAAACTTTCATAAAACCAACACAGACCATAATATATATGTGAATAATCTAACCTAGATGATGCTATAAAATCAGGGAAGATTAGAATATTGTTTAATTTGAATGATAAACTCCTACATTATATCTCCAATGAATTATCTCTTAATTACCTCCCAACTACTCTTTTATAGAAGTCACCAATTACTGCTTTCGTAGTTTGTGATTACTTGGCTATATTAGTGTCAGAAGTACTGTTCAAAAAGTAACTGTCAAAATAGCATCAGCTATTAGTCCACCTTCCAAGATAAACGACAGCAGCAGCCCTTTGTCCACGTCCCAGAATCAAAGCAAAATGAGTGCATTACACATCCTCTAGAGCACAACTGTCATCCAAATCATTCTATTTCTTTATTAGGAATTGATTTGTGATAAGATCTTTTGATAACTGGATTCTTCCAATTAAA
This sequence comes from Chrysemys picta bellii, assembly GCF_011386835.1. Taxonomy (NCBI): domain Eukaryota; kingdom Metazoa; phylum Chordata; order Testudines; family Emydidae; genus Chrysemys; species Chrysemys picta. Next base: position 23,782,979 of record NC_088795.1, read on the forward strand.
ATATCTTGTTTACTTTGTCACACGAAGACCTGTAATATATTTAAGATGGAAGAGTGCTTAGTGAAATAAGAATATTTATTATTTGTGTTCCAGTAACAGTCCCCAATTATAGATCAGGATCACATTCTGCTAGCAGCTGTACAAATAAAACAAAAAGAAGGTCGCTGCCCCCAAAAGTACTTTTAATGCTCCCAGAGCAAAGATTCTCTTTGTATAACTTGCTCAGATAGTTGATCAAAAATGTTAGATTTTTAAAAGATAGACTAAGCGCAAAAGAAGTTCAGGTCATACCAAAATTAGATGCTGATGTCTGCTTAGTCTTGCTATATAGAAAGACAGCCTATTCCAGGGAAAGGCTGGCTTGTTGGCCAAAGGAGAACAAATTACATTGTGCCAGTGAGTTGTGGAGTTTCTCTGGGGCTGGAGAACTTATCTAAGTGATCATGCCATCTCCTGTCCCTACTCTGGGGGGGACTGGGAATGGCTGAGCCATTACAAACATTGACTATCTCCCCTTGTAAGTACTCTCACACTTCTTATCACACTGTCTGTACTCCGCTAGCTTGATTATCACTTCAAAAGTGTTTTTTTTTTTTTTTTTTTTTTTCCTCTTAATTAATTGGCCTCTCAGAGTTGGTAAGACAACTCCCACCTGTTTATGATCTCTGTATGTGTGTATATATATCTCCTCATTATATGTTCCATTCTATATGCATCCGAAGAAGTGGGCTGTAGTCCACGAAAGCTTATGCTCTAATAAATTTGTTAGTCTCTAAGGTGCCACAAGTACTCCTGTTCTTCTTTTTGCGGATACAGACTAACACGGCTGTTACTCTGAAACTTGTCCCTACTCTGTCACCCACTGGGGCTATGCAGCCTACAGGACTTACTCCATCCCTACAACATGAGACACCATTTTGTGGTGCTCTAAGAAAGATTAGAACGGGGACATGTAATTTTCAAAAGTCACCTGTATGCGTTGATGGGAGGCACCTATTCCACACCCGAAACCAATTACAATGGTGATGGGAGGCCTCCTATCCCCAGTGGTAGAGGCAAGGAAGGATGGCTTCAACCCCACCTCTTGTAGCTGGGAGGGGACTAGTCCAGTCAGTGGGGAGTTTCCTGATCTCTCCACCCTCCCCTACTCCTGTGGTTTGGTAGCAACTGAAGGTGTAAACCTTATCTCATTACGATCTCCTTTGCAGCTTGACTAAGCTCTGTAATGGAGAAGTGTTGACTTTAAATAGCCAGCAAACACCCCCCACCATCCCACACTCTCACTAGGGCAGCTAGCATCACAGAGGACTATTCTACATAGCAGTCTCCAAGACACCAGTTAAGATACCAGCTTTAATAAAAATTCACCACATGGTGACTGTCTCCGTTTCAGGGTAAATGCACCTGTATTCTCCATCCTTGGTCCACTTCAGGAGTATCCAGTCGGTTCTCAGGACTCCAGCCATCACCTGTCTCTGGGTAGGGACCCTCATCCTACTCCCTTCTGACAGGGGTTTAAGGCTGCATAGCCCCCGCCATACACTGATATCCCCAGTAAGCCAGCCTGCCTAGCAACCAGCACCTGTGAGTTGCTTTCTCTCCTAAGACAATGACTGTTTTTCACCAGCAGTTAAAAGTTACCACACAGCTCTTTCTAAAGCAAGCATAATAATTCTTAAGGCAAAAAAGGTATGAAATAGTTATCCTTATATCTGGATTTCAGAACAAAATGTCATTTCCCATTTGAAAATGCAATTTAGAAATGTGGCTGAAGTTGATTCACCATCCACATTTTTAAGAAAATTGTGATAAATTTGAAAAATTAAATCCAGAGTACAAACAATGGTTTTTCATTTTCACACATTATTATGCATGTGTCTTTTATGGATGTTTGAAGAACATCAGGGCATAAGCATTAAATCATATGTAAATTAATTTCTCTTAGCTACTTGATCTCGGGAATGAGTTCAAAGTGTATAACAGCTGCAATCTGACTTTTGACAACTTCTTAATATGTTAAGAAATTTATACTACATTACAGACATTTGTTTCCTACAGGGTATTTAGCTGAAAAGCTTCTAGTTAACTTGACCTAAAAATCAGAGGCACATTAAATGCTTAAATCCCAGTCCACTGTTTGTACTATTTTTATGCTAACAGTATCTGAAAGGCAGTGTTCCCTGTGCTGAATTAAGTAAATGAGGTCTAAAGTGCTGCTTACCTACAAGCACTGAGTTATTTCCAATCCGATAACACTGTTCAGCCTTTGTAACAAAGCAGTCCTGACAGTTCTTGTTTTAAGTGGCATTCATAGTTTCCTCCCACAAAAGGACAAGATGCCAAACTCAGTGCAAATGGAGAAATTATGTCAGTGCTAGACTAGCCATAAACAAACCCTGTCAAGTCCACTCCACATGAAAGGTGAACTGCAGCCTTATTGGGTAAGTCTACAGAGCCTGCAGAAGCGAGCCTCTCAGCCCAGGTCAACAGACTCAGGCTAGCGGGACTCACACTCTAAAAATAGCTGTTTAGAAAGTGCTTTGAATTTGCAGCTTCAGAGCCCAAGCTACAACTTTATGTACAGTGTATGAACATGTAGATAGAGTAGAGGTAACATACAGGTGTTAAAGATAGACCATAATCATTCAGATAACTATGGGTGTCTCTACCACAAGGATGTTCAGAGGCTGCTAAGGGAATATGGATATTTTTCTCATGTTTCCTCTGCCACGGATAATAATATGGTTTTCATAGTTTTGGGGTAGCCTCTGAGGCCTTAACCCAGGAATGGGCAAACTACAGCCCGCGGGCCGAATCTGACCCGTGAGCCATTTTAAGATGGCCCGCGAGCTGCACCACGTGGCTCGGTCCCGCTCCAGCGCTTCAACCGGGGCGCAGGGTCGGGGCCGCACCACACAGCTCCCAGAAGCCATGGCATGACCCCGCTCCGGCTCCTACGTGCTCCAATGGGAGCTGCAGGGACAGTGCCTGCAGATGGGGCAGCATGCAGAGCCGCTTGTCTGCGCCTCCGCATAGGAGCTGGAGAAGGGACATGCCACTGCTGCCGGGAGCTGCTTGAGGTAAGCGCCGCTCGGAGCCTGCACCCGAGCTTCTCCCCACGCCCCAACCCCCTGCCTCAGCCCTGATCCCCCCCGCTCTCCAAACCCCTCGATCCCAGCCTAGAGCACCCTCCTGCACCCCAAACACCTCATCTGGAGCCCCACCCCAGAGCCTGCACCCCCACCCGCTCCTCAACCCCAATTTTGTGAGCATTCATGGCCCACCATACAATTTCTATTCTATTCCCCGATGTGGGCCTCGGGCCAAAAATTTTGCCCACCCCTGTCTTAACCACTCAGTAGCCTCCAAGACCTGATCCAAAAGAGCTCAGCTCGACCCTGAACCTGTCACTGAGATCTCTATATAGGGACACAATCAAACTACACTTGAGTCAATCAGGCTTAAGCATAGGAGGTGGGTACAGGGGATACCCCACATCCAAAGTCATACAGGAAATCTCTTCCTTTATATACACATTACATTGCATTTACTGTACATTGTTTCACACGTGTTTTGGGACTGACTTGGTTACTTTGTAGGAACAAATCCTTGTATTGCATGCTCTGTCCACACACTGCCCATGTACCACTTACTCTTGACCTCATCTTTACCATCTCAACTTATCCACTTTTATCATTTCCCTTGGTGTTCCCCCTTTATCTTAGGCTAGGTCTACACTACCCGCCTGAATCGGTGGGTAGAAATTGATCTCTCGGGGATCGAATTATTGCGTCTCGTCGGGACGCGACAATCGATCCCCGAATCGACGCTCTTACTCCACCAGCGGAAGTGGGAGTAAGCGCCGTCGACGGGGAGCCGCGGAGGTCGATTTTGCCGCCGTCCTCACAGCGGGGTAAGTCGGCTCCAATAGGTCGAATTCAGCTACGCTATTCGCGCAGCTGAATTTGCATATCTTAAATCGACCCCCCCCCCCCCCCCGTAGCGAAGACCTGCCCTTAGCTAGTACAGACATTCTATTTCCAACATGCTGATCCACTTCTGTCTCTAATGCTGTGTCCCAAGATGTGAGGCCTCACCCATATTCTAATTACTCATGTCATGCCAGGCTTACAATATTATTCTAGAAGTACCTGAAAAAGTTAACTATTTTCTACTGCTGGAGGTGGTGCTGGATGGACAGCCCTGACCACCAGAATCTTCTATGTATCCATTCAGCCCTGGCTTCTCTGATCAGGATCTTGAAAAAAGGGGCCATTTAATGCCATAAGACAGTAATTGTAAACGTGCAGCACTGCATGGAAAGAGAGGCAGTGTGTAAGGTAGGATGGTCCAAAGTCATTTAAGGCTCTATAAGTCTAAAGCAACACCTTAAGCTCCTCTCAGAAGCCAAGAGGCAATCAGTGTAGCTCAAGATGTACTGGTGTCATGCTTTGGTTTAATATCCAGAATTGCCCTTTGTGCTTATTATTTTTTAAATATAGGCATAATATAACATGCCTTCCACTTCAAACAGTTCATTTTGCTGACCAATGCTATCTGGTCTTAGTGACTATTTAAATCAGTGTTTCAACACCATTGCTCCTGACAACTACATTTCTGAGGATACCTCATCTTTATTACCAGCAAAGAGCAAATCGGGGATAGCTATCTTTACCATTACCTTCTGTAGTGAGGACCAATGCAAAGAAGTGATTTTGCTTCTCTGTAACATTCTTATTCACCTTAATGGTTACCTTTAATTCCAAATATTCCAGCAGATCCAGTCATTTTATCACAGACTTCAGTCTTCTGGTATGCTAAGAACTTTTTTTTTATTTATTTTTTGTTTTGGCTATTTGCTTTTCAAAATCTCTCTTAACCATTTTAATTTCCATCTGCCATCGTTTATGTTCCTTTCTGTTGGCTTTAGATGGGCTGATTTTGTGCTCTGCTCTTCAACAATGTTACGGATTTGGAGAGGGGGCATATCTTCGAAGTATATTTTAATAAATTCCATGATAAGACTAATTCTTTTAACTAATTATCTGATGGCTAATTTTTTTTCTAACTTGATTACTCATTTTTTATAAAAATCACCCTTCCCAAATTTTAGTTTCCCGGAAAAGATTTTGGTATAATCCTTCCCAAGATGATGTGGAATTCAATTACATCATGGGTTTTTAGGCTACAAACTTCAAGGGGCAGGACCATTTCTTCATGCACATATGTACAGTGACTAGAACAATAGAACTTGATCCTGACTGGGACCCTGGGGTGCATGATTTCCCGTTACAAAAGCCGTGTTGACTCTTCCCCAACATACCACGTTCATCTATGTGTCTGGTAAATCTGTTCTTAACTATAGTATCAACCAATTTGCCTGGTACCGAAGTTAGACTTACCAGACTATAATTGCCAGGATCGCTTCTGGAGCCTTTTAAAAAAAACAGTGTTACATTAGCTGTCCTCCAGTCATTTGGTACAGAGGCTGATTTAAGCGATAGGTTACATACCACAGTTAGTACCGGGTAGTTCTGCAATTTCTACTTCGGATTTATATTCACACATATTCTCTACTCCAGGGCTCTCTCCACTCTACAACTCAACCTAAATCATTTATCCCTTATTTCAGCTTGCTACTGTTTTCAGCCTTGTTTTAATCTAGCACATTGCTGAATATTCATCTTTTCTCACGAGCAGAGGTTCTGTAGCAATACACAGCTCCTTGTTTTAAATTGCACCAGTACCCAGTGTGCTCACTGAAAAGCTTCTGTCATGTTGCACTGGCTCATCAACATTAAAAGCTTCCAAAAGTAAATGTCTTGTCCTTCAATTTAAAATATTATGCACTATTAACTATGTATTAGTAAATTCACCGTTTCTAATTCAGTATTATATATATGTCGGGTGGGGGAGAGTACTAAAATGGTGTGATATTGACATCTTGTGGCATAAGTAAGTCACTACATGAATCAATGTTGCAAAAATAATTCTTATTCAAAACTGAGATTAAAAATATAAGTTTTATAATAGCCTGAGAGGTCAAGTTAAAACTTCTGGTGTAGTACAGTTCATTATTTCAATCACAGAATAATTTAAATATTTGCATAAAATGAACTGTTTTGAAATAGTCTTATTGTCTTTTCCTTTACAGAGAAAAAAAAAATCTATTCTTTTACTATCCTACATTTTAATGCATTCTACCCTCGGGAGGAGCAGTAAGGCAGGAGGGGGGAAAGGAAGGGTGAAGGTGCACATGCCTACAATGTTCAAGACACCCAGATGTCCAAATTTGTAGCCAGAGTCCTTTAGAAAGGCTTTGATATTTGTGCAAGAATAAATTTGATCAGCTAGTTGTCTAGAAAAAACACTTTCCAAGAGGTAACTTTGTAAACCTTCGTCCACGTAGCTACTTTTACCTTTTCTTCATATTCTCTGAAAATCTAGCATCTCATCCATTCTTGTGGCTCCTAGCCACCCAGCAGAGTAACACAAAATTGTCATTTACCGACAACAACAAAAAGGGCCTTGAAGGGCTTCCTTTCTATTGTGTGGAAAGGGTCTCCTACTAGCTACAAAGCTTCTTCAACTTCTATATGATGCCAAGAAATTGCTATCGTAGTGATCATTTGACTCCACAGAGGAGACTGGAAAAGCAATGGTGCCATCATCAGGGAAGCATAGGCACTTTCACAGGGACTTAAAATTAGTGATATTTCTTTTCAAATCTATTTCTCCTTATTGGAATTTTCTCACTGCTTATTAATGTTTGCTGAAAGAAATCCAAAGTGTCACAATATGAAATTGTGATTTTCTTTGTTACTTCACAGGAGCGAGGAGAGGCCTGTAACTGTTCATTGATATTTGTAAAATACTTTGGGATTCCTCAATAGAAGGGGAGAGGATATTTAATTATTTTAACACAACTCTGTTTAATAATATTCATTTCTGGAACTTTTTGCCCCTCTCCTTTACTTGGAAAATATTAACTATTAAGATTAATTCTCTGTTGACATTCTTTGAACTGAGTGTTAACCACTTGTGACAGATATTCTGAAGAGCTCTTTCTTGGATTTTAATGCTCAGCTGCGTATTACTGTGAACATGCACATGTGACGTTGCACTCCGTAATGCTTTATGGAAATATGCTTATGAATGTAAATGACATAACTGGAATATGTTTTATGCTACATATGCCATGTAACATATCTCTGCAAAGGTTATGATCTACTGAATATATTCATCCTATTTGTATGCATATATCGTTTTTGTATTCGAAATTATGAATATTGGCTGTGTACTTGTTTGATTTTTAAGTAGCCTTATTAAGGCATTTGGGCAGCTTCTTTAGAAAGGAATTTGCAAGTTAAGTGCCCAATCAAGAAACACTTAATGGACAATGGATCTTGGAAGGCTCCAATCCACATAAGAAGTCTACTTGAGGACGTTCAAGGTAGCATGTGAACAACGCATGTGAACAACGGCTGTAAGTTATGAGTTATACATGGACATGTGACTTGCCCATGTGACTCCAAAACTCCATCTTGTAGCTGGAATTCTACACGGGGGGTGGGGGAGAAGGAGGGGTGTCCACCCACAAGAGAAAGTCTATTTAAACCCCTGGGAGACCCCTCCATTTGGTCTTCAGCTGGCTCAAGAGATAGCCTCTCCACCTCCAAAGGATACCTAAAAGAAACTGGAACAAAGGATAGTAACTCTGGGGATATGAGTGATTGCTGGACCCAGACTAGAAGGAGGCTAATATGTAAAAGAGGCTTATTGGGACATCTCTGAGGGTGAGATTTTATCTGTATTCAGCTTCTTACTGTATTAGGTTTAGACTTGCGTGTTTTATTGTATTTTGCTTGGTAATTCACTTTGTTCTTTCTGTTATTACTTGGAAACACTTAAACCCTACTTTTTTATTTAATAACATCACTTCTTACTTATTAATTAACCCACTTCTTACTTATTAATTAACTGGGGGGGAGGGAGGCAAACAGCTGTGCATCTCTCTCTATCAGTGTTATAGAAATCAAACAATTTAGGAGTTCTTATATCCTGTATAAGCCTTATACAAGGTAAAACAGATTTATTTGGGGTTTGGATCCCATTAGGAGCTGGGCATCTGATGTTAGAGACAGGAACACTTCTTAAGCTGCTTTCAGTTAAGGCTGCAGTTTGTGGGACGTGGTTCAGACCCAGGTCTGGCAAGCGTGTCTGGCACAACCAGGCAGGGTTCTGGAGTCCCAAGCTGGCAGGGAAAGCAGGGTCAGAAGTAGTCAAGGCACATCAGTTGGCAGCCCCAAGGGGGTTTCTGTGATCCAACCCGTCACAACAAGTTTCTTGGATACCCCACCCTTTTTTTTCTTCTTCAAGTCTTTTCTCATTTTTTTATATTCAGGCTTTTTAGCCTATATATAAACATTCTGAGGCAGCTAAAAAGCCTGAATATTATATTTTATATATGATATTATAGCTAATGTTTGTGTTACTATATAATGACTGCTAAGCATTAAGTACAGGGGATTTTCACGTTATGGTATTCTGCCTTCAGTGCATAAAACCACTCTACAACTGATCTGAATGCACTGGATATATGATTGTAGTAAATGAACAGAGAATGATCACTAATCAATTTGGAGATCATCTTGCTAGAGTAAATACAAAAAGATTTGAATTTCCGATTCAAATAAAAAAAATGCAACAACAAACAAAATCCCACTTATTGTTTAGGGAGAGGACGATAAGATGTTGCCACCCACATAGTGACATGGCTAAGAATAAGACTCAAGTGAAACCTCACATTCAGACATCCGCAACCAGCCAACTACGTAACTGAAAAGAAGATCTGTTTAATGACTTGGTCCTGATCCTGCAAATCATTATGCACATGCTTAATTTTACTCACTTGCACACTTCCACTTCAATGAGAGGACAGTTAAGCATGTCCCTAGGTGTTTGAAGGACTGGCTCTATAGTTAGTAAGCTCTTTAGTTTGTCTGTAAAGCACTTGGCACACTTATCGTGATGTATAAAAACATTTTCAATTTAAGAATATCCTGTTTTTTATACATCTGATTTATTTGTTGCTTTTTTGAATGCAAACTACCCGGGATAAGTGACAGACATGCTGTAGCTATTCTCTTTAATTACAGAGAAATCTCTTCAGCTATCTAGCCATTCAGCACTCTACTATGTTTCTCTGGGTGTAGTATTTCACTGGTGTGCATTAGTAGCGTTTTCCTGTAGATTTAGGTTTTGCATTTCTATATCAGATCATTTGTACAAACTGACAACATCCTAGAAAGGATAATAGGGAGACATGCAGAAAATATTTGGCTTTATTGTTGTTGTTGATTTGCCTCGTGCTCTTTCAGATGCTATGAAATAAATTAAATAATAATGAATCAAAACAGTTGGTGAATGCTACAGAGGAGAAAAAAACCGCACACATACACACTGAAAAGTTCTTGATGTTCTTGTAGGTCAAGTTTAGCTAATAAATGTTGCATAGGCTATACAAAGCGTGTGTAGAGGCAAGCATTCATGTGAGAGTCAGATAACCCAACCGTTCTTTCTATTTTCTCTGTCAAGCACTCAAGACGACCCCAGCCAGGCACATACAAAACAGAAAATCTTAAGCTGTGCAGAGGTCATCAGCAAATAAGGTTACCTTCAATGCTGACATAGCGCGCAATTGTTCCCTCATTTTGAAATGGCAAATTCAGTTTGCTAGCCAGATGGAGCAGACTGTGACACTGTACCGGTCTTTGGGTGCCCCCAGGTGGAGTGCCTAAAAATCGGCATTACCTTCTGTCTCAGCAATATCTGTAGGAGTCCTGCTGAGACAGACAATCCTCTGTTGTTCCAGAAGTTAATTATCAAACAGGGCTCAGGGTCAGCTCTGGGAGACACTCCCAGCTGGAGGTTAATTTAGTTCATCTCAGAAGGAAAAGAATCAAGGGGGTTGGGTTAGCCAGAAGCCAGAAAGCTGTGGGGAATCACAGAAGTTGCCCTTGATGGTCTGGTCTATTTGTTGCATTTTTGACATTACAGTTTGTAAACTATGTGGAAGGAACGTGCAGCTAGAGAGCCCTTTTACATGTCGGTAGGGTGACCAGATGTCCCGATTTTATAGGGACAGTCCCGATTTTTGGGTCTTTTTCTTATATAGACTCCTATTACCCCCCGCTCTCTGTCCCGATTTTTCACACTTGCTGTCTGGTCACCCTACATGTCGGTGTCAATCTGGATTAATCCACAGCCCTGCAAAAAACCCTACCTTCAAAGGGTGATTGTGTTCAATCCTGATAGTCTGGTAATCTTTGTAGACATCCCAACTGGGACCCTAACTCTAACTGCAGTGTAGTGGTCATAGTGAGGATGATTTTCCTCTTTTATGTCCATGCTTATTGAGGGACATGTGCAGAAGTGGTGAGTAGGATGGAGAATCTTGGAGTTGCTTTCTTACAAACTTTTCATGGCAAGTGTGTCAGATATTTATATAGGCTGAATCCTTATTTAACCCTTCACAATCTCACAACAGCAACCTATCTGAGCTCAAGACTTATTTTGTTATTTCCTCTATTAACCATAACTTGTCCATTGCTTGCAGCTTGTTCAGCATGCAGCATCATGTTCTACACTTCTCCTTATTGTCTTGAGTAAGCATGAGAGTACATTACACTCACCTTAAGTTCTTTACCCTCACTGACTACAAGAAGGCAGACAACTTTAAAAGTCAACAGGCTCCTTATACCACCCCTTCACCTCGAAGCAAGCCTCAAAAAGTAATCTTCTGTAATGGTTTTAGACAGCATACTTGTTTTCAACTTCCCATCCTGAAGTGGGGGAGGAAGGATTCTCAAAAAACAGATTCTCTATCCTGAGTTTTGAGCATTTTTCCCCCGCCACTGGTTTGTTTATGGAAGGGGAGTATTCAGCCCTTTGAAATTAGTCTTGCCTTCTTATATGTGATTTACTTTTCACATGACTATGGCCCGATTCTCCATTGAGTTACATTAGGTGTATGTCAGTGTGACTCCTTGAGGTAAGAGTCACACCAGCATGAAACTGCTGAAGAATCAGGCCCTATAAACTTAAAATTACAACTACTGCACTACATTTTTCCCCTTCCAGTATTTGAACTTATTTCCTTTTTTAATACTAAGCATTTGGTAATCATAAGTTTTCCAGAAGTTCCCACCTGAAATCCCCAGCCATACGAACACTGCATAACAACTGCAAAAAAGTCCACAACAGAAAGTTACACAGACTTTTGAAATACTTGTTGACTACAATCTGAGGTTATGTTCTGAAAAGTATCTTATAGTTTTGAGTGTTGTATTGTACTGTATATCCCAGCATTGGATAAGGCTTTGTATTCCTATACAGTTGTTGTGTTCTATCACATTTACAATAGTCATTAGAAGCAAAAACATATAATCACTACAGAAATGAAAGCCATTGCAAAAACGTGTATCTGTAAGAATGCACTCACCAGGCTGTTCATTTTTGAAGATGACGAGCCTGCTGTCTGCTTCCGCAAGCTATGAAGATCTTCTGTGTTTCCGTCCTTTGGTTTTAAGATCATCCTGCTGCTTCCAGCATTGCCTTCTGACGAGGATCTCAGGCGCTTCTCTATAAGTCTGCCTTCTCGGTAAGGACTGAAACTACTGGCAAGATTAACTATAATAGAGAAGAAATCAGCATTTACATGCAAGTATTCACAAAAAGTATTTTCTTCAGAAAAAAGTCACATTGCTTCAAACACTTATGCTGAGTGACAGCTATTCAACTATTTACTACAGAGCTGTGCTGTTTGTACTAGAAAGTACATAGAATTGTCAGGCCAAGACTAGACCATCTACTGGGCTTTACCCAAGGGTCTAGTTCTGTATGTCCAGCCAGTGGACCAGTCCACAATTTCCCAAGATGCAGAACTCCCTCCACCCTTTCTCTATTTAACTCTTAGCATATTAGGGCACTGCTCTGCTCAACTGTTGCACCCTTCCCCCTCACTGCAGGAACTATTCCCAGTTAATCCACTAGTGCAGAGAACTTAACTGTCTTCCACTGTTCTTCAAGGCACTCTCAGGCACCAGCTGCCCACAGCCCCCACCAGGCTTCTAAGGGTTCCAGGCAAACATGACTTTTAACATCATGCCTTACACACTTGCCTGCATGGTGGGAAGTCACCCATTTCAGGACTGGAGCTTCATTTAATATCAGTGTATGAGGGGCAGACATACTGGTCTGGGCCTCCATCCTGCTTTCCCACTTCTGCTCCACAGCTGTCCAAACCAAAGCAAGGTAACCTGACAGACACATTCATCTGTTCTGCAGCTGGGAAGCTGAATCCCAACTCCCAGCCCCAGATAAATGACTATGTTGGATAAGAGGAGAAGGATTAGATTTTCAGTAGGGCTGTCGGTTACACCCAGTCAACTCACGCGATTAACTCAAAAAAATTAAACGTGATTTAAAAAATTAATCACAGTTTTAATCATACTGTTAAACAATAGAATGCCAATTGAAAAGTACTACATATTTTGGATTTTTTTTCTACGTTTTCATATACACTGTATTCTGTGTTGTAACTGAAATCGAAGTATACATCATTTTTTATTATAAATATTTGCACAGTAAAAATGATGAACAGAAAAAATAGTATTTTTCAATTCACCTCATACAAGTACAGTGAAACCCCGCTATAACGCACCCCGCGATAACGAATTTGGATATAATGCATAAGGTGGCTCCGGCTGCCCCAAGTAAAAATAAAAAATAAAAAAAGCAGCGGGGGCGCAGCCGAAGCAAAAAAAAAAAAGTGCCTTCCCCACTGCCTCTTCCCCCCGTACCCTCACTTCTCCTTTTGACAAGAGCCAGTCTCCTCCCCAGCTGCTCCTCACTCTTCCTCTGCCTCCTGCACGTCTCCCCTGCTCTCCCCAAGTGTTTCCCTCTCTCGCTGCATGGCTGAGAGCCCCGCTGCTGGAGCTGCACCCTTTCAGTTACTGTTATAGGCAGTTCGCGAACGCAAGTCGTTTTCTGCCCAAGAGAAACTGACCGGCTTGAAATTTTTGTAACCCCGCTATACCGTGACCCCACATTTATCGCGATCTAATTTTTTGGACCCCAATCATCATGTTATAGCGGGGTTTCACTGTACTGTAATGCAATCTCTGTCATAAAAGTGCAACTTACAAATGTAGAATTTTTGTTGTTGCATAACTCCACTCAAAAACAAAATAATGTAAAACTTCAGAGCCTACAAGTCCACTCAGTCCTACTTCTTGTTCAGCCAATCGCTCAGACTAACAAGTTTGTTTACATTTACAGGAGATAATGCTGGCCTCTTCTTACTTACAATGTCACCAGAAAGTAAGAACAAGCATTTGCATGGCACTTTTGTAGCCGGCATTGCAAGGTATTTACGTGACAGATATGCTAAACATTCTTATGCTCCTTCATGCTACGGCCACCATTCCAGAGGACATGCTTCCATGCTGATGACGCTTGTTAAAAAAATAATGCGTTAATTAAATTTATGACTGTACTCTTTGTGTGAGAATTTTATGTCCCCTGCTCTGTTTTACCCTCATTCTGCCATATATTTCATGTTATAGCCATCTCGGATGATGACCCAGCACATGTTGATCATTTTAAGAACACTTTCCCTGCAGATCTGACAAAACACAAAGGTACCAATGTGAGATTCCTAAAAATAGCTATCGCACTTGACCCAAGGTTTAAGAATCTGAAATGCCTTCCAAAATCTGAGAGAGATGAGGTGTGGAGCATGCTTTCAGAAGTCTTAAAAGAGCAACACTCCAATGCGGAAACTACAGAACCCGAACCACCAAAAAAGAAAATCACTCTTCTGCTGGTGGCCTCTGACTCAGATGATGAAAATGAACATACGTCAGTCTACACTCCTTTGGATTGTTATCGAGCAGAATCCATCATCACTATAGAAGCATGTCCTCTGGAATGGTGTTTGAAGCATCAAAGGATCTATGAATCTTTAGGGCATCTGGCACGTAAATATCTTGCAATGCCAGCTACAACAGTGCCCTGAGAACACCTGTTCTCGCTTTCAGGTGACACTGTAAACAAGAAGCGGGCAGCATTATCTCCTGCAAATGTAAACAAACTTGTTTGTCTGAGCCATTGGCTGAACAAGAAGTAGGACTGAGTGGACTTGCAGGCACTAAAATTTTACATTGTTTTATTTTTGAATACAGTTGTTTTGCACATAATTCTACATTTGTAAGTTCAACTTTCATGATAAAGAGATTGCACTACACTACTTGTATTAGGAGAATTGAAAAATATTATTTCTGTTTTTTTACAGTGCAAATACTTGCAATCAAAAATAAATATAAAGTGAGCACTGTACATGTTGTATTCAGTGTTGTAATTGAAATCAATATATTTTAAAAATGTAGAAAACATCCAAAAATATTTAAATAAATGGTATTCTATTATTGTTTAACAGTGCGATTAATCGCGATTAATTTTTTTAATCACTTGACAGCCTTAATTTTCACGCATGTGGAAGCAGAGGAGGGATTTTAAAGATGGGAGTAGCACAATAGCACAGCAAACCTTGTGGTTCTATAAAACCCTTCCTCCTTTTTTTATTGCAGAATGGGCTGATGTTAGTCCAAGATTTTTTTAAATATATCTTTATTATTGTGTAAGTATATACACTTGCCATATTGGCACATGCAATCAATTTCTAGTCTAGTCTGATACCCCATCAAGTAAAATGTGTTTTGCTTGGCATTAATAATTTCCTTTGAATTTTGTTTAATCCACATAAATGTTTTGTACTGATCTTGCACAGTAAACACTAAAAAAATAAAATAAATCACTAACTACTGTTCTTACCTAATCACGTATTATACAATATAAGATTGCTGTATTTGAAATATGTTTCTCTATTTGTTCCATTTAATGTGTATATTTGACAGCATTGTGCACGTAGTTTCACTTTTTTCCTTAAATAGTCAGCCAATTTTTCATTTTAAATGAGTTTTTTCACTTCACACCAACAAAGGAAGAGAAATAAATTAGCCTAAATTAGCCTGACAATGCCATTCATCTGATAACCAACATCATATAGTGCCTGAGGTTCCAAAGTGCTGGGACATGTGCAGAAATTCCTACACACCAGGGGTAGCCAAAAGGCAGACCACAGGCCCAATCTGGACTGTCAGATGCCTTTGAATGGGCCCCCAAATCTTATTTACTTATCATTATTGTTATTTTTTATTATTTTCTCTGGAGTCTGGACCTTGACCAAGAAATTTGGACCTTGACAAAAAATAATTGATTAACCCTGCTATACACAAACCCAATTTGCATACAGTTAAGTGCCCAAGTTAATAGGTATTTGTGCACTCCTAGGAGATTGCATGCAGTCTTTTGAAAATTTTAACAATACATACAACAAATGCAGTTTTGCCAAGTCTCTCGAATATTCAGTCTTGAGAAAAGAAGACTGGGGGGAGACCTGATAACAGTCTTCAAATAGGTCAAGCTTTGATAATTCTGGCGACAACTGTCATCAGTGGTTTTCAATTATTCTCCATGTCCACTGAATGGGCTTAATGTGCAGCAAGGGAGATTTAGGTAGAAATTAGGAAAAACTTTGTAACTATATGGGTTGTTAAGTCCTGGAATAGGCTCCTAACGGAGGTTGTGGAATACCCATCCTTGGAGGTCTTTAAGAACAAGTTGGACCAACACTTGTCATGAATAGTCTAGGTTTACTTGGTCCTGCCTTAGCACAGGGGACTGGGCTTGATGACCTGTCGAGGTCGACTTTCAGACCTGCATTTCTATGATTCTATAATAGCAGGCGAGAAAGAGAGATACCATGTGTACACCTTCATGTCTCAGAGTAGAACTCGGCTGATCACAAAACATGTGCCACATAGTGCTCTGCTGAGCTGCAGAATATACGGTGAAACAAAAACAGAAAGATGGTTAACTCAGAATGTATTGTTTTAGGCAACTGAAGATGAAAGTGGAATGTATTACTTGATACAAAGAAAATTGAAATACTTTCAACCTATGCATACAGTTTAAAAAATTTGCCATTACTATTAATTCCAATATCTCTCATGACAAAAAGACAATAAATAAATAAACCACAACTACCACCACGGGCAGACAGAAGTGAGACAGACTCTGTGGAGTGTGTATTTTTCATCTCTGCAAACAGCAAAGATGTGACTTTGTGAATAACGTGACTTTGGCTCATCCTGCAACCAGTCTCATGATGATGCAGCCTTCATGTTACTTTGGGAAAACAAAACATGGGCACAATATATCTAGAGGATAGTGTATTTAACTGCAGGACCGGAGACCATAAATTCTAAACCCAGATTTTCCACTGATGGCTGTTAATATTTCTGGTACTTCACAATCCTAATTATGAGCCAGTCTCATACTCCAACCTTGGAGGGTAATTATTATTCACCAATTAGGTAACTGAGCGCTTGCACAAGGTCACTTTAGGCAGAGATGGCAATAGAATTCAGGTCTTTAATATAACAAAAGCAAGTCTTAGCCATTTTATTTCACAATCTTTCAAAATATGCAGTCTTTCAATATGCAAAATTAGGCACTTCTGTAATTCACACTAACACAATGCGGCCTCATGTCACCCTCTCACAGTTAGACTACACTTATGGTGCATCTATACTGGAACAAAACACCTGCACTTGGCCTGGGTCAGCTGATTCGGGCCAGCAGGGTTCAGGCTGTGGGGCTAAAAATTACAGTGTAGACATTTGGGCTCAGGCTGGAGCCTGGGTTCTTAAACCTGGTGAGTGTGGTAGGTCTCAGAGTCTGAATGTCTACATTGCATTATTTAGCCTTGCAGGCGAAGCCTCATGAGCCTCAATCAACTGAACCAGGCTCTGAGACTCGGTGCCCCAGGTTTTTTATTCCAGTGTAAACATATCCCTAGAGTTTTTGACTTTGCTATACTTCATCCTAAAAGATGTGATTCTTCAGCTCAAGTACCACAAGGTCATGCTTTTACAATCAGTGATCTGAGGTTCCATGTCTCCAGATGACCCAAACAGGGGCACTGTTGCATTTGGCTATGCCATTTGCAACCATTACACCACCGCCTGCTCCCACAGCCAGGAACAGAAACCATGTATCCTGCTGCCTAGTGTTTTATGGTTGTCTCCAGTATTGCCAACCTCAGAAGATCAAAAATCATGAGCAAGACTCCCCCACCCCCTCACACACAAACACAGCCCTCCCAAAATCAAGAGATTCATTGGCCAAAATTACTTTACTCATAAATTTGCAAGAGTTGACAACTCTATCATCGTCACACACATTGAGAGTGGGCTGAGTAAGCTAAAAATTAGAAGACAGATAAAAAACATGGATTTAACCTTTCGAAAACAAAAGCACAATTTTGGCTCTTTCACTTTTGGGGTTTACAATACTGCAAATGTGTAAAGCTACTTTACAATTTTGAACACCTTTTTCAGGAGAATCAAGGCAAAAATCCATGTGACGTACCTTTAGAGTGATTTATTTCATGTCCCTGTTGTGTTTTAAAGGATCGGGATTCAGAGGAGGAGGGAATAATCTTCGATTCTGTTACAGGAATTGTTTCTCTAATGTACTCAGATAACGTTATTTCATGTTGGTCCCCACATAATCCACTAGCCTTTGGAGAGCATTCCACTGTTTTTTCTTCATGATGTAACACAAACGTTTCTAACTGTGCATCTGCTGAGTTAATTTCTCCTATGTGCCCGGCATCTTTAACAGGAAGTTCAGTAGTTTGCAATAATACTTGTGTTTGATTAGCAGCAGTATTTTTAGGTAAGGTATTTGATTCAGTACTACAAAAGCTTGTATGATTCACAGGAGATATAACAGCAGACAGGGAAGTACTTTCTACATGATCTATTTTCCTCACATAAGCAACAACAGGACTGAGGAAAATCTGAGAGGTAGAAGTATTATTGTCAAAGTTCTCTGTGTGTGGTGCCGTGTTTCCACTATTGGGCACCACATCAACTTCTGAGAAAGAATCTTCGGTCAAGGCTAAAAATTCCGAAGGGGTCTGGACTGTGGTGAGGTCTGCAGAAAGTTGAGGTGATTGCAAAGAACTTCCTGCACATTCTGTTATCTCAGCAGAACATGATGGAGAGGACCTTACTGTTACAGGGTCGCTTTCAACATATGGTTTAATTTCCAACAAGCATCCAGACTGTTGTACACAGGAAACTGACTGGCTCTGGGGGACTGGCTTTGAAAACCTGTAGTGTGATGAGAAAGATTTCGGGAGAAGTTTCCGTGAGGATTCCTTAATAGATCGTCTACTTTGCTCCTCTATAAAGCCAGAGTCATCGCCCTCGTTTTTTCCAGAACGTATGCAATTTATAAAGACATTCTTATTACTTGATGGCTCTTTCCCCTTTTCAAAGTCCTCCGTCAAAGATCTTGTTATCTTCTTGCTCCGTGAACTGCCGAAACCAACTGAATGCCTCCCTCTGCTTTTAACATGTTCTTCCAAGCTCGGTTTTTGGAAATTGTTGTGAGTTGACTGAGCACCATTTGAAATATTTACATTCTGGCTTGCAGATTCAGACTTCTGTTCACTCCCCTTCTTGTTGTGGAAGCTGATGGAAGGTGTGCGGAATATGCTCCTTCGCTTGCCTGTACTACCTGAGCTTGAGTTGGTGCTGGAGGGAGAGGAGCTATGGACACCCACAGTATTAATGGAGGAGGGTGAGGAAGGAAGGGAGTCATGTCTTCGACTAATACTTCTCCTGAATATTGGCAGTCGAGACACAAGAGTTGAACGTCTTGATCCTGAGTCCCCCATCAGGACCTGAAGTGTTTGGGACTCTAGTCAGCCAAGATACCAATCTGGGGTGAGGGGAAAAAAATATATGTTTTAATACATCAACCGAAATCTTTGGGCAGGCACATTTTAAAATCAATCTGAAGATATGAACATGTGAATGACATTTTTATTATAACAGTCCATTTTAAATACAACTGGAAGTTGGTGCATTTATTTTATTAATGGCGCTTAGAACAACAATATACAGTTCAGCGTTCAGTTCTGAAACTCTGGCAATCAAGCAAAAGGTTAGCATAAATAGCATCACATGCCATAGATATTTTTTTAATACTCCGCCCAAACGTTATCTGTTCCTATCACTTTTGCACCATGTCTGTAAACTCTCTGGGGAAAGATCATACCTTTTCTATGCTCTATGAGGGGCCAAGCATTCTTTTGGCCACCTAAAGACTGGAATTTACAATGGAACCCAAAGAAGTTAGGTGCCTAGCTCACACTAAAGTTCAGTGTGGACTGGGTGCCTAATTCCCTTGGGTTCCTTTGACAATGAAGGCAAAACGACATCAACTACAAGCTATATGAATAATCTCACAGGAGAGGAAATACCAGGTTTTGAGTCAGACAACTTCATGCTCTAACATTAAATTCTTCCTAGGCCCTTTTCTAGTCTAGTTTTGTATTGTTAAATATTTATGATTATATTTCTGCATTTGTATTCTACAGATTTCTTTTTAATGTTTTACTGAACTCACTTAATAATTTACCATTCTCTTTTATATTAAATGACTTTTAAAATTAATTAAAAAAAAAATTAAGCCAAAAATGACACCCTGTGATTTTTAGAAATAGCTCTGACCTAACTAACAGAAGCAGATCCTGATCAGCACAGTAGCTGGACTTCAGGAAAACGCAGCTGCAGTATAGCTAGAGGAAGCCTTGTGCTATAGATGCAGATCCACAAACAGAAAAATAGTGACGTAAGAACAAGCAAGGCTGTAGATCTGACTTTTAGATGAGACTTCAACTGGAGTTAGGAGCATTCAGCACCTTTTTAAAAACTCAGGCAATGTATCTTAATTGTTCTCCATGGCCACTGAGGGAAGGACAAGAACTAATGGGATTAGTCTGCAGCAAGGCTGATTTAGTTTAGATATTAGAAAAAACTTTCTAACTTGAAGGGGATTTAAGTTTTGGAACAGGCTTCCCAGAAAGGTTGTGGAATACCCATCATTGGAGGTTTTTAAGAACAAGTTAAACAAACACCTATCAGGGATGGTCTACATTTTCTTGGTCCTGCCTCAGCACATGGGGCTGGACTTGATGGCCACTTGAGGTGCCTTTCAGCTCTACATTTCTATGATCCATACAAAGATTCTAGATCAAACTGGAGGGAAAAAAGTAAGGACGTAAAATAATTATATTGCCCAAATGCCCTAAAGAAATGTAATGACAAGAAAACACACTAACTAGGTAAATAGCCATGAGCAACATAAAAAATAAAAATAAAAAAAAAATCACGAAATAATAAAACTAAACCAGCAAAAAGTATGTCATACCATAGGAAGAGAATGATTAACAAGAAATTAAGTTCATGGAATCTTCTTTGATGACTAGTCTTTGCATTGTACTTTCTCCTCCAGCAGAAAGAGGTTGGTAAGGTTACAGTCTGTGTGTGTACGCCCAAGCAGACACAGTATCAGGATTCACAAAGACCAGAAATCAATAAAGCAATTCTGAAGTTTAAGATGAAAGCTGCATCCTGGGAATGATAGCTAATCTCTCTTCTTTCTTTTTTTAAAATTACATTTGATGACAACATAAAAGCTTGAGATGGATACTACTGAGGTTTCAGCAGAAATCAAAACACAAATTTGAATACAATTCTTACTGGAGATGATTAAACTATTTTAAAAGGGCTATAGAAAATCAAATGCGAAAAAGTATTTTTGTATATTATTGTATAATCACTTACGGCCAGGTTACACCGTAGTGTTTCTGTTACTGAGTGTGTATGAAAGATACACATACATAGGAAGTTCAGAGATTGTGCAGCTATTTGCTTATAATTGAAGAATTCACAGTAATTCACTCTGTCCTGCCTAACCACCATGCATACTGTTGCCTTCTCCAGAAATAGAGAGACAGAATCTAGAGGACAGAATGAGATTATTTCTTCCAACTGACCTGTGCACATTAGGCTCTGCTTTACCAGCTGGGCACAATAATTGATAACCATTGCTAGAGGCATTGTATTATTTCATGGGGTCTGTGCATTCTGTTTCTCCCCACCCCTTAAAGGAAGAATACAGAAAGGCTGTCAACACTGATTTTTGCTCAGGATGGCAATAGAATTACAGACATGTAAAATACAAACCAATCATAACATACAGGTTTCCCAGATACACAGTGATTGACCAAAGATCCAACTTCATAAACAATTTTTCTACACCTCTCCAACCAGACAGACAGAGACACATTCTCTCTCACCCTCTCTCTGTCTCTCTAGATACACATATACTGTGGCTATATCCTTCCTCCATGCTGCCTACCAGCATGGCACAGCATGGCAATGGCGCTGTCTCTGTTTTCCTCCTGGTCTCCAGCTAATCCACCCATCCTCCTCCATTTTCCAACACAAGACCATTTAGCCCTACAGCAAAGTCATGCCAGTTCCAACCTTTCCAAGGTACTCAAAGTCCAAACTAAACACACAAAAACACACACTCTTCCACCCCTCCGGGGCTGACTCCTCAGCAGACTCTTCACCCCACCCAGGCTCTGCAAAGGAAGAAGAGAGTTCATGCTGATATTCCACCTGGACTGGTGCAAGCCTACATCTGTTAGAAGCAATCTTTCTCACTTCCCAACCCCAGCCAGCTCTCCCATGAGAGCTAGAAGTCTTCTATCCCTCCCAGCCAGGGACCAACAAGCTGTGCTCTCCCTTTTGAGATCCCCCCCTTGAAGCTTGACATCTGCTTCAGGTGTTGCAGGGTGAGGCCCTGGCAGCTCAACTCATTCCTGACTCGTCTGGGGTTTGTACATCCCTGGGACTATGTATACTACATACAACATCCACTCATGGCACATCTCCGGTATAACTGCTGCAATCTCTCCTCATCCCCTCCCATTCACACTCTCTGTTTGTTGGGGAGGGAGGGAGGAGAGGTGGTGTATTTGGAAAGGAACATTGATCAGTATCTCCATGAAGCCTGGTCTCATGCTCTCAAATTTTGCTACAGCAGTGAAAAGATGATTGGGCAATAGGCTGCTGCTTGAGCTTGGATCTTCATGGATATGAACTGCTCCTGCCCCTAGCGGCATTAGTGGCTGACCAAAACTGAAGATGCAAGTCCACAGTGAAGGAGCGGTGTGGGTCAGAGTGCTTTCCCTGTTGCCCTCAGGCTCTTCTCTGCCTTGTGTGTCCCCAACTGTAGTAAACACTGCCACAGAAGAGTTGCTGGGTGGGATATGGCTGTGTATAGCAGATTTTATCATATACCTCGCAGTGGGGGGCGAGAGGGGAAAGAGATGAATTGCCAGGGAAAACTGAAAGAAAATAATTGTTTCCTTGACTCTACTACTGTCAGACCAGGGAGGAACCTACCAAATAGTCTTTTTCCAGGAGACCTTCTGGTATTCCTAACCATGCTCTGAAAATAACTGAGGAATTGGAAGCCCAGGAAGCTACCACTTTGCTTCAATTGTTTCCTGCTGTGAAAGAGTTGCAGGGAAAGGGGTTATTCCTTTGCCTCTAGGATGTTAAAATTAATGCACTGGAATAGGTTACCTAGGGAGGTGGTGGAATCTCCATCCTTAGAGGTTTTTAAGCCTGGCTTGACAAAGCCCTGGCTGGGATGATTTAGTTGGTGTTGGTCCTGCTTGGAGCAGGGGGTTGGACTAGATGACCTCCTGAGGTCTCTTCCAACCCTAATATTCTATGAATGCCCCCTCAGAAACTCTAATTGAAAGCAAAGAAATGGTGAGCATTAAGTAATAGTATATGAAAACCGAATTAATTAATCACTATCCCTAGTTTTGGCCAAAGAAATCAGTTTCACTGTAAGAACACTGAAAGCTTAGAAAATTATGAGGAGAGTATACAGTTACTAGTTGTTTGTATCCTGAAACAGACAGCTATAAAAAAATAATATATAGCAAATGGAGGAAAGGGAAGTTGATAGTAATGAATATAAATCAAAAGCCAGGAACTATAGAAAAATTGTAAGAGAAGCAAAGGGACACAAGGAGAAATCTATGGCCAGCACAGCCAAGGATAATAAGGAGGAGGGTTTTTTTAATAAAGTATATTAGGAACAAAATGAATCCTGACAATGGTATTGGTCCATTACTTGATGGAAATGGCAAAATTATCAATAATAATGCAGCAAAGATAGAAGTGTTAACAGTTGCAGTAATTCATCATTGGAACAGTTTATCAATGGTTTTACCAGGGATTCTCCATCACTGCTGATTTTTAAATCAAAATTGAATGTTTTTTTCCAAAGGATCTGTTCTAGGGATTATTTTGGGGAAGTTCTATGGCCCGTGTAATACAGGAGGTCAGACTAGATGATCACAGTGGTCCCTTCTGGCCTTGAAATCTACACTTAAACATTATTGGTTATAGTGATGATTTTACAGGTGTCTGAAAGCAAGTTTCAAATTGATTTCAGTTCACAGTCATATGCTAAAATTTGTCATGAATTTTGCTGTTTGTTTCAGTGGGATTATGAGTTGCCACACATGTTCTACCATTAACAAGGTGTGAGATGTTCTCTTTTATACTGGACACCTAATCTTCAGTTTCAGCATAAATACTGGCACCTGCCATTTTACAACAAAGGAACTTGATGAAGTACAACTCGTGTATATACACCTCTCCCACACCAAACAGCACATTGTCCATATCAAATCCCCTCAGCCCAAGTAACATTGCTCCTTGTGTGGCCCCAAAATACAGCAACTTAAAAGCTATTAAAGAAACACACATCATGCAGAAAAGGTAACTCTGATCATTTAAAGGATATTGTGGAATTTTCTAATGGGCTGCTTATCAGATAAACAAACCAGAATAATTCTAATAGCCAGTCTTACAAATTCATCTATGATCTGAATGTGAGGATTCATACACTTTTTCTTTAAAACTTCAGTAAGAAGCCAGGCAGCGAAGAGTGTAGACAGAAGCTCTACAGAGGGGCAAAATAACTTTGAGAATACCGTCTTACTTTAAAAAACAAGTTCCTTGTTCAGAAAGAAAAGGAGAACTAATTCTTAACCATTACCACATCAAACTGGCAGCCCTGCAGTATTTTCTGTGCCTAGTATTCCACATGGGCGCAGGAGTCTGCCCATCTAGAACAACTTGTTTGATTAGAGCTTAAACTAGCTGGGACCCAAACTATGTGGTGTTTGTCAGAGATTGTTTTTTAATTATCCTTTTTTTAAAAAAAAGCTCACTAGACTTTTTTCTTACATTTCAAAAGCTATTTGTGTTTTACTAAAGACAATTCATTATGGGATCAACTCCAATCTCATTCATTCTATTGTTCTCAGAAAAACGTTAATGATACCCAAACTACTAATGTAACAGATCTAATTCTTCACTTTATTTTTAATGGTACTATTAAGTATTGGTACAATTGAAGTGTATTTGTTTAACACATTAATTGCTGTGCTAGGTGCACTTTGATTTTATAAAACTGATTCTGGACACACATTTTCAACAAAGCTTCCATGTTGCTATTTTTAAGGTGCTATCAACGGAGACAACAATAGAAAAACATGCCGAAAAAATACAAATAAAATATTTGAAAACCACATTGAATTTCAGAGGAGGATTAATGGAGGATTATCTAATTATCTGCTTTTCCTCAGGCACTTGGATGGACTACATGGCCCTATGACAAAACCAGTGCAAATGCAAAAGAGAAAAAGTGAACAATAAGTTTTCCCTCTTAGAGAGGCAAGGTGTGTGAGGTAATCTCTTTTACTGGACCAATTTCTCTTCATGAAAGAGAAAAGTTTGCATAGAGCTCCCTGTAAGCTAGAAAGCCTGGCTCTCTTTCACCAACAGAAGTTGGTGCACTAAAAGATATTAGCTCACCCACCTTGTCTCTAGTAATGTGGGACCAACACAACACTTATTATTCCAGCACACGGAGAGCCATAAGGACTCTCTGCCCCAGAGGGATGTAAATTCCATTGTTCACTAGTGTGTTGCACGCTAACTGGCTCCTGTGGACGCTGCGGGCACATTAATGTAGTCCCAAAACAGTATGACATTAACGCTCAGTAGGAAATTTTTAGTGTGTGCTAGCAGAGTCTGCACAGGCTAGCTAATGTACAACAGAATTTACACCCCTCTGATGAAGACTAATGCACCATATAGACAAGCCCTTAGGGTCCTGATCATGCAAATAGAGGTCTCATCACATGCAGAAGGTGCACCAGTTTAATTTAATTTGGGGTTTAATTGGTCTAGTTAAATTGAAGAAAAAAGCTGTGTGAACACCAGTATAAATCAGACTCATTTCAGTTTAGTTTACATTAAGTCAACTCGGTCTTTATAAGATCCCACGATTATCATTCAGAGTCACTCTGAACCCTATTATGCCTGTTGTGTCAGTGTGAAGCAACAGAAACAGCTACAAGCATGATTAAGAGCTCTTTTTGTTCAGCGTATCACCAAGCTGAATCATCACTGGGATTCATAGTCTGCTACCATCCCATTTTTAAGTACTCAACCATTTTTACTTTATGAATTGCACCCACGAAGAAGCGTGGGCTTTCACCATGCCATGAGTCCTATGCCATGCCAAGAGTCCTAGACCATTATGATATCTAAGGTAACACAATCAATCACCACCCTTACTCTACAGCTAATTTGCATGCAATAATTTCATTGGCTGCATGAGGCAGACTGCACGGATGGTGGATTACTTGACCCCACTGCCACAGTTCTTCAAAGCTACACCTCACTAGCACACACAACAACTCCCAACACATACCTCCTCACAACAGAGCATACCACCCGTTCAAGTCAACACAACTCTCCCAGGACTATCACTCTGAAGCCTTGAGTGTCTGTTGAGTCAGTGTGAAGCGATGGAAATAGCTACAAGCATGGTTGAGGGCTCTTTTGTTGTGAGAGCCAGATGAAACATCAAAGTCTGAAGGTTCTGTGGAGGTTGTGTGAATGTCTGTCATATCCAACAATGGCATCAAGACATCATGTGTGTTCTCTTGTGGTTGTACAGTCCAATCCATGAGAAGCAAGATCATGAAAAAAATAACGCACAGGAATGTGCAGGCTTCCACTGAAGACTCACCATGAAGCTTGGCCTTTTTTTCAATCCATTTTTTATGTCTGTCTTCCTCAAAGTGTTTACAACCTCAATTGAAAGCTGCTGTCCATTCACATCTGTCCATGGCTAGGTCTTCAAAGTTATGAATATTTTTGCTGCTTGAGGTGAGAACCTGCTTAAGGATGTCTTTGAAGTGTTTTGGTTGACCACCCTTCTTGCGCTTTCCAAGTTTCAGCTTGCCAGAGAAAACCTTTTTAGGAAATCTATCATCATCTAGTCTGATAAGATGACCTGTCCATCTAAGCTCAGCTTTGATAATCATCACCTTGGTGTTGGTTGTTTTTGCTCTTTCAAGGATGTTAATGTTTGAGAAGACAGTCTCACCAGTGGAACTTCAGAATAGAGCGGAGACAGAGCTTGTGAAGTTTTTCAAGTTGCTTAATATGTCAGTGGTAAAGTGTCCAGGTTTCACACCCACAAAGGATGCTTTCACTTCTGCATTGTATATCATCAGTTTTGTTGACTGTTTTATGGTGTGCTGCTTGAGTATCCTATGGTGAAGTCTTCCAAAGGCTTGGTTTGCTTTTCGTATTATATTTGATATTTCTTGATCCAGGGAACCATCACTTGAGATGGTACTGCCAAGGTATGTAAAGTGACTAATACTCTTTAATTCTATACCATCAGTGGTGATGTCCGGCTCAGAGGTAATGGTTGATGGAGCTGGTTGGAAGAGGACTTCAGTTTTTTTCCAGGCTCATGGTGAGTCCAAACTGTTCAATTGCCTCTGAACATCTGTCAAGGATAAGCTGTAAGTCACTTTCACTATGACTGGGGCCTGGTCTACACTAAGGCGGGGATCAATCTAAGTTATGCAACTTCATCTATGTGAATAACGTAGCTGAAGTCAGTGTACTTAGATCTACTTACTGCGGTGTTTTCACTGCGGTAAGTCGATGGCTGACACTCCCCCATTGACTCCGCCTGTGCCTCTCGCCCTGGTGGAGTACTGGAGTTGACGGGAGAGCGCTCGGGGGTCGATTTATCGTGTCTAGACGACACAATAAATCGACCCCTGCTGGATCGATCGCTGCCCGTCAATCCAGCCGATAATGTAGACAATCCCTATGTAGAGCACAATCAATCAAAAAAAGGGCTTCATATAGGAGTTCCGCAAGAACTTTTGTTTTTGAAGTAAGCCTTTGGAGACTAAAGAGTTTTCCATCACTCCAGTACCTTATATAGATTCCCTTTTGAATGTCGTCCATTGCGTAATTCAGAATGCCTGCAAAGAGGAGACCAAAAAGGGAAGATGCCAACACACAACCTTTTTCACCCCATCAGATATAGGAAATGGTTTAGGAAGGCCACCATCTGAGAGTACTTGACCTCTCGTGTCTTCATAGAATTGAGATGACATTAACAAATTTGGTGGGGCAGCCAAACTTTTCTAGAATTTTCCGGAGGCCATTCCTGCTCACAGTGCTACACACTTTTTTTAGATCAAAGATGACAGCATACAATTCCATGTTTTTTGCCCCCAATACATTTTTCCTGAATCTGTCTCACAATCAAAATTGTTTTTGTGGTGCTCTGACCAAATCTAAAGCCACATTGGGTCTCTGGTAGAAAGTTCTCTGATACTGTTTTGACAAGCAAATTGAGCAAAATATTGGCAATTTTTTTACCACACATAGATAGCAGGGAGATACTCCCGTAGTTACCATAGTCAGATTTGTTGTCTTTATTTAACTACAGTTGCATCTTTGTAGTCCAAAGGAATTTTCTTTACTTGCCCATCCTTAATTATTTAATGCAGTTAGTTCACAGTTTTGGGGCCTGCAAGTTTAAAGATTTCAACTGGTATACTGTCTTTGCCTGGTCATTTTCCTGATTTTCTTTTTTTGGTAACTTTTTGCACTTTCTCAAAAGTAGCCAGCTGGGCCATTTCTTTGTATATGGGGTACTGTGTCAGTTCTTTCAGCACCTGTGGGTTGACAATAGAGGGATGGTTGAGTAGCTCAGTGATGCCTCTCTTTTCCTCGATTAAGGTAAATGCATCTCAACTCATTAGTGGAGCGGGTCCAGATTTCAAAGGACTATAAATGGACTTCAGGCAATCATAAAACATCCTTGTGTTGTTAGTATCAATATAATACTATATTTCTTTGGCTTTCTTTTCCCACCAGTTATCCTGTAGGACACAATGCAGCCTTTGAATCTTGGCTTGCAGGTTCTTGAATTTCTCTCTCTTTGATGTTGATTCTTTGTCATTTTGCCGAGACATAAACACATCTTTCCTTTCCTTGAGGATCTTTTATGATTTCATCATCATTTTCATCAAACTAATCCTGGTCCTATCTTTGGTTTCTGCCTGGAATGTCTTCTAAGTCTTGAACAATGGAAAATTTGAATATATTCCACTTTAGGAGTGCGTTATGGGGTGATGATGTAATGCTATCCCATTTCTCCTCTACATTCTCCCTTAGTTTTGATGAAGAAATGAATACCTTTGCTATGTTCAATTTCGGTTTAACCTGTACAACATTATTTTGCCGATGGGCAACAGCATGTAAATTAAAAATAGCTCTGCTCTTTCGTTGATCAGTCCAACAGCTTGCCCCTTGCATTGCTCTGGTGATCTTCAAGTCACTGATGTTCCTTTGCCTGTATAATGACATAGTCAATCAGGTGCCAGTGCTTTGATCTCAGATGCATCCAAGAGGTTTTATATTTATCACACTTGCTGAGTAGGAGGAGACCAATGCTATTCGTTTTTCCAACTCCACTGCTCTTCATTACTGCACTCCAAGCCTCACTCTATCTTCCAACTCTGGCATTAAAGTTTCCTAGAAGTCTGAGTTTTTCTTCACTGGGTATAGATGTAATTATATCATCCAACTCAGAATAGAACTGATCTTGTGTTTCTTCTGTACTGTTCATGGTTGGGGCATAAGCAGCATGTTGCAGTTGCAAGGTGACCATTGATCAGAGAAGGTGGGAGTAACAGACACATGGGGTAACAGGTGGTTGTGCCTCCAATCAAGGAGCAGCTCTGTGAACAAACTTTGGGGAAAATGTACAAACAGCAACACTGCTCACTACAACCCATCACGTGGAAACAAGAGCCCATTTTCAGCTGCTTCTTTTTTTAAACACAAGATTTTATGAATTACATTTGTTTGACAGCACAGCCTTTCCGCTATTAGTAAGTAAATATTTCCTAATTAACTTAAACTGACATATGCCTGGTTTAAACCAAGACAAGTATCCACACAGCCTTTTGCAGTGGTTTAATTAAATCAGTTTTACACACTTTAAGTTAAACTAGTGCAACTTTCTTGTGCTGGCTAGCCCAGAATGATTATGTGCATGAGCAGCCTCCATTGAGCTCAGTGGGACTACTGACGTACACAAGCGTTTACAGAAGTAGACTGTAGAACTTTAACCATTTAATTAAAAGGGGCAAAATGTTTTCTTGTGCTTGGTATATTGTCAAAATAACCCAAACACCAGACTTCCTCCTATGAAAACCTAGTGCAGAGTGTATTCAACAAAGAACTGCATCTCTTGCTAGTGCTTTTAAACACCAGTAGATGGAGTACTAGATCCAATCTTTTTTTTTTTTTTTTTGCTGCTAAATATGGAAACAACAGTCAGTGTCTTTTACGTTTATGATGGCCTTTGGAATCAATTTTAGGATCTGGATTTATACAAAATATTTCACATTATCACAACTCTGTTTACATACTAAAATTTGCAACGTGATCACTCTACTTTAAAGTTTAAGGTCACAAACACCACAAATTCTCCCTTTATAACAACCGAAGTGTTACCAAATCTTGCAATTTAATCATAAGACTCGTGATATGTGGCGCTTTTCTTCATACTATATGGTGTTTTCTACATACTATACAATATATGTGAGACTAATGTAAATAACAAATTATAAACAGAGGGCAAACTTATATCCTCACTTGATGTACCATGCACATAAAGTGAGCAGCGATCACTATGTGATACAAGATCTGTAAATGCGGAGATTGGAAGCTCTGCTTGTCTCCCACAAAACACCCCCCCCCACACACACACACATCATATGTTATTTATTCCTTCTTACCTATAATCATGTTACAATTTACAGAAAACACTCAAAGAAAACCCAGTGGATACATTTAAGTATTTCAAAACATTCAAGTCATGCTGCAAAACAAAATTCCTAAGACACTGATCCTGCCATTGCACCTTCATGGGCAGACTACAGTGCCCATGTAGTAGCCCACTGACTTAAATGGGCCCCCACATAGTTTGTATCCATCAGTGCAACAAAAGTTGCAGGATTGGGGCCTAAATACATAACGTCTGTAGTGTTTGTAACTTATTACTTATACTCACACGCACTCCTAAAAACCAGGGCCATGTTGTTCTGGACACTGTACACAAAGAGACAGTCCCTGCTCAAGATTCAGTAACATACCTCAGCATGCTGGCCATTTTTTAAAAAAACTAAAAACAAAAATAATAGTTCCTCTGAATATTAAAAGGCTTACTAATAATTTTAACAACAGATGGTCTCATTAACCACTGACTTTGTAATACATTGTTGGAGGTATCAGTAAAGTAAAATTACTTTACACCTACTGGATAGATTCACTAATTGCAAAATGCTAAATTGCTGTAACTGAGAATTTGTTTTTTTGCCAGTGAGAAGAGTGAGATTCCCTCCCACTCCTCCCAGTATAAAAGCTTCCTTTTTGTTTGTGAACACCAGATTTATTTATTTTTTTAAATGGAAGGTACAATATATGAAAGAACTCACAAATTTCAGTCAGGTGGAATAGTGGCAACCAGCACATTCGTCTCTACACTGAAATTGTTTAAACTATTTTCACAATATGATTATCTGGAGTTCAATTTTTTTTTTTGCTCTTTATACTTGCACGTCTACAAAAGAGTTGTGTACTTAATACAGGTTTCCAGGTAGACAGACAGACAGACACACACACACACACACACACATTTGCTTTTAGTACTGACAACTGTTTTTGCAAAGTACATTTTGCTCAGTTGAAAAGCAAGGATACTGAACCCCAGTTTCCAAAGACAGGAAGGTGACATTTCCTTCAGCGTTCACATCTCTCCTTATTTTCAAAGGCACTCAGAATTTCACCTTCTGCTTATTTCTCTTCCTTCTTTCTCCTCTTCAGCTCCCTTGACAGACCACTTGCTTTTCTCATGACCCTCCCCCTTTTTCTCCTCTTGCTAGTAACAGTGTCTTCTGTAATGCCACTAGGTATGCCCAGATCAGACACCCTACTTATTTACAGGAAACTGCTGCCCATTTTCTGTTTCAAAAAAATCAGTACACCTGCACAGTCCATGCAACATTTCAGCTGGACTGACTCTCAGACTATTTGTACCGTACTGTATTTAACTTGTGCAGTTAGTCTAAGCTCTAGGAAAGGGACTTATTTGCTCATCACACTTCACCCATTGTATGTTGCTCATGGACTCAGACTTTAAGGCCAGAAGAGACCACCATGATCATCTAGTCTGACCTCCTGCACATTGCAGGACACAGAACCTCACCCATCCTCTCCTGTAATAGACCCCTAACCCCTGGCTGAGTTACTGAAGCCCTTAAATCATGATTTAAAGACTTCAAGCTACAGAGAATCCACCATTTACTCTAGTTCAAATCAGCAAGTGACCCATGCCCCATGCTGCAGAGGGAGGCAACTCTGCCAATCTGATCTGGGGGAAAATTCCTAACCAACCCCAGATATGGCAATCAGTTATACCCTGAGCATGTGGGCAAGAGTCACAGTAGTAACTCAGAGCCCTCTCCATCTAGTGTCCCATCAGCAGCCGTTGGAGATATTTGCTGCTAGCAGTTGCGGATGGGCCATATGCCAGTAAGCAATCACATCTTACCATCCCCTCCATAAACATATCAAGCTCGGTCTTGAAACAAGTTAGGTTTTTTGCACCCACTGCTCCCCTTGGAAGGCTGTTCCAGAACTTTATTCCTCTTATAGTTAGAAACCTCCTTCTAATTTCAACCTACATTTCTTGATGGCTCGTTTTTGTGGCACTTAACTTCAATAACTCCTCTCCCTCCCTGGTGTTTATACCTCTGATGTATTTATAGAAAGCAATCATATCTCCCCATAGCCTTTGTTTGGTTAGGCTAAACAAACCAAGCTCCTCAAGTCTCCTTTCCAAAGGGAGGTTTTCCATTCCTCTGGTCATACTAGTAGCCTTTCTCTGCACCAGGTCCAGTTTGAATTCCTCTTTCTTAAACATGGGAGACCAGAGCTGCACACAGTATTACAGATGAGATCTCATCAGTGCCTTGTATAACGGTACTAACACTTCCCTATCTCTACTAGAAATACCTTGCCTGATGCATCCTAGCATTGCATTGTCACGACTGCATCACATTGGCACCTCATAGCCATTCTGTCACTGACCAATACACCCAGGTCTTTCTCGTCTTCTGTCGCTTCCAAGTGATGTGTCCCCAGCTTATAGCAAAAAGACCAATCTTTGAGTAACTCCACTAGTAACAGCCCTCCAGGCTGACAGTATGAGCTAGTGTCATCTCCCCTTTCACCATTCCTTGACCACCTTTCAATTTTCATATTAATCATCATCTTCGCCAATTTAACTAATAATTTTCCACGCAAAATGGTATCAAATGCCTTACTGAAATCCAGGTAGATTAGATCTACTGCCTTTCTTTTGTCTAAAAAATGAGTTATCGTCTCAAAGAAAGAGACCAAGTTGGTCTGCAATGATTTACCTTTTGTAAAACCATATTGTATTTTATCCCAATGACCTTTTACCTCCATGTCCTAAATAACTTTCTTTTTCAAAATTTGTTCCAAGACCTTGCATACAACTCAGATCAAACTAACAGGCCTGTAGTTTCCTAGATCACTTTCCGTCCCCTTTCTTAAAAATAGCTGCTGTATTTGCAATTCTCCAGTCACAGGGTACAACCCTCAAGTTTATGGTTTCATTAAAAATCCTTGCTATTGGGCTTTCGGTTTCATGTAGCAGTTCCTTCAATATTCTAGCTGTGAACACTTACAGCACAATACGGGAATAATACCCATATCCCTTCTTTTTTAAAGTGCTTTGAGATCTACTGATGAAAAGGGTGCTATAAGAGGAAGTTATTATTATATAAACAATTCAGTTGATAATCCATCAATGGTGACATAGTGTGAACAATTTTCTTCATAGAAATGCTAATATAAACTAGCTGTATAAGTTATGCTTTCAGAAAATAAGAAAGGATGGAAGCGGCTTAATTTTCATCTAAAAACACACCTTACTAATTGCATACTCCCATTTTGAGTGATCAAGTGCAAATTTAAGACAGCTGTTCTACAAGCACAAGCACTATTCCCAGTGCTCAGATTAAATTAAAACTACAAGCATTCTTTTGACTTTAAATTGTCCAAAAGGCAAATGTTCACATACAGTAGGTTTTAGGTGATTCATTCTTTATTAATTATCACGGGATCTCCAAATACTTCTCATTTACCAGTTGAATTAGAGAAATATTACAAGGGAAAGCAATGAATGAAATCTCCTGAAACCTACAGGCTAAAAGTCTTTGATATTACAATTAGATTTTAAAACATGCACTACCTTTCATTTTCAAGGTATCTTAAAGAACTTTAGAATAATGAGTTAGATATAGGTAGAGCTGTGACTATAGTCAAAAGGAATAGACTATATGTTCTCAGCATCAACTCACTCAGTAGAAATAATGTGGAACTTTCATTTGCAAGGACCGTTAGCCATGACAAAGAGACCAGTTTATACTTAAAAGTTCCTGGTGATTTTTAAACTCCATCTGTCGAGTTACCAGACACAGATGGAAGGGAACACGACAGGATCCCTGCCCTGCAGTAAAAGAATAGTTAAGAATCCAAATCCTGGTGTGACCCTTTTTTGAGCAGAGGGTAAATTGCTACTAACTGACACACTGGTTTAATCTGCACACCAGAAAAGGGAAAGTCCAGTTTGTGCCCTATGATAAGGAATTTCATAAATGCTAAAGCTACAGTTACATAAAATTACCTAGAAAGATCAGACCAAAAATGTCTAGGGACGGTTGTAGTCTGTTTTGTGACCCAAATGGCCATATCCTGCCTTCTACCTTCTCCTCTTCCTGTTCCCACACGTGCATACAAAGCACGAACCACTAATTTCCTTTGTAGGGAATGGAGAAAGGAGATAGACTGCAGAAGGCACTTACGCAAAACTTATGGAACCCCATAAACACTGTGTGTGGCTGCTGAGCGAGCACTCTAGGTAGACTGGGGGAGTGGCAGCAAGGAGACAATAATTCTGAGCACTGTGCTGATGATGCAGATGCTGGTTTTTTTAAGCTGCCTATAGACAGCAGAAATTGCTGTCCACTCAACCAACACCAAGAAAAATAATATCACTTGGGCTCCGAATCGGAGACTAGAAAGCCACTGACCCAGCTCATCAGGCAGGTAACCTCACAGGACCTACAGGTTGGGGGACAGCTTCAGAAGACAGGGGGCAGCGCACACCTGAGTGGGCCCCTCCTTCCCCATGGGCTCTCTGCCCCTCATTGGCCAGCCACAGGGAGATGACTGTTTTGGAATCAGAAAGGAATTTTCTGCATTGGGGCCAAATTGGCAGAGTCCTGGTGGTTTCTCCCCCCTCCCCCCGCCCACTTTCCTCACAGCATGCTGGAGACAGAGTTCTGTTAAATAAGAGTACAATAATAAAAATGATTATTAGTAATTTTATTACTGTTTAGTTCACCACAGTTTGTGACCATTGTCCAGTGCAAATAAAAGGCTAAAGGATCCCCTCACAGAAGTAAACGAGACCTAGGATTTTGCTGGTGGACCTTGTGCTGGTGGGATAAGGGAATACCTGAAGTCTTTGGAGACTGAGGTCCCTCTTTGGTACATTCTGTCCACCTTACAGGGAGGAGGATTCAGCAGAATGAGCTGAATTCTAGGGACAGACTGAGGAATGACCACTTTGAGTTATGGATTTTATGCTAGAAGCCCCGTAACCCAGCATTGGACCTCCTTAAATGCCAGACATAGGGAGACACAGGGTAGAAAGCACCCCGCCCCAGTGTTACATTAAAAAACTACAGCCTGGAGCTTAAATCCATCCCTGTGTCTATCCTCATTCACCTGCGTGTCCTGATCGATTTAGACCTAAACATGGCTGTCTTGGTTTGTAAGCACTAACTTATTTAGAGCTGTACAACTTTTAAATGCTCAGTTCTTTATCTTTATGTACACAACACTGGGCTGTGTAGCAGCTTATGTCTTTGCTTACTTCACTGTGTGCTGAAGTAATTACACTTATCTGAGAGGAAAAAGTGACCTAGAAAGGATCGTTTTTCTTCACACACACAAAAAACAGGTGTAAGGTGCCCACTGATTCACTTGTACATTGGGGAGGTTGGGGGGGAATGAAAGATACAGCACTTAACTATATCCTGGAAATTCAAAGGAACAGGAGCTATTTTGCTAGTTAGCTACTTTGGATATTTAAATGGAAAAGGAGTTCCATGGCGTAAGTGGGTGGCCTGCTCAGAAAATAACTAGTGCCATGCCTGAGTCCATTTATGGCCCTTGCCTCTAGGAACAAATTATTGTTCAAAACACAGAACTCCTAATTAATGCATTTCCACTGACCAACATGGGCTGCTGCTGTCCACAAAGGCTTTCCCCTGGAAAGAGGACAAATCTTTCTCTGAAATCCCCAGCCAAGTCATGTAACAGGAAGGTAGCCCTAAATCCTCTCCCAGCTGTTTAACCCTGTCACACCTTTTCAAATACCACCTCTATCCGTACCTTCCTTCAATCTTGACAAGTTTCACATCTCCAGATAACCTTTGAGACATCTCCCCTCAGGTGTCCCAACACCATGTCAAATACAGTCTTAGTAAAACTGGATATATTTCCTCTTAATCCCTCTTGCTGGCTCCCTTCTCCATCACCATAAACTACCCATCTTCATGAGACACAACTTCAGTCTCATCATATATTTGTCTTTTGCCTCTCAAGCTTTCTGTCTCTTCTAAGGGCTGGTCTACATTAGCGGGGGGGGATTGATCTAAGATACGCAACTTCAGCTATGTGAATAGCATAGCTGAAGTCGAACTATCTAAGATCGAATTACCTGGGGTCCACACGGCGCGGGATCGACGGCCGCAGCTCCCCCGTTCACTGCGCTACCGCCGCTCACTCTGGTAGAGTTCCGGAGTCGACGGTGAGCGCGTTCGGGGATCGATATATTGCGTCTTAACAAGACGCGATATATCGATCCTGGATAAATCAATTGCTACCCGCCAATACGGCGGGTAGTGAAGACATACCCCAAAGAGAGTCCTGCTGCTTCTCACTCTGGAGTGTTGCCCACTGCTGCTGTGCATATTTCACCACAGTAGCCACAAAAGACATGGGCTCCATTACTGTATCTGCTACAGACCTTCTATCATCGAGGGCCAGATCCTCAGCTGGTTTAATTTAGTATAGCCCCACTGAAGTCAATACATTGTTTTAAACCAAAGAGCTGGCCCTTACCCTCCTTTTGCCCCAGTCACCTGTAAACAGGTCATAGTAGTTTTCCCCTCACTTTTGTAAGTGCATTACCTGAATATTCAGGATCTGACTGTGTAACTGTTCTGTCTGACAATCCATTTAAGTGAGTGGAAGTTTTTTTGTGCAGAGCAACTTTACAATCTAACCCATAGTAGAAATGGATCAAAACACAAATCAGTAATTCCCTAACAAAATAGTCATTCAGTTTTGGTACAAAGGGTTAGCCAATGGTAATTTTCCAGAAAATCCAAATAAATAATATGCTTTTAAAAGGAAATACAAGTCAACAGGTTCAGTAGTATTAATGATAGCAAAGCATGAAAGGTTTGGTTAACATTTTTAAACTAGTATTTGATTAGTACATCACTGTAGCACCTTCTGACTACATCCCCATAATAATAATTTGTCATCAGCAGCATAGTATCAACAACACAGTCAAGTTCCTTCTATTGTACTCCAAATTTCCCAAAGTTTAACAGAGGAATGTAAGGGCTCCTATCTAACATCTTAAAAGAAAAGGTCTACATAGAACATAAAAGAATATATTTATCAGGAGAAATTGTACATTTGACATGATCTAGCTAAAGAGCTCTCTGAAATCTTCAGCATGAGCAAAAGCAATTCCCCTTCTGGTTTACTGAAAATATAATCATCTCTAAACTAGTATTATTACATCCATTTCATC
This sequence comes from Chrysemys picta bellii, assembly GCF_011386835.1. Lineage (NCBI taxonomy): Eukaryota > Metazoa > Chordata > Testudines > Emydidae > Chrysemys > Chrysemys picta. The sequence continues at coordinate 23,820,446 of NC_088795.1, forward strand.
TCCTCTTCTTACTAATAAAAACAATGGAATAGAAGAGTACTCCGCTTGGAAATTCTCAAGGCAATTTACAAGATTTACATTCTCAAATACTGGCAATAAAAAGTTATCCTAACAATAGCTTCAAAAAGCATTGAGACAGAGACTTTTGCAGCTGTCTCTATTTCTTTAAGGGTTGAAAATACCTACCCCTTATACTGAACTTTAGATAGCATTTGTGCCGCAGCTCTGGAACTAAGGCTCAAATCACTCCATGTGCATGCACATGTTGAATATTTGGACTTCATTTTGAAAGTGGTTAAACCAAAGCAAAAAGGAACTAAGGAAAATACCTTATGCCACACAGCAAGTCAGCAACAAAACTGGGATGGGAAGTAAGAATCTGGTTTCCAGGCCCCCATACTGCCTGAGTAAGACATTTTTAAGAGTTTAGACACCTCACTTCCATTGAATTTCAACAAGGTTTGGGCATATAAGGGTATGTCTACACTGCCATGTAATCCCAGGGTTAGTAGAACTTGAGTTAGCAGACCCTGAGTTTGTTAGCGTAGAGCTTAAGCGTCTACGCTCATTTGGAAACCCTGGGTAGGAACTGTTGAAGCCTGGGTCACAACCTGGAACTCCCGCATTTATAGTGTATTATGCAGGCCCAAGTCCAACCACCCATATCCCAGACAACCTAGCACCCTCCTAAAATGTGGCTGCTCTATCCCTTTCTTCATGGTGAGTATGGGAAAAATTGACTGTTCACCAAACTTGACTGTCTGGAGAACAAAGAAAGTGGACCAGTGGGATTGTGGGATACTTTTGGCAGACTCCCAGAGCACAAGTCCAGTGGGGCTGCAACTACACTGCACAGCACTAGAGCTTGAACCTGAGTCTTGGACTGACTCACGCTCGGACCCTCCACGTCTTTGGGATACTGGGACCCTGGGTCCGAGCCCTTGGTTAGTATGATCTTTGTAGATGGAGGGGAGGTGCTTAGGCTTGAGCCTGAATTTGAACCCTGGCCTTACATTGCAGTATAGACATACCCCTGGTCATTTGCAAGTCCCAGTCTTCAATCACAAAATAATGCAGAACTGCAAAAGTGTTGTGATTCAGACCAGTTTACTGAGGAAATGGTTGTGTAATACAATGGAGCATTGAACATTGTGCTGATACATACAGTAAGTGCCAAATAAATACTGAGGAGAAGCCAAACCGAAGCACAATCTAGAGAGTAAACCTGCCCTGCGACCTATTCTCGGCTCGCTCACCAAGTTGCCGTGAGACCTTGGAGAAACTCATGCAACCTCTATGCATGATTTTTCTCCCCCCATTGGCAAAATGGGGCAGTATTTGCCACCTCACATAGGTGCTTAGGGTTAGTTTTATGGCATCTATGTGAGATATCTGGACAAAAGGTACTATAAAAATGCAAAATATTTGTTCATTATCACAGTCGTCTCTGATCATGTGATATCAATTATTTCATTTCTATTGTGTCATTAGATTTAGAGTTAATATTTTAGTGTCATAGTTACAAGAGACACTCTACAATAGTATAACAGAATCTAAAAGGGATGGGCAATCTCCCATAAAAAAATGTCCCATGGAAATACATGCAAGATAGTTTGTCAAATTTCTTTTACATGATTTTGCGCCGACGTCTCATTTAAAATACCTGGCATTTATATAGTACTTAACAAACATGTGTGAAATGGGTAATAATTCCACTAGACCACAGCGCCTTTTGGCACAAGCCCTGCTTAACCCCCATGCTGAATCCCCTGCCCCGCATCTCCCTTGGTAGAGGAAAACGGCAGGCTCCTGGGTGTACATTCAAAAAGACAACACAGAGTTAGTCCACGGCAAACTGGAGTGTAAATCTACAGCACACTAATGTGTCACTATGGCAGGGCAGGGGTAAACCCCTGGAATGCCCTGCTAAAATGCTGCCTAAGCCCTGCTTTCTGGTAGGGAAGCCAGGTACAGGGGCCCGGGCAGCCAACAGAGAGCCCAGCTGCAGGCCCTAACGAGGGCCAGCTCACAGCAATGACTTGAGCTAAGTAGAGACAGCTGGTCTGAGGAAGGGAAGGGCTATAAAAGCCCTGGAGAAAGCTCAGGGGAGGCTAGCCTTGGAGCGGATAGGAGGCTTACATCTGTCTCCTCACCAAAGGCAAGGAGCCTCCCGGGCCAAGAGACCCTGGGAAGGGTCTGACTGAGGATAGCTGTTGCGGGAATAAGGGGGACTACACTGTTGCACTGTAAATAAAGACACAAGGGTGAAGCACTGAAAAAGGCGTGGGGTCTCTTTATTTAACCAGCCAACACAGGGCACAGGCTCGAGAGGGCGGAGATCTGGTGCGGAACCTGTGACAGTCACACACTAACTGGCCAAATGGGCCTTCCTGCTGCGCACTATATGTTCCCTAGATGTTCCACACAGCCAATTAGTTTGCCACATGTTAGTGCACTGTGGATTTACATCCCAGATTGCCAGGCACTAACTTTGTTTAGACAAGCCCCCAGAAAGCAAGGCCTGGTTTGTGGCCTCCAAAGCTCAGATCAAATGAAGTAGGTATCCAGGCATGTGGATGTTTTTCCAACCCAACTACTCAAAACTTCTCAGGGACATTTATCTTTACAATCCAACCAATTCTTAGGCTGTGTCTTCACTAGAAACAGGGACACAGCCCTGCAGCAGCACCACTTCAGTGTAGACACATACTACAGTGAAGGGAGAAGTTCTCCCATTGCTGTAGTTAATCCACCTCCTCAAGAGGCTGTAGGCTAGGTCAACAGAAGAATTCTTCCACCGACCTAGCACTGTCTGCACCAGGGGTTAGGTTGGCTTAACTACATTGGCGTTTTTCACACACCTCAGTAATGTAGCCAGATCGACCTAACTTTTTAGTTTAGAGCTGGCCTTATTTTTATTGTGCCTGTAGCACACGTTGTGCTAAGAGTGGATGAACTTTGTTGAATGTGTAACTATTCTCTCATAACCTGGATGTGTTTACAGACTAATGTGATCAAGCGCAACACAGTAACTACATAAAAGAACAAACACAGAGTGGTCTATGGTCACAGCCAGAAAACTCCAGGGATGAAATGAGGATTTTCAAGGCTTTTAAAAGAGGACAGGAAGGGAGCTTGCTACCAGGGCCGGCTCCAGCTTTTTTGCCGCCCCAAGCGGCGAAGGGAAAAAAAAAAAAAAAAGATAAAGCCGCGTTCGGCAGCACTTCGGCAGCAGCTCTACAGCAATTCGGCGACAGGTCCTTCCCTCCGAGAGGGACTGAGGGATCTGCCACTGAATTGCCACCGAAGACCCGGACTGCTGCCCCTTCCTCTTGGCCGCCCCAAGCACCTGCTTCCTGCGCTGGTGCCTGGAGCCAGCCATGCTTGCTACAGCACAAGCAGCAGTTTGTTCTAAGCATAAGTGGCATAAAGAAAAAAGGCATAACACCACAAGTGGGTGAAGGAGATAGGGAGTGGCTAGTAGAAACACTCACGAGAAGAATAAGGTATAGAAGGAAGTACAGAAGGTGTTAAAGGAAAACGTTAATACAAAAGTGAAATTACAGGGTGCGCTGAAGAAGTGAGTAAGGCCATGTCTACACTTACAAACTTACAGCGGCACAGCTGTGCCGATACAGCTGTCCTGCTCATGTAGTCACATTATGCCAACAGGCGAGAGCTCTCCCATCAACATAATAAAACCAGCTCAACAAGCGGAGGTAGTTATGTCAGCAAGGGAGCATCTCCCACCGACACAGCAAAGTGCACATGAGCACTTATGCCAGCAAAACATATGTCACTCAGAAGGGTGATTTTTCAGACCCCTGCGCAACAAAAGTTTTGCTGACATAACTGCTAGTGTAGACATGGCCAAAGTAACATGTGACCAGATGAGATAAGCAGAGGAAAAGAGAGGGCAAAGATCCAAAAAGGGTGGAAGAACGCAAGTATTTTTGCTGAGTTAACATTTTTCATTTATGCATCTTACATTTGTTAATTTTTGTCCTATGCTTAATTGTCTCAGTTAGCCCTTAACTTCAAAGCTCACTAGGTCTCAAGGTTCAAATTCACAGCAATTTTGTTCCTATGCCTCCTCTCATTCAATGCACTACAATCAAGATACTGTCCCTAAACGCCCCTGTTGTCTCTCACCATCTTGAAAAAAAACTTAACACATTTATATCATGAACTGATTGGGTAATAATGCCACATAAATCCTATCTTGTACTTTACTGTGTTGTACCATCTTACCCCCTTTAGACTGTACATTCTTTGAGGCTGGCCCCTAGTAGTTCTTTGGCACATTTCACCTAAAAACTTATCTGTCTGCACTAGGGAATGGTCTTCTTCGCCTGAAGTGAGTGAGTGCAGTTTTACACAGTCTGCATTCAGAATAAAACAGCTCTACAAAAGGTATCAGTAGTGACACCACTTTCAACACTTCTGCTGAAACCATCATGTGCCTCAAAGGTGGTATTTTAGAGAAATGGATGTTTGAATAAAAGAGGTGAAACAGAGATAAAAAAGGGAAAGATGATGTGAAATGCAGAGAAGTAAGAAAAGAGACAAAGAGAGAAAGACAAAGGAGGATTTGAAAAGAATAAAAGCAAAGGCTGAAATGGCCATCTTTAGGACCACTGCTATTTTCCCCATATTATAAGTATCAGTAGAACAGTTATTAATTTTTTTCTATAAATCATAGCACCTAGGAGCCCTAGTTAACTTTACTAAGAGTTATTTACTACTTAATAACTATATCATACACTCAATTTTTGTTCAGGACTCACCCACCAACATCAGTGGTACTTACTCCAAAACTTCTGAATAAAGGTGGTGCCTAACCCTATTTTTCTTGCCCCACCTCATAGATGCTAAGGAAGAACTTAACTCAGCAAAGCATTTAAAGAAATGCTTGACTTTAAGACGACAAATAATCCCATCTGTATTTAGCAAAGCACTTAAAAGTATGTGCTTAACTCAAAACATAAATAGCCTCATTGAAGTCATTGAAGTCAGACAGACATAAGCATGTGCTTAAGTGCTTTCCTAAATTGGTGCCTATAAATGTATTTCAGTTCCCTTCACACAATGATTTTGACACCCTCATCTTTTGGATTTAAGTAGGACTGTCAAGCAATTAAAAATTAATCACATGATTAATCACACTGTTAAACAATAATAGAATACCATTTATTTAAATATTTTGGACGTTTTCTACATTTTCAAATATATTGATTTCAATTATAACACAGAACACAAAGTTTACAGTGTTCACTTCATACTTGTTTTTTATTACAAATACTTGCACTGTAAAAAATAAAAGAAAGAATATTTTTCAATTCACCAAATACAAGTACTGAAGTGCAATCTCTTTATCATGAAAGTTGAACTTAAAAATGTAGAATTACGTAAAAAAATAACTGCATTCAAAAATAAAATATAAAACTTTAGAGACTACAAGTCCGCACAGTCCTATTTCTTGTTCAGCCAAGTGCTCAGAAAAACAAGTTTGTTTACATTTACAGGAGATAATGCTGCCCGCTTCTCGTTCAGAATGTCACCTGAGTGAGAACAGGCATTGGCACTGTTGTAGTTGGCATCGCAAGATATTTACATGCCAGATGCGCTAAAGATTAATATGTCCCTTCATGCTTCAACCACCATTCCAGAGGACATGTGTCCATGCTGATGATGGGTTTTGCTTGATAACAATCCAAAGCAGTGCAGACCAACGCATTTTCATTTTCATCATCTGAGTCAGATGCTACCAGCAAAAGGTTAATTTTCTTTTTTGGTGGTTTGGGTTCTGTAGTTTCCGCATCAGAGTGTTGCTCTTTTAAGACTTTTGAAGCTTACTCCACACCTCATCCCTCTAAGATTTTAGAAGGTACTTCAGATTCTTAAACCTTGGGTCGAGTGCTATAATTATCTTTAGAAATCTCACATTGGTACCTTCTTTGCGTTTTGTCAAATCTGCAAAGTATTCTTAAAATGAACATGTGCTGGGACATCATCCGAGACTGCTACAACATGAAATGTATGGCAGAATGCGAGTAAAATAGAGCCAGAGTCATATAATTCTCCCCCAAGGAGTTCAGTTAGAAATGTAATTAACGCGTTATTTTTGTAACAAGTGTCATCAGCATGAAAGCATGTCCTCTGAAATGGTGGCTGAGGCATGAAGGGGCGTACGAATGTTTAGCATATCAGACATGTACATACCTTGCAATGCCAGCTACAAAAGTCCCATGCAAAAACTTGTTCTCACTTTCTGGTGACATTGTAAATAAAAAGTGGGCAGAATTATCTCCCATATATGTAAACAGACTTGTTTATCTTAGGCCTTGGCTACACTTACCCGCTAGTTCGGCGGCTGGCAATCAAACTTCTGGGTTCGACTTATCGCGTCTAGTTTGGACGCAATAAGTCGAACCCGGAAGTGCTCGCCGTTGACTGCGGTACTCCAGCTCGGCGAGAGGAGTACCGCGGAGTCGACGGGGGAGCCTGCCTGCCGAGTGTGGACCAAGGTAAGTTCGAACTAAGGTACTTCAACTTCAGCTACGTTATTCACGTAGCTGAAGTTGCGTACCTTAGTTCGAATTAGGGGGGTAGTGTAGACCAAACCTTAGCGATTTTCTGAATGAGAAGTAGGACTAAGTAGACTTTTAGGCTCTAAAGTTTTGCAGTTTTTGTTTTTGAGTGCCGTTATGTAACAAAAACAAATCTACATTTGTAATTTGCACTTTCACAATAAAGAGATTGCTGTACAGTACTTGTATAAAGTGAATTGAAAAATACTATTTCTTTTGTTTATCATTTTTAAAGAGAAAATATCTGTAATAAAAATAATAATATGAAGTGAGCAGTGTACACTTTGTATTCTGTGTTGTAATTGAAACCAATATATTTTGAAATGTAGAAAACCATCCAAAAATATGTCATAAATATCAATTGGTATTGTATTGATTAACAGTGCGATTAAAACTGTGATCAATCGCAATTAATTTTTCTAATTGCGATTAATTTTTTTTAGTTAATCGCGTGAGTTAACTGTGATTAATCGACAGCCCTAGATTTAAGATTACCACTTTTGCATTAATAAAGAAAAAAGGAAAACTGAAATCTAAACTTTAAAGTTGAGATATTAACTGTATAATTCCAGTCATAAGCCAAACTAGTATTTCTTAGAGTTACTGTAAAAGCTGTAAGAAGTTTTCAGTAGATTTTACACAAGAACAAATGAATGCATTATTTTCTTAAATTTATGCACAAGTCTAATTGCTATGCAGATGCAATTAAGTAGATCTAAGAAATGTAAAACTAAGACACCATATGGTTCTCAGTTCCCAAAATCAGAGGCATAAAAAGCAGATTTCACACACTAGGGTGTCAACACAACATTCTGACTAAAAGACTGCTAAATACAGTTGTTTTCTATGCTTTTTTTAATTTCTTTTTTTTTCTTGTAAGTACAGTATTTTCAACCTATAGATAAACAACAACAACAAGGTATTATGAAATACCAAGAAGCAGTTAAGTCAATCCTGGATATTTCCTGATGACTTGAATTGGATTTTCAAAGTCTTACTATCAAATCAGTTTGCAAACATTAATGATTTTCAAGTTTAATAATATTTAGATTAATAGAGGACTCCTATTCAGTTCAATAGCATTCCTGAGGCTCTGCTTATGTCCCCTTCAGAAAGGTAGGGCATGTGGCATTGCAGAGTGAGTGCGAGAGTAGCCTACAAAACCTTACATTGGTAGTTTTATTGTAAACATCACGGCAGAGGTTGGTCAGGAGGATGATCTGAAGACCAGGATACTACAGTAGGAGAGCATGTTATGTTAATTAACCCACCTGTAATCTAATTTACATATTTTGGGCTAGACTGTAGAGTTATTGGGAAACCCAAGAAAGGGGCAGAATATAGCTGGACTAGCTTAGGAGCAGAGCAGGGAGCAAACTGTAAATTATAGTTGCAATGAATTCCCTGTTTCCCTTTGCTCCAAGGAGGTGGTAATATGTACCATCTCTTTGCCTGGCACAGATTACTTCTCTCCTTTCTGGCTCAGCTATACTGACTAGCACATAACAGAGAGCAAAGTCAAGGTTCTGCTTACCTCTTAGCATACCCCTCTGCAGGATGGAGCGTAGCACCCTTGCAGAGGCTGCTCTCCCCTTTCCACGGTCACCTGAAACACCTTATGCCCTCTTACTTCCCCGTGCAGGACCATGCTGAAAGTCACAATTTAGCCCTTAAAGAAGGAGCTAAGGAAATATCCAGACAAAAGAAGACATGATGGTAGAATAAGTACTTTAAGTCTATTATTAACTTAAATGCTAAAAGGTCAGGAATATCATAGTCAAGTTTACAAACATCTTTAACTTTGACCTCATAGCAATGCTCATCCTCTATTGATCCTTGGCACCCAGCCTCTAAGCTACCATACAACAGCTCTTCCACATTGGCAATACACATCTACAAACAGCCTCCCAACCTTCTGCCGATATGCTGTTAGAAAGCAACACTCGCATCTCTAGAGCCCTGCGTGGATACAAAAATTTGGATCTACATCCGATCCGCATCTGTGATAATTAACTTGTATTCGACCCCTAATCCACACTCCACCTTTTATATGTATCCACATCCACATATGTGCCAGCATCCTATCTCACTGTTAGGGCCCTGCGTGGATACAAAAATTTGGGTCCACATCCAATCCACAAAGATGGTAAACAATACAACCGCATCCACAGATGCGGCAGATATCTGCGGATTTGCAAGGCTCTATGCATCTCCATTATACATCTCTCAGAAATAATACAGATCTGCTATTCCACTATAAGCCAAACAGCCTAGCCTGCCTAATCCACCCTATTAATTGCTCCATTGCACATCTTGGCTGTGATGTCCCACAATACCCTTTATTCACACCTTGAGACACTTCATATGCTGGTCAATGTGACATCATACAAATGGTCCCAGTTCTCCTTCAAGTACACAGAAACCACAACATAGTTATACACATTTCATATACCGACTCCTCCAGGAAAATCATAGGCATATGACAGGGTAGGTAGGGATACCAAGGTCAGAGTTAAGGTTGCTTGTGTAAAGTTACTGGTAAATTATTGACCTTTAAAGCACTCCCATTTTTAAGCTAAAATTAAATAATTGTTTTCAGGCACTCAAATATTTTAATAACTATAATGTTCTAGTGTTTTTTCCTGATCTAAATAATATACATTTACTACTTTATTTGTACCTTAAATATTTATTTTTGGGAATAAGCTTGTCTGCCTTTCCATTCAGCATTCTTTCTTGCTAAATGTCTGTTTCTCTCAATAGCCAATAAGCCTCCATTCTGGGGAAAACCATTAAGTAAGCAATATAAAAATGAAGATAAGCCAGATAGATGCGTCAGTCCTTGCAAAGAATGAAGGAGACATCTTCTCTTTAGAATTCTATCTCAACAAGGTCAGTTTATGAGGCCCTCCTACACTGCAGCACAATATGTGAACATACTCCCAAAATAGAGTACATTTACATTTGAATATCAAATACTATTGATCTCAATACATACTCATTTTCACACAACTCCTTGACCTTTATGACTATTACATAATCCTGTTTGCAATCTGGCTCATACTAATAGGCAAAGAGAATGACAGCACTTAAGATATTGCTATTATGACTACCAGTTTTCAAATATAGAAACATTGGTAATACACAAACCAGATTAATCAGCCCAACAGTGCACCCCTAACTACATATGCAGCCTACTCTATCTCCTTCCTTCTATTTTTCTCTTTACAAATTCCAATTATTTTTATCTAATTTGTGTTCAGAAACCATCATGTGTTCCTCAAATAATGATCCTTATTCCTAGGAAAAACAGACCAAAATAAAAATTAAATTTTGTGCTTCTCTTACTAAATAAATGTATACATCCAGAAGTCAGTCAAATAAGATCACTGTAGAAACTGTCTTGTCAGAAAGTCCAAATATGAACCAAGGCTCAGGATAACAAAAGGTAACTACTGCCTTCAAACTCCTTGGGTGGGGATCACATTAAATAATCCTGTTTATTAGAGAATAATACGGTTTGTAGAATTTGTGTGGACCGCACATCAGTTCATGTGTTTTCCTGTGTGGTGATATGGTATCACATTACAATAATCAAGAGGTCCAGAGGACAAAGCAGGCAATAGGTTAGAGGCAGGGACACTTGTGAAAGAAGGAGTTCTATGCCGTTCTTAGGAAGCAACGTCTCTTACAAAGAAATGCATTTACTAGCACCCCAGCATTTTAAAAATACATTTTTTCAATATATATTTATTTTCTCCTAGTCCAACATAGTCCATCCTATGGCAAGTAGCTGTGTATGTACTATAACTACTGCTATTAATTTTGGGGGGAGGGAAGGAAATCATTACTTTTATGGGCTTTTTGTTGTAGTTGCTTTTAAAGCCAGAATTGTAGTTTGTCACCTTTGTGTACTTGGTCCTGCCTCAAAGCAAGGAGGCTGAATTAGATGACCTCTCAAGGTCCCTTCCAGCCCTATATTTCTATGTAATACCTAAGAAGATATAATCCTGCTCTGAAGAGATTACAATCTAATTAACAAGGCACATGTACACATTTAAAAATAGGAAGGAGCAGGGGATAGTAGAACAAGGGATAGAGCAAAAAAATCATAGCTATTTTCAAGTTAGTTATGGGTGTATCTTAATGAAAAAGAGGCTTCTCTAATGGCACTGGGGTTGTTTTTATAAATACCAATTATGGGGCATATCTTCAGTTGAGGTAAATTGGCAGAGTTCCCTGGAAGTCCATTACACCAGCTGAGAACGTGGCAGGATGTCTGTATTGTAGTTGATAGTAAGCACCTTCTTGATTCAAATCCCCACATAGAAGCCTGCATTTGATCTCTGTCTCTCACACACACAAATTCTTCTCCATGCTCTTCCATTAAATTAGTTTGTAGGATCTTTGACTCAGGTACTCTTTCTACTTCTGTAGTGTGTATAGTACAATGGAGCCCAAATGTGATTGTGTCATTTGGGCTCTACCATAATAAAAGTATCATCACTACAAGGCTGTTATTGCCAATAATACTATACTACTGCCAAGACTGTCACACTAGCCAGAAGGCAGAATATTTAATTCATGCTTCTCTCACTTTAGGAATCTCACTGATCACTTTTTTGCTCTCCGTGGCCTGACAATTATCTTCCTTGATTCAACACTTTTCCAGCTAATTTGCATGTGAGAAAAGCTTTGCAAAACTATCTTTTATTCATTTAGCAAAATTAAAATTATCATTTTCAAACAAATATCTGCAAATGTGACAATGGGAGAGATATTACCATCCTGAAACACAAAACTTTTTATTAGTTTGCTGGAAGCTAGTCAAGGTCGACCCATTGAGAAATATTTTAAAATGTTAGATATTTACTCCTAGCAGAAATTCAGCATTTTCACAATTATATGATACTTTCTTTTCAGCACATGGGATTTTTATTTTCCCCCCAAGAATTTAAGAACAGAAATGCTCAAAAATGCCATTTTCCCACTCTCTTGGGCAATATCTTGGCAATTATATTCCCCTGCTCCCCCTCCCCACTGCCCTGCACGCGCACGCGCACGCGCACACACACACACACACACACACACCTGTTCTTGCAGTGTCCAAAGGGGGCCAAAAGATGCAGCAACTATCAAAATAGTATGAACAAATTTGGCATACCATCATCAAGGAGAAATTTAGATACGTAAGAGGAGAAAAAAGGCTCAGGACTATGTTGTTCTTTAGCCCCAATGGACCAAAATCATCCACAGAGTAACTCTATTAAAGTCACTGGAGTTACACCAGGGATGAATCTGGCGTACTCTTTTATGCATTCTGAATCGATAGCCCTAAATGGAGAGAGACAGATAACAAAAGAGAAAACAATTGAGTGAGAAACAAAGAAAGTGAAACCACTTTTCCACTTAATAGAGGGTGATGTGTGTGTGCTTGTCTGTATGCAATACCGCCACAAGACAAAGAAAATGATATATAATAAATGTGTGCAGCTTTCTTTCCAGAAAGGAGAGCATTTGTAAATGTATGACTACAAAGAAACACAGCTGCTCAGTTACTGACAAAAAGCTAAGGAATCTGAACAAATCACAGCATCTTTAATTTCTCTCTATTGGCTCTGCTAATTCCATGCAGGAATAATTTCAAAGTTTCAGGAGTTGTGTTCATCAGAACATAAACATGGCCATATTGGGTCAGACCAGTGGTCCATCTAGCCTGGTATATTGTCTTCCAACAGTCACCTGTGTAGGTGCTTCTGAGGAAAAGAACAGAACAGGGCAATAATTGAGAGATCCATCCCCTGTTGTCCAGTCCAGTTTCCAGAAATCAGAGGTTTAGGGATACCCAGATCATGGGGTTGCATCCCTGACCATTTTGGCTAATAGCCATTGATGGACCTATCCTACATGAACTGATCTAATTCTTTTTCTGAACCCAGTTAATACTTTTGGCCTTCACAAAATCCCCTGCCAATGAGTTCCACAGGTTGACTGTGCAATGTGTCGAGAAGTATTCCCTTACATTTGTTTTAAACCTGAAGCCTATTAACTTCATTGAGTGACCCCCATTTCTTATGGTATGTGAAGGGGTAAATAACACTTCTTTATTAACTTTTTCCATACCAGTCATGATTTTATACACTTCTATTATATCCTCCCCTTAGTCCTCTATCTTCTAAACTGAACAGTCCCCGTCATTTTAATCTTTCCTCATATGAGCATTGTTGCATATCCTTAATCATTTTTGTAACTTTTCCAATTCTAATATCTCTCTTTTGAGATGGAGTGACCAGAACTGCACAGTATTGAAAGTGTGGGCATACCATGGGTTTTTATATTGACATTATGATATTTTCTATCCTTTTTCTAATGGTTCCTAACATTTTTTTTTAAGTGCTGCTGCACTTTGAGCACATGTTTTCAGAGAATTATCCACAATGCCTACAAGATCTTTCTATTGAATGAGAGCTAATTTAGACCCTATCATTTTATATGTATAGTTGGGATTATGTTTTCCAATGTGCATTACTTTACATTTATAAACAATGAATTTCTTCTGCCCTTTTGTTGCCCAGTCACCCAGTTTAGTGAAATCCCTTTATAACTCTTTGCAATCAATTTTGGATTAAACAATTTTGAATAATTTTGTATAGTCTGCAAATTTTGCCATATTAATAATAAATGATCAGAAAACGGGTGAATACGTTGAACAGCACAGGTTCCAGGACAAATCCTTAAGGGAGCCTGCTATTTACCTCTCTCCACTATGAAAGCTGGCCATTTATTCCTACCCTTTGTTTCCTATCTTTTAACCAATTACTGACCCATGATAGGAGCTTCCCTCTTATCCCATGACTGCCTATTTTGCTTAAGAGCCTTTGATGTGGGATCTTGTCAAAGTCTTTGTGAAAGTCCACGTACAGTATATCAGTTGGATCACCCTGGTGCACATGTTTGTTGACCTCCTCAAATAATTGATTGATTGATGTTGACTCTTCCCCAACATATCACATTCATCTATGTGTCTGGAAATTCTGTTCTTAGCTATAATTTCTATCACTTTGCCTGGTACTGTTAGGCTTGCCATCCTCTAATTGCGAGGATCACCTTTGGAGCCACTTTTAAGAAAATGAACATTACATTAGCTATCCACTAGTCATCTGGTACCAGAGGCTGATTTAAACAATAAGTTACATACCATGGTTAATAGTTCTGCAATTTCATATTTAAGTTCCTTCAGAACTCTTGGATGAATACCATCTGGACCTGGTGACTAATTATGGATTAATTTATCAATCTGATGTTCTGAAGACCAAGACTCTAAAATAGTTCCAAAATAACTAGATACATTCATGGAGAATAGGTTCATAGTTCAAAAATAACTAGATACGTTCATGGAGAATAGGTTCAACAATGACTATTAGCCAAGATGGGCAGGGATGGTGTCCCTAGCCTCTGTTTGCCAGAACCTGTGAATGAGTGATGGATGGATCACTTGATGATTACCTATTCTGTTTATTCCCTCTGGGGCACCTGGTATTGGCCACGGTCAGAAGACAGGATACTGGGCTAGATGGACTTTTGGTTCTGACCCAGTATGGCCGTTCTTATGTTCAGTCTCACGGTTGGTGAAGCTTGTAGCGTGCAGCCACAGCATCATGTCAGAACAAGAGTTGGGCAGGGGGGAGGACTCAGCGGTTGTTTTTATGCCAGGCACAGTAGCAGCCACTGCTGCCACTTAGAACATGAGCAGCCCTGGCCTCAGTGTGGAGACAGAAGCAGGTCACTCAGAGCACATGTTCCAGGTGGTGGCGCTGGCTACTGTGCCTTGCATATACAAAAGCACAAGACTGGCACATGCAGGTGTCTGCTTGCACCTTCCCACTGTTAGAAAAACTGCAGCAGTTTGGGGGATGAGGGTAGAGGGATGACTTGGAAATCATGTATATAATGTGAAATTGTATACTTCACAGAATGTCAGGGTTGGAAGGGACCTCAGGAGGTCACCTAGTCCAACCCCCTGCTTAAAGCAGGACCAATCCCCAACTATTTTTTTTTGGCCCCCTCAAGGATTGAACTCACAACCCTGGGTTTAGCAGGCCAATGCTCAAGCCACTGAGCTATCCCATAATACTGCCATGAATTTTTAAAAAAAAACATCTGTGATTTTCTCAGGGCCTTAGTCATGACCACACAGGGTGAGGGAGTCCCTCAGGTCCCATGGAGGGTTTTGAAAATAAAGTATGAAGCCTTGGATTTGATCTGGTATTTCATGGAAGGACAGCACATCATATGGGTAACCCACTTGCAGCTTCTTTCACTGTTGAACAGGCAAGACACTGTTTCTGAACTAATTGTAGCTTCAAGGTTGGTCATCTCATACCCGAAAAACAGATATGTAATATTTAAGCCTGGAGGGCAGGACTGTGAGAGGCACAGTCAAATGTGAATCTGAAAGAAAGATGCAGCCATAGAAGAAAATGAGCATTTTTCATGGCTGTGGCTATTCAGCTATCCTGAAACAGTAAAGATTCCAGGTAAATGTTGTGTCAACAGATGCCCTCGCAGGCACAGGATGTTATAAAGGAGGAGAGTTCTTTAAAGTGCTTCCCTCTCCCTGCTGGTATCACCTCAATCCTGCAATTCAGTTACAGTCAGCTGTTCTTCCTCCTATTACTGACCTCAGCCAAGTCCTCACAGAGCTGGTGCTATTTGTATCCAATCTCAAACGGATATAGAACTGGGTGTTGTTTGAGTGTTGCTTGCATTTTACTCCATGCAGTTTCACAATGGCTCCATAGAGATACTCAACAGTTCGTAAGAGAACAGGGATTCCTGGGGGCGGGGGGCTATGGAAGTGAAAGAACTTCACTTTGTGGGTGTGGTCTCAATGCTGCCAAGAGGTCCAGCAATATGAATCTGGAAGTAGGACTCTTTATCCATAGCCAAAAGGAGATCATGACATCGGCGTGGTCTTTGTTCCATGTTCTGGACTGAAGCCTGACGGGAAGGGGATCTAAGATAAGGGCAGTATCTAGGTGGAATTGGCAGTGGGCCTTGGTGACCTTCTCAGTTACCTCACTCAGGAACATGAGGTTAAATGCTGGGGCTGGACAGGTCAGTTGCGTAGTGATGGCTTCTTAAGCACCATCCTCCCAGAAAAGATTCAAAAGGGTATTGCAGTGCAGCCTTACATTTAGCATATTTTGAGGGGGGAAATGAATGCTTTGTTGCATTTTCTAGGGCATTACAGGCTATTATCAAAGAATCACATTTTAAATTACTTTGATTAAATTAAGAGGCACCAAGTTTAAAACAAACAAAAGGAAGCATTTCTTCACGCAACATATAGCCAACCTGTGGAACTAATTGCCAGGGGATATTGTGAAGGCCAAAGATATAACTGGGCTCAAAAAAGAATTAGTAAGTTCACAGAGGATAGGTCTGTCAATGGCTTTTAACCAAGATGCTCAAGGACACAACCCCATGCTCCAGGTGTCCCTACACATCCAACTGCCGGAAGTCTGAACAGGACAACGGGGGATGGATCACTCAACATTGCCCTGTTCTGTTCATTCCCTCTGAAGTATCTGGCACTGTCCACTGTCAGAAGACAGGATACTGAGCTAGATGGATCATTGGTCTGACCCAGTACAGCCATTCTTATACATTTGTTTACTTATGATGGGTACCATAAAGAACAATTACTGAGCTATTTGTGATAATTCCCATTTTATGCATAGAGAACACTCCAAACACCATAATAAAGTCAAACAGTGCAGCCTGGTAAATGGTGCCCCCTCAGGGACTGTTAAATTGCAATGGGCCTCCCTGACTTTTGTGCTGGTGCACAACTTCTGCCTTTTATTACTTATTATTGTGTTGCTTCTATTGTGTTAGAGAAATAGCTATGCAGTCTTAACTGTAGAAGGTGGACCTGCTCTTGCTATAACGTTAAATTGCATCAAAAGATAGTGGGATCAAATAGCTACAGATTGAAAAAGGTGACGTAAAACTACTATCAATAAAAAGATTTACCACTTACAATTATTAGCCTAAGAAAGAAAAAACTATCAAAGGAAATAATTCATGGATTTCCAATGTACTGAAAATATGGGAATGTATGAAGAGAAAAATAACATTCTTTAGGGAATGATTCAGATGATGTAACTAATTGCACAAAAGATGTAAAGAGAAACAGGCACAAAAACAATAAAATATTTTTTAAAACTTATTTGATAAAGCTGAGCTCTGATTTCACACAGTTGCAAGAAAAATATGAATTAGAAATACTGAACTTCTGGCTGCTCTTACAGTTATTATTTACAAGATCACAAGAAGTGGAAGCAAATTAGACTAGATTTATCTGCAATAGAGGACTACATAAGAAAGTTACAAGATAATCAGATTTCTGCTCAAGAAAAATAGATACCTAAGACACATTTTTCTACACAGGAATAACGAGAACGTAAGGCTAGCTTGGGGAAAAGGAATGAGTCAAAAAATCCCTCCAGATGATTTAAAGGATAACATGCTATCCATTCTGAACTGTAAAAAGTCCCTCTCTGAGAAAATACCACTGCAGGAACTATTTTAATTGCTGCTTTTGAAAAGTTAGCCCATTAAGTCAATCGAATCCATTCCCTCTGTCAAAGCAAGATTGTTCCTATGGTTCTTTTAATTCAGAATACATCCTCCAAACCACCTCTTAGGTTGATGCAATTAATCAGTCTTTAAATGGGATTTCTGACCCCCCCTATATTGCAGGTGTTATCCTGACAACCTCATAATTACTAATCCATTTAACCTATGTTCAATATTGCTTTCAAATAAACTACCTTCAGGCATGAAAACATACTTAAGGAGGGAAGGATAGGCTTGCAGTCAACATACAGGATTAGGACATAGGATGCCTGAGTTTTGTTCCTGGCTGTGCTATGGATATTCTGTGTGATATTGGGCACGTCACTTAACCATTCCATCCCTTGCTTTTCCCATCTGTAAAACAGGGATCATCCTGACTTGGCTATCGTGAAAATTAACTCAATGTTGTGAAGCGCTTCAAAATCCTTGGATAAAGACACTACAGCAGTGCAAAGTAGGAGGAGCAACAGAGGAGACAAACAAGTTATCAAAGAGAAAAATCACTTAAGAATGGGACAAAAATTAATTATGAATTGCCTTAATGTTATTCCAAATTCCCAAATGAAAAAGCTCTGTTAATTGTTAGACAGTACATCTGTTGTTTAGCAAGAACATATGGCGTACGATTGTAACAAGAAGTGCTGACTAAGGGAACAGTGCTTTAAGTGTATATTTGTGTGTCTCAAGTTGTGTGTCTATATTATTCATCTTCTTGTTCTAACGCCAGTTTAGTACCCTGGTGACTCTGCCACCCACTGTCAGCATTTGCACATGTGCTTTACTGCTTATTCCAAGTTGCCTCCTAATGAGAGACCTATAATTAACTATGCCTTTAACAGTTGCTTATCACTCTTGGGATTTCACGATTTAAAACAGAGTTCCTTCTATAAACAAGTAGTTCTATGAAAAACCAGGTCTTAAGGAAACATGGCAAAGACATTGTAATTCTTCTTGCAGATAAGATTTTGATACGAGCCATCACAGGAGCCAAGCTGTTCGCTTGTAAGAAATATCAAGACTCATGAATTGTCTAGTTCAATGCTCCCAACTCTCTTAGGTTTATTTTGCCAACTTCCCTCCCTTAAGCCCTGCCTCCTCTCTGACACTGCCAATCTCCCTCCCTACTTCATCAGTCACCTGAGGCTCAACTGAGATGCTTGGGATTGCCAGCTTCCCTTGAGCCTCCAACCCTATGTCTATAAGTTACTTCCACAGCCAAGTACAATAATGGCTAGGGAGGGAAGATGAATGGCTTTCCCGGAGCCCCCTGCATTTTTACCTACCGTGTGTAAAGGGGTGGCTCTGGGTTCTTAAAGTCCCCCCCACCACCAATCCTCTCACTTCTGACCCAAAGGCCCCTTTGAACTAATCTGGTGCCTTGCTAGGGGGTGGGGTGCTGGCTCCCTGCTTGGGAAACCCTGCACTTATTCCACAGAGAATACATTCCCCTCGGCATACGTACTGAGAGGAATGCAGGCTACTCCCCAGAAAGCCCTAAATGTAAATTAACCATCTGTGACCAGATGCTAGCATAAAGTGAAAAAGCAAAAATAACCCTGGTAATTTAATCTTCTATCAATGTTACATTCGGAATGAGCCTCAGAGGAATAAGGGTTTAAAGTCCCCATAAATGAAGATGACTGTTTTAAATAAGAAAAAGAATCCTGCCCCACTGGATGGAGTCTGAACCTTTCCACAATTTCTGGTTACTATTAATTAAACAAATGGTCTCCATGTACTATGCTATCTTCAAGGCTCTGGACAACAGCATTTTCTTTCCGAGTCCCAGGGTACCTTTTTTTCCTCCAGAGTCTCCTACCATGTAGAAAAAGCACACATCACATCATCTAAGGATTGAGTCCTGCCATAAACGCAGTGCATGTACCAGGAATCTTCATTAGTTCTGGATATATCAAAGGGACACAGTCCACTAAAAAGCCACATTTCTGTCTGAAAATGATTTACACCTTCTATTGTTAAAAACAACACTCAGAGTTATGATAACAGAGGTTAAGGAAAAGATTTCTCTATTTATTCAGTTTGTTCATCTTATTCCTATAACAGCATTTTAAGTATAGGTTGTGCCACCATTTCACTACAGTTTTTTCCCCATGATTGTGTGTGTGTGTGTGTGTGTCAGAGACCAATATGGCAGAAAAAACATTTTTAATAAGAAGACAGTGTAGTTGTAAAACCACAATAATTGGCTGGGGGAGTCAGAAGCAGCTACAAAACCTGGAGATACTTGAAAACTTATATTTAAAAATTGACCAGACAAGTGTGACCCAAAGACCTCTTGATGCCAAGTGACATCAAGATGTACATAGAAGTACAGAGATCCCCCTGGTTTCACCAAAAGGGGTCATCTGAGGTATCTAATGAAAGCTTTTGTCATCCTGGTCATCATAATCATTGCAAAATGTATGTATGGAAAAAGTGTATACACAGAGTTATGTGTATAAACTAAATATTATAGAATGTTCTCTAGGTCTGTGAGTTAAGACAAGTCACCATAAGGTGCTCCGGGCGGGGGAGAAAAACAGATGCTTATATCATTCTGGTCATATGTACATTTTAGTATTATATGGTTCATAATGGTGCCCATTTACAGACTGAACACAATGCAAATCAATAGATTGTTGGGGCTGCAGGAAAAAACAACAGCAGGGGTTATCCTATTTAGAAGTAAGGCCTTGTCCATACCAGTGTTTTGTCGACAAAAGTTATGTCGACACTCAAAAAGTGTTATAATAAAAATCGGTATTGCATGTTCACATTCGCTCCGTCGGCAGAGCGCATCCATCGTTAGGGTACTATCATCGACAATGTGAGCAATGCACTGTGGGTACCTATCCCACAGTCCACTTGACTCCTTCTGCCACTAGGTCTTGTGGGAAGGTGGAGCGGATCTTGGTGCATCTTGGGACTGGGCTCAATGTCCCATGACGCATTGTATTTTGGTCCCAGCATTCCATGGGCTTCTGGCTTTCTTCCATGGCATTTTTTAACAGCCCCTGTTTGCTGTTCACCCCACTATCTCTGCTCTCCTATGCCCTGTTAACTGTCATGAAGACATCACAGATGGCAGTGCAGTTAATCACGAAGCTCCTAACTGAAGAAGACTCGCAGGTGCCGGACATGCTGCGTGATATGGATAGGAGCAACTTTAGATTGCTTTTGGCATTCACAGAACAGCTGCAGATGGTGGACTGTCACTTTTGGGCTTGGGAAACAAGCACTGAACTGTGGGATCATATCATCATGCAGGTCTGGGATGACGAACAGTGGGTACAGAACTTTCGGATGCGGAAAGCCACCTTCCTGGAACTGTATGCACAGCTCGCCCCAGCACTGCGGCGCAAGGACACAAGAATGAGAGCTTTCCTATCGGTGGAGAAGAATGTGGCGATCATTGTGTGGAAGCTGGCAACTCCACACTGCTACCGGTCAGTTGTGAATCAATTTGAAGTCAGGAAGTCGACCTTTGGGGCTGCTTTAATGCAAGCGTACAGGGCAATTAATCCCATCCTGCTATGAAGGACCATGACTCTGGGAAATGTGCGTGAAATAGTGGACGGCTTTGCAGAAATAGGTTTCCCTAACTGTGGAGGGGCGATAGATGGCACACGTTCCAATTCTGGCACAGACCACCTTGCAATGTAGTACATCAGTAGGAAGGGCTACTTCTCCATGGTGTTGCAGGCACTTATGGATCACTGTGGGTGTTACACTGACATCAACGTGGGGTGGTCTGGGAAGGTGCATGATGCACGCATCTTCAAGAACACTGGCCTGATAGAAAGCTACAAGTGGGAACTTTCTTTCCAGACCACAAGATTACAGGGGGGATGTTGAAATGCCCATAGTGATCCTGGGAGACCCAGTGTATCCCTTACAGCCATGGCTCATGAAACTTTACACCGGAAAACTGGACAGCGGTAAGGAGCACCGCAGTTCAACAACAGGCTGAGTAGGTACCAGATGACAGTTGAATGTGCCTTTGGCAGATTAAAGGCGCGCTGGTGATGCCTTTATGGCAGGTTAGACCTCAATGAGGATAATATTCCCATGGTCACAGCCACGTGTTGTATGTTGCATAATCTTTGTGAAGCTAAGGGTGAAGGGTTTGCTCAGGGGTGGAGTGTTGAGGTAGACCACATGGCTGCTGATTTTGAGCAGCCAGATACCAGGGCTATCAGAGGGGCCCAGAGTGGGGCTTTGAAGCAACACTTTGAAAATGAGAACCCAGTAATGTACATCTCTGTGATTGGTGCTGCAATGTTACATTACATATAGTGTTCCTAGGAAGCAATGGTGAAATTTGGGGCCTTACATTCCAGTAAGCAAAGGATTAAACTGCCTGTGTATGTATTGCTAGTGCTTGCTATCTCAATTTGTAGGAAACAAATAAAAAAGAGTTACCATTCAAAAACTTTGCTTTTATTGCATAGACACTTGGTGAGAAAGGAGGTACCAGAGAAGGG
Organism: Chrysemys picta bellii; assembly: GCF_011386835.1. NCBI lineage: Eukaryota > Metazoa > Chordata > Testudines > Emydidae > Chrysemys > Chrysemys picta. The sequence goes on from NC_088795.1 coordinate 23,842,164, forward strand.
CAGACTTTCAGACCTCAGCATAGGTCCAGCGATGATTTTGAAAGTTGTCCAAGTGGTAGGGTGACCAGACGTCCCGATTTTATCGGGACTGTCCCGATATTTGCTTCTTTGTCCCGTGTCCCGACCAATGTTTGGACGGGACACTGGACAAACAAGAAATTTTGCCCTCCCGGAGGAAGGAGCCGCTGGAGCGCAGCCGAGAGCGGGAGAGGCACGGGGCTCCCCGCTGGCGGCGGGACGCATGCCACATGTGCCCGGGGTGGGCCGCAGCCGCTGGAGCACAGCCGAGAGCGGGAGGGAGAGGCGCGGAGCTCCCCGGCAGCAGCGGGGATTCGGCCCATGCCCCCACGCCGCCCACCCAACCCCTGCCCACTCCGCGCTGCCCCCACCCAGACCAACCGCGTTGCCCCGCGGGCTGCAGGGCTTGGGGCAGGAGGCTCCACAGGGAGGACAGCACACGCGGCCCCTGCGAAAGTGGGTTTTTTTTTTTTTTTGGATCGTCCCCCCACGTCCCGATATTGTCTCTCTCTGATCTGGTCACCCTACCAAGGGGGTGGAGTGAAGAGGGAACCAAGAAGTCCCAGAAAGTAGAAAGGACTGTGCAGGTAGAGTTTTTTGGGGGGAGAGGGGCACGGAAAAGAGTTCTGAACGTGCTGCAGGGAAGAGCGGGCACGGATCTGCTCAGTCTGCAGTATTATCAAGAACTTTAGCATCTGCGTTTGCTCCTCCATGAGTTTAATCATCTGCTCAGTAGCATCCTTATACTCCCGATTTTCTTTTTTGTCCTGCCTTTCGGCTTCCCTCCACTCCTAGCATTCCCTTTTCTCTGCATTCTTTGACAATAAACATGTTCTTGTTTTCACTATATATATACACACTAAGTGCTGTGTGTTAAGTAGAGTGGGGAATGGTGAGTTGAATCTTGCCAGCTGGGGTGTATTATTCCATTGGGAGTAGCAAATCTGCGAGTGCTTGCTGAAGTGGGTTGAGCACTCCAGAGGAATGCTTGGAGGATTCAGGGGTTCATGGGTGTGTATTGCTAACCTGTACCGGGAGAGCGAGGCCGGAAAGGTAGTGCTTGTGTTGCCAGCAACTCGTGGATTCAAAGAGCGTCTCCACTGCAGGCACAGACACATGGTAGCAACGTGCCTCTTAACCCTAGATGCCCTGGGGAAGTGTCACAACAAGCTGCCCCTTGAGCAATTTATACATTTTAAATCCATCAGAGCTATCTCTAACTATTTATCTGTTTTTTAGTTCCACCAATTACATTTTTGATGGATAAACCAGCTGCCATTCTATTTGTTTTGTTTCCTCATTGTGTTAGGTTATAGTTGGTATTTTCTCCAGTTTGTGGTATAGGAACCAAATGTTGTTTGTGTCAGTCATCTATCCTTGATATTTGCCAGTGGTTCATAATATATGTTTATAAAATATTTCCAATTATTGTACACCTTCCATCCTGTTGCATGGCTCCCTACATGGTCTTGGGATGCTTTTTAATTTCCATTTTGTTTGGCACCCAGAAGCCTTTAGGCATAAGTGTCCAATGTTATTTAAAGGATGCAGCAATACAACTCCTGAGATCACTAAGTGTGAAATCTCCTAAAGCATTATTTATTTATTTTTATATTGCAGTAGCCTCGGCCATAGACCGGGACCCATGGTGCGGCCCTGTACAAACACTGAACAAAAACATGGACTGTGCCCCAAAGAGTTTACAATCTAAGTAAAAGCTAAATTCCACCGGTCTTCATCCATCCAATGGGAAACAAACAAGCAACCAAACTGGAACAAACACTGAGTAACTGCACCCTCTAAATGACCTTTGATACTTCAGTTCAGATCTTCATGAGAATCACTAGTAACATTATGTTAAGTGCTTGCATGCTAGTGATTTGTGGACATCAATCCAGATAAAAATCATAATAAAATCTGGCATGATTATAAATCTCTTCTGAGGAGATATCTAGGATAGGACATGTTGGGGAGATTCGACCCAGGATTTAGATGCATTGTAATAGCTCCAGAGGTAAAGCTTGCTGCACAGACCCTACCAATACTATGAATGGGTCTACTGGGTGCTGTTAGTGATCATGAAAATAAAGAACTAATTTAATCTTCATTAAAGAAATGTTTAAATTCATGTAAATTGAGATAATTTCACTTTCAAGCAGAATCTAAATAGACCAATGTCACCCAGTTACCCAGTTTTATTTTTTCTTACCATTACCACATCTAACATTTAACCTTTCAACCATTCTGAGTATTAATAATAATAATAATAATAAATAATACAGGAATTATCTACTGTATAGCAATAACTATTGTCATTAGCTACTCCAGTCTGGATTCTTCAGCTCTACTGGGAATAAAGACCTAATGGAAGTGAGAAAACGCCAAGGTCTCTAGGAGGTATTTGCTGCAAGTAACAGATGTTCTCTTAGGTTCATCCCATCACTGCCATTTGAATTACCTTCTTCTACGTACTACATTAAGATGTCAGAACAATACAATGCCATAATATGAAGCAAATATTGTAACGAGAAGATACTCCCCTAGGGCAAATTTAAGTAACTGGCAACTCCACGAGTCAATAAATTATCTGGACTTCCAGTCTATATGCCCCTTTAAATCTCAGATTTACTTAGGTTCTGAGTCCACAAATTTGACAATAGTCATTACCAAACATAACATTTGTAGATTTTAGGATACAATATAATCTCATTTATATTCACCACTCTCTGGGAATTCCATTCTTACAAAAAATGTCATGATCCACCAGGGACTGTCTCAGTACTTTAGGCTTAATTAAAATTAAGAAAGAAAACTTCTGATTGCAGCCTTCAAACACAGTTAAGGCAGAAAGGAAGTTAGAATATTGTCACAGACAGGCAATAAGAGTAATCCAGGACAGGCATTAACCAAATTTAAGAGTCATATATTGAGATCTTGCCACGCAGCTCCTACTTCCTCTAGACCACACAGTAGAATTACCAAAAAAAGTCCAATTATTCAATCCTCTAGAAAGAGACATTCACAGATGAAGTCTACAATTCTGGCATGCAATCTACACCACCTACATTTAGAGGTAACTTGCAAGGAAAAGGAACCGACAGGTCTAACATTTTCTTTTCCACTGAGATATGCAGATAAAACATACTAACTTTTGTAACCACATTAAACAGTCAATTCCAACAACCTCTGAAATGCCTGTAAAGATGTTCTCAAGTCACCAGGAACGTAATCCAAATTTTCTACTCTGCTACAGTACCACCTAATTTGGTCTTCCAAGAAAAAGGACACTTTTATAGGGCAAGAAAGTCATGTAGATCTTGTAGAAAACTGTGTGGCCACATTTCCTAAAGCCATGCAATCCAGAGGCCTGTTTAATCAACAAGAAATGTAAGTAGACTTGGTGGAGAATATCTAAGTACATGCATTAGAACAGATATTCCTTCACGAAGGACCCAGGCACATGCAACATGTTCACCTTTGGTTCATACAGTATAACAATGTATGTTGTTTAATCCGTGCCCGCTAAGAATCCTATGCAATCTGTGATGCTGACAGCTAAAGTCTCTGGCCACATACAACAAATTAAACCAGCTCTTATTACCTGCAAAATATGAAGGACACATGACCTGTACACCAAACACATCATCTATATTATATTTGTACTATAGACAAACGCCTACACAACTCATAACCAGTTATATGTTTTAGGCCTGGAAATCAAATGAGCAATAAATAACTCACTTCCAAAAACTCCATATGCTACTTAGCACCAATAATGGATCCAGTCATACAGTGTTCTCATTTACATTATGTTTTGGCTCCAGCTTCTTCCTCAACTTCCATCTTTCTCTTTGCCATCCCCCAGCTCATTATTTCCTCTATATCACCAGCTCCCATTGCTCGATTCTCTGAGTTGTATATTCTGTTCCTGAATAGAAATCTAGATCTTAAATAACTACATAGACTAAAGCTAGTTCTACACTACGGGGGGTGGGTCGAACTAAGATACGCAACCTCAGCTACGCAAATAGCGTAGCTGAAGTTGCGTATTTTAGGTCGACTCACCTGGTTGTGAGGACGGCGGCGAGTCGACCGCTGCTGCTCCCCCGTTGACTCCACTTCCGCCTCTCGCTGAGGTGGAGTTCCGGAGTCGACGGCAGAGCGATCGGGGATCGATTTTACGCAATAGATCCATCGCTACCCGCCAATCCAGTGGGTAGTGAAGATGTGCCCTAAGCAATGTAGGCGTTAAGGACTGTCTTCATCTTTCTAGGTCACTTGGTAATACGTGATTTTAACATACTGAGTAAGCTCATATTTTCAGGTCAAAATTATCCTTATTTTGTATTGAGAAAAAGAAAAAGTATGAACATAAGAAAGTCTGCACGAGCCAGCACAGGGTGTTTTGTCTCCTCCAACAGTGTGCAATGAACCAGAAATATAAAAAGAGCTGCTGAATTCTGCACACAGGGGGAGTTCTTAGAAAATTGGAAGCTATACAGGGAGGGTGGAGGACAAAAAAAGATACCACAGCTTCACAGCTACATTCACCCAGTAACCTTTGGTTACTAACTCTAACCCACTAGCATACTCTCCTGTTTGTTCTGGCAGATGAGACACTCATGTGACAAAACAGGGAGGAGATATTGGAGACTATGGATTAGTCTGACTGAGGTGTGCCTGCTTGAAATAGATGGACATCCGTCATTTTGCTTCTTTTTTCACTGTTACCTCTGTTCTTGTGGTATATTGCCAGCATTAGGTTTTCATCGTTCCACAATATGTGTTTCCTGGTTATTCCACCTTGACAGGGTTAACAGTCTGAATTTGCCAAGTGCAATGACTCATTGCACCATAGTCTCTCAATGAGGAAGTTGTTAACAGGTCAAAGCTCAGATGCTGGACTGTCTGTTTAGAGTCAGTTTAAAGTTAAAGTTGTAAGCTCGAAAGCTTGTCTCTCTTATACAAGCAGAAGTTGGGCCAATAGAAGATATTACCTCACCCACATGGTGTGTTTAAAGTTAGTCAGTACTATACAAATAGCTCACTGTGATGCACGAACCACTTTCACATACCTGCTTCAGCATGATTGAGAGAAACATATGACAAATTGCGTGCAGCATTCAACCAGCTAGTGTTCCTTATCTTCTGTGGTCTCCAGTTAGCATGCAACATTTTTACACTGAGTAGCCAGGGGAAGCCAGAAACACATACAGCCGATGCACCCATGAGTCAGGGAAACCACCTAACTATTAAGAAGTAAAACTCTGCCCAGGAAGGCGATTGTGTTTCATTACCTCTTTGTCCAAGATAGCAAAGACATTTTATATGGAAAATAGTCAGAAAAGTCAACTTTCACACAAAGCAGGCCACTAACTAACACATGCTGCACAGAACAGATCCACTGGAGCAGAGCCATCGTAGCACTCACAAGGAAATTAAGCAGAGATGGTTGGATTTGCACAGACGGGCCAACGACAAGGTATATGAATACAAGAGATCCCCGAGGAAAGGAATGGAGGCCAAGCCCAAAACCTAACATCTCACAAAAAAAGATATTGCTCAGACTTTCCATGACACAGTTATTGAAGGAACACAGAAGTTCAGCACCAATGTTTTTCACGTAGATTAGGGTTATTACAATTCTGTATTTGCACACATACAGTTTTATTTCTTTGTTTTAATCTGTAGTCACCACAGTCAAAGGGTAATTAGCTGCACCGCTATGGCAATAACCAATCCTGAAGTGGTCATCTCTTTACAGATTGGCCAATTGCTAAAGGTGGATTAGGACACTGTGAGGCAGGAGAGTTTGTTCTTCAAAAGAAAGGACCAGTCAGCATTCATATCTCGATTGAGTCTCAGTAAGACTTCCTCCCAATAACAGTTGTCATATGCTATATGAAACTAGGGAACCAGGAGCCAGCAGAGCATGGCACGCGCCTATCTTGATCTTCCCCATAGTGAAGCCACATGAGCGCACAAGACTTCTCCTCGTGTGCTTGACAGGAGCAGAGCCTTTCAATGCCAAGTGTTCCACCCAAGGGAGGGCTAGAATCAAGTTCAACATCTCAGTCCTTATTTTCAAGGCACTCCATGACCTGGGCCCAGGACAGCTGAAAGACTACCTAAAGCTCTGGGGTGAAGACTGTGGTTGACAACTTCACCCCTTTGGCTCACTGGAACTCTCTGAAATAAGTGTAAAGCTCATCTATGTGGAAGACAGAACTTCCTCAGAGACCAGTCCAAGACTGTGCAATGAACTTCCCTAGGGACTAAAGGACCATCATAACTCTCACCACCTTCCACTCCAAGTGCAAGGCACATTTCTTTGATCTGCCTTCTCTACGTACACAGCTACATGTTTATAAAAACCCCAAACTGTACCAGAACAAGATACTCCACGCATACACTTTGCCCCTGGAAAGGGGATGACAGAAGAACAACACGTGACCATTAGTCATATTACTTAAGGCATTAATGGAAAACACTCAGATACTATGTTTATGAACCCATAATAAAAACCTGAATAGAGTACGAAGGAGGGTACCGTTTGAGACAGGGATGGGAAGTGGTACAAATGCAAGGGAGAAGAGAGGAGAGATATGGGAGCCAAGTTAGCTCTCTTGTTATCCCTGCTTAAGATCTGAAGGAATGAGTACACTTGGCCTTCATTTTCTAACCTTTTATAGATATTTCCCCCCTTTTATAAAAAGGGCATTGAAGACATACCCACATGGCAAAACGGAAAGAACCAACAAGCATGTGATGGCTTTTGTTTCATAACCACAGAGCACTTCAGTCAAGAATGCCCCACCTCAGAAGAGCATGGAAGTGACTTGCATACATCAGAGTACTGAGAACCTTCAAAGAAGGAGGAATGCTAGAGGAGGAGGAACCACAGAAGTGATTAGAGTCAGGTTATGTGGTGGTGTGGAAGGTTGAGTCAAGGAATTATATCAGTGCAACTCTAGATGAAGAAAATCAGGAGACAGACCTGTGAATTGAAAATACAAGATTATAGCATGATTTTTGGCGTGGCTCCTGGTGCACAATTTCACAGCTTCCCCTCCCTACGCTCCTGACCTACCAGAAGTTTCCATCCTTCTCTCCCCATGCTGGAAGAGAAAATGGGAGATACAGCAAGGGAGGGATGTGGAACAATATTTAACCTTTCATGTCCCTTCTCTGTTCTATTTTCTCCTAGCCTCAGTCACTCAGGTATTTTCTACTCTGTTCTTGCAGGATTCACTCCTGTTTTTTCCCATTGCCTTCAGTCAGAGTTGTATCTTGTTATAGTGCTCCTTTTCTTCTATCTCCACCCTCTTTCACCCGCATGCTAGGTGTGTGCGCTTTTTTGGCATCTCTTTTTCCTCAATTTGTCTTCTTTGGAATCCATCTTATTCTGCACAAATGCTCTTTGCCCCTTCCCCTTTCCTCAATCTTTCTCTGCTTTCCACACTCATCATTCCACTTTTCCCTAATCCCCTCACTTTCCACTGGAAGTAATCTAAAGACAAGAGATGCGGCCACAAGTGGTTTTAGACTGGAAACAAGGCAAGGATTGATTATGTTATACCAATAGAATAAAAACCAGCAGGATCTTATTAAGAGGGATAAGGCAAAGATGCCACATTTATTGTAAATATAATGATAAAGCAAAACATAAAAGTAAACAACATTGTTTTGACTACTTATTCCTATCACTACTTATTTCTTATACACACACACATATAAATATATTTAGAGATTCATTCACACATTCATTTATTTAAGTTCTGTATAGGTGTTATAGTTACCAGCCTAGAAGTTGCTCATGCCAAGTTACTGGCCAGGTATCTTGGTCATGAGGATGGAGCCAAATCTGTGTCAGGTGCACCTGGAGGTTGGCAGCAGAACCAGAGACTCAAAGTCCTCAGTCTTGAGAGTCCATTCTTATAGGATGTTAATTTATGGGAGCTGTTTTATCCTGCTGTTGCTGACTCAATCAGCAGATGGCACATTCCTGTTCAAAGTGGCACATTTCTGGTGGCTCCACACTGTTTAAAGTGTTTTTTATCCTTCCAGGTGATGGGGTGGATCCCAATTTACCCTCAGGGGGTTGTCTGGTGGTCCTACTTGACACATTCTTCGGCCCATGGATACTCCCTTTCTAGGCTGGCACCTCCCTAACCATTCATGTATATCAAGCATTCATCAGCATTTATTCCATATTTTAATCATATTTTAATTTACTGTCTCCACCACTTTTGGGGTATGTGCTAATTCATTTGAGACTTCCGGCCCTTTAATTACAGAGGGTGGAGGTCTGTCCTAGGAGCTGTTGAATGAAGTGAAAGTCACTTAACGGCTTATAGTGTTTGTTTACATTGTATCAATTATTTCAAGAACAAAGTCAATTAACTTGTTTGTAAGTTTTACATAGTAATAAAGTATTTTTCACAGGATAGATATAATCAATGGTTTCTACAGACAGTAGCTTACAAGTTTTAACAGAAGACCCAAGAGATTTTTATACTTGGTGAAACTGTTGGATTTTAAAGTGTGGGGGACAAATTATTGGGGGGTCACTGTCACTTGGGGGAATCACTGTTAGTACCTTCTTTACTCTCGCCACAATTAAAGGAAAGGAACGGGCAGGCCAAAGGCCTGAATTGCATGAGCCTGTGTCATCTTCAGTTTCCTCCCAAGCTTGTGCTAAGCTTCAGTGGAAGTGGATGTGACCTTGAAAGTGGAATCAACATCCTGGTGAAGGCAAAGCTGAGTGGGGAAAGTAAGAGCAGCCCCCTGAGACTCACAGGCCCCAAATCACTGGGGTGGGGGAAACGGAGAGGAGGAAGCTGTCATTCTATCCTGGCATTGGCAGGTTGTAGAGCTACTCAGGAGATTATGTACATGACAAAAGGCAAAACCACTGTTGCAGTGTAATGGAGCAATGCCTACTGAGCAGCACCTCTCCTCATGGCTTAGGGTGGCATTATGGCAGCTCCACCTCAGTTTCCCTGGCCAGACAGCAGTTTGGCTTTGCAACAATAGGCCTGTTCACAAGATGCTGGCCCTCCAGCCAGGTCATTCATAATTTCACCACAACTGGGTAATAAAAGAATCCCACAGGACAAGAGTGCTGAGACTTTGTATTGAGTCATCAGTACCATCCCCAGTCTGAGATCTATAGTCCTCGCCCTCTCCTCCTCATGGAGACTTTCTTTGCCCCTTTTATGGGGATGGGAGGGGAACCCTGGCCCACCCTCTCCTCTGTGTTCCAGCCTAGGAACCCTTATTCAGGCAACTAAGACATGCTTCTTATAAGCCTTTGCTGTTAATCCTGGGCTACTTCCTACCTCTGCCTGTCCACAGGTGCCTTTCCCCAAGCCCACACCCTCCAGTTCTCTCTCTCTCTTGAAGGTCCTTGTATGGCTTCTTGCCAGTCTGCTGCTGAGGAGCCTTCTCTTAGCAGTTCCCAGCCTCTCCAGGACCCCTTTGCCCTGGCTGCCCTCTCCCTTCAGGGCCTGTCCCAAGCTATAGGCTACAGCTCTCCTCTTCCTTTATTAGCCCTAAAATCCTTCCTTTACAGGAACCACTATACTCTGGTTCTCATCAGCTGGATCTAATCTTTAATTACCTGCCTCCCCTCTGGCTTCATTTAACCCTGTAATTGTGAACGTGGAGTTTTTACACCTCATCACATGCAGGCTTAGCTTGTTGATGAAATAAGCTGTTAAGAGTCTGAGAAATTTTTATAAGATGCTATTTTACCACTGACCTTTTTACATCAATAAAGATTGTTTAATAACTGGCTCTGCAGATATAGCTCTGGTCAGTCACAGACAAATAAAAGGATGTGATGAATGAGCGGGTAAAAGATCTGTAACCTTGGCCATGAACATTTGCTTGAGTCATCCACTGTTTAGGATTTAGCTGTATGTCAACACAATACCAGGAATACAGATAGGAAGCCTTTCCTAAAACACAAGCGAAGCTGGCACAGAATCCATGACACTCTGTTTTGGGCTATATGAATAACAATGCCTCTGCACACAGAGAGGTAAGGACTTCCCTGATAAGGAAAAAATTCCCCAGGTATAAACCAAGGGGATAAGAGACCCAGATTTAAAACATGGGACCCATTAGAAAACAAAAGAATGGGAGTAAGAAAGATTATTAATTTAATATTGATGTAATTAGATGTGTACACTCACTCAGTAGAGAGGAACCCCTAACCTTATCACTAACAATGTGTCTGCATCTAATAGCAGGAAGAAGGAAATAGACTTATACTGACAGACCTCTGAAGATAATGGACAGATCAAGCTGGGTGGCTGAAACTTTCCCAGGAGGAAATGGAGGCTACAACAGCATGTGGTGGTACTGGTTAAGCAGAGAATACAACCAGGCTGACGGGAATTGATTTACATCACCCAGGGCGCTTTTAGCAGCAGGGCTCCTGGAGAGCTCAAGCAGCAAACTAAAGCTGTGCTCCCTGTGGGTATGAATCCCCTGGGGAACAGCAGCCCACGGTAGCTGAAGGATGTGCAATTCACACCCCTCTGCACAAGTAGCGGTGAATCAAGCCCAATGCATGATTTGTTTCCCCAAATGACAGGAGACATAATTGTGACTGTATCTCCTACACATCAAAGGAGGAAAAGTACCTCACTTACAGCTCATCTATGTGCATTTTACATATTGAGACAGCATATTATGCACCGAGCTCTGACTGGGAGAGAGACAGCTATGGGTTGTCAGAGGGCTCAGACTTCTCTACCACATAATGGACAAGGCAAAAATCTACCAATATCCTGTAAATGAAGTGCACAACTAGTAAATGGTCGCCATCTTGGCCAACACAATGTGGGACTGAACCGGGGACCTCCAGCATGAGTTATTAAAGCTTGAGCGAAAGCTATCTAGCTACAACAGTAACAGACTCTTATCCTCTGAATTGGGCACAGAGGGGGATCTGTAACACACACTTCCTAGTGAGTTACCATGGCTGGAGGTGACACCCCAATGACTCCCTCTTTCAGACGTTTAATAGCTACCATCGTTTGGTTCCTATTTTCTCTTCCATAAAGTAACAAACACTACTAAATCTGAACTCTGGTGTCATAATCTATTAGATATGTGGAAACTACTGGCTGTGCCCCAAGAGGAAATGGATCAATGTCCTCTCAAACAAGGCACAGAAGGATGAGAGTGAGACATGGATAAAGGGTGCAGAGGTTCTGGCTAGGCTGGGAACTAGCACCAACTTCAGCAGTCAGTGGCCAGCCACTGGAAATGCTGGTCGAGGGCAAACCCCTAGCACAGACAAGGAAAGGCATAATCTGCACTGGTGGGACTTGGCCCTGTTTGAAACTGTATCTTTCCTGATCTATGCTGTGGGTTTGCCCCAGGGAAATAATTCTAGTTGCTGGTCATGGATTGCTGAAAGCAGGGTTAATCCCCAGTCTAGAGGAGGCCTAAGAAGGTTGTTTCTTCCCTCCAGAGCAGTGACACAGGAGGACTTGTGGGTACCATGGCAAGCAAATGAAGCAAATAAGGGCCAATTAATCTAAAGGCACAAATCTCATGTTCAAGTTGAAAGCACTGAAAGAAAACAGAGGGAAAAGGGAGTGGAATAAAAATAAGGAATAGGGAGAGGTACGAAAAGGAAGATGGGATAAAAATCATTGTTATCACATGGGGATAATTCCTTTATGCGACTGGATTTTTTTATTGCATCTGTACTTCAGAATTCCTCTATATTAGACAGCATCAGCAAAAGAAATGGAGCAGCTTGAGAGTAAACACAAGGAAAAAATCACTTGGCATTTCAGTTTGTTAGGTCTGAAAAGTAGCATGGGATAGGCAAGCTGATTTGGTAAATTAAGAGCCTGGCCAACCTTATGAAGAGTTATCCATGTGTCAGTCTGAACCTTTGAAAAGGTCCTGAAGTGTTGTGGACAAAACTAAATGTACCCAAGTAACATGAGTGAGGCTATTCTGCTGTGACCTGAAGTGAAGGCCCTAGACATCTCATTAGACACACTGTCATGGAAGGCTTTTGTGGGCATGTCTACATTGCAATTAGATAGCCGACTCAAGCTCACGGGGCTCGGACTAAGGGACTGTTTAACCACAGTGTAGACATTCAGGTTCAGGCTCCAGCCCAAGCTCTGAACATCTACAGCACAATTAAACAGCCCCTTAGCCCAAGCCCACTGGCACGGGACAGCCGTGGGTTTTTAATTGCAGTGTAGTGTAGACATACCCTTGTGTGTTAGGAGGCAAAAGGCTTTAGCCAAAGTAATATTTTGGCTGATGAATTTCTGAAGCCTCACATTGTTTGATATGTAAATATAGTATTATTTAGAAAATGGGTTTAGCAGTAAGTTTTTAAATATCACCTATTAAACACATGATTTGAACAAGCATGGAAAAAATAAGAAAATTGTACAGTAGTTGACAATCAGTAACCACGTGGCGCAGGGTAGCCTTTACCCTTCACTTTTCCATCTGAAATGTGGTAGTGATGATATCAACATCAGTGCTAGAAATGACTGACTGGTATGAAATTGAACTGTGCACACATGTTCCCTAGCACCTTAAAAAAATCAATACTGCTATTTAGTTTAGCAACAATGAACTGGACATGCTGCTCCTAGGGGTAAACACAGTTTTCCTACTGGTTTATGAAACAGCTCAGAAATAGTTGTAATTAGAATGCAGCTTATTGGTACTTCAGCTTTTCTTTCCACCAGGGTGTGTCAAGTACTTGACCTGAAAGAGCAACTGTCTAATGGAATGCAAGCCTACTGGTTCAGTCCTGAAATCTCTATTGAGCAAGTATTTTTCAGTAACTAATATTCCAAATGAGTGCCAGAGCAGAGAGGGTGATCTACCATTTAAAAATAAATTGAGCTACAGTAATTTATGTTAGTACTCAACTTTAAAAAAAAATGAATAATGGCTCTTCATTATTAGACAACATTTTCCCCATTATAATCAGTTATTATTAATCTGCATCAGAATTTTTTTGCCAGTAAAGTGATTGAGGGAACAAGTTGCAAAGGAAATTTATTTTGAACTGCATGGTTCAGTTATAACTTGCAGCTTGCTGAGAGATCTGTTGAAAATTAAAACATATTTTGCTGATTCTTTTAAAATGTAACAATGGTAATTAAATCTCTACCTCTACTAAACATGAAATAAAGCAGATTTTTGGAATATTGCTAATTAGGTTTTTTTAAACCCACAGCTCCAGAAAAAAAACTGAAATCAATTTTACACATCAGTGTGTCTACCCATAGAAATCTCAGAATGTCAAAGATCAATGCTTAAGGTGCAGCAGCATTGAAGTAATCAATATCATTGGTGGAACAGGAATCAGAAAAGCTATTTTTAGGAAGATTAACTTCTGAAGGCTATGCAGGGACACTATTTCTTTATTAATATCCAAAGTAACCTGTTTATTAGGCACAATGAGCCTGAAAACATATTTATCATCCCATAATATAAGCATTTACAAAAATCCTAAAAACCCCATAGGACAATTCATTAAAATCAGCTATTCTCTTTTTCCTCCCCACCAGGTTCTGTTGCACATAAAATAGGCATTTAAAGCACCATTATCCCCTTTATTATCTGGACAAAGAGCTGTCTCGTCAAGTAACCAAACTAAAAATCAGCTAGTGATGTGTATTTTTTGAATGTTAAAAAAAATCATGCAAGAAAAGTCACTTGCCATTATACTTCTAACGTGTGTAGCACTGGGCAAGGAAGGCAAAAAATCAGCTGTCCCTGAAAGATTTAAAATAACGGTGGCATAAGTACAGTATATCAGGACAGCCCAGTGCTAACTGCTGAATGGCAGCTTACTTTTGGTACAGGATTTTGTTTCCCAAGTGACCTTTCAACACCACACATACAACACTGAGCTGAGCCCCAGCTCTCGCCAAGTCCTACTTCATTAACAACTTTCTATAATCTAAAGGAAACAAGTTGTGAAAAACCCTTAATCAGCAACACAACAGAAGGGATGATTAATAAACCCTGGAATATTGGCTCCCTGGTATGCCATTCCTGCAGTGTATGGGAGGATATTACTATGCAGGCTTCCCCATTATCCAGCATGAACAACAGCAGTTATAAAAAAGCACCTGTGTTTCAAAGCAAGGTTCGACTTCAAGATCCTATCATGAAAAAAAATGTATTTCTGACATTATTAGTTTTTCCTCAACTGCCTAGAATAATACAGGTTCTCATTACCTCAGCACCTAGTTTACGAATAATATGCTTAGTCTGTTAAATCAGCAGATACACATAGTCATGTTAACACATTGAGTGGTGGGATACAGTAGTTTTGTTTGTTTGTTTTTTTAAATCAAAACACCAGCAAACTAACCCAACCTGTTGCATATATTGGCTACAAGAGTTCACTGAGAACAGCTGATTCAAGTTGCCCTTGAAAAACATCACACCATCTCTCTACTCCTGAAAAGATTTCTGTGTGTGTGTTTGACAGTTGATGTGGCAGCCCAACAAACTTGGGTGCTATCTTATTATTACAGGTCCCACTAGAATCACTCTACTTAAGGAGCGGTCAGTGTTTACTGACATACTTTGTCTAGCATTTTGAGATCTATGGATTAAATGCACCATTTAAGAGCTAGGTCTGATGTGCAATCCATTTTTTAAAATTATTTTAAAATGTGGCTCTTCCCTCGAACAACCATACCACCACTGGCCTCAAATGGAAGCTGTAGATGTTCTGCACATGAAAAGCCAGGCCACTACTGCTCGTGCTAAGATGGCTTAATAAATATATCTGTTCCATTTCCTCAGTTAGAGACTTAGGCTACATCTACACTACCCGCCTGAATCGGCGGATAGAAATCGATCTCTCGGGGATCGAATTATCGCGTCTCGTCGGGACGCGGCCATCGATCCCTGAATCGACACTTGTACTCCACCAGCGGAGGTAGGAGTAAGCGCCGTCGACGGGGGAGCCACGGAGGTCCATTTGCCGCCGTCCTCACAGTGGGGTAAGTCGGCTTGGATACATCGAATTCAGCTACGCTATTCGCATAGCTGAATTTTCCTATCTTAAATTGACCCTCCCCCCCCATAGTCAGGACGTCGTCTTAGTGTAATTCAAGAACCTTATGTGAATTCAGTACTGACCCCTAACCCACAAGGATGGACTTGATCCAGCTCCCCACTTAAAATCAGTGTGAATGTTACTATTGATTCCAAGAGGATCAACACTGCCTTTGAGCCCCCAAAAGGTTGTATACTGGGTCATGCAGAAGGCTGACCTGTTCAGGTCAAAACATAGTCTGTGAAGATACTCCCCTTGGTGCCCACTAACTGTGGGACCGGAACAGAGAGCCTTCTGAGAAGCTCCCTTTTCTTCTACTGCCACAATTTTCAGTTGTCAGGAATATGACATGGAGGGTGTCTTATGGGCATACAAAATGAACTCCATCCCTATGCAAGGCTACAGTTAGGGCATGGGGAGACACTGGATCATCAAACTCATTTAAATGTTTCAAATTTTGACAAAATTTCAGAGTATCACAATTCCCCCTGACACTTTTTCCCCCAAAACCTGCTCCCCTCAACTGCAAGCTCCTCTGGAAAGAGACAATGCCTTTATCCTCTTTCTAAAGCCCCAGACACTCCTATGCTGCTATGTACAAAGCAAAGAGATTCCGGTCTTGACAGAAAAATAAAATGAATAGTGGGTGTCATCATTGCAACAGTAGCCATTGGAGACAGTGGATACTGACCCTGCCATGTGACAAGATTATTAACAATTTGTAACCTCTGCCTCCCTAGCGTGTGACTTGAAGCCAGAAAACAAAGGTAATTTTCCTGCTGGCACTAAGTTACACATCTTGATTAGACTCGCACCAAAAGTATAGGAGTACTGGGAAATTTTTCCCCATCAGCCTATTTGTTAGAGGAAGTTCCCCATTCGCCGTTGTGGGGACAGGGGCTCCCCCACCAAGGAATCTACGTGTTGTTTCTTCTCCGTTCCCCCAATCGGTTTATTTTTCCAGAGTTAAACGCATTTCAGCCTCATGTTCCTCCCCCCACTTCCAACACACACACGCGCACACACTCTGTTTCCCTGGCTGATACTTCAACCAGCTGAGCCCTTAAAATTCTTCCCCAACTGACTACAGAATCTGCTCCTCACATTCAGAACTCAATGGGATCCAACCCCTTACACTCATCCCCAATGACCTGACTGACTTGTGTGGCGAAGGGACCGATACAGAATGACTAATTCTGAAATGCATAGGCTCCAGACTGATTTTTGTTTTCAGTATTTTTAAAAACGGACTGATCTGAAAAAAAAAATACTGTCATACACATGCAAGACTCAGATTGTGAATGTATCCATTTCAAACAGTAATTAGAAAGGTTGTAAACTACAGTGCCATTGACCTCATGATACAACTTACTAACATACTACAGTACCAGCAGCCAAAAAGAAATGCAAAGCTTGTGATCTTGGCCCAGTTGTGCTAGTTCCAGGATTTTTCTATCCCTATCTGAAGGTCAGAGTGTTAATTTTAGTAGTCCAGCCTGGTAAATACCATGCATATCAAAGAAGCAAAACATTCACTATTTCCTGGAGGACTCTACTGCAGTCCCTCTCTAATGGAAAAGTATTTCCAATAACCATGACAATTAGCACCTGTTTAATCAAATAAAAGTCTTAATTACAGATAATATATTTACTCCAGCATCTGCAGAGTTAAATTACTTGCAGCATAGCCCTTTGTCATATTCCTGTATTCTGTTGACTAGAGATCTGTGGTGTACATATTGATTTTTTTTTTTAAATCCACAGGGAGCTTTTTTCCTTCCAGTACCAGAAACACATAAATAGGAAAAGCAAAAGCAGGAGGGAAAGAACATGACAACAGAATGACTTGTCTGTGTTAATGTAAAACAATTACCCTAAACTTCTTAAACTTTGAAGGAAGGATATCCTACTATGGGAATTCACAACAGTCTGATCCTGCAGTTGTTCCCCTGCAGCCTGTGTAGAGAGATTCTCTGTAGACTCAGCCCCATAGATTATATCTGGGTTGGGCCCACAACAAAGAAGCACCATACCAATAAGGGGACATTAACTGCAAGCTTCAGATGTTTTGACAATGTCTGACCATCTCTAATTTTTTTAAACATACTAGGGGATCACAACAGTGAATAACTAACTCTCTTGCACCAGGGAGAAAAGGCTGTGGGAGATCATATGAACTATAATTCAGAGCATGGCACGGCAATAATTTTGCTCTGCATCTTGGGCAGTACTCAGCAAGCTATTTGAGGAAAGCACAATTACAGTTCCTAGTAACTGTCTGAATTGTTTGTCCACAAGTATGGCAAGATTCACAATTTTTTTCTCTTTTAAGGAGTTGTTGGGAATTCACAGTCCAAACAATAGGGCCAAACTTGCAGTTTCTGGCACACACTATATTTCACATTGTTCTAAAACAGGATTAGCATTGGCTATTACCCAAAGATATGTTGGAACAAACCAGGATCTCATAATTTTTCTGTCAAATTCAGATTTTTACTCTGATGTATGAGCAATATGAAATTTACAAGCAATAAACTATGTTCTCTGAAGGCTATTAAAGACAATGCCTAAGAGAACTGCATGCACACAGCTGAAGTGTATATTTTATTTAGATTGTAAAACAGTATTTTTACGATGGAACACTGTAAGAAGCAAAGGGAAAGTGCCATTTCCCAATCTTCACTGAAAAATGATGCAATATCAATTTTCCCATCTCTGACTTAGAACGTAAGAATGGCCTGTCTTCCACAAATGGCTGATGTCAGACACATCAGAGGAAATGAATGGAACAGGGAAGTCATCAAGTGATCCATCCCCTGTTGTCCAGTCCCAGCTTCTGGAAGTCAGAGGCTTAGGGACACCCAGAGCATAGGATTGTGTCCCTGACCATCTTGGCTAATAGCTATTGATGGACATATCCTCCATGAACTTATCTAATTTTTTTTTTAACCCAGTTATACTTTTGCCGTTCCTAACATCCTCTGGCAACAATTTCTACAGGACAACTACGTGTTGTGTGAAGAAGTAATTTCTTTTATTTTAAACTTGTTGCCTATTAATTTCATCAGGTGACCCTTGGTCCTTGTGTTATGTGAAAGGGTAAAAACACTTCCCTATTCACTTTCTCCACAGTATTCATGATTTTATAGACTTCTATCATATCTCCCCTTAATCGTCTCTTTTCTAAGATGAACAGTCACAGTCTTTTTCATCAAGCTGTTCCATACTCTTAATCATTTTTGTTTCCCTTCTCTGTACCTTTTTTCAATTCTAATGTATCTTTTTTTTTTTTTTTTTTTTTTTTTTTTGTAGATGGAGTGACCAGATCTGCATGCAGTATTCAACATGTGAGTGGATTTATATAGAGGCATTATGATATTTTCTGTCTTAATTAACTATCCCTTTCCTACTGGTTCCTAACATTGTTAGATTTTTTGACTGTTGATGCATATTGAGCATATGTTTTCAGTGACTCCAAGATCTCTTTCTTGTGTCGTAATTTAGACCCCATCTTTTTGTATATATAGTTGGGACTATGTTTTCCAATGCACAATACCTTTCATTTATCAACACTGAATTTAATCTGCCATTTTGTTACCCAGGCCTGGTCTACACTAGGCGTTTATGTCGAAGTTAGCGCCATTACATCGAATTAACCCTCCACCCGTCCACACCGCGAAGCTATTTAGTTCGACATAGAGGTCTCTTAAATTCGACTTCTGTACTCCTCCCCGACGAGGGGAGTAGCGCGAAATTTGACATGGCCATGTCGAATTAGGCTAGGTGTGGATGGAAATCGACGCTAATAGCTCCGGGAGCTATCCCAGAGTGCACCACTCTGTTGACGCTCTGGACAGCAGTCCGAGCTCGGATGCTCTGACCAGCCACACAGGAAAAGCCCCGGGAAAATTTGAATTCCTTTTCCTGTCTGGGCAGTTTGAATCTCATTTCCTGTCTGGACATCGTGGCGAGCTCAGCAGCACTGGCAACGATGCAGAGCTCTCCAGCAGTGATGGCCGTGCAATCTTAGAATAGAAAGAGGGCCCCAGAATGGACTGATCGGGAAGTCTTGGATCTGATCACTGTGTGGGGCAATGAGTCCGTGCTTTCCGAGCTGCGCTCCAAGAAACGGAATGCAAAGATCTACGAGAAGATCTCTAAAGACATGTCAGAGAGAGGATACAGCCGGGATGCAACGCAGTGCTGCGTGAAAATCAAGGAGCTGAGACAAGGCTACCAGAAGACCAAAGAGGCAAACAGACGCTCCGGATCCCATCCCCAGACATTCCGTTTCTACAAGGCACTGCATTCCATCCTAGGTGCGGCCGCCACCACTACCCCACCACTGACCGTGGACTCTGAGGATGGGATATTGTCCACGGCCGGTTCCTCGGACATGTTAGCGGACGGGGAAGATGAGGAAGGAGATGAGGAGGACGAGGCAGTCGACAGCGCTTACAACGCTGATTTCCCCGACATCCAGGATCTCTTCATCACCCTTACAGAGATCCCCTACCAACCGTCCCCAGCCGTTAACCCGGACACAGAATCTGGGGAAGGATCAGCCAGTAAGTGTTTTAAACATCTAAACATTTATTTTTAACAGAACAGGAATATTAAGAATAACAAAAATGGGTTTCTCATGATCAGTTTGCCCTAGGCGCTTAACGTTTCAGTCCTGGGCAGTGCAACTATTGAAAAAAAATCTAACAATGTTAGATTTAGGTTTAGCATGATTGTTCTGCCCAAGCCGCTCTACTGTTTAGTCCCTGCCAGTGCAGCTACAGTAAAATGCGGTCTATATGTCCGGGGATAGAGCAGAAATCCTCCTGGGACATCTCGAGGAAGCTCTCCTGGAGGTAATTGGAAAGCCGTTGCATCAGGTTCCTGGGGAGAGCGGCCTTATTGGGTCCTCCGTAGTATGACACGTTTCCGCGCCACGAGACAATCAAGTACTCTGGGATCATTGCCCTGCACAGCAGGGCGGCATACGGCCCTAGTCATGGAGGCTTTCCCGAAGCATTCTTTCTTTCTCGCTGTCTGAGATCCTCATCAGGGTGATGTCGCTCATGGTGACCTGCTTTGAATTAGGTAGGGGAATGTTAGTGTTGGGACTGCTTGCCCGTTCCTTTACAGAACTGTAACCGCTGGTTTGCAGCCAAGCGGTTGAGGCGGGAGAGGGGCAGCATACAGGGATCGTTCCCGGGGACAGCCGCGAGGGGGTGGGACAGGGGCAGAGTTCCTGCTTGCCGGATTGCTGGCAGCAGGGACTGGCACTGCTTTCAATGTGAAAGGAGGCCAGTGCTAATATTAAAGTTTTAAGCTGCCACAAGTCTACGGCTTACCATGTCTGCCTGCTACACAAATTCCGGTGTCCTGCCCCGCTTCTCAGATCTGCAGTGCAAGACCCCAGGCACTGAATGTGAAGGCCGAGAATTCGACCTTGTCCTGAGTGCGCATGTGATAGGTGCTGTGCATGGTCTTGTTCACAGAGAAAGACTATGTTCTTTGTTCACAACTACATTTATCTTTCTGAGGAATTCACTCCCTTTTTCCCATTCTCACAGCCACATCTGCGACTGTCTCACAACCTAGCCTGGCATCACACTCCCAGAGGCTAGCGCAGATTAGACGTAGGAAGAAGAGGACACGGGAGGACATGTTCTCGGAGCTTATGGCCTCCTCCCGAGCCCAGGCAGCACAGCAGACCCAGTGGCGGGAGAACTTGTCCCAAATGCACCAAGCACACATGGAACGGGAGGAGAGGTGGCGGCAGGAAGACCAGCAGGCGACTCAAACGCTGCTTGGACTAATGAGGGAGCAAACGGACACGCTCCGGCGCCTTGTGGATGTTCTGCAGGAACGGAGGCAGGAGGACAGAGCCCCACTGCAGTCTATCTGTAACCGCCCTCCCCCGCCACCAAGTCCCATACCCCCCTCACCCAAAGTGCAAAGAAGGAGGGGCGGCAGAGTCCGTGCTAACTCTCACTCCACCCCTGCAGACAGCTCTAGTAGTAGAAGGCTCTCATTCCCCAAAATTTGACAAGTTCTTTCCTTCCCGCCTCACACAAGCCCCCGTCCAAGTTTCACCTCCCAGTTCCATGTGTAGTTGCTAATAAAAAATACGTTTCTGTTAATTACGGTTTCCATCATGTTCTTTTGGAGGAGGGGGGGAAGGGGGTTGGTAATTGGACAGGACAGTCACCTTTGGCAGGGTACATAGGCGGGGGCAGGTCCAGCAGCAGGGCACATACACAGTGCAGTCACTAGTTACCCTGGTCAGTCTGGGAGGTGGTTTTCATGTTCTGTGGTGGGGGGTGGGTTGCTCTGTGACTTTGTGGTGGGGGAGGGCAGTTACAGATCTTATGCGGCGGTCCTTATCCTGGATCACAGAGCCACGCAGCAGGGGATCTGTAACCATCCTCCCCCTGCCACAAAGTCACATCGCCCCCCCATACACACAGTCCCGATCAGGAGGGGTGACAGGCTCCGTTGAAACAACCAGTCCACCACAGCGGAGCCTGTCAATCCTGGAGTTTAGAAGCGTCATTTGCGTCACTACACTACACCCGCTCCCCACCACAGTCTGCGTCCCAGGTTTAAAACATTCCCGCGAAAACAGTAATAAAGAAAACTGTGTTCATTAACAAAGTAGAAGTGATTTTATTTCTAAACGTGTGTTGGAAGGGGGTGAATGGGGTATGTAACTGGAGAGGATAGTCAACATTAACTGGGTAAAGAAACGCGGGCAGGTTCAGCTTCTCTGTACACTAACTTAAAAGTCACAGGTTACCCTGCTCAGTCAGGAACCTAGCTTTCAGAGCCTCCCGGATACACAGCGCGTCCCGCTGGTCTCTTCTAATTGCCCGGCTGTCTGGCTGGGCGTAATCAGAAGCCAGGCTATTTGCCTCAACCTCCCACCCCGCCATAAAGGTCTCCCCCTTGCTCTCACAGAGATTGTGGAGCACACAGCAAGCTGCTATAACAATGGGGATATTGGTTTCGCTGAGATCACAGCGAGTCAGTAAGCTTCTCCATCTCCCCTTGAGACGGCCAAAAGCACACTCCACCACCATTCTGCACTTGCTCAGCCGGTAGTTGAAGACTTCTTTTTCACTGTCCAGGGCGCCAGTATAGGGCTTCATGAGCCAGGGCACTAGCGGGTAGGCTGGGTCCCAGAGGATGACTATAGGCATCTCCACATCCCCAACAGTTATTTTGTGGTCCGGGAAGTAAATACCTTGCTGCAGCCGTCTAAACAGACCAGAGTTCCTGAAAACACGAGCGTCATGAACCTTGCCCGGCCATCCGACGTAGATGTTCGTAAAACGTCCCCTGTGGTCCACCAGTGCTTGCAGCACCATGTAAAAGTAGCCCTTTCTGTTAATGTACTGGCTGGCCTGGTGGTCCGGTGCCAGGATAGGGATGTGAGTTCCATCTATGGCCCCACCGCAGTTCGGGAATCCCATCGCTGCGAAGCCATCTATGATTGCCTCCACGTTTCCCAGGGTCACTACCTTTGACAGCAGTACATCAACGATTGCCTTGGCTACTTGCATCACAACAACCCCCACGGTAGATTTGCCCACGCCAAAGTGGTTCGCGACTGACCGGTAGCTGTCTGGCGTTGCAAGCTTCCAGAGGGCTATGGCCACTCGCTTCTGGACAGTCAGGGCTGCTCACATCCGGGTGTCATTGCGCTTCATGGCAGGGGACAGCAACTCACAAAGTTCAAGGAAAGTTCCCTTCCGCATGCGAAAGTTTCGCAGCCACTGGGATTCATCCCAGACCTGCAGCACTATGCGGTCCCACCACTCAGTGCTTGTTTCCCGGGCCCAGAATCGCCGTTCCACAACATCCACATGACCCATTGCCACCGTGATGTCCTCGGCGCTGGGTTCCATGCTTTCTGAGAGGTCTGTGTTACTCTCAGACTTCAGGCCCTCACCGCGGTGCCGTAGCCTCCTCGCCTGACTTATCTGCATCTGCCTCTGGGAAAGGTGGATGATAAGCTGCGAGGCGTTGAGAACGGCCACAACTGCAGCGATGGTCGCAGCGGGCTCCATGCTCGCAGTGCTGTGGCGTCCGCGCTGTCACTGACTAGAAAAGTGCGCGAACTGATTTCCCGCCGGTGCTTTCAGGGAGGGAGGGCGGGAGTGATGGACGGACGACGACAGTTACCCAAAAGCACCCTCGACACATTTTTTTTACCCAGAAGGCATTGGCGGCTCCACCCAGAATTCCAATGGGCAGCGGGGACTGCGGGAACTGTGGGATAGCTGCCCACAGTGCACCGCTTCCAATGTCGACGCTTTCCCCGTTAGTGTGGACTCACAAAGTCGAATTACTGTCCTTAGTGTGGACACACACGTTCGACTTTGCAATATCGATTCCAAAAATTCGATTTAAGTAAAATCGAACTACTCTCGTAGTGTAGACATACCCCCAGTTTAGTGAGATCCCTTTGCAACTCTTCAGTCATTTTTGGACATCAGTAATTTTGTAATGTCTGCACATTTTGCCACTTCACTGTTTATCCTTTTTCAGATCACTGAGGAACATGTTGAACACCACCAGTTTGAATTCTGACCCTGTTCTTTACCTTTCCCCATTGCAAAAATTGACAATTCCTACCCTTTGTTTCCTGTCTCTTAACCAGTTATTGACCCATTAGAGTACCTTCCTTCTTATCCCAAGATTGCTTACTTTGCTTAGGAGCCTTTGGTGAGGGACCTTGCCAAAGGCGTTCTGAAAGTCCAAGTATACTATGTCAACTGGATCACTCTTGTCCACATGTTTGTTGACTCCCTCAAAGAATTCTAATAGATTGGTGAGGCATGATTTCCCTTTATAAAAGCCATGTTGACCCTTCCCCAACAAATAGTGTTCATCTGTATCTGATCATTCTGTTCTTTACTATAGTTTCAACCAATTTGCTGGTACTGAAATTAGAATTACCTGTAATTTTCAGGATCGCCTCTGAAGCTTTCTAGTGTAGCCAAACACATCTGAAGAATCTATCTGGAGCCTATAGGTATGTTAGTCTAGTTCAATAAAAAAAATGTATTCACCTTTTTTTTAATCTGAGGATCTCAAAGTACTTTTTAAATATTGATTAGGCCTCAAAATCTTACTTGTTAAGTCTGTACTTACTTTTCAGATGGGTAAACTGAAGCATAAAGAGGTGAAGTGACCTGCCCATGAATGACTGGCAGAGTTGAGAATACATGCCAAGGTTGGAATTTTCAGAGGCCGTCAGTACCAGTAATCGGGACCAGACTTTAAGAGTTCAGTCCCATTCAGGCACTTATATCAGCTATGAGACTTTCAGAAGAGTTCAATATTTTGGGTTCTGAGCTCTTTTGAAAATCTTTGTTATAAGTTTCACAATGGACTCTGCTGGGCGCTCACCATTTCTGAAAAAGCAATCCCTTCTTTAGTGTAATCATTTTGTAACTAACTAACTAACTAACTAACTCACTCCCTTTAAGGCACAGTCAAGCAAGGTGCTTAAGCATGTGCTAAACTTTAAGCACACAAATTGTCCTTTACACTTCAATGGGCATATTTGTGTGCTTAAAATTAAGTCCACACTTAAGTGCTTTGTTAGGCTGGGGCCAGAATGCCCAATATCTTGCAGGATCAAGCTCTAAATGCATAAAAAGAAGCTCTGGTCTTCAGACAGGAAATCTGTATGACTGACCTATTTTTCCACTCTGTTAACCCATGCTACAATATAAAGGTATTACAAATATTATATACACATGTTCTGAAACACATTTACTATGCATAAAGCAAAGTACATCAAGAACTTATCAACAAGATCAACAAAGGTTCTTCTCCCTAGCAATCTTTGGAATTGAAGTATTTTTTTTCCTTCTGACCACTGGGAAAGTGCCTGTTGAATATTATTTGGGAGTTCAAAGACAGCTTGCTTAGTCCATTATTGACCTCATTGCCAAATTGTAACTGTGGTCTGAGAACAGCAATGGGTCAATATGTGCTGCTTAGCACATCCCATCCCCCAAAATAAGCAAATAAACAAGGCCCATCTTCCCAGAAGTCAATTAATAAAGAAAATCCATGCTGGTGAGAAACGCTAACATATGGTGAATTCATTCAAGGCAAAAATTATTTTATCTTAATTTTCAGCTGAAAGAAAAGAAATCCTTCAGGTTCAAACATTTCTATAATTAGTGCTGTCTGTAAGGGGCATTAGTCAATTACTAAATTGTTGCTAATGCTGTTTTGCAATCTATGTGTTATTAAAACTCATTTCCACAAATATTGGATGCATGCACTGCATACCCTGCTTCCAACAGGGATTTATAGCAAATCAATTATGTTAAAGTAGCCAGTTTCTGACAATACATCCTACTCTGTTCCATGTCAGAAATGGAAACAAAACTAAAAAGCTTTGCAATAAATAATGTAATAAGGCATTAATTCAAGCCACGTAGTCTTTTAAATTAGTTTATTTTTAACTACTTCTGTATCATAAAATTTAATATGGATCTGCAATAAAACAGAACTGGATGCAATACACTGAAGTACTACCTTCGTGTAGCTGGAATGAAAAATAAAATTTCAGAGGTGGATTGCTCCCAGCAATTTTCAACTTTAAAATAAAACACATCAAAACTAAGCACAGCGCTATGGGGACTCACGCTGCTCAATTTCAAGTTCCACATAAATTGATGTGCAAATTTTCCCTGAAAGATAATGACCCTCTGAGGTTCATGTGCCACCTACTACTGTTCCTTTAAGGCCACCCAAGGGGACTGATGTTAGTAACTGTTCATTCACTCCCTAGACAGTGAAAATATGTTTCTGGATGGTGCTTGGAAAAATACACTGGACAAATTAAGACATAAGCAGCAGTAGCATCAGGAGCAAAATTATCAATTAGGAATCAGTGAGCAGCTGTAGCAGGAAAGGTTACAGCAAAGAAACATGCAGAGACCCTAAGGAAAAGAAGAAACTGGTAAAAGAAGAGAATGAATGGAATAGCTGAAAGTGAGTACACGAAGAGGGGAGTGAGACAGATCAGAGGAGGCTAAGGCCTGAAGCAGAGAATTTTATTGGCAACAGAAATGCTGAAACAGAATCACCTAACTTTCAAACCAAGGGACTGATCCTGCAGCCTGATTCACATGGACAGACCCCAGCATCTGTGTGGTGCCAGTGACTAATGGCACTCTGCATTGACATAAGGGTCCACCTGTACAGATCAGATGAAAGGAACAGAACCCAATTCACTTTCCAAAATCCATCAAAATGGCCATTTTTATAGATTCATAGATTTTAAGGCTAGAAAGGACGGTTTTTATCTGAAATACTGCATAAAATGGCCAAAGAACCTCCAGGAGTCCAATAAATCATCCATCATCCTGCTCTTTAACTCATCTGTCTACCATATACTTTCCTCCTCCATCTTCCCCCAACCCCAACCCAATGGCTTTTCCCACAAAGGGGAATTCAACTGGTTTCCTGTGCCTGTTCCTGAAATGCTACCCTTAAAAAATTGTAAGTTCTAACGGTCCTTCCCCTGGCAGTTTTTCCCATCACTGCTTATGTGGCAGTAGTTTAACAGACTACAGCTTTGCAGGGGGAAAGTAGATTTTACACTGAGATAACATCAAATTGCAAGAAGGTGGACTGCACTTCTTGTGCCAATTCAAGGACCTGATCTCAATGTTTAAGTTCCTCAATGGGGAGTTGATGACTTAGCTACCTCTCTATTCATACCAGCCCCAGAACAGCTGCACTTTTGTGCAAGGCCGGCTCCAGCTTTTTTGCCGCCACAAGCAGCGAAGGGGGAAAAAAAAAAGGAAAACCCGATTAAGCTGCCGCCGAAGTACCGCCAAAGCAGAAGGGGACTGAAGGACCCACCGCCGAATTGCCACCGGAGACCCGGATGTGCCGCCCCAATAGTGGACGGACTGCCGCCCCTTTCTATTGGCCGCCCCAGTCACCTGCTTCCTTCGCTGGTGCCTGGAGCCGGCCCTGCTTTTATGACCAAGAAACAAGCTGATGCCCAGAAGCTGAAGAGGATGAATTCTTGGCTGAGGCGCCCAGGTTGTGGAACCACCTAAAAGAGTTAGACCGAGCCCAAATCTAACAATTATTAGAGCATACTACAGACTCCCTTTTTCCAAAGCTCTTCCACAATAAATTAAGACAAAGACTTACAACAGAAACACAGACATTATACACTAAATCAGAGGGGGAAATCCGTGAACAGTAATGCCAAATGTGTGGATGACTAAAACAGCTCTCTGCAAAGATGAATATAGTCAGTGCTCATATTCTTCTGCATACAGCCGCTAAGTGCTGTCCACATTCACAGAAGTGCACATACAAAATATAGAATTTATAATGAGTAAATAGGTACATTCAGAAATTAAAGAACCTCACAGATCCTCTCACCATAAGAATGTTTTCTGCAAGATAACAAAACGATTAAATAAAACTGAATGGGAAGGGCCCCATTTAAAAAAGTGCAGTTATACCATATGATGTGGCAAGTGATAGGTGATTCTGCAAGATAGATAATTTAACAGAAAATTAATTGCAAGTTAGATTCATATGTAAATAAAGTAATACTCGGAGGAGCAATGTGTGTGTGTTAAAGCAATAGAACGTGAAAGGCTTGCTTTTTTATATCTTCTTTCAGTATTAAGAATCACTTATTGTGGGTGTACCCATGCAGTTATTTCTAATAAATTATTAATCTTATGAGAGATAAATCAATGGGAGAGCTGCTGCTTGGAGAGTTTCTGTATAAGGATGTAGTAATTTCATTGCTCTACCATCTCTAGCATTTGAATGTACATGCTCTATTGAGCAAACTCCGCACATTCATCCAGACTATACATATTTTTATACGATAAAATCAATTTATAATTATTTACCAATTCCATATTGCCAACACCAAGAGTTCAAAAATCATAAGTCAGATCCTGTAAAAAATAATAATAATAATAAAATAAAAATAAAAAAATCACATGTGGCACAAACACCCAAGAGATTAATCCATCTTCTGATTTTTGAACTTCACTCTCAATGTGCTTGTAAAAAAGTTACTCACTATACATTTGTTGGCAACACCATAAGGCAATTCTGGCCTCTGCCTCAGGGGCTCTCACTAGAAGAATCAACCAAGATCTAGGCCCCACTGTGTAGGTACTGTACAAACACATAGTCAGGGCAGGGACTGTCTCTTAAAAGCTTACAGTCTAGTTCAAATCATAGTGATGAAGTTGTGATCTGGGAGATAGAACTGGGAGGCAAACTCATCCTGCATAAGTGTTATGAAACTTCCATTATACCGAAACAACTTTTAATCCTTATTCAGAAATGTTGTGTCCCCAAAACTGCATAACAGCTTCAGCTTTGAGTCATCGGAAACTTGCAGCACATCCAAAATCGCTTGACTCACAATTCACAAAACTTGGAAACGTTGATTTTATATCCATGAGGAACTCTTGTGAATTTACTACTGAATTAGAAGGAAGTTTGTACATTGTTAAGTGCCTACATTCACCAGATCAGTAAAGAAAAATATAACCACTTAAGTGATTAATGTATAATCGCATTAACTCTTTCCTCATTCTAAAAAAACATGTCGTTAAGAACTGCACCTAGAAAGCACTGCTGGTCCACATGTATAGTTTTTTTGCATATATTCCAAAGAACCCTTATTTCATGCAGCATATCTTGAATGTATGAACCAAAATATCCCTATTGATTGAACTCAGAATCTGTAGTAAGGTGCAAACAAGAGGTTGTGCCTATCATTTATCAATTAACATTTATCATTAGAAATCATAATGCAGCCGAGTTTCAGAAACACAATGTGTTTCCATGGAGGAGATAACAGGTAGCAATTTCAATGAATAAATTCATAAATGTCACCATCTAAGTGAAGGTGTAAGTCTGAGTATGACATTAAAAAGATCTCATCGCAAAATAGCTCTGACCCCTGCAACTCTAATCAGCAGACCCTTTTCAAATGTGTCTTATGGACAGAGGGGGAGAAAAAGAGTACAGAAAGCATATTCGATTTAGAAGTGAACAGACAATTCAGGTATAGTTTGAAACTACACTGAAGTAGAAAACTGTGAGCTATGTAATGAATGTTAAATACATTTTATATACAACTTGTGTGACTTGCTGTAACACAGAATTCCCATTTTGTTGTTAGGAAGTTAACTGACAACTCTGCACGTGCCATATTGAAGACCTATTTGATATATTACGCTGATGCCCTAAGATGCAAGTGAATAGCTCAAATGATCACAGAAGTTCTGAAGAGCTAAACTCCCATGGACCCCTAACATCGCTGTTGTAATCCTTAGCTGAAATCCAGCGGAATGAGGGTTTTACAGATCAGTACCAGGACTTGAAATTAATCTGGAATTCTACAGGGAGCCAATGCAACATCTGGAGTACTGGGCTCAACTTGCCTTCTAATCAACTTGTACTGCTTAACAGGTGCACCACCACATTCTGCACCAGCTGGAATTCCCTCATAGCTGTCACACAGATTTCCAGATATGATGCATTGCAGTAAGAGAGCCAAGAGGACACAATGTGTGGTTCACCACAGTCCAGTCTGTGTCTGACAGTCGGATGCTGCCTCCCACTACCCACAGAGGGAAGGAGGAATGTTTGTGAGCTGTTGATCTCTGAATTCAATACTAGTGAGTTCGGTAATTAATGGTTCATCTAGTTGGGTGTTTGGTTGTTGTTTTTTTTTAAACTTATTTTGAAAAAAAGGAAGGATGCTTTTTTTCCCCAAATGTATTTGGAAAAAAAATAACCATTATTTTATTTCCAGTTTTACGTTCAGGCCTGTCTAATGCCTAAAAATCTGATAGCACAATATAGTAAATACAATTAGCAGTGCAAGTTTTATCATTATTACTTTACTAATATTTAACTATGGGGTGCATGAATGTGTTTTCATTCCCATGATAGCTTACATATTTTTCACAAGGTATGAACTGACCTTAACCTGCCAGAAGCTCAAGGGACCAATACTGTTTTCAGCTAATTTGCTAACCCTGATAATTAGTGCTACTTTCTTTAATGAGTTGTTATGCTGAAGCAAGCTTTCCTAGCTTTTTCAAACATCACTACCCTTACTCAGAATGTACGGATTCTATACTAAGAAGCTGGGAAGATGCCCATAACTCCTGTACTAGGGACACCATATGGGTTTATTCTGAATATAGCAAACAAAACAAAGCAAAGTTAACCTACACTTTGTAAAGAAGTTGCCCCAGAATACACAAAAGCAACCAAGATGCCTTATACTAATATAGAGTATAGCAGGTCCTATGCAGGAACATTTATGGTGGGATGGAGAAACTCTATGAATTTTAGTTTGCAGAGTTTCCTACAAACCATTCCTTCCACAACAGAAGGCCAGCATTCGCTCCCCTACAGGTGGAGCTCTGGGTAACTCAAACCTGTAGATGTTCCATGATCTACAGTGAAATCCCATGGCTATGTGAGCATCCAAGGAGAACAAAAGGAGTCACACTTCTGCACTATTCCCAAGAGCCCCATCCCCTATAACTCGGATCCAAAAAGCCAACATGAAATCCTCCCCACATAGGTGTTTCACAGCAGACAGCGATCATGCCTACTGGGTCTATGTTATCTTGAATGAAGAAATCCCTCACACTGTGGGATGCACCCATATCATTGTTATTTGCAGTAGCACCATGCAATATGTATTTGGCACTGCACAAACACAGAAGGATGCAATCCCTTGCACCCACCAAAGAGTTCACAATCTAAGAATGAAGAGTTGCCATCTCCCATCCTTCATCCACTTACCCTCAATCCCATCCACAACAGTAGATCCTTAACCTGTGCCATAGGGGTTGAGTGGCTCCCAGGAAAGGAGAAGAATGCTTTCAGGCTTCCTCCCATCACACCCTTCATATTTTGCTCTGGCTTTGGCTACTCTCCACTCACATTAGCAGAAGGAGACATTTATGCCATTGTGCTATATGCAAAGTATTAAGGTTTTAAGATATGTATTTAGTTCAGAGCTTGCCCAGCCTGTGAGGATGAATGTTGCTTCTAAGGCTAATATTGTGACTCACTTCCTGTTTGAAGGCACTGCAGGAGGGTACAATGTCAAAGCCAGCTAGTTCAGTGTTACTCTCAGGATTTAAAGGGAAATGTTCTGTGCAATCAATGACATTCAAGCATCAGTCAATGAAGGAAATATCTGAGAAGCTATTAGGAAAATTAATTCCTCTATTACATTTTATTTTAAAATCTCCTGTAGCTCTCCCTCTTGAAACATTATTTAAATTAGTCAGTGTGGATGAACAAACAGGCTTTTTTGTGTGATAACCTGGGGATCACCAAAAGTGATCACCTTAGCACTCTGAAAATCTAGTTCTGAAGAGGAAAAAAATACCACAAGATACTAATATTTCTGCTCTGTGTCCTCTTACCTCTCTCCCCTTTCCTCACATGCTCTCTCAATGGCTCAGATTCTCTGCTGCACGCAGCAGGGGACTCACTTGTGGCTACTATGTTCTGTGGCTGGTTCGGTGCCTTCTCTAGCTTTCAAGTATACCTATTGGCCATGGCCCCAAGGGGCCATCTGCCAGTGGAGATCAGCCAGAAGACAGTATTGCGCTGGTCACTACTTCAACAACCATACAGCTGCTGGGGATGGAAGGAGGAAGAGCAATCAACACTCCAATCCTCTTGCTACTGCTAACATGCCATGAAAGGGCTGGAAGATCTTTGCTCGTTTTTCTGTCTTTCTGATTTTTAAAAAATCCTCCCTACTCCCTTTCTGAATTTGAAATGTTTAATAGGGCTGTTGATTAATCGCAGTTAACTCACGCGATAAACTCAAAAAAAATAATTGCAATTAATCACAGTTTTAATTGCATTGTTAAACAATAGAAAACCAATTGAAATTTATGAAATATTTTTAGATTTTTTCTACATTTGCAAATATATTGATTTCTATTACAACACAGAATACAAACTGTACAGTGCTAACTTTATATTATTTTTCATTACAAATATTTGTACTGTAAAAATGATAAACATAAGAAATAGTATTTTTCAATTCACCTCAGTAGTAGTAGTGCAATCTCTTTATCGTGAAAGTACAACTTACAAATGTAGATTTTTTTTGTTACATAACTGCACTCAAAAACAAAACAATGCAAAACTTCAGAGCCTTCAAGTCCATTCAGTCCTACTTCTTGTTCAGCCAATCGCTAAGACAAACAAGTTTGTTTACATTGACGGGAGATAATGTTGCCCACTTCTTATTTACAATGTCACCTGAAAGTGAGAACAGGAGTTTGCATGGGACTTCTGCAGCTGGCATTGCAAGGTATTTACATACCAGATACGCTAAACATTCATATGACCCTTCATGCTTTGGCCACCATTCCAGAGGACATGCTTCCATGCTGACGAAGCTCGATAAAAAAAAGCATTAATTAAATTAAATAATTAAATTAAACTCCTTGGGGGAGAATTGTATGTCTCCGGCTCTGTTTTACCCGTGTTCTGCCATATATTTCATGTTATGGTAGTCTCAGATGATGACTCAGCACATATTGTTCATTTTACGAACACTTCCGCTGTAGATTTGACCAAAAAAAAAAAAAAAAAAAAAAAATGTGAAAAGGTACCAATGTGAGATTTCTAAAGATAGTTACAGCACTGGATCCAAGGTTTAAGAATCTGAAGTGCCTTCCAAAATCTGAGAGGGATAAGGTGTGGAGCATGCTTTCAGAAGTCTTAAAAGAGCAACACTCTGGTGAGGAAACTACAGAACCCAATCTGTAGAAAATCAATCTTCTGCTGGTGGCATCTGACTCAGACGATTAAAGTGAACATGCGTCTTTCCGCACTGCTTTGGACTGTCATCAAGCAGAACCTGTCATCAGCATGGACGCATATCCTCTGGGATGGTGGTTGAAGCTGTGACAGTGTACCCCATAAGACTTTGTGGGGGGGGTGTACTTATAAATATATGTATGACATAACTGGAATATATTTTGTGCTGCCTGTGCCATGTAACATATCTCCGTAAAGGTTATGGTCTACTATATCTATTCATCCTATTTGTACACATATATCATTTTCTACTTGAGGTTAAGAATACGCGCTGTATGCTTGCTTGGTTTCTAAGTAAGCTTTGTGAGGCTTCTTTAGGAAGGAATTCGCACGGTTAAGTACCTGATCAGGAAGCACTTGGGGAACAATGCATTTTGGAATGCTCCAATCCGCATAAGAAGTCTTGCTGGAGACATACAAGATACCATGTGAACAATGGCTTTGGCCTGTAAAGACTGAGTCATGCAGGGACATGTGACTTGCCCAGGTGACTCCAGAACTCCATATTGGAGCTGGACTTTGCATAGGAGTGAAGGAGGGGGGTGTTTCCACCCACAAGAGAAAGTCTATTTAAACCCGTGGGAGACCCCTCCATTTTGTCTTCAGCTGGCTAAAGAAGGAGCCTCTCCACCCCTCCAGGATACTTGAAGGAAACTGGAACAAAGGACAGTAACTACAGGGGGTGTAAGTGATTGCTGGACCCAAGCTAAAAGGAGATTAGCCTGTAAAAGGGAGCATTCTGGAACGGATGAGGAACTTATCTGTATTTAGTTTGATTAGACATAGATTTGCGCATTTTCTTTTATTTTGCTTGGTGACTTACTTTGTTCAGTCTGTTGCTACTTGTAACCACTTAAATCCTACTTTCTGTATTTAATAAAATCACTTTTTATTCATTAACTCAGAGTATGTATTAATACCTGGGGGAGCAAACAACTGTGCATATCTCTCTATCAGTGTTATAGAGGGCGAACAATTTATGAGTTTACCCTGTATAAGCTTTACACAGGGTAAAATGGACTTATTTGGGTTTAGACCCCATTGGGAGTTGGGCATTTGAGTGCTAAAGACAAGCACACTTCTGTGAGCTGTTTTCAGGTAAACTTGCAGCTTTGAGGCAAGTTATTCAGACCCTGGGTCTGTGTTGGAGCAGACAGGAGTGTCTGGCTCATGAAGACAGGGTGCTGGAGTCCTGAGCTGGCAGGGAAAACAGGAATAGAAGTAGTCTTGGTACATTAGGTGGCAGCTCCCAAGGGGGTTTCTGTGATCCAATCCATCACAGAAGCATGAAAGGACATATGAATATTTAGCGCATCTGGCATGTAAATATCTTGTGACGCCGGCTACAACAGTGCCACGCGAATGCCTGTTCTCACTTTTGGTGACATTATGAACAAGAAGAGGGCACCATTATCTCCTGCAAATGTAAACAAATTTGATTGTCTGAGCCATTGGCTAAACAAGAAATAGGACTGAGTGGACTTGACTCTAAAGTTCTACATTGTTTTATTTTTGAATGCAGTTATTTTTTGTACATAATTTGACATTTGTAAGTTGTACTTTCACAATAAAGAGATTGCCCTACAGTACTTGTATAAGGTGAACTGAAAAATATTTTTTTTGTTTTTTACAGTGCAAATATTTGTAATAAAAATAAATATAAAGTGAGCTACTGTACACTTTG
The DNA here is from genome assembly GCF_011386835.1 of Chrysemys picta bellii. Classification (NCBI taxonomy): domain Eukaryota; kingdom Metazoa; phylum Chordata; order Testudines; family Emydidae; genus Chrysemys; species Chrysemys picta. Next base: position 23,876,846 of record NC_088795.1, read on the forward strand.
TATTCTGTGTTGTAATTGAAATCAATATATTTTAAAATGTAGAAAACATCCAAAATATTTAAATAAATGGTATTCTATTATTGTTTAACAGTGCGATTAATCACAATTAATTTTTTTAATAGATTGACAATCCTAATTTTTAATTTACCGAAAACCCTTCAATTACTATTTGATAATATTTTCCATAACGTTTTCAGTAAAAATAGACTAAAAATGTCAATTTTGAACACTGCAAATTCAAGACCACTTTGAAAGTTCAATTTTTGCACCAGTAGTTTTTCCTTTTTGGATCAGGTCTATTTTTTGGGCGGTTGCCACTGTACCTGTTTTAAGAAAAATCAAAAATTCGATAAACTTTTAAGAACTATTTAAAAAATAACCCAGGGTTTTTAAAGGCATGTGAAGAAGTTAGCACAGTAAAGTCCTGCTTGTCCCGACTAGAGATATGGCACACACACAATAAAAATACAAGTTTCCTACCTACTACTCTCACATGTGCCCAACTGAAAGAAACAAACCCTGAGAACAGGAGGGCAGTTCAGTCACATGGGCCTCTCAGTTGCAGATACGAACAGAGATTCTAAACAGTATGAACGGTGAGGTCATTGTGACGTAGTCCCTGGTACTAGGAGCTGAACTGAGATCACTTTAGGTACATCACCAAACAGCAGGCAAAAGGTGCCAACTTTTGATTGCTGTTCACCACGATTTAAACAAGTAAGATTGGGTCTGATCCAGTGCCCATTGAAATAGATGGAAAGAGTCCAGTTGTCTTGAATCGGCACTGATTCAGGCTCTGGAGGCAAAAAGCAATATAGCTTGTTATCAACTCAGTGAACCATACACCTAACTGACCCAACCCCCTTCTCCCAGAAAAAAAAAATTCATGTTACACTAACATATAATAAATGATTTCTCAATGGATTGCTTCTGGCATGTTGAATTCATGCTTACACAATACTTTTATGGGTGCTTTGATAAAAACGTGGTAATTTCTTAAATATTAAATCATTTCATTTTCTCTAAACTCAGCAAACAGGAAGTAGCATATGTCTTTTACAATTTATACACTCAATAAAGTGATATTTCAGCTCCTAGATACTCCTTATTCTGTGGGAAAGCAATGCATATCGCAACAAAGCCTTTAATTTCAATGCACCAAATCATTATTTCCAAGGTTGAGCTAGTAGTCTCAAGACTGAGCTGTCTTAGAGTCATATTTAAAGACACCTCAAAGACATACTGGATATTGTAGGTCCTTGCTTTTGTCTCTCTTCTTTGTCTTCAGTAAATAATGACACTGAACTACATCAAGACATATTTCAAAACCCATAAAATATTTCAGTGATGTCTGGAAAGTATAGTGCTTCCACAAACTGGAGATCAAATTTGTATAGTCAGCTACACTTGACCAGTCCCCACGTCTCAATGTACTGTACCAAACAGAACTGTCATTCTTTGATGCTTATGCTCCTTGAGGGGGAAAGAATCCTGTAAATAAATGGGTTTAGAGTTATAGGCCAATGAGCTGACAATATTTAATACAGGCTGGGCTCTGCAGAGAATAATGTTTAACAATTTCTTTGCTAGTATCTCTCCCCTTTATGAGCATGTCCCCTTAGAGGTCTCTATTATTTCTGTGCCAATACATAATGCAGCAAAGCTAACAACTCTGTAGTAGATTTTCATTGATTCTGCAGCATTTCATCGGGGGGGGAGGAGAAGGGAGAGACTTCTTTTTGCATTTGTGTGTCTATATTATTATATAAAAAAAATCTTTGTGATTGATTTGTCCACAGAAGGCAGGAAGTTCATATTGTGACATTCACTTGTCACTGAACCTCAGCTTCAGGGAAGAAGAAGAAGAAGTCAAAGCAACTCCTCTAGAGAAAGAGCATCTTAATTTAATAGACATGGCTGGGTTCAAAATAAATTAATTTGAGGAAAATGCCCCAGAAACAGATCCATATAAGGAACTTGAAAAACACTGTGAATTGCTACGTGGTTGTTCTCTCAGTCTGAGCAATGGCTATACAAGCTCACAAAGGGGAATTGAAAAGCTACTTCAGCAGCAGGGGCGGGACCCTTTCTGGTTTTAGATGAAAAGTGGAATTTTTGGATGGAATAAAGTTGTTATAAGCCAAATTTTGTTTTTACCAAAATTTGCTGAAAATTCTGACCAGCTCTAATACTTCGTCTCTATCATAATCATATCAGGGGCTCGTTCACCTGCACATCTACCAATGTGATATATGCCATCATGTGCCAGCAATGCCCCTCTGCCATGTACATTGGCCAAACCGGACAGTCTCTACGCAAAAGAATTAATGGACACAAATCTGACATCAGGAATCAAAATACTCAAAAACCAGTGGGAGAACACTTTAACCTGTCTGGTCATTCAGTGACAGACCTGCGGGTGGCTATATTACAACAGAAAAACTTCAAAAACAGACTCCAACGAGAAACTGCTGAGCTAGAATTGATATGCAAACTAGACACAATCAACGCCGGTTTGAATAAGGACTGGGAATGGTTGAGCCATTACAAACATTGAATCTATTTCCCCTTGTAAGTATTCTCACACTTGTTATCTAACTGTCTGTCTGTACTCGGCTAGCTTGATTATCACTTCAAAAGTTTTTTTTCTCTTAATTAATTGGCCTCTCAGAGGTGGTAAGACAACTCCCACCTGTTTATGCTCTCTGTATGTGTGTATATATATCTCCTCAATATATGTTCCATTCTATATGCATCCGAAGAAGTGGGCTGTAGTCCACGAAAGCTTATGCTCTAATAAATTTGTTAGTCTCTAAGGTGCCACAAGTCCTCCTGTTCTTCTTTTTGCGGATACAGACTAACACGGCTGCTATTCTGAAACTAATCCAAGATAGTACATATAAAGCATTTGAGGAGTTGCTAAAGTAGTTATCCCCCAAAATAATAGTTTTGGCAGTACCTACAAATTAGACACTTAATAAATAATTTGCCAGCTTATTTTAATGGACTGCAATCAATCCATGTATGTAGATGTAGTATCCCTAAGTGAATTCAATACTATTAGCTATACGTCCAAATGGTACAGTATAGTGTATATAAGTGATGTGAGACAGTGTACTGTACACAGCCCAGTTCAAATTCATTTAAGTTTCAAGTTGTAGGGATATAAAAGAAGGTACTCACAGTGATTCCCCCAAGTGACAGTGACCCCCTCATAATTTGCCTCCCCCCCACTTTAAAATCCAACAGTTTCACCAAGTACAAAAATCTCTTGGGTCTTCTGTTAAAACTTGTAAGCTACTGTCTGTAGAAACCATTGATTATATCTATCCTGTGAAAGATACTGTATTACTATGTAAAACTTACAAACAAGTTAATTGACTTTGTTCTTGAAGTAATTGATACAATGTAAACAAACACTATAAGCTGTTAAGTGACTTTCACTTCATTCAACGGCTCCTAGACGGATCTCCACCCTCTGTGATTAAAGGGCCGGGAGTCTCAAATGAATTAGCACACACCCCGAAAGTGGTGGAGACAGTAAATTAAAATATGGTTAAGATATGGAATGTATGTTGATGAATGCTTGATGTACATAAATGGTTAGGGAAGTGCCAGCCTAGAAAGGGAGTATCCATGGGCCGAAGAATGTGTCAAGTAGGACCACCAGACAACCCCCTGAGGGTAAACTGGGATCCACCCCATCACCTGGAAGGATGAGAAACACAAACTTTGGACAGTGTGGAGCCACCAGGAATGTGCCACTTTGGACAGGAATGTGCCATCTGCTGATTGAGTCAGCAACAGCAGGATGAAACAGTTCCCATAGACTAACATAGGAATTAATTCCTTTAAGAATGGACTCTAAAGACTGATGACTTTGAGTCTCTGGTTCTGCTGCCAACCTCCAGGAGCATCAGGTGCACCTGACACAGACTCGGCTCCAATCTCATGACCAAGATACCTGGCCATTAACTTGGCATCAGCAACTTCTAGGCTGGTAACTATAACACCTATACAAAACTTGAATGAATGATTGTGTGAATGATTGTGTGAATGAACCCCTCTCTCTCTGTGTGTGCGTGTAAGAAATAAGTAGTCAAACGTTGTTTAATTTTATCTTTTGCTTTATCAGTATTTTTACAATAAATGTGGCATCTTTGCCTTATCCCTCTTGTCGGAGGTTTTTATTCTATTGGTATAACAAAGTGTCTGAGTTTGTGAAAGTTCATGATGCTGGCAACTGTTATCTTATAGCTTGCATCTACCTGTCTAATGAAATCATGAAACATTTGCCATCAGTAAGAGACACATTTGGAAGCTTACTGTTTCTACTGTTATCTCTCTACCTTTGAACACTTAAGTCAAGCAGTTTTGCCAATGTCTTTTAAAAAAAATAAATCTGTGCAGTACTTGCCAGTCATCCACAGCAGCAAATGAGCCAACTCAAGCGTACTTTTTAAATTAACATAAGCCAAGCATGTGCTGACCTGGAAGAAATGTTATATGTTACACAAAGCAGACTATTAGATGAAGCCCTATTTTGGGGGACAGATTCTATGGGGCCTTTCAGTCCGTTCATGTGACACGACAGCATGATGATGTCAAAACTCTCTGGGCTCGATACACCATTGGCAGAAAGTGCTACCATTCTTTGTTAGCATTTTACACCCATTTTGCAAAGGTGTAAATAAATCCCCAAGAGACAGGGCAACAGAGAATCAAGCCAGAGTCTGTAATGCAGCCCATACATGGCTTGCTATCCTCAGTAAGATCTCTGGCTTCCTAGTTCAAGTAATCCATGGTTGCAGACTTGTTCCTTTTGAGCAGTGATCAACTCCACCAAATCAGCCATGCAGAAACTTGACTATTTCCCCCCCTGGGACTTGTTTGCAACCTTTCAGAGAAAAAAAAAGAGGGCTTTGAAACCCTGTTGAGACTAATAATCCACAGACAAATTTGAGTTCCAACTCCACAGATCCTAGAGTATGTGGGGTGTCCATCTCTTTATGCTATTCCCCAGCTCCACATTCCATGGCAACAAATCCCATTCAAGACCCTAGATGACACTAGCTCCCCACTACACCTGTGCAGTGCCCAGACTTCTGCAGGAGGCTAGGAATCTCAGAGGCAGTGTTATAAGGTCCTGCCCCAGACCAAGCCCACATGCACAAAAGCAACACACCTCCAGTGCACCCTTGTGTGGCTGGGTGCAGGGTTGCTGGGCCTTCTCCTTTGTCACCTCCTCCTGTTGGTTGCCTCCATCTGGGTCTTCTGCAGCCTAGCCCACCAGCCAGGCCACTTAAAAGTTAAATCTCCCTCCAAGGTAGCCAACTCCAGCTATGACTGGTCAGGCCCCAAGCTGGCTTCTCTCAGCTGGCCTCTTCAAAGCTCCTCTGCCCAACTCCCCCCTGCCAGCCAGCCAGCCTGCCTGCCTTTCTAAATCACCACAGAATGCTACAATAAAAATCACAGTCTTCCAAAGTAGCAGGTGCCTTAGGTGCCTCAGTAGAACTCAGAGCTACAAACAGAACACAACTGAAGAATCTTCTAACCTTCTCTGGGCTTGAGTATCTCATCCCTCTTCGGCTCCTCTTCAGCCCTTGGTTCCTTGTGGAACGCTCACCCCTGGATTCTCTCCCTGGAGACCGATCTCTTGTTCCAGGGGCTCACCACAGTCAGCTCCACTCCTGTGCTTCAGCAATCCAGCCCCAACCCAGCTCAACTGCTCTCCTCCACAGCCAGCCCCCAACTGCTGGTTTTCTCCCCTTTTAAGTCCTACACCTAAGCCACAGGTGTGGCAGAGCAAAGCTAATTAAACAGCACTGGCCATCCGGAGTCCTCCTTGCCCTTTCAGGGGCAGGCCATCCTTTTACACACAGTCAAGGTTTCCATGAACTTTTATTTCCGTATGTACTTCTATGAGAAGGAAACATGCCAGACACCCTCGCTCTTCTGCCCCTGACTGAATACACCAAAAACAAAGTAACTTCAATCACAGAGCCATCATTTCTGGAGGCTCTAGAGGCATGTCCAACTGCCGTTGCACTCCCCTTCTGCCACTTGTCTGGCTTTCATATCATTTTGTGTATTGCTCTGCTCCTCTCTGAACTAGCAGAGGAAAGGGCATTTGACCCCAAGAGTAACGACAATATAGAGAAGGAAGAATGAAACTTTCAATACAAAAAATCTGCTTTACAAGCACTCCTGTGAAGCTGATAGCTCATCACACCACTTTATGTGTTTGCAGTGTAATGCAATGAACCCTGCCCCTCTAATAACTGCTACATATACTGTAAAAGAGATTGCTATCTCCTCGGAAATGTAAATAGATGGAGGTACCTGCTGTTTCTTGTATTCATGTATGCAACGTGCTCAAGGAAAGGACGTGTGTTCTAGTGGTTGGAACAGGGGATTGGGATTTCAAGTTTCCGGGTTCTATTCGCTGTGTGAACTGGGGGAAGGTCACATTTGGTACTCTTTTGCTGTCTCAATTTGGCTACTTGTAAATGGGTATATTACTTAGTTACCTTATAGAGGTGTTCTGTGGTTTAAAGCCTAAAGCGTTCTGCAAATGAATGATACTTCAGATGTGCAAACTATTATTAGTTTACAAAATAAGCCATTATTGGGTGTCATGAAAGTCCTTCTTGGTTTAAAGATCACTGAATACTTCAGTTCGTTTGGGTCTATAGATGCACCAGTTGCCACTTGAATGCATTATTATCAAGACCATGTATTCTGAAAGGTTTTCTGAAAAAAATTCAGAAGAGCCATTATTCAAAAAAAAAAAATCCTAAATAGGTATTGATATGGTAAACGGTAACACAACTGCACTCCAGCAACACGTAAGTTATTCAAATGAGTATCCTATTTATGGATATTTTTCCCTACGTGGTAAAGCATATATGTACATAATAGAAATACCATACAAGTGTCACAGTGACTGAAACTGGTTCTTTTGAACAGCAGATTCATATTTTATCCTGAGAAGAATATTATTTGACACACGACACTTGTCAACTGAACATGGTAATCTCTGCTTTATATATTTGGTTGTAATGTTAGCTATAGTATCATATGGCAGTGTCATTTCATATTTCAAATAGGTTACACGAGTTGCTAAACATTTTCTTCATCAGCTACTATCATCTGATCTCAGTCAAAGCTGCTCTCACAACTGTGGTGCCCTTTATGACTCAGTGGGCGCCTTTCTGTGTTCATCAATTGAAATACAGAGCACTGAAGTTAGGTTATTGCAATAGACACAGATAACAGACAAAACAAAAATTATCTACTGGTGACCGTTTTTTTAATATTGCCTATTTCATATGAAAATCACTGAGGCAAGAAGTTCCAGGATGCTACTTTCATGTTTCAGTATGGCTTATTTTAAGTTTAATGAGTGACTGTTTTTTAAAACAGAAATAAATTCTTCCTTAAGAATTAACTCTGATGCCCAGAAGTAGTGAAAGTCACTATTAATTAATAAAAATACATAACTGACTCAAGGTGTGTATATGCTTAAACTGGGTAACTGTGTGATCTTATACCAACAATCTGTGCACCTCCTTCCCAGGCTATCCCAGTTGTGAGTTGCCTCCATTAGTCACATTAAATCGAAAATCAGCTTGTAAGCTCTTTGAGCCAGGAACTTGTCTTTCTGTTTGTACTGCAGAGCACTCAACAGAGATTTGAACATTATAGAAATTAAATATTTATAGAAGTATATTGTATATCCAACAAAGATCAGATTCAGATGGACCGGCTTTAAATGTTTTACATGTCCCTGCTGCTCTGTGAAAACAAAGTCTGATTGACAGATATTGATGTTGATTAATTGGATCCGCCAAAGGGCTGACCACTGTCTTGATCCAGCAAAACATTTAAGCACCTGATTAACTTCAAGCAAGAGTGGCCATATTCAAGTCAATGGGACTACCCATATGCTTCAAGTTAAGCACATGCTTAACCATTTAGCTGGATTAGGACCAGAGTGCTCAGCACCATGCAAGATTGAGCCCTAAATTTTGACAGAGATCTCCCAGTACCACCCCCACCGCCACCATTCTTTTGTGAACCTGAAAAGGACATAGCTACTTGTATGATTTATAAATGGCAGGCTATATAGGGCTTTGGTAACATTAGGGCTCAAACCTGCTAAAATTTAGACACATCCTTAACTTTACATGCATGAGTATTCCCATTGTATTCAGGGGACTAATCCTGTGTGTAAAGTCAAGTATGTGCATAATTCTTTCCAGGATTGTGGCATTCCCACCATTTCAAAATACAATTGAAATAGACTAATCTTGGAATTGGACACATTCCCTGCATTCAATTAACTTTCTGAAATGGCAATTTCTTTTTGGCAAATATTTCCAAGTAGGTGCCTTTAAATAATTTTGATTAGACATAAATATAGATATTACATATGGGATTTTCTGAAGTACACAGAGTTTTGACATCAATGGTATATCTCCTGTTAACTTCAATGGGAGAAAGTTACGCCAACACTGAGCACTTTTGAAAATCCTACCTTGAAATGATTGTACCAGGGTTTGGTTATGCGGTAGTTAGTGAATGTTTTGGTGAACAATATATTAGTTGGGGTTTTTCAAAAAGAAAAAGCAATGTTCCTCTGTATATGGTGTTATATATTTTGTTGTTTGTACGCTTGTTATATAGCCTAAGGATTACTGTACATGTAATGGATACAAGACCACCTCTCACTCGACCACCATATCTTCTGACTAGGAGCCAAGCCAAACGAGATACCAGTTCAGCCCCATCATTCATAACAACAAATTTGGTACCAAAACACAGATGAAAGCACAACCACATAGTTCAACTAAGATATTAGTTTTAGATGATACTCACATTTGCCTAAATTCTGAGCCCTGCTGCTTCTGTGGCACACGGCTCAGCCTCAAAAGCCAACCGAGATCCTGAGAAGGAACATCCTACCACCATATCTCCCTTGACTTGAAGAAGCTATGTAATAGTAACCAACTAGGTAGCGTGTGTTGTTTCCCTCTCTGTGCCCAACCCACAGACAGTAGAGGTCTGTTACAGCTACAGGGACTGGACCCTTCGGCATAAAATCCTATCTCCTAGAACTAGAAGGGACCTTGAAAGGTCATCGAGTCCAGCCCCCTGCCTTCACTAGCAGGACCAAGTACTGTTTTTGCCCCAGATCCCTATGTGGCCCCATCAAGGATTGAACTCAGAGCCCTGGGTTTAGCAGGCCAATGCTCAAACCACTGAGCTATCCCACCCCCATAAGCTGTAGCTGCCAATGCTTGGAGTACCCCAGTTTGGTCCCAAGTCTATTGGCCAAGACAGTGTCATTCACACAACCTCTTAATTCCTCCTCCTCCAAAGGGGTGCAATTTGTGCTACGGCTGCAGACAGTAATAGCATCAGGAGAGGTACTATGTTTGTTCTGTACCGTCTCAACAACCCAGCGGATGGCAGTTTTACGTGATGGGGGAAATCTGATAGGGCACCTCTCTTGAAGCTTCTCATGACTGACAGTTGTAACAGCCAGTTGTCACCCACAGGAAGAAGGGAGATGGATGCAGAAAAGCCAATCCAAACACACAGGTGGGTGGAGAAACAGCCTTCTCCCTTTCAGTAAACCTTGCCTCCAAGGGAGCATATATTTTTTATCTAACTTCTTTTTTTTTTTTAAATCTAACTCCAGTAGCAATCTGGTCTCTCTGCAGAGCAACCTTCACAGCCCTAGATGGGTGGCGAGAGGGGACCAAGATTCTAGCAAAGTTTTTAACCCAATAGAATAGGAGGGGTAAATGGAGAAGTAGTCATTTAGAGGAGTTTGAGCCGCTATCCTTAAGCAGCTCTGTATCTCCCATCCATACAGCATGGGCAATTCTCTTTAACCACCTCTTACGGAGAAACAGTGTGGCCTAGTGAACTGGAACTCAGGAAACCTGGCTTCTGTTCCCAGCTATACCACTCACCTGTTGAGTGACTTTGGGCAAATCATGTCACCTCTAGGTGCCTCAGTTTCCCCATCGGTACAATTAAGATGATGGTACTGGCCTCCTTTGTAATGCATTTTGAGATCTACTGATGAAAAGCATTGTATAACACCTAGCTCTTCTTATGCACAAGAACTGCTTGGCTGAGTGAAAGGCAAGTTCATGCAACTGTCTCAGCTAATTCACGTGCATGAACTAGGCCCACTTATTTGGCCAGTCCAGCCTATTCTTAGTCAGCTTCTTTTGTGTTACAAATTTACATCCCTTCCACACTAACAGGAAAACAAATATTAAAGTTTGAGAAAACAAATCACTCTCTCACTAGTCTGCCAGAGTGGGGGAAAAAATACTGGGGGTTGAATGTACTTATGTTCACAGCTGCTACACAAAAGAAAACATAGCAACAGTGCTTTAAAAAGTTATTAGAATAAAAGGCTGCGCCTGCCAAGACCTTGTGCTACAAAATACTAAAATTATCAAATACAAGGAAATGGAATTCCCTAGTAGAAATCTGGAAGGCTTCCTTTTAGAAACTGCTTTCCATGTAAATAACACAAAGAAAGGACTTGCTGCCAATTTTCAGCAAAGGCTTTTAATTAACTTGCTCCCCGCCCTCCCCCCCCAACAAAGTCTCTGCTGCCTTAAAACAAAGTGTAACCTTTATGTTTTATCTTGAGTAATCCTAACGACATCATTGCTGATCACAGTTTGTTTCTGCTTTAGCTTTTTTGGGGTGACTTCAGTCTTTGGGGAATCCTTGCATGCTCGAGTCGGACATCAGATAGGCAGACTTCCTCATTGTCAATGCAACCCTCTAGTATCAGGAAAATCCCTGCTGTTCAAACCCTGGGCCTCTCCTACGTGTGCTAAATGTGCGGTCATTTCAGTCTCTGACCAGGAGATATGGAAGGTGACTTTGCTGCCCACCAGACATCAGTATCACTTCCAAATAGTGGTTTAGGGATGTACGTAGGAAAGTGTAGTATGTACTCCTGGTCTCCAGCAGGTTGATCGAACTGTCATCACAACATGCTTAATTATCATGGCCCTATTGCTTGAGATCCTCTTGTCTGGATCCCTAGTTCAGATACTTGACTTAAACCCTATTAATCAAAACGGATATGTTTAAAGGAAGAACAACGTGACATCAGTTCAAAAAACTGATTTCCCCTTCCCTCCCCCGGCCCCCAAAAATAAATCTGCTGAGTGTTTTTGCAACAGTAAATAATCCAATTACACAGACAGAGAATTTTCAGTCTAGGATGTGTTCTTCTAAACTCCATTCTAAAAAATAACATTATGCTTCAAAAGATATAAGACAGCTTTGCATACCCTAAAAGGGACACCATCAATTTGAACATCATGCTTCGGTGTGAAAATTTTGTACCCAGTATAAACAAGTTTCAACTAAGATTACGGTAACCGAATAAAGTCAGCAAAAATATATTCCTTAATCTTCCAGTTTGTGTACTGAATACATTATACACTTTGTGCATAATAAGTTTCACTACTGCTCCTGAATAATCAGCTTTTCCCCTCACTGACAGGATCAAGGGGCAAAATACCCTTTTGAAGTGTAAAGGATTTTTTAAATTCCTGACATACTAGAAAAAAATGGATTGTTTAAAATTAATCATTTAAAAAAACAAAAACAAATTCATCATGTCCCTTTAACTGCTGATCTAGACAACAGCTAAATAGAAGGGCCACGAAATACTCCACTTATTTCACTATTTCAGTATTTATAGTTCCCAAACTTGGATCACAGTCTTCATAAATCACAAGAAAATGTATAGGATACAAAAGGTTATATTATTATAGGGTTCACTTGGAGCTGAACCGTCTTTCTGTCTTTTAAGCCCCTAATCTAAACATGCAGATTTGAAAGGGCTCTGCAATTTTACGGATATAGGCTGAAATCCTTGCACAAACCCTAATTTGTGTCCATTGTTCCTGACATTTGACAATGACACCATACAAACTCTTCATTCTCCAAGAGATCAATTATGGCAAAATAGGGACTCATTTGCTGACTCCCAGAACAGACTGCTAGAGACCAATTTCAGTATGTGAGAATTACAGTAACCTCCAGCATGAAAAAGGAGTGAGATATTTAATTTGATGACACTTATTTTTTTTTTGCTCTGAAGTTGGTGAAGAGGGTGCTTCCTGTTAGCAGGCATCAGGCGTCTATACAACACTTGGTGTGTGTCTAACCATATAACCAAGCAAATTAGAAAATCTTGGAAATGGAAGAGAAGAAAGTCCCTTCCCAAAATGCATCAAAGAACCATACATATGTTGTCAACATTTTCTGCCCTTCACTATAAATCTAAATCCTTATGTCACATACCCTATGCTGCATATATGAGTCTTCTTGAAATATCGGATAATTGGGACAGTGCGTGAGGCCAAGGAGCCACACGGATGTCAGGAGCCCCACCGCACTGATGGCTAAGATATCTGCGCCCTTCCAATCAAAATGATTGTCCTGAGAAGTCAGAGTTTTGTGCTCATTAAAAACATTTCAGACTAAGCAGGTGCTGACTTTTCAGTTAAATATCTAATAAGGGATAAAGTTCAATTCTAAATGGCACGAGAATGAACAGGAGCATATATTTTACTTCCCTATGAGGTTTTCAGATCTCCTATTGAGAGCAGAAGATAAAGTGAAACAGAAATGTAACTCAACATATGCAATATTCCTCCTCCTCCTCGCTGTTAGTTATCAAATTGCGGGAGAAGAGTGAATATGTAATGAGAGGAAAAACAGACTATGAAAACAAACATTTCTGGTGAGAAAGTATTTAGGTCTGATGTTACCGACTCCTCCCTCAGTGTTAAATGTGTAATTATGCTGAAATGTTTCACACACCCAGACTGATTATCAGAGAAGAACACATTCAGCACATACTTTGCAATTGAATCACAATGTTTGAACAGCAGGTGGCAATCGCTTTGGAAATTTGATTTCTTACATGCAATATTTGTTCATAAAGTCCAGCTCAACAGAAAGCATATTTTAAATTACTGCAAACCCCAAAAAGTGACTAAGATGATATTTTTTCCATCTGATTGCCTCCAGCTTCCACACTAGATCCCCTCTCTCATGCCATTAAGCAATGGCATTTCCTATGGATCTTTCTTTAGAACCTACAATAGAATTCATCTTGTCCATCTACCTTTTCAGTTTAACTGTTATTCCATAGTCCCCTTGTGCATATCCTTTTAAGAATAAACAGTTTTCCCCTTATCTAAAAGCCGTTCAGCTATGTGATTAGTTTTTATAATAGCTTCTCTAGACAGTTAGACACTTCGTTTCCCAAAAGCTTAGGCTATCCCTCAATCTAAGTACCCATCTGCAAGGACATAAAGATTAAGAATTCCTAATTTACTTCCAAACCCCAAATCTCCTTTGTAACAGGCTCCTGCTCCTCTGACATTACTAATAATGTTTTAAGCAAAAGTGTGATACATATAATACATAGTACTTTACATCCCCAATGTGCTTTGTCAGCAATAAGCAACACTCAAGGCACTCTTGTGAGGCAAGTATCTCATCAATACAGATGGAGCAATGTAAAATGTGTCATACCAGTTCAGACCACTAACCCCTTCAAATCTAGCATCTTTCTTCTGGCATTAATGATTAAGCTGAACGGGGGCTCTGCCCCATCCCTGTCCTCCCTCCTAATGCCAAGGGCTATTGTACAGTGCTGTATTGAGTTGGTGGAAGGAATGAGCATTATGGTTTCCTGCAGCAATCAGCTTACATGGTGAGGCATAATAACCTCTATCTTAGCATGCAAAATTATTAATGCTGTTATTGGTTATTAAATTATCCAGCCCCTTTAGAATCCAACTCTGGTATTTAACTCTGTGACCTCCAGCACTCAGGCTGCACTGACATTTCCTAACAGAGCATATGCCAAGATTTAAATTGTAAAAGCAGATGGGATAAACATCTCTTATTTTCAGTACTAGCATAAAATCTGAAGAAAGAAATGAATCCTACCTCAGCAATGCGCTCATGGTAATCTGCACCACACAAGAGAGAGAGGAGTGATATTGTTTCCCTTTTTTCCTATTAACTCAGCTTGGATTATTTAACATAGATTTTACCATTTAACCTTAATAAAAGGATATCAGAGTTTTGCTTAACGCAGTGGCTTATCCACAGAGTATTAAAAAAATGAAATGCAGATTCTGTGTTCTCATCTCATATTCAGGGATTATTGGGCCAAATTCTGATCTCTGTTATTTGGATCTAAAATTGGAGTAAATCCATTATCTTTAGTAGGATTATTCAAGATATACACCAATGTGAATTTGACCCAGTATCTATCTTGTTACCTTCTGAAGTGTATTCTAACGACCGCTGCCTGGAACAGCGAGCAAGGGGCAGTCTATTCAGATACTGGAAGAGCCAAGTGTATTTACATGACACTACAGAAGTCCAGCAATGTTTCTGAGAACTCTAATACCCATGTATTCTGGAATATTTTTTAGAATTAACTAATTGCTGCCATTTTTCTTAGGAGAACAGCAAATCTCTTGTCTCTTGGCAATGTTGCTTAAGCTATTGATTGCTCTATTCCTAGATAGATAGATAGGAATATTTAGAAACAAAGAAGAATCTAGGGATTTACAGCTGCAAAGCACTTTTTAGAAGTGCTATCACGTAATAAGGCAGTACAATTCCCATTTTATGAAGTTACAGTCAGAACCTCACATTTTCAACAACTTCACAGTTGCAGGACTGACCCCTGAATCCAAACCATACCAAAAAATTTAACTGTGTTAAAAAATAAGTTTCTAGCCTTTACATTTGCTGAGTTAATCTTTTAACTGAGGGTCCAACGTAAACTGATTCAGTATTGTCTTTCTGGGACTACAAACAACGTATAAAACCCAAGTGCGTTATTAACTGCTCCCATTCATATGAACAGTGTGCTGACTCTGCTACCTAATTATAAATATTTAAATGTCAACCTTGTTAACTACTTCATTGTTGATCATTTTAGCACAAACATCCAGATATTGTGCTTATCCATTGACATTGGAAACAGTGAGGCAATATGGGAGGAACAACAGTGGGGTTGCTGATTGCTGAGGTCGGTAACTAAGGGCTTGTCTACACAGTGCATTGTCTACACAGTCCACACTTCGGGGAGGTGTAAATTCTAGCGCATACTAGCATGCCGTGCACTAACTGGCCCATGTGTACCCTGCTGTCGCGCACTAAAAGTTCCCTAGTGTGCATTAATATAGTGCTATTTCAAGCAAAACTATGACTTGAGCACATGCTAAGTACTTTTCTGAATCATAATGCCACTATATAAATCCATTGTACACCTGCAACTTGAATACTGTGTGCGGTTCTGGTTGCCCCATCTAAAAAAATAAATATATATACACATACACACACACACACATATATATACACATACACACACACACACACACACACACATATATATATATATATTAGAATTGAAAAAGGACATGGAAGAGCAACAAAAATGATTAGGGGTATGGAACAGCTTCAAATATGAGGAGAGATGAAAAACACTGGGACTGTTCATGTTAGAAAAAAAAGACAACCAAGGAGGGACATGATAGAGGTCTATAAAATCATGAATGGTGAGGAGAAAGTGAATAAGGAAGTGTTATTTACTTCTTCATATAACACAAGAACAAGGGGGCACCTGATGCAATTATTAGTACAGCAGACTTAAAACAAACAAAAGGAAATACTTCTTCACATAATGCACAATGCACAGTCAACCGGGGAATTCGTTGGCAGGGGATGCTGTGAAGGACAAAAGTACAACTGGGTTCAGAAAAGAATTAAATCAGTTCATGGAGAATAGGTCCATTAGTGCCTATCAGCCAAGATGGTCAGGGACACAATCCCTTGCTATGGGTGTCCCTAAACCTCTGACCTCCA
The DNA here is from genome assembly GCF_011386835.1 of Chrysemys picta bellii. Classification (NCBI taxonomy): domain Eukaryota; kingdom Metazoa; phylum Chordata; order Testudines; family Emydidae; genus Chrysemys; species Chrysemys picta. Next base: position 23,892,800 of record NC_088795.1, read on the forward strand.
GATGCTGGGACTGGACCACAGAGGATGGAGCACTCAGTAATTGCCTATTCCGTTCATTCTCTCTGAACCATCTGGCATTGGCCACTGTTGGAAGACAAGATACTGGACTAGATGGACCATTGGTCTGACCCAGTCTGGCCATTCTTATATTCTTAATCAGGCCCTCTGTGAAGTGGTGAGTGCTCCCACTTCCAGTTATTGGAGGATGCCCAGCAGCCAAGATAGCTGGACCCTTACTGAGTGCTGAGGCCAAGCTCTTGGCAAGATTCAACATGGGAGTGGCCATGTCTATGACTAACAAGAATATGCAGAGTTATAACAGTGAATGCAAAGAAAATGTATTGAAAGGACATTAAACCTCATACTCCAGCACTTGAGCCAATCCCTATAAGGGATCAGGATGAGATCTAGTGTGGGAGCCACATCTGCACACTGTTGTTACATATTCCCGTGAAGCATCTGGTGCTGGTCACTGCTGGAGACAGGATACTGGACTACAGGAAACTTGGCTATGATTCAATCTGGCAAATCCTATGCTCCTTTTTGGCAAAATGCCTAAAAGAAATTCTTCTACTTAACTGTATTGTACAGTGAAAGGTGGCAAAGAGAGGCAATAATACACAGGACTAATTATTCTTAGCTAACAAAGATAATGAAAAATAATTATCATTTCAACTGAATCAATTTGACTTCCTAGGAAATCTCCATTTATCATTATCATCAGCTAATCAGGTTTCTGCTTCTGTAAGGTCAAAGAAATTGACTTTAAATGAAGGGCAAAAGCAATTTTTTTATGGTTAGATCCCTGTCCCCATTCCTCAAATTGCAGCTGATATTGTTCTGTAAAACTTAATTCCAGTTAAAACCATTTATGTCAAAAATTTTCTTAGTGATGAGCAATTTCTAGAAGGTTTGGAAGTTTATTTCAGATGAAGCCTGAGAAGTCTGGATGCTTATCTGAGCTTATCATAACTCATACTCGCTGCATCTGCCTTTACTCTTCCTCCCTCCTACCTTCCCGCCAATGCAACCAGGTCTTGCATACCTCAGCTCCTAACAGGCCTTTGGACACTACAGTCACTCCCCCTAGTAGGGAGACCAGACAGCAAGTGTGAAAATCGGGACGGGGTGGGGGTAATAGAAGCCTATATAAGAAAGAGACCCAAAAATTGGGACTGTCCCTATAAAATCGGGACATCTGGTCACCCTACCCCCTAGCTGCACATGGTGGGGACAGAAAACAGAGGTTCATTCAATCTTGGGAAGCTGTGGTCCACACAGTCCTTAAATATTCTAACTGAATGTCTACCCAAGCCCAGAGACCACGCTAGGACTGTGCTTTGCCAAATGATGTTGAACAAAACACTTAGGCCATGCCTACAATAGGGAATATGGGCAGGGAGGAGAGGAGAATCGCCAAAAGTGACAGCATTGGTTCAGCTGGTAAGAGTACCAGCGGGAACCCTATTGTTCTGGTGCCTTCTGAACCTCCTAAGGAACGTATGGTTAAGTTGGGATGGTAACACAAATGGGGATTTAAACAGGTGGCTTGTTTCTCAGCTGATGTAAACCAGTAGTTGTAGTAAATCCCATTGAATTACATGGTGCTTCGCCATTTTACCCCAGCTAAGAAACTGACCCAGAAAGAATTACTTTGGCCTTGGTTTAAAGTCCATTTCTTTGACCTTATAGAACAAATCTGATTAGCTAGTAAGACAGCTGAACGGGTGACAGAACCAGTGGGGATTTTTGTCTAAAATTTCCTAGCATAGACACTGCCTTACTGTGCATACAATCCTTGAACACGGATGGATGGATGGCCTTGCCCTTCCTGCTCTCTCCTCCCCCTTTGTTTTCCAGCCTCTGTGTCCACTTTCTCCCCCTTGATTTCAGTCAGGTAACACCCACTGCAATTGTTTAGCCATGAAAAGTAGTTCTTTCACATACTTTGAGAAATTTTTGTTTCCAGTATATGTAGCAGTTTGCATAGTTACTAGGGCAGGAGGCTGTTTGCCAGGAGAACCTAGGTTCTATTCTCTTTTCTGCATGCTTGGATTTCGCCAAATCATTTAACTTCACTGAGCCTTAGTTTGCACATCTGTACAATGGGGATACGAAGCCTTTGTAATGCTCTTTTATATCCGTGGATGGAAGGTGCTATATAAATAGCAAGTGTTATTTTTTTTTATAAGAATTAAACCAAAAAAACCCACTAGTAGTAGGCAGGGGTCTTGAAGTTAGGAATTACCATGAGACTCTAGCTTGAGGCACTAGGAAAGAGAACACACGTAATAGCTAATTTCCAGCACAATTCAGAGTAAGTCTTGCAGGGTGGGTATATGGTTGGGAGGGGAAACTAAACTGAATGATGCAAAAGAAATACCTTGGCTAGAATCTTCAAGGTAAGACCTATCAAATGGTAGCAACGGTCCAAGGAGGTTCATTTTAATGGCTAATACCTTTGACAGTGGCCCTTTAAACTGCAAATAATGAGCTCTCAATTAATGCACTCTGCTCTCCTGGCATGGCTCTTTCCAGTTTTCTGGCCAATATTCTGAAACTAAAACTTTTCCATTCTCATATAACAATTAGTTAATATTTGTAAAATGCTTTGAAAAAGTCAAGTACTATGTAAGTCAGAGGTGGCCAAACTACTGCCCGCGGGACTGTCCTGCTCGCCCGGCCCCCGAACTCCTGGCCTGGGAGGCTGGCCCTGGCCCCTCCCCCACTGTTTCCTCTCCCCCGCAGCCTCAGCTCACTCGCTTCACTGCTGGCACAATGCTCTGGGTGGCGGGGCTGTGAGCTCCTAGGGCAGCGCAGCTGCAGAGCCCGGCCTGACCTGGTCTCTGTGCTGCGTGATGGCGGCGACGGCGTGGCTGGCTCAAGCCGGGCGGTGTGGCTGTAGTACCGCCAGCCACCGGTGCTCCAGGCAGCGCGGTAAGGGGCAGGGGGGTTGGATAGAGGGCAGAGGAGTTAGGGGTGGTGGTCAGGGGGCAGGGGTGTAGATAGGGGTCGGGGCGGTTGGGGAGAGACGGGGGTTGAATGGGGGCAGGTGTCCCGGGGGGGGGCCAGTCAGGGGCAGGGGTTCCGAGGGCAGTCAGGGGACGGGGAGAAGGGATGGTTGGATAGGGCAGGGGTCCCGGGGGGGGCTGTCAGAAATGAGAGGAGGGGTTGGATGGGGCAGGAGTTCTGGGGCAGGGCAGATAGAAGGTGGGGACCAGGCCATGACCCCCTCCCCTAACCAGCCCTCCATACAATTTACGAAACCCAATGCGGCCCTCAGGTCAAAAATTTTGCCCATCTCTGATGTAAGTGCTCAGTGTTCTTGTTACAGTAAAGAGGCCAAGAAATATTTGAAATTAGTTGTGAAATTTACGGTTTCGTTTTAATAAAACATTAAATTCTTGTAGCAGACACTTGTATTTGAATCTTAATCTATTTTACCTTTATTTGTATCACAGTCACAGAAAAAATCAAAGAGTTTAAAATTTATTTTAAAATCTAAAACCTATAAGGCACTAGTTTTACTCGGTGGAATGTTTGCAACTCTTGATAGAAAAATAATGCTTACTCCAACAGAGTACAAAATGGATTTCAGTTAGAGTTAGTGAATACCATAGTTATCCCAAATTACAAAATGCATTTCCATTCCAAATGTGCATGACAGAGTGCACTTAAGCAGGTGCGTATATTGTATATTTCACAAATGTGTGCATGTGCAGAGGAGTACATGTTCTTCCCAATGTCTGCTTGACATATGCAATTTCATTGGAATTAAAAATATTTTTAGTGACAACATATCCAGGTTTCCAATTGAACAGGCTCATCCTAAAGAGCTTCAACTGTCAGACAAGAAGGGGAAGATCTTTAGCACTCTGTAGTCTGATTGTCATCGATTGACACATCAAGTAGTGACTCACTGAACATGCACTTGCACACAGGAATTATCTCCTTTCCTACACCAAAAAGATTTCTATGCTCTTTCCTCATACCTGCCCAGCCCTGTTCCCTTATCTGTGTTATTAATTGCCTCTTCCAAAGGGGTAGGTCCACTTTTCTGCAAGAGGTAACTCAAGGTTCTAAATATCCCTCCGAAATTTTTGCTACAACAGTGACTGAAATGTGGTACTGTTGCAGCCAATACAAATCATTTTGGGAGTACATCAGAAATTCCCAAAAGTCATCTGCTGCAGTTGATTGAGCAGAAACAAGGATAACATTTTGGACAGGGAATCCTTCAGAGCAAAAATCCTTCAGTCACAAAGATGTTTAGATCTAGTCACTTGGAAAGCAACCAGTGTTCACACTACAGTCCATCACTCTGATGTAAGGCACTAAAGGTTGTCTACCTAACGTATGCTGAAGGACAGCCCTTATGCAAACCCTTACTTGTAACACACCAGATGGGTACAATGTATTTAGTTTCCATGTGAATACTGCACGTTGGTATCTATTAACATTGGTTTCATTTCTGTTACGTTTCATTAGTAGAGATTTTCATTTAGGTATTAAAAAATACTTTTTTCTAAAGTCAATATTTGGTGTCTTGAATACTTTTTAAGCCTCAAAATCATTAAAATATCCAGCTTTTCAGCTGTGCCATTAGATGTGTATTTCAACAGAGTTCTTAATCTTATTTTGAAGAGTAAGAAATTGCAGACATAGAAACCACATGAAAGAAATGGCCTCAATCCAAAAGGAAATAATGCATCATCCTAAATTATAATTGAATATTAGTTTAATTACAGCTTACATAATTATACCTTACAACACTACTCTATAATATTGTGGCATAAAATCAAATCACACACACACAAAACCTATATTAAAAAATATTAAGCCTGTGGCAAAACACAATGAAAGCCAGAAGTTTGTAGTTAGCTGAGAAACGTGCCATATGTCCTTCACTAACATGGCCCAGTGAAACACTACCTTTCCAGTCTTAATACACCCGCTTGTGCCAATGTAGTGGACAAAATATGCTATGACTCAATTAACTATAAATTTCTTCATTTTTGAAACGGATGTTCTTTTATATAATTTTGGCAAATAAAGTCTCTTTGGGGATATTTTATTTTTAAGAAAGGAAGAAGATATCGCACACTAATGATAAATCCTAATATCCTAGGGAAATTTTATTCTTGGAGCGTATCACAATGGCAGTCCTGTTAAATTAGATACGTTACTTTGGAGATCAGGTTAACTCAGGTGAAAATTGGGGCAAAAACCTTCTTTCCCTTTCCAGAGACCAAATTAGTTGTTCAGATTCAAATTTAAGTAGCACATGAGGAAACGCCAATACAGGATCATGCTCCTACAGATTCTCTCAATTTAAGATGTTGAACCAGTCATAAAGGAATAGGAAACTAGAATTGGTATGCTTAATGATCGCCATATGGTAGATACAATGAGCCAATGTACTATTATGCTGGAAGCTGCTAATGGGTGCTATCAGGCGGGTCTTTGCTCTATAGACAATCATAGACCTATTTAAAGGTGAAAGGTTTGCTAAGCATCCTTCATTCAGGCTATTATGGAAATAGCAATTAAATGCTCCTTTATACAGAGACAGCTGGAAACAATAGGAAGCCCTGCCCAAGGCACTTGGCCACATGGCAAAACCTGAGAGTTAAGCTTTGTGATCTAGCTTCATAGATTTTTTAAGGCCAGAAGGGACCACTGCGATCATCTAGTCTGATTTCCTGTATAACACAGGCCATGAAACTTCCCCGAAATAATTCCTTTTGAACTAGAGCACATCTGAGGGATTTCCCTGGGATTGATAGCAAACAGAGGAGTTAGCGGGATTGATTGGTTGCCGCTGCGTGAGAGAAAGAAAGAGAGAGAGAGAGAGAGAGAGAGAGCTCAATCCTACCATGACAAAGTGCAGAATAAGGCCCTCTACAATATGCTATACTAGTGAGAAAAGCAATGGCAAGCATGGCCCTGAGAAGAAGTTGAGACACAGATTTTTGGGGGCACATTACTCGCTGGAAAGGCAGACTTGGATTACTGAACAAGGAAACTATCTGCTGGTGTTTGTTCCTACTGGGTTCAGGGGGAAAGGATTTTGTGAACATTTCTTTGTAAATACAGAAGATGGCAACAAAGAAAAAAATCTGACTTGCCTAATCATTTTTGTCTAATGGAAATAATCCAACAAGTTTCTAAATATTGCTACCCACTCAGGCCGAAAGGGGAAACAGTATACTGGTAGCAAGAGTGAGCACATACTTCAGGTCAACTTTGATCAGTAACATGGGCTTTTATTACATTTAAGCCAGAAAGAAGTGTGGCCAGGACTTGTTAAAAATCCAACGGTAACGATTTTAATTAAACAAATTGACATCCCCCTACTGACTGTGTGATTAGGACATTACAAGATTGTCCTCAGTCACGAGAACCTGAAGATGAAAGTGACAACTTATTTTCACATTTTAAGTTGTGAGAAATATAGACAGTAACCGGCATAAAAAAATGAAAAGTTTTAAAAATTATTTTAGAGTTAACAACAAATTTTGAGTTGCAACATCTTAAAAAATAATGTATTATTAATTTGACAACATCCCTTCAATATCTGGGCTTTTTCATAATATCCAAAGTCAACATTCCACTGCCAAATTTTAGTTGTTAAGAAGAGAAAAGCAAGCATATTTGGAGAGCCAATTATTAAATCTGATTTTTGTTGCTGTTTTGAGTCTCCTCAAAAAAAGCAACCGAATAGAGTTTTAAAATAAAATAAATCAATGTGTTAATCTCTGCTCTATGAATAATTCTGCTATTCATAGCTTTTAAGAGATCGTTATGATCATTAAGTCTGACCTTTCATAATACAGGCCATTGAACTTCACCAAGAGATTCCTGCTTGAACCATTTAGAAAGATATCCAGTCTTTATTTAAAGATTTCAAGGGATGGAGAATCCACCACAACCTTAAGTAAGTTGTTTCAATAGTTAATTACTCTCACTGTTGAAAGTTTACTCTGTATTTCTGGTCTGAATTTCTCTACCCTCAGTTTTCAGACATTGGATTTTCACCTGCCTTCTTCTACTAAAATTAAAGCCCAGAAATCTCTTCACCATTTAGATACTTAGAAAGTCATCTGTTCACCTTCTCTTTGGCATGCTATATAGATCTTCTTTAGACTCTCAGTATAAAAGCACCATTCAAGATGTCAACACATGAGGAGTCAAACGTTAATCTGGAGTCATGCGGTGCATCAAGAGTTAACTGAAAGAATTCAGCTGCTGAAGTGTTCTGCAAGGACATGGTTGCCACTGTTCGATGTGACAAACAAGATTTCCCTTGTTCCTCCACAGGGAACCATGAGTCCTGACAAGTTTGATTCACCCCCCCCCACCAAGTTCACCCTTAAACTTGCAGGGTTTTCTTAACTCCATTTCCCTGTACTTTATGCACTGCAAGATAAAATGTAAACACTAACCAAACAGGATCAGATTCTTAGCTGGTATAATCTTGCCTAGTCCCCTTGATTTCAATGGAGCTATACCAATTTGCACCAGTTTATGATCTATCCCGGGGTCGGCAACCTATGGCACGCGTGCCAAAGACAGCACGCGAGTCTATTTTTAATGGCACGCTGCTGCCTGCCGGGGTCCCGCTAAGCCCGCTGCCGAACCCCAGCAGCGGGCTGAGCTGGACCCCGGCAGGAAGCAGTGTGCCATTAAAAATCCTGCCCGACCCAGCCCGCTCTTCTCCACCCCCCGCTCTCTCCGGCAGGGGAAGGGGGCAGAAGCAAGCTTGGTCCTGCCGACTGCTGCTGTAGGGCAGGCTCCGCCAGCAGCCAAGCTTCTCCCTCCCCCGCCTCTTCCCCCAGCGTGCTGCGTCGAGCCCCGCCTCCTCTCCCTCCCTGCCGCCGATGGCCCTTGCGAGGGAGGGGAGAAGAGCAGCCCCAGCGCCCTCGCTGTTCAGACCGGTAAGGAGGCAGAGAAGAGGCGGGGGAAGGAGTGAGGTGTATCCCTCCAGCCCCCTGCCATGAGCCTGGCCGCTAAGGGGGCAGGGAGCACCCCCCTGTTCCCAGCCCACCCACCCCCAGCCCTCTGCCCTGATCCCTGCACCCCAGCCCCCTGTATGCCCCCACGACCCCATCCCTGACTCCTGCACCCTCCACACATATGCAGCCCCCTCATACGCCATGCCCTGACTCCTGCACCCCCTCACATGCCCCCCAGCCCTCTGCCTTGACCCCTGCAGCCCCCTTGCACCCCAGCTCCCTGCATGCCCCCCCAAGACCCCTCCCTGACTCCTGCACCCTCCACACATACCCAGTCCCCCCGAGCCTCCCTGCCCTGACTCCTGCACTCCCCTCACACTTACCCAGCCTCCCCACACCCCATGCCCTGACTCTTGCACCCTCCCACAGCCCCACCCCCCACCCTGAGCACCAGGTTGGCAGTGGGCTGAGCGGGGCCAGCGGCTGGGACCCCAGCTGGCAAGGGGCTGGCAGCCACAACCTCAGACCGGCAGCGGGTTGAGCGGGGCTGGGAGCCAGGACCCTGGCTGGCAGGAGCCAGCAGATGGAACCCCAGACCGGCAGCGGGGTGAGCCGCTTGGCCCGCTGCTGGTCTGGGGTGCCGGCCTCGTTCAGCCCGCTGCTAGTCTGGGGTCCCGGATCCTGGCCCCGTTCAGCCCACTGCCGGTCTGGGGTTCTGGCTGCCTGCCTGCCCAGGGTTCTGGCTGCCAGCCCCTTGCCAGCTAGGGTTCCAGCTGCCGGCTGCGCTCAGCCCGCTGCCGGCCTAGGTTAACGGAACCCCAGGCCCTCAGCGGGCTCAGCAGCCGGCGGCCTAAGATCAGCATTTTAATTTAATTTTACATGAAGCTTCTTAAACATTTTGAAAACCTTGTTTACTTTACATACAACAGTAGTTTAGTTATATTATAGAGAGAGACCTTCTAAAAAACGTTAACATGTATTACCGGCACGCGAAACCTTAAATTAAAGTGAATAAATGAAGACTCGGCACACCACTTCTGAAAGGTTGCCAACCCCTGATCTATCCCATAGAAGTACTGTTACAATAATGGTGAAACAGAAGAGTAGCATCGAAAGTAAGCAATCTCAATCAAATATGTGATTGTACAGAAGAAAGAAGTAAACAGTACTTTACTTTAATTACTAATAGACTATCAACATTTTAAATTAAGTTTTACCATTTTAGCAAACCTATGTTAATACCATTATTCTCACGAGTGACACAATATCAGAGTACAGCAGTATGTAGAGTCTAGTAAGCATCAGGGCTCAGTTGCAGTAGCCACAGTACAAAAGCATATAAGACGTAAGGTGAAATTCTGGTTCCATCTGAGTCAGCGGGAGTTCTTCCATTGACTTCAGCATGGCCAAGATTTCTTCCATGGGTCTTTTCCCTGAAGGTTTCACAACCTATGTACTGAAAACAATTCTGGAGATCAGGACAAATATAGGCCAATATTTTCAAACTTGAGTGCTTATAGACTAAGCACTTTCAATCTAGATTTAGTCACTTCAGAGGTGCTGAGCTCCCACCTACAACTTTCATTGAAGTCAAGAGAGACTGCAGCACCTATAAGAAAAAATCAGGCCACCTACTTACTTTAGGCACTGAAGTTTAAAAATGCTGGCCTTGGGTCTTGGCAATCAAAGCCAGCTCTCTATTAGACATGTGAAATGACAACACACTTGGGCATGGTTATTCAATGGTAATTAATAATGATAATGGTAGTATTTCCTGAAGAGAGGCCCAGGAGTTGGGTAGCACAAACTGTTTTGAAGCTTAAGGCTGAAGATTATTGGAAGAAGTTGCCAGAAATCTCACACAATGCCTATCCACAATATGCCTAGTTCTCCCTAACATTATCAATCCTTAACTTTCATAAATACTAGTGTTCCCAATCTGAAGCTATTACAGAAGGATTTTTGCCCAACTGTAAGCACAAGACAATATTACATAAGCAAGTCAATTGGAAAACTTAATATTTTATTACATTTTTATATTACAAATAGTCTAGAAAAACCATCTAATTTAAAGGGGCGTGAGACCAGTAGGCCAGAAATGTAAGACCCTTAAAATGGTGCATTCTTGGAAATGTTTTCTTATTTAAAATGGTTTCTTAGCATATCTTCCATCTACTATCAAATCACTGCACATGTGCACAGTTTTCTTTGCACATGGTTCAAGTGCATCCATGCTTTTCCTCCCCACTCTACCCCTCTAAGATTTTAGCGGAAAGGATTTAACAGTGTCATTTTAAATCTTTCAGATACCCATACTTACTTAAGCACAACTTTGGCAGCTCTTACTGGCATTGACTGAATTAATGTTCTAAAGTAATATTTTATTTTAAAAAACATATTTTTGACAGGAGTCGGTACGTTCAACAAACCGTTGTTTTGAAACAGTAGAATCCAATGATCCAGGAGAGCAAGAGCTGCAGAAACAGCATTTGAGAACTAGAGTAATATTCTTCTAAGCATTTAAACCTAGAGATTGATTCTAAGGCTGTATATCTATAGGGTTTTCCCTTGATCTCCGTCACTCCACTGGGCTATGCTTTCTAGGAAAAATGCTGAAACCACAGTAAAGGCCTGAATTACTTATGGATTTAGTGAGAGATTAACCCAGCTTTTCAATAATGACAGTAGTTTCTGAAAAGCCCATGGAGGTCATTACTGGTTTTAATGACATATTATTTATTACATTCAGGACACTGACAAAGAGTGATTTAGCTGAATAAAGTACTTCTACACATAAAATCTGTTGTGAATTGTAAGCCATACTTGGCTCTTCAAAAGAAAATCTCCCCCACCCGCAAGTGAACACAGGCACTGCATCCCTTTTAGTTACACTAGGAAGGATTTGTAACAAGCTCACTCACCAAAAGCTAGGCATGGAGTTACTATAAAGCTATTGTATCGGTGGAAATGTAAACCAAACCCCATCTGCAGTTTCTACTATTCTCAATAGGGATTTGCTATGTGGAAACACTGCAGCATCAGGTAAGGACAGAGCTGTATTAAACAATACTGTCCACAAGGATGAAACGATTTTAAATGTTTCTCTTTGGAGGGGCAGGCAGCCAGGATAGAACTAGCTGGCCAGAGAGCTTGGACCTGTGGGCGGAAGGATGCAGTTGTTCAGGGTGCGGAGGTAAAGGAGCTCCAGGTATGTGCATACTGCCCACCAAGGAGTGAAGGAAGCAGCAGAGAAGGCGTTAATTGATTAATTGACAGCCCTAGCTGCAACACATTGGGAGCATGGCACATCATTGATTTGAGCTTGTTGTGATGCATCATTTCAGTGGTATATTGAGAGTGACTGGTGAGAATATAGGGAGGGGAGATAAAGTTTTGAAGTCCATTGGTCGACCATCCTTAGGTAGATTTCTTTCCATTTATAACAAAATGTAGCTAGGAAGATCAGCACAATGTAGTACAGTGTCTTGGAATTATATCATCTCATCTCTCTACTCCTGAATAAATTACCATCACCAGTAGTGAGAAATGCCTTTCACACTCTTCCAGGAAACTATCTATTTCTACTGGGCCAGCACGTTGTCAATATTGGATCAGGCCAGGTAAAGGCTACTCAGAAGGGAGAACTTAATGGGCAAAGACACCAGCGTGAGCATATCACACCTGTGTACCATGTAACTCCATTGGCTCCCCAACTGATTCTGAAACTATGTGTTGGGTAAAAAAATGTCACCTTTTGCAAAGGCCACAATGATGACGACAGGTGATGATATGGCACTCATTATGATAGCAAAAAGTAACAATCACCATTAAATTACACTTATTAACTAATGGAAGCAATCCAGACAGCAAAGAGAAAAATCCATTACAAAATGTCATATTGCACATTTCTGGTGCTTAGACACCACAGAGATTGGTGATTTATTGGTGCCTAGATTAGCAGAGCAGGTGTTCTGCTGTTTAGTTAAGTTTAAGACCAGCTTTCTGTTTAAAGCTTGACTCTTCTAAATGCTCTAAAATCCTCAGTTACTCAGATTGCCTTGAAATTTGGTAAGCCTTACTAGGGCACAGGGTTCGGTTACTGATTTGGGGCCATTTGACCAATGGGTTCCTGAGACACAGCCACCTCAGAAACAGCTTTTCTTAATTTTTTTGGCAACAATTTTGGGCACGCAGAGATCAAACGAGGGCTGAGATTATCACACCAGGGTACCAAATGCCTGAGAGTCACCCCCGCAGACTGCATGCCACCCACTAGCCCTTTGTGGGGGGAATTACATTATGTGATTACCCCAAGAGTTTGATTCTCCAGTTGGGTGCATCACAGTTCTAAGGCTCATAGGCCACACAGATTATACTGCACATAAGGAGAAAAAGAGAGAGGCTGCGGGGATTGAAAGCTTGCTATGAATACTTCGGAGGGACATCAAACCTGAGTATCACCCAGACACAGAGTTCAAACCCAACCCTAGACAGAAGTCTCAAATAACAGGAGGCACCTTGCTAAAACCTGCCTCTGTCAAAGGTTTGGGTTTTTTTAAATTATGTTGGGGGAAATGTAACCTGAGTAAAGGAGAATGTTCACATGGCACTAAAACTATTTCTGAAAAGACAGTAAATTCCCCATGCAAATGCTCCCTAGGAGGAGAGGACAACTAGAGTTGCAAGAGTAGGTAGGAATGTGGGACAAGGGTTTACACTGCAGCAAGGTGAGGGATGATATGGGGAAGGAAATAAGAGAGGTGGGTGAATAAGAGGGGTTGGAGGGTGAGATGACAGAGGCTAGCTGGAGTGGAAGGGGAGGGACACTGGGAGAGAACAGGGGCAGGGGCACCTGTCAGCCCACATTTCCCTCCTGGGTGCGCACTGGGATCTGGGAGCTCCCAGCTCCTGTAGAGCAATCTGATCCCCCTCCTCCCCCATCAGTGCCTCTCTCATGAGAGCCAGGATATAGAGGACTTTCCCTTCCAGGAGTATGAGCCTCTTTCCCTGCAGGATCTGACCCCCTCCATGTGAGCTGAGAGGCTCTAGTCCCTTCCCTTCCTCATCAAAAGGAGAGAGTTGTATATGTACCTTCAAATTCCAGTCTGCTTCATTTCAATACAGAATTGTGTAGGGAGTGTCAATAGCAGGACCCTGGAGTCTTCTTGTCATAGGTACTGTCAGTAGTTAGGCAGGATATGAGAGCCTCCACTGTGTGGAGTTAATGAAGGATAGAGGAAAGTACAGCATTAAGTGGTATCCTATATGCAAGTGTAAAGGGGTTGCAAAAGGCTGTGAAGTGGATATTAAATTTTACAAGTGTGATATTCTATCGGGGGAGAGCAGGCTTAGTTTTTAAGCATAGGGCAGGTGCATTATAGTGAAAAGGCAGAGTGTGTGTTATGGGTGTTTTGGGGCATCGCTCCAAGAGGGAAGGGTTATGGTTACACAGACGTTTACCTTAACTCTATATTTCCTGGTTTTCAGAACACTGAGTGTTGCAGGACTCGGCATTCTGAAAGGGCACGAGCGATCAGCAAGCAACCTGAACTCTGCATGAACAAAGCTTTTCTGCTATTTAATGAATAGATACAGACTGTGATCCTGCGGTCATACTGACCTTCACTAGGAGCATTCAGTGAGTAAAGACTGCAGGACTGGGCCAAAAGAGAATTATTTTGTTGATAACAGCTACTGACCTGGGAAATCCAGAAAACATCTGAGCAGAGTATTCTGCTTAATTTACTTTGATAAGCAGAGATTAACCCTTGGGAAATAAAAATAATAAATTCAAGGATTCTTTCCTCCTCTGCCCCCTGTAATTGTTACCATTGTCATAGACTCATTAAATCCCACTGGTAAAGGTCTAAACAATTATAGGTTTGATGTGTCTGGGATAATAAAATGTTCCTTTAAGCACAAACTTTCCTGCATAAAAATAGCTTATTACGGGTAAAGAAGGAAAAGATGAAACATGCACATACACACACCCATTAATACTTCCACAGTGCAATAGAAACACAACTAAAATTGACATATGACACCGCTACAATATGAGAGTACAAACCAAAAAAAAAAACAAAAACCAATTCCAGTTTTAAAGGGATGCATCACCCTTGAAACACTTTGTTGTACTCAACACCGTGGTTTATTTTGGCTGAGATTTTCATTCCAATATGGAAGTGCATATTTTTGCACTCAATCATGGCAAGTGATTTTACAAGAATGCAGTAATACACACTTGTCTGTTAGAGTAGGATCAAGCCCATTGTATGTAAAAACATGTCCCTTGAATAGTGCATTGTACAGTATTCTGCCCAACTGGTATTGAAAATAAGTAATCGCATAAGGAAACATTCTTGGGATAACGCTGAACACTGATGAATATTTCCTTTTTCACCCTTCCCCCTTAGGGAAAATATCACCTTCAAAATTGACTAGGTATCTTATTCTACATCATGCCTCCCTATCAGGCATAGTTGAGAGGTATGTCACTTGTTTGAAATTTCACCTCCAAGACTAAAGCACTGAAAGTTACAGTTCAACTTCTCGGTAGATTTCTCTGCCCCCAAACAATCCCATGATTTATTTCTATGCTCACCTACTACCCGAGTAACAACCATTAAAAGTGATCATCTCATCTGTATTATTCTGCACCATGACTCATCTATAAATTAAGAAATGTCCTTTCCATTGCACAAATGAATTGCAGTACCAATACCTATGTGAACATTTCTCCTGCATCCTTATATTAGGTGTCAATGGTCTTATCCAACAACTACAAACCATACTCGATGGGGACCCCATTCTGAAAGAAATCTTTCCTCATTCCCCTCTTCTTGCCTTCAGACAACCCCCCAACCTTTCCAAGATCATCATCAGAAGGAAACTCCCCACAGACCAGGACACATCAATTCAAAGTGGCACCATATCCTGCCATAACAGATGCAAAACCTGCAGACATATCTTCACTACTACGATGATCAACACCCCACCAGAAGCATCACTCTCCTACTAGGGGTTGAACAGGGCATTGTTGGGAACCTTGTCTCTAGCATTCTGCACAATAGCCAGCCAGCTATCACTGCTATCCAGCCTGCTGCATTCTCCATACAGGGGAACTTAAACGTGACTCCAAAGGAAAAACATTAGATTTGAACCCTCTTCTTGATGCATCAATGACAAAGATTTTTTTTAAAGGTTATTTTCTGCATTCAACAACGAAGGTAAGATGTGGTCTTCCTGGTTTTGCTGGTGGAGAGGTCTAAGCTAACAGACCACGTTGTTCTTAGCCCGTTGTGAAAAGGGGCAGCAATATTGAAACTTTACCAAAAACAGCTTTTCTTCAAAGTGTTCCTCTGAGGAACATGAGTTAAGTAAGCGTCAAAAACAAAACCAAATCCTCAGCTGATGTAAACTGGAACCACATGGGCTTCAATGGGGCTATGTCAATTTACACCAGCAGAGGATCTGGCCCCAAAACCTAAATAAAGATTACTTCCTTTCTCAATCAGAGTTCACTCATTGGATATTTCAGATACAAACCTCTAATTCTCCAGACATTCATAGACTCCACACTATGGTTTTTATTAGACCTCAACATCTCATGTAAAAAACAACCAGGAAAACAAGCAAACAAACAAAATTCAAAAAACATTTAAAGAAATCCTCAGCAACTTAAATCATTCTAATGTGATGGGGGGAAATCTGGTATTGGTTTCCAATAGGGAAATCTTCCTTGGACTCAAAATGGGGCATGCTGGATAATACTGAATTAGAGGGCAAAATCCTGGTCCCCATTCAAGTCAATAAAAGTTTTGCCAATGACTTTAGTGGAGCCAAGATTTCATCCAAAGCTTGTAAGCAAACCTCATTTGCTCTCAGCTCTAGTCCCCTAGTGCCCAATCCTTGGGCATGATTTTGCACTGCCTTGCATCTTAGGTAGTGCAAAATTGGTATAAATCACCACCAAATTAGGGTGACTGTTTGGCACCATGTTCACAATGCACATTCGTAAATTATTGCCAAAGGTGCAGGGCAGTGGAGAATCAGCCCCCCGGTTTAAGAAAATAAATAATCTTTGCTTCTTACAAAGGGGCACAGCCTGCCACCACCTTTCCACAGTTAAAATGATGGACAGTATCAATTTCAAAATTTGAGCAAGAATGGTTCTGTTATAAAATGTCAGAGTTCTACAGTGTTATTGCACATGTAAGATTGTCCAGGACTCTTGCTCCTTAGGCAAGTCATAAATCCTGAACCGAAAAAAGTATACAGAACAATTAACAATTAACTAGTTTCCTTAACATGTTGTCTCGAAGACTGACACATATCAAAATTTTCTCCAGTAACCAAGCATTCATGCAAAAAAGAGATTTTGTTGGAGCTATGAACCCTTCGCCCTCAATATGTGAAAAGAAATCTAAGGTGTGCAGTGTGGTGGTAACTTATGAATACTACATTTCTTTTTGGATAGACCACACTTTGGCAGCATTAGTTAAAAATATAAACCAACAACTTTTTTTTTATTTTTTGCTATGTCCGGATAGTTTAATTCTTCAAGCACACACATTGATTTCCAAGATTTTTCTAGTCTCTGAACTGGAACCTTTGAAACAAAGCTACTCATAGAGAAGCAAAAAGTGCACCCTGCACCAGGCAAGAGTACATGCTTGTGATGCACTTTCCTCACTCCTCCAAATGTAAGTAATTATTCAAGGGTGATGCTCCAAACCCATCTGTTTCCTCACCCATCCCGCGGCACAAATGGAGCTACAATTCCACCGTGCAAGACTGCACTGCAGCACGGATCCTGCTGTGTCCAGGATTCTCTGCACTCACAAATGAGGGCAGCATTTCCTACACAATGAATCTCGATCCATCTGTGGATCCCAGAGAATGAATACTGGCTTGTAGACCACTGTAAGCGAAAGAGAGACAAAGCCATTCCATCTTCTCCATGGCTCTTTCTATCAGGCAGTTCATTCCACCAGCAGCATCAACACCACATACTATCAAAAGGGCCTCTATATCCCAGTTTACCCAGCATTTCTGAACACCTTAAATATCATTAGCGCACTGGCACATGCACATTTCCATTATCTCCATTAAAATGTTATCTAAAGCCTTCATATTGTCCCACATGATTTGGGAAAAATTGCCTCAATACATGTTATTACCCTTAGACACACTACGGACATATGAATGGTGGTGATTAATAAATATAATGGCATTCTGGGGAGGGAGGAGGGGAGGCTGACAGTATCAGCATGCCATTTCTATTGTATACATGACACACCATGTCCAGTTCATCATCAAGAATTCACCTAGCGTTTTATACAAAAAAGATTGCTCTCTTTTTACAGTTAAGCTACAATGAAACGGGTTAATAATGGCCACCAAAGGGATTGCTATTGCTATTCTTGCTTTAACAGGTGGCTGCAAAATACAGTGTGATTAACAGAGGAAATGGTTTTGTTTTTGTAGGAACTGAGACTTTAGGGGCCACTTGGACTGAACACTGTTACAAGGTGACATGAGCACCAGTGAGTGTCACTATACAAAACTTTCTGTGTCAGATTAAAATATGGTTTAAACCGCACTACTGCAGCTAGGCGGGGAAAACGTTGCACTGATTTAACCACACACTCGCCCAAATCTCACCTTCACTATGCTAGCTGAAGTAGATCACATAATAGCAGACTTTTTCTAGTTAAAGAAATTCTGATACATCACAGCAATATGGCAGACTGAAATCAAGAGGGGGTTCCACGACTAGGGGAGGTACCACGGGAAAAGGCACAGAGAGCAGAGTGGGAGAACGACACAACAGGAACATCAAGACTGGAGTTGTGATAAGTACCTATCTCTTGTCAGTAGAAGGCCTGATGCTGCTCTAGTTCACGTGAACAGAAGTTTTGCAATTTATGTCACTGTGAACAGAACCAGGCCAAAGGGGCTGTGGTTAAAATGTTTTATGTTACAGGGTGCAACACATACCTTGTAACACAGGGTTTGTTTGCTTGTTTACATGTTAACTATGCAATGTATATGCCTTATTCTTTTTTAAATGCGTTCTAATATTTAACATGTAGGACATATTTATATTCTTTACATATAAAGATGTCCATGGAATGAATCAAGTACACTTCATATTTAAATAAATAAATACATAAACAGCAACCTTAGGCTCATTCCTGCCTGCAAACTGGATGAAAGAGATATTACGAAGGGTGTTCAGATACTACACCGATGAGCAACCTTATAAAAAGATAGATAGGTAAGGCCAGATCCTCAGTTAGTGAAAACTGCATAATTCCACTGAAGTCAATGGAGTTACACTGATTTAAACCAGCTGAGGATCTGGCCAAATGATTTCACCATGCAAAGTACGACCCATACAACTTCAATATTCATAAAGAAAGACACAACACTGCCATTATACTTTCTGAAGGTACACACACACACACACACAAAGAACCACTATAATGTTGGCACAATTAAAAGACTGCATTACAAAACCCAGTATGTAGTAATTTGACAAATCACATCCAGTTTTCAACAGACCACTAATAGGTCCACTTTTGACAAAGGAACAGCCTCTCTGCTAGATTTCAACTTTCTATTATTGATATGCTGGAGCTTTATAAAGTTAAGTTATAATTAAAATAAATAAATAAAATAACAACAACAATGAACAAGTGATTTTTCCCTCTCCACTTCCTTCATTCTAAAAAAATGACAGATGTTTTGGCTCAAACTTTCCAAAAAAACTCTCTTGGATATTTGTGAAGATAAACATATTAAAGATTGTGAAGTTCTCAGATATTGTAGTAATGGGAGTCATGTATGTAACTTAGATATATAATTTGGTACATTTAGATATGCTATTGATGCTGGAATCTTCCCTATTTGGGGGTGTTGCTACATTCCCACACATATTATGAATCTGACCTGACTGCAGAAATGTAGGAAGTACAAAATTCTGAAGATATATTTTGCCATACATTTGCATACATGATTATAATCAAACTACACTGCATATGTGCTGAAGCTGATCTTATACATTGGTAGATTATTCAGTTTCTCCATCTGAATAATGTTTTGTAAAGACTCACAAAATGCACACACAACAGAGATTTTAATGTAGATATTTTTGCAAATTCTTTCCTCCACCTTTTTTTTTTTAAATCAGGATTTCCTTGCATATATTATGCTGCCTTCCTATCTCCCTGTAGTCCTATTTCTCATAGCCTAAACTCAGATTTTATTGCAAAATGACTATCCTAGACAGGACAGATCATGGTGCTGATAAAGGCAATGGCCTTCTGTATAAAGCATAAGCATTTTGTTACTGTCCAACAGGGAAATCAAACTACAGTTGTCATAGTGTATGTGAGTTTATATTATCTAAATGATACACACTGACATGCAGTACAGAGAATGCCAGTGAAAAAGCTATAAATAAAAATACCTATAAATTTAACTAGTGAATAACTATGCTGTTATTTATTCAATTGCATGTATATTATATAGATGTAACTTCCATTATCCCAGAGTTATAGATCCATGCTGAAGTGTACGGATATACATGAAATGATACAAGTGCAAATCACACTATGGATATTATTTTAAGTGCTCATAAATGCTGTATTTTACATGTCATGTCACAAAGCCAATATTCTGAAATAGCTAAAATTCACTACAAAAGTCAGGTTAAGTTTATTAATATGGCATCTTAGCCTTAAGCCATAGCCCACAATAAATAGAAGATGATTTTAAAATCATCACTACAAAATGCATACTTTAAAAGGCAAGCAAATGAAGCATATTTTACTACCATTGTAGAAAACTGCCAAATGAATCTAATAAAGGAAGTGGATGTGATGGCAACACATGATTATACTGCAGGATACAAAGTTGGGCCTTGAAACGGCCAAGACTTATGCACATACTTAACTTCATGCTCTGCGAACAGCCCCTTTAATGGGCTTATAGGGTAAAATCCTGGTCCCATTTAAGTCAATGGGAGTTTTGCAACTTAAGTTTAAGCACTTGCACTGTACTGTCCCTCCACATGAGTGTATTCAGATATAATTTTCAACATCTACAGGTAAGTATATTTTAACACACAAGTTTCAGAGAAACATATTTTGTGTGCACCACTCACTGCCTGCACCTGAATTACCTTACAGTGCTACTTATTTATTTACTGCAATTTATAAAACGTAAAAACCATTCATAGTTCTGATCCTGCAACAGACTCCACGCAGCCAGGCTGTTTCACCCATGCAAAGCCCCAATCACATCAATAGATTCTATACATGTGTACGTAGTTGCTCAAATGGAGTGAACTGCAGCATTGGGACCTGTGTTTGTAGTTAACAATAATCTGCAAAACAAATCAACCAACCAACCAAAAAACAAACAAACAAACCAAAGACAATTTTTTCACAATAAAGCCAGTTCTGAAGTCTGTACTAAGACAAAATCCCCACTGATGCCCATGGGAAGTTCACCTAAGTATGGACTAAATAAGAACTTCTGGAATGGGTCCAACAGAATTTACACAAAGCCCTTTCTATATCACAGAGTTTTGAGTGTGGATAATAAAATGCTTGTGCAAAAAAGTTTTCAAACACAATTACAAGTTTTAAAATCTTGTATTCCACAAAGAACTATCATAGCAAGAGAAACAAAAATACATTACTTAAAAACTGTACCTTCCCTTTATGCAGTACCTGTTCAGTCTCACAACACACAATGTAGATATTATTTTAACAAATGGATAAACTGAGTCTCATAAAGACTTGCACGAGAGTGGCAGAGTTAGCAACAGAACCCCAAGTTATCAATCCCGAGTCTCTTTTCCCTGGTAGTGGGGAACAAGGACATAAGTATTTGCAGTAGAATATTCTATCACTTCACACAAAGAATGCCAGAGAAGACTGAAGTACCATCAGATTTCTAGCCTTGCTTATCCACCACACTACAATGAACTCTGAGGGGGAAATCACCCCTGCTGAACAAAGCCTTATGCAGGGCATTAAGTAAGAGTTGGGGAGGATGAATTCATTCCCAAACCTGTAGGCAGGCCTTGGGGTGTAATGCACTCCCTCCTCAGCTTCTACTGTGACCTGTAGACTAGAATATCAGAGTTTCCACTCCACACCCCCTCTACTGGATATTAAGAACCCTATGTCTGCATAGTCTTTGACCTCATGGTCCTTCTTCCAGCTCACCTCCAAACTACCATATTGAGGATCTGCACTATGCAGGGGAATTCAGGACCTTTGACACTCTATACAATCTTAGCATGTGTATCAAGAGGGCCTTATATAGGCGCTTTGTGTACCACACAGGGATTCCATCTTGTGGACCCCATACTCATACAGGTTTCCCTAGGAATGGTGCCCTAGTTGAACTGCACAACTGATCCCAAACATAAGGTAAGGACCCAATCCTACTCCTATTGAAACCAGCGAAGATTTTCCAAATTCCTATTGGCTTCAATGGGAGCAGGCCAGCGTGTCCATGCTCTCACTACCTTCCCTGACAGGGCTACCTACTTTCGGAACTGTACAAGCCACTTGCAGACCCACCACAGCGTGAGAGTTGCCACAGGCACCTTGTAGCACCACAATAGGCCCTCTTGGAGGACGTTCCAGCACCCGAGGCCTTCCTCTGGTGTATAACCCAGGACTGAATCAAGCCCCCTGGCATTTTGATATCTTAAAAAAAATATTTAAAAGTTTGTCAGGCTACTGACTTCTGTCCAACAGCACCATTTAAGAACAAGAGTAAAAGCAACTCCTATGCAAGAGATGCATATGTATTATTATCCATTATCATCATGAGCATACCTCTATCTACATAATTACAAATCCTGCCGCTCTTTAATTTTAATTGCATTTTGCTACAGAGTCACAGTTACATATACCATAAGGAGTTGTAAAGAGGATGGAAAGCTTCCAAAATGACTAGGTGCAATGTCTTTGCTGTCTAAATATTTTCAGGTCATTAATATTTCACTTTTATATAATCTTTAACTGATTTTGCAACATGTTTCTTCCCCCTCCCCTTTTAAGTTCGAGCAAAAGGGACTGTTTGAAGTAGCTAGTAAACCTTCGTAGTCTCTTTCCCCTTCTGCCTCTAGAGAGTTTTAACACTTCAAGTGCAATATAAACCAGAAGGAAAAACACGTCTAGCATAGAATCTGCTCTTAAAGGGAGAATTTTTTCAGGTTTCCCTTCTAGACACATTCAGCTGTGAAAATGTCTAAAAGGGAAATTGGTGGAAAGAAGTGATTACTTTCTCCACTGTGGCTCCCAGGGACAAGCTGAAGGGAGGGAGAGAGCTGTCAAGTGTGGATGATGGCTGTGGCCTCTGAGGAGTTTCACTTCTCCACCAGAAAGGAAAACTGTTCTCAACTCCTCCGTGAGACAACTCCCAGCACCTTTCCTTTCCTCAGGGAAAGCCAAAGCGTGTATTCACCTGAGGACAGCGCTTACAGTTAGGGAAAAGGACATGAGGATGTACTAAAGGAAAGCATGAGATTTTCACAAGCCCCTTCCATAATTAGCAACATCCCCATTTCTTCCACCCTGTGAGGCATCTCATGTGATTCAGAAAGGGATAGGTAACATCCTTCAGCTCATGACTCAAAGGTGAGCCACCTAGAAATGCCGCACATCAACATCCGATGCCACCACAACCTCCCCATTCAAATCTCTCCTAACAAACCCCTTCTTCCTGCACTCCCCAGCTGAATGAACATTTCAAAAAAAAAGACAGAATGAAAAGCCATACTTAGATCCTTACTCTCCTCTCATTCGCACACCAGGGACAGTCAGGAATAACTCCACTGACACCAGTGGGAATTCTGTCAGCACCAGAGGAAAAGCAGTGTCCTCTGGATTTCCCAAAGCCTCCTGTCTAGTCTAGCTCTGCCTTTGGGTTAGGACACTCTTCAGGTCAAAGCCATGCTGCATCTTCAGGTCTTGTGCAGCACGGAGCACACTGTCAGCACAAAATAAACAATTCCTAGTAATGTCACCATCTCTCTCCCTCTCCTCAGAGCCTCCTCCACAAATGTCACATGCCCTGGCTGCCCCTCTCTGGTGCGGGTGGCTAGGTGCTGGCTGTTTGCGAATGGCTAGTGAGGGAGCAGTGGCCCAGGGGGAAAGAAGAGGTGACATGTGGCATTGTTGGCAAGTCCATGGCTCCCACATTTTGCAACCTGCCTCCCCCGGCTGCAGGCGTCCCGAGTCCCCTTTAAGTGCTGCAAAGCGGTGAGTGAGCAAAGCCTGCCTCCTCTCCCTCGCTGCCAACCCACAGGAGCCCTTGAGCCAACCCTCCTCCCCCCTCCCTCCACAAAGCGACTTGTCCTCTTCCTAATCCCAGCCGCCGCTGCCGACTTGCTGGAGCGAAGCTCTGGCAAATCCCCGGAATCAGCACGAACGCCCGGCACGGGCAACGCGAATCTACCCCCGCCTCCTGCCACTACTGCTCAGTGCAACCGCGCACCGGGGCCCCGGCCGGCCCAAGCTGCCCTCCTCCTGCTCCCAATCAGCTGGCCCTGCTGCCTGCCCGGCCCCGGATCTACCTGCAGGAGCAATGCCCCGCTTCCCCTCCCTCTGCAGCCACCCACCCTGGCAACACCCTCATGCAACGCCCCCCTCCCAAAATGCAACCGCAGCCCACACACCCTGGGGCAGAGACAAGCCACCTCCCCAAATCCTGTGTCAAGAGCCCAGCAGCAGCCCCGAGGCCTGGGCTGGCTCCCCCTGCACCGTGTGTCACCTGCCAGGCTAATCCCAGCCCCGGGGCATGGAGCAGAGCAAACCGCAAAGGCAGAGGCGTGAGTGGGGCATGAAGGGTATTTACTACCTGGCTGGGCTGCTGCTCGCTCTGGGCTCCTCCAGCGCACTGGGAGCTTGGTTTCTGGTGGGGAGAAAGCGGGGGGTGGCAGGGCTGAGTCTCTGCCTTGCCCCCCACCTCCTCCTCTGCTTGCTGGTTTTCCTTTATCCCCCCCACTCCCACCCTTTGGTTCAGGGCTAATAATCCTCCTGGAGCCAGCCCCGCTCCTCTGCGAGAGCCGCCGCTTCCCAGGCAGGCATGTTGTTGCCGTGTGAGCGAGCAGAGGACGGATTGGCAGCCGGCGGGGTGTGTGTGTGCTGGGAGGACGAGGAGCAGGGGAGGGATCAGGGGAGGCGCTTCCCAGCGCGTCGGTGTGTGTTGCCACCTCCCTGCTGCAGCGCCCGGTCCCACCCCGGCTGCCCAGGCGTGCGAAGGGGCGGCGGGGAGGGGTGGGGCGCCGCAGCGCCAGGAGTGGATTGACAGGGAGGATTTAGGCAACCTCACCTCGCTGGGCTCGGAGTCAGCGGGGAGGCAAAGAGGGGGGAAATGTTTGTTTTAGGGTAAGCAGACAGCAAGTGTGAAAAATCGGGACAGGGGGTTGGGGGTAATGGGAGCCTATATAAGAAAAAGACCCCAAAATCGGGACATCTGGTCACCCTACTTTGTTTCCAAGCCTCCTTTGCAGCCAAGCGCACACCCAGGGGACCAGGACCCAAGGCAGTGCCCAGCCAGGGATTCAGCCCCACACTGGTGTGTGTCCATTCACCCGCTGCCTAAGGTGATCAGATGTCCAGATTTTATAGGGACAATCCTGATTTTTGGGTCTTTTTCTTATATAGGCTCCTATTACCCTCCACCCCCATCTCAATTTTTCACATTTGCTGTCTGGTCACCCTAGCGCTGCCTGAGAAGTCATTTTGATGCACTGTCGTGTAGCCAACGGCTTCCACTGCCCCCACCCCCTTTTTAGGTATTTACAGGCGTTTGTGATTGATTTTGCAGTTCATGGGGTACAGGACAGGCACCTGATCCTCATTGACTCACGCCCCAGAGTGCTGTTTTTAAAACCCTGGCTCCCACACCCAGAGGCTGAGCTAGTGAGAGGGATGGAAAGTCAGGCCTGGCTGCTGGAGTAACTCTTAAGTCAGTCCAGTTAGGGTGGATTCACACCCCTGGGGGAGCTGAAGTGAGAATACAGGTGTGGGTTGTTTTTTTCAAAGGGAAGCTGGAGTGGTTAGCATGTCACCTAATGAAGAGGATTTATTTTTTTCAAATTTTCTTACTAAGAGAGATGGGCGAGCCCTGTCCCGCAAACCTGACTCCCGTGAGTCATGTTTACTCACATATACGTAGGGTGACCAGATAGCAAGTGTGGAGTAATAGGAGCCTATATAAGAAAAAGATCCAAAAATCGTGACTGTCCTATAAAATCAGGACATCTGGTCACCCTACATATACCGCTCCATTGATTCTAAGAGGGGAGTGGTTTTCAACCTTTTTTCATTTGCAGACTCTTAAAAAATTTCAAAGGGAGGTATAGACTCCTTTGCAAATCTTAGTCTGTGGACTCTCAGGGGTGTGCGGCCCACAGGTGGTTGAAAACCACTGTAATAAGAAAACTAACATGAGCACAAGAATAAGGAGGACTTGCATGAGTAAGGGTTTGCAGAGGTGGCCTATGGCCCTGATCCTGCAGAAAAATAAGTAGAGCCCTGCAAATCCACGGGTATCTGCTTTATATCTGCATATCCATGGACTATTTTTGCGGTGAGCAGCTCTGATACAGATACAAATTTTGCTGTAGCACAGACTCACCAGATCAGGTGGAGGGACCCAGACTCCCATGCTAAGAGCCGGGCGGGCAGCTGTGGGGAGCAGCGGCAGACCCTCCACATACCGTAGGTGGGGGGGGGGCGAGCAGTCCCTGGCCCATGTCGCTGTCCCCCACATCCTCCCACCCAGGGCAGGTGGAGGGTCCACACCGCGGTTCCTCACAGCTGCCCACACAGCTCTTACTGGAGCCGGGCTGAGGCTCCGAGGCACCTCCTCCTCCCCCGAGCCAGCATGGCGTCGTGGACCCTCTCCCTGCCCTCAGGCGGGTGGGGAGCCTGGGGGGCAGGGACATGGCCGGGGGCTCCTCTCAGCCACTCACCCCCCATGGGCAAGTGGGGGGTTTGCCACGGCTCCCTACAGCTGCCCACCCAGCTTGTATCATGGCCAGGCTGTGGCTCCAAGGCCCCCCCCCATCCCGGCCAGGGTGGGGTCTGGGGGAGGGAGGGAAGAAGACGGAAAGGGGGAGGGGTCCACCCCTGTGAAAAGTTGATGGGCAAGGCTGCCAACCTGTTCCAGCACCACTGGTCACCTCTCCGCAGTGACCTGTGGAGCTGTTTAGAGCCCTGCAAATCCTCAGATATCTGTAGTCTAAGTGAAGATTTGCAAGATTTAGCACACAAGTATTATCAAGTGCACATGAAACAAATTGATCTAGATAAAAATACCAGATGTCTAGACAAGCAGGTTCCACATCTGTAATTGTTTCTAAACATAGCTAGTACATTCATTCATGCTTATTCCCATGCACTCTATTCTAAGGGATATAATGGACTTAAGGGTTCTTTCAGGTTACGTCTTTCTGCTGTCTTGTTTCTACTGCTCTATTCCCTTTTCTGGTGGTGCTGAATAATACATCTGGAGTAGATAATGAATTCTGCAGTAAATCTTACAGGAAAGGTTGGAGCACATTATACAGGATGTGTAGTAATGGAACTTGGAATGTAAGGATAGAGGTAGAAGTAGTTTAGAAATCCCTCCTCCATCATTATAAGGTTGAAAAACCTTGGCTGACATTTCCTCAACAGAAACAGTTTGAAGTAAAATTGCATTTCTTCGCAAGTTTCAAACAAGGACATACAGTACCCAGATATTTTTAGTGGGAATCAAGTCCCAATTCAGGAAAGCATTCAAGCATGTGCTTAAAGTTAGCCATATGCTTAAGTGCTCTGATAAATCAGCCCCCAAGTAAGGATTGTCAGTTATTTCCTACACTGTCTCCCTGTCCTCATTCTGCCTTACATTTAAGTAAAAAGGTTCTAAAAGCCTCCCAGGCGTTAACCTTACCTTTCTAGCACTTTGCTGTAAATTCACTTGTCTGCTGTCCTGAAAGATGAGCACCTGTTATTAAGCAGCACCCTCAGAGATTCTTGAAGATGATGCTTCCATGCGCAGGTTCTGATTCAGTGTGGTGAGACGGGCAAACCAACAACAGCAAGCAGCAAAGGTTGGACACAATAATGGCAGCTTTACAAATTATTAATAGTGTTTTACGTGAATGAAAGAAACCCCAGTCGTAATATGATTAATCATCAAGCAGCCTCCACTTTAAAGTAGGTAAGCTGGCTGAAAACCAACTGGGTAGGTGCAGGAAAGCAGCAGGACATGCAGGTTCTGGACACCCACATAAATATGTAACCCAGTTCTCTCATCAATTTTGCAATGATGTGACTGGAGAATCAGGCCCATCAAGTTCTTTCACAAGTATACATACATCTTAAGAAAAAATTCTACATTCAGGGTATGAAAATTCACAAAGAAGAAAACATTCTCACTAACGAATTGAGAAAGATGTTTTGAAATTTTTTAATAAAATTGGCATTTCCAATTCTCCTACATCCCCTTTCCACTTGGTGCTTCTCTTCTCATCACTCCTTTTGTCTCCTTCATCCACTCCTAACCCTGTGCCTTACTTCACACCACCCTCTATGGTAGCTGCCTCTCTACTAATATGCAGAATGGTTACCTACCCTACAGGTGTTGTGGCTCCTTAAGATGTTCTGGCAGCCTTGCAAATCTCAGAAATTGGAACATTCCTAACACAGGAAGTAGATGCTGCCTGTGAGCTGGTGGTGTGTGCTTTGATGTTTGGAGAGAGAGGCTTGCCAATTAGTTGATGGCAAGTGGAAATACACTGTGTGATTCACTTGGAGATTCTCTGTGACACGATGGTTTGGCCTTTAGATGGGTAGAAATGGCTACAAAAAGGTGGGGAGACAACCAGAAAGGGTTGGTGCTATCAAGGCAATATAAAGAGCTCTGGACACATCCAGTGTATGCAGTTCCTTCTCTCTCTGTTTGAGGGCAGCTCTAGGAAGAACTATGGTGAGATAATTGGTTCGGGTGGAAGTGAGAGATCACCTTTTCTTTGCTTGTAACCATTTTTGACTTTATCCCCAGCGGTGGCTCCAGGCACCAGTGCTCCAAGCATGTGCCTGGAGCGGAAAGCCGCAGGGGGGGCGCCCTGCCGGTCCCTGTGAGGGCAGCAGTCAGGCAGCCTTCGGCGGCTTGCCTTTGGGAGGTCCGCTGGTCCCGCGGATTTGGCGGCAATTCGGCGGCAGGTATGCCGAAGCCGCGGGACCGGCGGACCTCCCGCAGGCAAGCCGCCAAAGACAGCCTGCCTGCCGTGCTTGGGGCGGCAAAAAAACTAGAGCCGCCCCTGTTTATCCCTCACACTTGAACTCACTTAAAATCCTCTTTTTCTGTTAAACTTGTTTTACTTTTAATCTAAATTAGGGCTGTTGCACGATTAATCGCACTGTTAAACAATAATAGAATACCATTTATTTAAATATTTTGGATGTTTTCTACATTTTCAAATGTATTGATTTCAATTACAACACAGAATACAGTGATCACTTTATATTTATTTTTTAATACAAATTTTTGCACTGTAGAAAACAAAAGAAATAGTATATTTCAATTCACCTCATACAAGTACTGTAGTGCCATCTCTTTATCATGAAAGTTGAACTTACAAATGTCGAATTATGTACAAAAAAAACCTGCATTCAAAAATAAAACAATGCAAAACTTTAGAGCCTACAAGTCCAGTCAGTCCTACCTCAGCCAATCACTCAGACAAATAAGTTTGGTTACATTTGCAGGGGATAATGGTGCCCGCTTCTTATTTACAATGTCACCTGAAAGTGAGAACAGGCGTTCTCATGGCACTGTTGTAACAGACGTCGCAAGATATTTACGTGCCAGATGCGCTAAAGATTCATATGTCCCTTCATGCTTCAACCACCATTTCAGAGGATACGCATCCATGCTGATGATGGGTTCTACAATCCAAAGCAGAATGGACTGACGCATGTTCATTTTCATCATCTGAGTCAGAAGCCTTTTTTTTTTTTTTGGTGGTTCGGGTTCTGTATTTTCTGCATAGGAGTGTTGCCTTTTTAAGACTTCTGAAAGCATGCTCCACACCACGTCCCTCTCAGATTTTGGATGGCACTTCAGATTCTTAAACCTGGGGTCGAGTGCGGTAGCTATTTTTAGAAATCTCACATTGATACCTTCTTTTCGTTTAGTCAAATCTGCAGTGACAGTGTTCGTAAATCAAACAACATGTGCTGGGTCATCATTGGAGACTGCTAGAACATGAAATATATGGCAGCATATGGGTAAAAGAGAGCAGGGACATACAATTCTCCCCCAAGGAGTTCAGTCACAACCTTAATTAACGCACTATTTTTTTTTAACGAACATCATCAGCATGGAAGCATGTCCTCCAGAATGGTGGCTGAAGCATGAAGGGGCATACAAATGTTTAGCATATCTGGCATGTAAATACCTTGCAATGCCGGCTACAAAAGTGCCATGCGAGCGCCTGTTCTCACTTTCAGGTGACGTTGTCAATAAGAAGCAGGTAGCATTATCTCTTGCAAATGTAACCAATTTGTTTGTCTTAGCAACTGGCTGACCAAGAAGTAGGACTGAGTGGACTTGGAGGCTCTAAAGTTTTACATTGTTTTGTTTTTGAGTGCTGTTATTTAACAACAACAAAAATCTACATTTGTAAATTACACTTTCACGATAGAGATTGCACTGCAGTACTTGTATAAGGTGAAATGAAAAATACTATTTCTTTTGTTTATCATTTTTACAGTGCAGATATTTGTAATAAAAAATAATATAAAGTGAGCAGTGTATACTTTGTAATTGAAATCAATATATTTGAAAATGTAGAAAAACATCCAAAAATATTTAATTTCAATTGGTATCCTATTGTTTAACAGTGTGATTAATTGTGATTAATTTTTTTAATTATAAAAAACTAATCATAGTTCACAAGGAGTTCTAAGAATGTATTCCAAGGCTGTTATAGTTTTTTCTTGGGACCTGCCTCTGATCAGTCATTCATCCAGGTACAGGTAGACATGGGATTCCCTGCCTCCACAAATGCACTGGCACTCCTGCTAGGAATTTTATGAATATTCTTGGAGCTGTGGAGAATCCAAAGAGCAGAACCATGTATTGATAATGTTGGGCTCCACTGTGAATCTTAAGTTCTTCTTGTGGGCTAGGTGTACAGCTATATGGAAGTACACATCTCGCAAGTCTAGAGCCATGAACCAGTCTTGAGCTTGGAGAGATTGAATTATTGAAGCAAGCTTTACCATCCTGATCCTGAGATGCTGCATGCATTTGTTGAGTCTCCTCAGGTCTAGGATAGAGTGAATACCCCCTTTCATTTTCAGAATGATGAAATAATAGGAGGAGAAGCCTCTTCTTGAGAAAGGACATCACCTGTCCCAGATTAGGAAGTCATACTTGGCCAGTAAAGCTGGCAGTTAGCCACATGCAGTTGTAGGAAGGCAGAGGAGTATGATTTTCTGCCAATCAGGTTGAGCTATTTGGAGTTCTTGTCTTTGTTCTTGTCAACTTATCCAGAACACCTTCTCCAGTTCTGGGAGAACATCTAATCCAGTTCTCTGGGATCCAAAAAACTCTGTTTGACTCCAGTTCATGTCACAGGGGGAGGGATAGCTCAGTAGTTTGAGCATTGGCCTGCTAAACCCAAGGTTGTGAGTTCAATCCTTGAGGGGGCCACTTAGGGATCTGGGGCAAAATCAGTACTTGGTCCTGCAAGTGAAGGCAGGGGGCTGGACTCGATGGCCTTTCAAGGTCCCTTCCAGTTCTAGGAGATAGAATATCTCCATTAATTGTAATTTATTTAAAATTTATTAGGCACGTAACAGCTGTTTCCCCATGCTGGCCAGGCCCAGACACAGAGGTACAGGGTGACACTACAATTCCAATTCATGTGTCACACCACATAATTATATACATCTTTCCTAGATGCTAACATATATACTTCTTCCAAGCAGTGGCGGATTAATAATTTTGCCGCCCCTAGGCTGGGAAATAATTGCTGCCCTGGCCCCGCCCCAACTCCGCCCTTTCCCCGCCCTCATTCCAACCTGCTCCCCAAAGTCCCCGCCCCAACTCTACCCCCTCCCTTCCCCTATTGGATCCCTTCCCCAAATCCCCGCCCCCGCCTCTTCCCCCAGCGCGCGGCGTTCCCCTTCCTCCCCCATCCCTCCCTGCCCCGTAAAACAGCTGTTTCGCGGCGCAAGCGCTGGGAGGGGAGAGAAACAGGACACGGTGGCGCGCTTGCAGAGGAGGCGGAGGTGAACTGATGCAGGGGGGCAGGTTACAGAGGGGAACTTCCGCCCCTGCAAATTTGCCAGCCTAGGCCTAGGCAATAATATGGCGCTGCTTCCAAGTAAAGTCCCATTGCTTTGCAGATTGCATCAGGCAAGCTTATCAGTTCAGGGTGTTTCTGCTTACTTTCTTTACTACAAACATACCCACAATAATTAGTTTAGTTAGTTTCTGCCTTCCTTATTTGTTATAAACATGTTCACAATTGTTAGTTGTTTCACCAATTACTTGTCTGGGCTTGTCTTGTCTTAACTTGGGCCTGCCCATGTCAGCAAAGCCTGCTCTCCACAAAGGCTCCTTCTCACCAGCCTTTGACTCAGTGCTGGCACTGTGGATTTATTTCTGGAGTCTTTACATTGTCCGGCCTGGAGTCTCTGCATCCATATTCAGAGCTGCCTCTATCAGTGCTGGATTTCAGTGCCAGAAAGGTAGATGCCAGCTTTGATGCTTTTGACGTTGGAAACAGCTTTGGTGTCGGTGTGGTGGTGCCAGGGTCAGGCCTTTTCTCAGTAAAGTCTTCTCTGCTCTGGTCTTCGGTGTTGATTGCCTGCTAGACTGGATGATGCAGCAGGATCTTGAAGCTTATCTGATGAGACCTTCACGGATTGTTCCAGAAGATGGAGCGTCAGCCGCGCGTCTCACAACTTACATGTCTTAGCAGAGGATGATAGCCATACTGAACATCTGTTTGGTATATGTGATTCTTCTAGGCAGAAGGGGACATCTTTTAAGGGAATTAGCCCATTGCAGGATAGACAGGGCTTCAAAGGTACGGGCTTTCAGTCTGCCGTGTTAAGGAGCTCTGTTTTGGGAGCGTCCAAGCATCAACCCTTAGTCCAGATGGGTAAATATGATCACAGCAGTTCTAAGTCCAGGTAATCAGAAGTGAAGGGCCATAATCCATTTAATGTGGCTGTAAGATCTTAACTGCAGTTTCTGCTAAGAACTTTTCATATAGGCCCGGAGTCCACAGCTTGGCCTGGGCCATGGGGGCTGGCTAACAGAGAACAATACATAGCTATGAGAAAGCTGGGGTAAACAGATAAGCTTGTGTGTTTCATGTCAGTGAGCAGAGTCAGCATAACTCCAAATGTAATTGGGTGTCCTTATCGTGAGTTTTAGACACATGAAGCGCTGAGAAAGGCCTCACGGTTACTCCCTAATGCAGGGAGGAGATAGCGGTACAATACCCCTCAGATCCCAGGCAGAGTTCGGGGAGAGGCCTAATATGATTGACATGAGTTATGACACCCTCCCCTCACATATGTGTGCCAATCCTAGCCCACAGAAATGCAAGGGTAAACTTATAAACTATTGTGTACTAATTACTGCTTTTTGCTTTAAATCTCCAGGAATGTACCTGTTGGCCAACTGGGAGAGCTGCTACCTCATTCCCCTGGACCCCAAAATTAGGATTTAACCTATACACTTTAATAGACATAGTTTGGGGTAATTATCTGTGTGTCAGCAATATGTTAATTTGAGCCTTGGGCGGAGCCATTATGTAATCTTTTAGACCATTGGCTTATTGTGCTTATCTTGTCTGGCTGCTAGAACCTATCCAGAGGCTTGGGAAAACCCATCACCATTGCTTCTCTCCGCCCAATGAGCGCCCTACATAATCTATTGTAATTAATTGTTCTGCAGTGTCTCTGAGCCTGATAAGCAAGGTGACACTCTGCCAGCGCTGTGCGTAATAAACTCCTGTGCTTGACTCTACAAGGTGTGGATTTATGTTCCTTCAAGAAGAGTTCTGAAGGGTTTTAGAAGATTTGTACAAGGTTTAGCCAAGGCTAAGAACTATTGTGTCAAACACTCACCAGGTTCTGTTTTGCTACCATGGGTGCTAAGAGGGAACTGAGGGAGGGTTGCAGCCACCCTGCCCTTTATGCTCATATAGGAACATGAGGAGGCAAAGGATACCTTAATGGACATTGTTATTAAAAAGAATCCTCACATGCATTAGGCATGTGCACATATACAGTGGGAACCACACAACATACTCAGAGTAGAAGCCAAGTTCCTTCCATTCTTCCTTCAAGAAACACCAGTTCCATAATAAACCAGCCTGTGTCAGTTTTGTTGCCAAGAATCATACCCACTTCTACCTATGGATTATTAGCTCTTTGGGGCAGGGATTCATTGTTCGACACAATTTACCTGCTGTACAATGCTACATAAGCTGAATGAATTATTATGTTAAAAAGTGATGTTTGTGATGCTAACATTAAGAACCCCACAAGAGAGACAAAAACCTGCTGTAGGCTAATCATAAAAAGAATGGTAATTTAAAACAGATGTTTAATTAAACATTAGTGTTTCCTTCTTCTTCAGCGGACTCCTTCGCTACCGGTGGCGGAACCAACCCTGCTTTTCAGCAAGATAACCACCTTCAAAACTATGCTCACAAATGGAAATTATAATTAGAAACTTAAAATACACTTCAGTGCACTCACAGTGACAAGTGCTCCTTACCCTGTAAAGTTTAAGATGAGCAAAATGTGTGGATTTTTTTTCTTTAAATAGCCCTGGAGTGAGTTGTCTGGCAGAAATTTGAACTCTCGTGAATGTGTCCCTGCAGGCTTGCACGAAAATTAAAAGAAAAAAAAATCCCCAACGACCGTGTGCTTTGCTGTACTCCTCATTTCACCCATTAAGGATGTGTCTGGTTCAACTCATTCTGAGCACTTCCATGTTTTCAACCAGCTGCAAACAGCCAATGCAGATATCACTACAATGCACTCTTGCTCAGCTCTGGTTCGAAAGCAGTCATTTTGAGTGTTGGGGTGGGAGCGAGGAGAGAAGCATCCAAAAAGCATCCATCACTCAGAAAGAAAGGACTGAATTATTTTCTGTGCACTATTGTGAGAACTGGGTTTGGGAATGGGTCGCAAGGGGACATGCAGCTTGTACTAAGGAAGGGGAATGGAAAGGAAAGGATTCTTATTTAAAGAAAGAACTTAAAAATCATACACTGAAAACATAATTTCTGTACTTTCCCACCACCTTCATCATTGTCTACAGTCAAAAGTTGCAGTGTTTTAAATATACCAGGATAGTTAAAGCAGTACAACCCCCCTAGTGTGGACTCAGTTACACCAATATAAAGATTACTTACATTAGTATAGCTTATTCGCTTATGGGAAGGATTTTATATAATCTATATAAAAGAGCTTTAGACCAGCATAACTGCCTCCATACAAGGGATTATACTGATATAACTATATCAGTGAAAAAATCATACCCATCAATGAAACAATTTATTGGTACAAAAACTGTGTGGACACTGAGCCTTAGACTCCAATCCTGCAAAGAGATTTATCTGAGCAGACCCCTGTGCCTGCCTGGAAGTCTGTGGTGCTTCATGTAGGTACTGCCTGCACAGAGCTCCTTGTAGGAGCGAGGCCTTATATTATTATAAACAAAGACATTAAAACAAATACAACCAACGTCATGTGTCACTCCGCTTGGACAATGAACATTAACAGAGTCAGTTTCACTTTTCTTTCTAGCCTGTTTTACTTTCTGGTTCTTGGTGTTGTAATATTTGGGTTTGAAACATTGCAGAGGCTTGTTTATTTATTTAAAGCAGCTTTTTTTTTTAATGGCATTTTAATTGTGGAAACCTTCCTGTTTATTCTAAGATTTTTATTTTAAAGTTTATTTTTATAAAGGTTCTACATTGGGCCAAGGGTAAGTTGACAAATGTTCCTTTCAGTTTTGTTATTAAAGCAGTCTACAAAATGGGAAGAGAAGAAACTTGCTGTTGGAAGGGAGAGCTGTATTTTTATGTGAAATGTACTGAATGTTTACTTGGAATGGGAAACATGGACTGAGGGTGGTATTCTGCATTGGAAAGCAGAGGCTAAAGATGAAGACTAGATGTATCATTTTGCAATATCTGCCATTCTCTTCACTGCATCATCACAGCAGGAGCCTTCCAAAGTACCATTGAATTGGGAGTTCATAAATTCTGCATTAAACTAACTTTAATTAGGTTTTCCTCAGGCCTAAGTGCCCCCAAAGCTGTTTTGTTAACACAGAACTATTAAAGAGTTTTCTTCAGCAGGGTAAGGTCTAGGGATCCTATAAGCTATCTCACAAACAAGTACAATAAAAGAAAGAGCCGGTACAGCTGAAGCAGATGGACCAGGTTGAGAGGAAATTGACATTGCTCCAAGGTATAAATTCCCCGCAACACACTCCATACCCCTCACATACGCGACTGACTGAATGGCAATTCCTCTCCTTTGCAAACAAAATGCCTTCCACTATCCTGGGCATGTGAGTAGCAGACATAGTCCAAGACAAAAACTAAGTGAAATTAACCAAAACAGCCAGGTGCACATTCATCTTATCCCACTTATCTAAGTGTCTATTACACAAAACAGCTAAATGTATTAATACACGAGAACATTGTGCTATGGGTCAGCTATGGTTGATCTATGCCCACATTATATCAAACATAAGCCTTAAAAGGCAAGGAAATGAAAAGTTAAGGCTACTGAAAGTAGATCTTTTATTCCTCCGCACAGAGAGACGCTTGCCATTAGCACAACCATCATACACCATGGAGAATGAACCACAACCTTAACTCTGCCCTCTTAAGGATGCCAGCCTCCAGCACTCCTTTCACTAAATTCCACCTATCCACCTCCACCACAAGCAGACCATACTTCTCTCCTGTCCATCCTTCACTGTTCTGCAAAATTATACTAACAGCCCATCACACAATATCTAGGCAAAAAGGAAAGCATTTCTGTTTAGCTATCAATTTGAAGTTTGTAAAGCTGCTGGCCAATCGTTTGTGGGCCTCTGTAGTACAGTGCATCTGAGCATCTCATAAACATTAATGGATGTGTTATTCCCCTTTTACAGATGGGGGACTAAGGCACAGGGTACATTAAGTGAATTGCCCAAGATCACGTAAGAAATCTGTGGTTGAGCTGGGAACTGAACCTAGGTCTCCTGATTCCAATGCCAGTGCCTTAGTCACTAGATCATCCTTCCTTGCATATTTGGTATTGCACACAATACAGTCTAAAGCACTGATGCAGAAGATACATATAGGTATCAATCAGTGTGTTCATAAAACAGTTGACTCAAGGAAATTCAAACTTGGGTATCATGGTGTACATGGCAAACGCTGGCCAATGCTCAAGAGTTCGATAAGAATCACACAGTTGTATACCGTTCCATTACTGTAGCAGAATGCTTTGCCTCAAGAAGCATTACACTGGATCACATGGCTATTAGGCTTCAGAAGAAGAGAGAGTATCAAGCTTCAGGTCATCAATTTCTTCACAATGTGCAATCAAACAAGGGTGTGGCGGTTAGGGGCGGCTCCATGTATTTTGCCGCCCCAAGTACAGCAGTCAGGCGGCTTTCGGCGGCACGCCTGCAGGAGGTCCGCTGGTAATGCAGATTTGGCGGCATGCCTGTGGGAGGTCCGCCAGTCCCGCGCCTTCGGCGTACCCCCGCCAAAACCGTGGGACTGGCGGACTTCCCGCAGGCATGCTGCCGAAGGCAGCCTGACTGCCGCCCTCACGGCAACCGGCAGGCCGCCCCCCGCGGCTTGCCGCTCCAGGCACGCGTTTGCTGCGCTGGTGCCTGGAGCCGCCTCTGGTGGAGGTGTATTTTCACCTTCAGTGTCTGTTCTGCTTAGCTTCATATTCTGTATGTAGGAAAGGGGAAACCACTTTCCTTTTTTCAAAAATCTAAAGTCAAATCCTAAAATATTATGAAAATATTATGTACTGGGTGGGGGAGAAAGTAATTGAAGCCAATGTGATGCGTTTGGTGCAAACACTGGGAGTATGCTCGTGGACATATCAATTGGATCCAGTCTTTCCATAGAGTTCAGTGGGCTTTGGATCAGGCCCTAAAAAAGCTGTGCATTATTAATTGCTGTTACTAATATTAACAGACTCCAACACACACATTTATGACGTATAACTGCTGAGTTTCATATAAGAACAAGTCAGCACAAATACCCAGAATGCCTCCTAAATACTCTGCCTACCCTTGTGTATTACTAATTTAAGTGCGGCCCCACTTTTCTCATCATTTCCTTTAATGCACCACTCTTTACGGAGTTTGTGCTGCTGGAACACAGGAGTTGCCATAATGGAGCAGACCAATGGTGACCAATCTAGGCTAATATCATAGTTCTATCAATGGCCAATATTGGATGCTACAGAAGGTGGTGTAAACTCCCTATATAATTGTGCAATACTAAACTGCTGCGGAAATTTGTTTCCCAGTTGGTGATCACCTTATATGTCTTGAAATATGACACCCAATAGACTTTGTAATAGTCTAGACAGTTTGATTATTGATGCATAAGTGCGACAAATGGCATCAAATATTTTTTTGAACACTGTGATTCTCAAAAATGACAGCAAACATAGCAACATAGGTGATCAAGGCAGTAACCTACCAGAAAACTTTTCAGTTCAGGGGTGCCCAGATATTGCCAAACATGTTTAGCTTAACATTAAATCAATAACAAAAAATGTTCAAAATGCAGAATTTATTGCACTGTTAATAGAGCTGAAATAAGTTATATGTCAAGAAGTTTCTTGACTCTTATGTTCCTATTTGCTGTACCCCAGAGTAAAATTTGTATATTTCTCATGACAACCTTTGAATCCTATATGGGTAATAACTAGTCTTCTTCCAAGATACCTGTATGGAGTAGTTATTAAATAAACGCACAGGCATTTGTTATCAGCTGTGTTTAATTTTCAGGGTTTTTAATACGTCTATGCCTAGAGCCGAGACAATTAAATTGCTCTTGAAATAGATGTTAAATAAAAAGGAAAGTTAAAAATAAGTGCTGTAGCATGTAAACAGTGCCAGTATATTAAATTTGTGTTCATTAACAAGAAATAAATTAAAAATGGAGGGTGCTTTTTGCCTCCCCGGGGCAATAGTAAGTTAAGCCTCAGCAAGATGCCCAGATTTATGTCCCTAAATACTCTTCTATTCAGTAAACATTTTTATACCTGCCATGGAATCTCCAGAATCATCTGTGGCTGTTTGTTCCAATATATGGAGTTCTTTCTATAAGCATTACTTAGTAATGTGTTAAGATTTTTTTTCTTAAGGAATTCTAAGGAATTTCTATACATTTTATGTTTTTCAAAAAAGAAAATGCCTTATAGCAAACCAGAATAACGCCACCAAGTTTTTCTATTTTATCACTGTGCAATTTTTACAGAAGCATATGTTCCTCTTTTCTTTTTAAAAGGATCCTATTTTAGAAGAAATTCAAAGTGAAAGCAAAGATTGTGAATGCTTTGGGACAGAGATTCTCTCTTTTTCGGCATTTGTACAATTCTTAGCACAACGGGGCCCAAAGCCTGATAGGAGCCTTTGTGCCTTAAATAATTCTGGGATATTCAGACAAGTCTACAGGAGATAGGGACCCAAATTTCATTTAAATTCAGTGGGAACTGGGTCCTAACTCCCACAGCCTCCTTTGAAAACCCCAGATTAAAGAGATCTCTGTTCATGTCACCCTTTCTAGTGGAACTATTTCAAAAGCATATTTTATAAAATAGAGGCATGCAAATATCAACTGATTATCATGGAGGCCATCTATAAGTTATTACCCGTGACCATCTGCATCATACAAGGCAACAAAAGATATAGAACACCATGAATCTTAGTTCTATAGAAATTCTACTGATCCAGTAAGGAAGCAAGCCTGCCATGGAAGCTCAGTAGCAAAATATATATTGTGTTAGTACTGCACTGTGGGAAGTTGCAGGGGTAGTGAAGGATCCAATCCTGTATCCATTTAAGATGATGGCAAAACTCCCATTAACTTCAAAGGGAGCAGGACTGGCCCTGTAATCAGTAGGTGAGTAGTCCATGCCCACAGTATGACATGTAAACATCCCCCATATTTGGATATAGAGTTACATTTACAGTCCAAAGAGTTACTCCCCATCACTCTGGACACAAACGGGGTTTAAGGGTCTATATTTTTCTTTAAACATCCTGTTTTCTTGCCACGAAGGATGTCAGGAAGAGAGGAGTTATCCCCCGGTCTATTGAAGGGCTTCCTACCTTCAAGAGCATTTCCTCCTTCCCAATCACTTAAAGACAAACGCTCCTTTAAGGCTTTTACCATGCTGATAGATTTGTTTGTTCTTACCGACAGATAGGAATAAGGTCAATAGGCTACCAAGGCCTTCTAGAATATGCTCAGCAGAGTACCTTAGATTTAATTAACGATAGCATACATAGGTCTCAGGTTGGACCAAGTTGCAAACTCTGTGCTGAAGGGGCTGGCTTGGTGTATTTAATGTGGCATTCAGCAGACCCATTAAGGATTGTGTTTTTTAAAATGCTTTCCATATGGAACTGGAATTAGTCTCCACAATGGCTTTGGTCAAAAGGCCCAAATTGCCTATGTAATCTCTAACACACAAACCTATGTGTTGCTAGGAAGTGATCACTTTTTGTGCCCCAACTTCTTTCCCATGTATCTTATACTGTATAGGCACCAACATAGGACTTTTTGTCAGTTCAAACAAACAAATCTTGTAAATATCACGGATTATTGCTTAACTAAAATTTATTTTGGTAAATGGCCTCATACTATAATTACAAGAAAGAATCCATTTTTTTCCCTTGTGATATTTTAGTGTTTTTATCTGTTCCCATGTGCACAGTCCTGCAGTTGTTGTGCATGGAAGACTCCCATTCATTTCAATTATCTGTGTGCGTAGGGTGCAGAATTGGACCCAGGTAAATTGCCAAACGTCTTTACTATTCCCAGTGCAGTCTTCACAGCACTATTAAAAGAAACCAAAAAGTAAACCAGCAAAGTAAATTTCTTGAATATTGATCTTTTATTAAGAGATTCATTCATCATATCAGGATGTCCAACATCAGGGTCTGATCTTGGAGTAAATGGGAGTTCTGGCACTGGCTTCTGGAACAAAATCCAGTCTTAGTGATGCATTTTGAAGCCACTATTACATTCCTAGCTAGAACCCAACATTTAGATAGGAGAACTATTACATGAGGACAGCTTTCTAAGCATAAATGTAATTACATATTTTGGACCTAATCTGAATGTTGTTTAAACACATTGAGGGAGCCACAGCTGTCTGCAGCAAGTATCTAGAATGATTCAACCACCTTTCTGGTTGCTTCCAAATTATTAGAGCTAACCATAAACGTAAAATATTAAACTGTATTCTTCAACGATAATGGCCTTTGTAAATAAGAAAAAAAAGAGCATTATAATATAAATGTTTTTTAAAAAGCATGTAGATGGAGAACACTGAATCACATAAGTGTAAATCACATTCCTGTGACTAGATGGCAAAATTTTAACTCATGGTTTCCCCACTTTGCCTTGCTGCAGAAACAATCTCAGTTCCCTGTTCACCAACCTGGGATATTGATGAGTTTCATTTGTAAATGCAGCAGTATATCTTTAAAAATTAGCTAAGCTCCCAAATAGAACTCCTACATACAACGATTTCTGAATTAGCACTGATAGTATATGTTGTATGCCAGTAAGACCTGCTGTTAGGCTCAACCATCAACACCACTCTGATTTAGTTCCTAAGTGGTGTGAAAAGGGGGAAAAAAAAGGTGGCAGAAGTGCTAATGCATTTGTTTGATGTGTGTATGCGAGAGTGAAAGAGAGGAGGTGGGTGGGAGTGTAACTACATAGGCAGCTGGCAAAGCAAATTGTTTGGTTTTATATTTTCTTTCCCCCCCTTAGTGGAAAATAATTATAGCTGTACACAGTGATCATAATGTAGATTTTATTCATCCAATAATGATATTGCTTTTATCCCCATTGAACTCTTTGCTTCTAATTTTTCACTGATCTTTTTACATGCCGCTCACAATACACTACGCAGGATAGATAATATATAAGGTGTGAACAAGTCTACCCCTATATGATTCAGTATGGCAACTTGCCAATAATGAGTGGCTGACATTACTACATTTTTATACCCTGTAATTAATGTAAAAAAAAAAAAACACAATTATCTAAAAGGATGGTGTGGATTGTCTGCACAGTGGAAAACAGGGCCACAGACACTCCATAATGGGGAAATACTTAGGTCATTTTATCATAAATGTGATTTGATATTCCTGGGATGACAGTTTCCTGTCCATGTAAAGCTTGAAGTTCTGTAATTGGCCTATTATAAGGCTGCTGTACTCTAGCTTCCTACTCCATTGAACTTTGGACTTGATTATCCCTCCTGTGGGAAAATTTGCAATGTGGACAGAAGAGGAGAAAATCTCCTTAAGGTTCCCCTGGTGGATATTCCCCCCAACCTGTTCTATCTGGGGCACCGTTGGCCACCCTGTGGAACTGACTCCCAAGATGCAGAGACCCTCTACACAGAGGCAACACATCACCTCTGACCCTCTTGTGGCTCTGTCCCTGCTCCTTGGGAACAGGGCGCTGTGAGAGCTGCACAGCCGTGACTAGGGCAGCCCCGAGACCCTATTAGAGAGGGAGCTGTGTTATAGAGGCTGGGCAGGGCCAAAGGTGGAATGTGGCCTCCTACTCCTTTCCACATCCAGCTCCTGCCTTTCCTTTTCTCCAGCATGGCTTTCCAGACCCACTGTGAGTTCTCCTGTGGTGCAAGCAAAGGGTTATTACTACTGCAGAGGTAGCTGGGAGGTTGTATATCCTCTGAGATCTATAGGTGGAACGGCCTGGCCCTCTCTTCTCAACTCCCCCGTTGTAATGTACCACAATCATCTGCCAGGAACTGCCATACAAAAAGGAAGGGTCACCATGTTTTGTGCAAAACACCTGACACCACCATCAACTACTGCTGCCACCACCGCTTAGATTTTCATCAGCTCATAATGGCATGAATTTTCTTTCAATCCTCCTTGACTGTAGTAAGTGTGATCCTGAATCCACCGAAGTCAATGACAACACTGTCTTTGACTTAACGGGCAGCTCTGTTAGGTCCACTGTAATATAATTTTTTTACTATGGGGCTGATCCTGCACCACTTGCTCCACTAATGCCACCAGCTGGCATTAGTGGAACTACATGTCAATAAGGGCAGCAGACTTTTTTTTTTATTTTTTTCATTCCAGCAGACTATTTAGACAGGGTTATTCTATATAACCAAGTCTCTTCATTTCGGATTCATTTGAAGTGTACAGTTTTGGGGCAGTGAAATGAAATTTCTTACTTTTCCACCTAGAAGCAAAAATGAATTTTCCCTTCCCATATATAAAGTTCATTATATCAATATAATTTATGTACCTGTGTATGTATTAACATTCAGAGCTTTACATAAAATTATCTGCATTTTACTTATAATATTGCAGGAATGTGCTTTGACCTACAGTAAGACAATATTCTAGGAAGTAAGATTCTAGTATTTACTCAGCGTTTTAAGTAAAGATCATAGTCAAAGCTAGTAAGAAAACTCACTTGGACTCTCTACTGTGCTATTAAGGCAAGAAAAATTCCTACCACTGACTTCAGGGATATATTTTCCCCATGTAAGAAGTGTGGGATTGAGCCTTTTGGGCACGATTTTGATCTGACTTGATGTTGCATGGCCCTGAGTACCCTCAAGTGCATTGATGAAGGATGTCCCTGTTGAGCAACTCTTGGCAGGAGCTGCTCAGAGCAGCACTGAGCCCTCACACCCTTCCCAGACCTGATCCAGCATTCACGGCAGACAATGAGGGGTGCCTGTCCATTGACTTCAGATGCATCAGACCCTAGATCAGGGATAATTCCATTGAATTAAACAATGACAAGGGAGCATTACTATGTAAAGAGAGATCAGAAGCAGCTTTTTAATGTTTTTTAGCTGGCCAATCCCAAGGTGAATTTTAGAGATGTTATATAGTCACTGTTTTTCTTCAAGAGCTTCTATGAAAGAGACAGGCTGCTGATTATCATTGTTAGCGGTTTTAAAATTATTTTTATTTCGCATCTTCTCTCTCTCTCTCTAACACACACACACACACACACACACAGTTGTAGTTGCTGAATATATGGATCAAGACCTTTGTTCAGATTTACTCTTTCAGAAATTTTATATTGGTTTTCACTTTATGAAAGTGTTACTCCAAGATAAATCAATTGAAACCAATTTGAGATCTTCCTCCTTTAGACAGGAGTTATTTATTTATTATTGTAGTATTTCCAATCCATATTACTAAAGCATTTATGTAGAATATGGTACCTCATTTACGACGTAGTCCTAACACCTTGCAAACACCCCTCTGCTGGCTCAGTTCCCTAGCTACAAAGCACATCATTAATACACAGTATGTGGTACACGTGGTAGCTTTGTTAGTCTTTAATATGTGAAACTCTGAATTCAGCTCTTGGTAAGGTCAGAAGTGAAAATGAATTTGGTGATCTCATGCTGCAGTTGTTCCCTGTGGATATTTGTACATGTCACAAAACTATTGAACAATTGGCTGGCTGCTCAAGAGAGGTTCAGGACTGGAATAGCAAGGATGCTGCTGGTTGAAGTTGAAATGCATTGGCAAAGGTGCGTGTGGAATTTTGTACAAGTACCTGACTCGAGCTCTCCATGGGATGAGCACCAACAATTTTGTAAAAATAATTATTTGTTCAAAATATTGAAAGGATTTACCCTATAGCTTTAGCACTGCAATCTCCAGGGCTCTGTAATGTATCCCAATTCAGGAAAACACTTATGCACATGCATAACCTTTAAGGACATGCTTAACTGATTTTCCTGCACCTTATTTTTTTTTTTTTTAAATAATGGAGGACAACCCTCCTCCACCTGAAATACAGTAAAGTATTAACTTCAGTAGCAATGGGTTCAAGCTCAACATACTTCTTAGGAAAATGTCATGAACAGCATTAAATAAACCAAGCTGGTATTTTAGGTCAGATCCTCAATTGGTGTAAATAGACACAGCTCAATTGACTTCAACAGCTGAGGTTCTAGCCCATCATGTCTAT
Organism: Chrysemys picta bellii; assembly: GCF_011386835.1. Taxonomy (NCBI): domain Eukaryota; kingdom Metazoa; phylum Chordata; order Testudines; family Emydidae; genus Chrysemys; species Chrysemys picta. The sequence continues at coordinate 23,937,086 of NC_088795.1, forward strand.
ATTTCCATAAGATACTGAAGATAAAATAAACACCTTGGCCCTGATCTCACAAGGTTTGTACAATAGTAGAACTCCAGTGACTTCAGTGGAGTTACTCCTGATTTGCACCAATGTAAATTAGATCAGAGTCAAGACCCTTTTGTTTTTAACCAAAAGAAAGTAATATATGAGCCACGTGACAACGAACAGAGAGAGCGTTTTAAGTTCTGAGGCTGACAGTAGCAGGGAGACAGAATCTAAGCTCTATTGTTTCAATGACACAAAGTCTCCATTAGTATGCAAATTATTATTTAAAGAAAGAAAATGTGGCATAGAACGTGACTGATGACAGTTACAGTAGTTGTGGTTACAGAGGAAAAAAACATGACTTAGTCTGGGTAACCTTAACATATAATACAGATTCAGATCCATTAGAGGGTTCGGGGGAGGAAGGCCTGGAAGGAATTAGCCTTCCTTCTGCCCAAGTTGTCAAAATTTCTAATGAGATAGGTGTGAGAAAACATACAAGGAAAATACCGTTAACATTAGCACAACCAGCACGCTGTTTGCAATATTTTTTCAAGGGATTAGGATTAGGGGATAGAAAGTTTCTTACCCTTCAGCTATGCACAGTCCACAACATCTTTTTTTAATCATGAAGACCAAAGCAACAGTGAGATTGCCATCCGCACTTAGGATTTAAGCTAAGGAGGCGGTGGTGCGGTCTGTCAGTTACAGCTAAAACTGGAAGCAGCTGCAGTTCTAATCCGAGCTGAGCCACTGATTTACTGTCTGACTTTAGATGAGTCACTTGACCTTCTTGCTCCTCAGTTGTCCCAGCTGGAGAGTTGATGTAAATGGCTGAGTGTATGGTCCATATTGCAAACATACCAAAGATTCAAAAATATTTGGGGAGTTTAGAATTGGTGGCTAATACAAACGTGTTGTAAACTAGTCGGCATGGAAAGCAGGTCTGAAGAGTAAAAGACATTTCAAACATCACCTACAACTTTGGGTGTCATTTTTTGAGTGCCCAACTACTTACAGTTTGGAGCTAGAGATGGCATGGCAGGAGGGAGAGGGATGGCTGGAATGCAGCTGCATTCTGGCAATTCACAGCTCCTTGGCATTATACTAGGGATAAATATCCTTTTGGAGTTTAATTGAACACTTCAGTACATTGTGGTCCTGTTTGGCTACCCACTGCAAGAGTCATGGAAAACCCAGCAGACACTGTAGTTAGATTTCTGCCTTGAAAACTTTTGACCAGTTTGTCCCCTGTCCCTGAGCTTCATTTGGCAGAAGAGAGGTGGGGTGGGGATGTCGGAGAGCCATGAGTGACTCCTTGAACCTTAGGGCTGGCTCCAACCTCTGCACTGCTTTAGAACTGCTGGTAGGGCTGCTCTCAGATACATCACTGACATGGGATTGGTGTAGCAGAGTTCCATCCTCATGCCTAATGAACTTCTTCCTGCCCCACAACATGCCCCCTATCAAGGAGGAGGCTGGGGCAGCTGGTACAGGAACCAGGTTTGGCACATCCATTCCACCAGAGAATTCATCTACACCAGGAGAATTCACTGTTGGCCATTTGCAGACAGTTTCTATTTTTGTGTCTGAATAGATAAAGAAAGCAGATCTGTATCTGTGGGTAGCATCTGTATGTAAACGGCCTGTTACTGTGAGTATTAATGGCAGCTGGATGAGAGACAAGTGGAAGTGACTCACAGTAACAGGCCGTTACTCACAGTAATTAGCCATGCAGAAGAGTGATGTCCACTCAGCACCCCCCCATTTGGCTGAGCATGACGTTGCGGTATCCTCCTGGGGTGCCCCCTAGTGGCAGCTGCCCTGGCTCTGGATAGTCTGCTTCTTCACATGACTCAGCCCTTCAGTCAGGTCACATGCAGTCCCACCTCTTCCAGGATAACACAGAGTCCCCCAAAATAATCCAACGACCACATGCCAGGTCTTTAGCCTAACTCTGGGCTCAGTGATCCTTACACTACTTATCACACAGGGCTTTGATATCATCTTCCTTCGTGGCTGGTAAGGGAATCCAGGGCCTCCTTCTACTCTGGGTTCCAGTCCCAGGAGCCTGCAGCAAGCAGCAAAGGTCTGCTTCCTCACACTCCCTGATACCTCATTAACCACTTCCTAGCTTAGCCTATCCCAAGGCCCTTTTCCCCAGCCCCTTCCTGGGCTCCTTCCTCTGCAGACTCCTCACCCCTTCCGGGGCTCTGCACAGTTCTTTCCAGGTCCTGTATTGAATGACACCTTCCAGAGCTTTCTCCCTGGAGGCATGGATCCTGTCTGCCTCTCCCGAGGCGGTGTGTGTACGTCTCTTTCCTCCAGAAACCTAACCTCCAGGCTGCCTCCCTAGGATTTTGCTCTTCTGTTAAGGTTTCCTATAGGTGCCTAATCCACCCATGTAGATTCCCATCCCGGTGTATGTCCTGGCCCTCTGCCAGAGTGCTCACCTTAGTAGAGGCTCCCCAAACCTACCTTCTGATTCCCTTCTACTGCCTTGAAGTCCTTCCTTTATTAGTCACATCACTTCTCTCAGCTGGGGCTCATCCTTAATTCAGCCACCCACCTCCTCCCCAAGTAAGCCTAAAACCAAATTGGACTGACTCACCCTCCAAGTGCAACCAGGTGCACTAACTGCTCTGGATCTGGTTAATTTTCTCTCTGCTGGTGTGGGGTACACACCCTGTCACAAGCTGGTACGAGAATAGCTTTGTGTAGGCTGGAGAAATGTTATGTGAGCTCTGCGGGTTTTGTGCGTCTCCATTTCCCTCCACTGTATGAAAAAAGAACCTCCTGGGATAGGAACCCTTTATAACTGATCCCATCTATACATCTAGCCTCTATGTCCTGGAATAACAGGATGGCAAGACTTTTGTTGACCTGCCTGTTTACAGGAGTTAGACGCTGCATACAGCTATTGAGTGAACTCCACTGACTCACTCAGGCAAGTGCAGTTTGTTAATGGCAGCTGGATGAGAGACAAGTGGAAGTGACCCTATGGGCAGTGGAAGCAGGGAGAAAGGACACGAAGGTCCTTCAGGAAATCCTATGAACAGCTAGGCTAGGGCAGAAAGCTTATGCTGAAGCTGGTGTTCTGTTATTGCTATTTGAGTTACTAATGAAGTCGAACCCTAGCCAGAAGGAATGGTAACGTAGGTGTACGCTTTATCTGGACTACGGTAGAACGTACACAGGAGCTTTCAAATAGCGCCTCCTTTCTTCTAAAATTACCTGCATAATATACTGTGGCATCCCACTTATAAATAAAATATCCTTTGTGAAATAAAACACTGTCTGTTTAAATGAATGGAGGCACAGCTAATAAACAGTACATCAGTCATTCGTGCGGATGCATATGCATATTTATAAATAATGCATAATAACAACAAATATGCATTATTGCTTTAAAATGTACCCTGTCTTCTGCTCATCATAATATGAAGAGAGTGAAATTCTAGCTATATCCGTGGGCTGGCACTTAGATAAACTGAAAAACACATCAACAAACATTTCCTAAATATTACTCGTTGAATTATTTTCTGCCAATGTTCATTAAATCAAATCTTTTATCATAATCCACATAGCCAACTTTACAACATCATTCAGTAGTTCAGATGCAATACATTAAAATATACTAATGGGATGACATTTTACCAAGGAAAATAATTGTCAACAATGGAGAGGTGGTTTCTTGGCCATTCGCTGAGAAATTGCAGAAAATCTCTCTTTAATATGGATCGCTTCACCTCACCATGTAGGAGAACTGACTAGAAAGTAAGCTTTAAAACTGGATGCCCAGCATTGTGACTCATATGGAAATATGTCTACATTCTTCATAGCTTATGAAGAAATCAGAAATACCCCCCACCAGGGAAAAGACACATACATGCTCCAGATCTTTCTCCTGTAAGTTTCTACTGCAGTATAATGAATCACTGCTCACTGGTAGTTAAATTCTAATTGCAAACAACAGAAATGAAAGAGAGAAAGAGATTCATTCTTGAAAGATTCTAGTGAATACAGTGCAAAGGTCTGCCACGATGGACATCTTTGCATCATTGGCATGATTTCTTTCCAGACTGGTTGAAGAGAGATACAATCACAGTCACATGGTAATTATGTGAAATTTTCTTCTGTTCAGAATATATTGTGGAATGTGATAAGTGTTTCCTGGATCTGGTAGGGTTTTTGGGGGGGGGGGGGGGGGCAGAGTACAGTGACTTTCATAGCCCAGACCGCCTGGTTGGCGGATTCTTTTTCCCAGGCTGCATGCAAATTGTTCTCTAGTAAGTCACTGTTTAGTGTAGATGTCTGTTAATTTTCTTAAGGTTGTGGTAAAAATATAACAGAGGAAAAGAGAGTTCAGTTTGTAAGGGTGTGAGAGATACATCGTACCATTTTACAACATCCACTCCAGGAGAAAACACTTGCAGTGCTATCAAAATTCATTACTACACTGGGGACTTCCTCAGGAAGCTCAGTCAAATAATGCTATTTAAGAGAAAGATACTGCAACTTTTTGGGAGAGGCAGAAGTCATATCAAGAATCTTGTAAGGATGCTGGTGTACAACCTGATATACTCTACATCTCGTTTCATCAAAGCTGGTGCATGAAAATAGACATGATTAGATGGTACATATGCTTCCTGTCTCTGCACAAATGTAGCTTCAGTGTAGATGTTTCACATGAATGGATCAATTACTGGCACTATTTTGGGTAAGAGACATATTAGGCCCAATTCCCAGGTGTGTCAGAGCTCCTGGAACATAGGAAGAGAAGTGAAGCTTTCCACCATCTTTCTGCCTGTCCTGATCCTGGAGGCTGCTGAGCTAAGCCAGCCCCTGACACAACTGCCACTCTAATTTGCACCAGAGGATAATGGCTCCCAGGGACTTCAGTAGCAAGGAGCACAATTGACTCTGGTCCTCTCGCCTCCCACTCCTGATATGACCCCTTTCCCTCCGAAGAACCCCTCTATGGTTGGAAAGAGCAGGAGCAGTTGGAGTAGGGTGACTAGATCAGTCTTATGCAAGCTGAGGATTCTCCCAGTGCTGCATCAAGGCAGCTTTAAATCCAGTTGCACAAAGGGGATTTAGAAGGGGCTGAGGATCTGGCCCGTTATCTGGAACTCTTAAATGTTATACCACGGGCCAAATAGGTTCTGGGTTCACTTCTGTAACATCCATTGTTATCTAAAGCTGAATTACATCATCTGGGTACCACAAGCCAGTCCAAAATTACATGCTTTGTACTGGCAGCCAAAAAGGAACATACATCACTATTAAAGACACACACTGGATTTTGTTGCAATGCTATGCTCAGTAAAGATAGCCACTCACATGTTATTGCCCCTCTTCTTCCATATCCTGTTCAAGCCTTTTGTTCTCACAAACAAGGCGAGGGACACCTCTATTCCCACCCACAGCTCCGACCCCCATTTCTTCCTGCACTCTGTTACACTCCCAGAGCAAAGTACTGTTTCAAACTGGAGCACATTATTAAAACATTTGCCATAAATCAAACAACATATGCACAGCTTGTACAAACCCCACTGCTGGGAAGTTTCTCTGGAACACCAAACTCTGCTATGTCTCTTCAACTTCTTCAGCACAATTCCAAACCTTAAAGGGACAGGGTGCTGGAAAATACAGCCCTGGTATTCCATCTAGTTCTTGCACAAAAGTAGTTTGTGGATATAGATTCTAGTTGATGAGTGTTACAACTCTACCCAGACTGCTCTCCTAGCTTCCCCCTTTGTTCCCATCATGCACCCCAACTCAATGCTGTCTAAAATGTCACCCTCTACACTTGGAACAACCTCCCCATCAACATTAGCGAAGCTTATTCCCTGTCCCCCTTCAAACTACACCTGAACACCCACTTATTTCAGAGCCCTTATGCTCTACAAATGATCACGTATCTCCTTTTCCTACAGCTTCTGTATTACTCTGCTGCATTGTTTTATCCACATTGGGACCAATGCTGCTCCCAATTTGGTCCACTCACCGCTAATCTGCCAGTGATTTCAACAGGAGCAAGACTGAGTACATGCTCTTTGGGCCAGGATTTCCCTTTTCTGCTGTGTGTACTGTAATTTCTGTCATGTGCTACCCACACCTATTTGGTATTATAGAATAATACAAAAAAATCTGTTTATTTCACTAGTCCACTCATTTATTCAGACAACATCTTGAATCCCAATTTTTATCTCAGAGCAATATACATATCCATTTACTATAAAAGTCTGAGGTACATAGACAACTAAATATCAGGTGGTAATTAAAACAAATTATGGAACTTTAATGACAGTACTGTAGATGAGATCTCAACAGTGTGCTGAATTTAAACGAACAAGAAGCAGCAGATATGTTTTGTGAAACTGAAGATGCACATGGGTTATTTTAAAGCCCATTTATTTATTAGGTAATCTATTTGCATTATGTGTGAATCCATGGTCAACTATTTGAAGCGTCCAGTGATGAATGCCACTAAATGATTATGCAGCACAAATGGAAATACAGCTAGTGTCCATATAAGCACTAAATGAGATCATAATGATTAGCTCTGTTTCAAAGCAATATCAGATTAATTCACAAGGGATACTTAAATTGTCATACTTCATTTATAATTTAAACATTGCAGTCATGAAACAAATATATGCATACCCTCAGAATCTGATATATTCACTGCCTCACGTTTCTTAAAAATGTGTCTTCATTCCTATACTGTATAAATGTAAATCAGACAGCTGAGCTTTCAACGAGGTTCATCTATTTCAGTTTATCAGTAAAATGGGGTATCAATGGGGCAACAGATCTCCAATCAAGTCAGTAAAGGAAAGCTTGTAAATGGTAGAGAATGTATCCCTAGAATGTGTGTGTCAACAAGTTAATTATTATTAATATTGCTTAATCTCTGTTTGCTGTTCATACTCAGCTAGCTTGAGGTCTATAGAATTGCTTGGGAAGCTCACAAAGGAATGCAACGTGATCTAGAGCTAGGGAAGGCATCTGCGGATCAGGGGTACTGGATTCTCTTTGTGAATCACCATTCTTCTACCTCAAATGAAAGGTAGTGTATATATATATATATGTTTAAAATATCATCATAATTACTGGGAAGGCCTAATTTTGTGCTTATTGGGTGAAATTCATCCCTGGTCTACCTCCATTGATTCCAGTGGAGTTAGACCATAGACACATTTAGCCTATATTTTTTTTCCTTCCCATCTGCTCCCCGAGAAAAAATAATTGAAAATCAACACTGAATAGTTATGTAAAATACACTGCTGATCGTTGTAGCTCCTTTCTGATCTACTATTGATGGGAATACAATGCAAGAGAAATACAGCTAAAGGCCAGATTGCAATTCCCTTACTCACGCAGGGTGATAACTTACTCAAATGGTCCCAGTGGTTTTAAAGGGGCTGGAATAAGGTAGTACCTAACTTGTGCAAGTGCATCACAATCTGGATCTAACTGAGTTTAACTTTCCTTTTCAGACCTGGACAGTTTGGTCTATTATTTTCCCACATTTCGTCATTGCAAGCTGCAGAGTATTTTCATTTGCACCTAACAAAACAAGTTGCCATGGTACATGTAGACTGCTAACATTACTTATGAATGGCTACGTTTTCTGCTGGATTTAGCTGATTCATAAACAGGAAAACTAAAAGTTGATACACCTATAAATCTGACCTCAACTCCCTTTCTTCTACTCCTTCTGCAAGGCCAGTTAGTGAAGGACTAACCAAAGAGAAGGAATGACAGAGAATAATTATGGAATTTGAGGAAGACTTTATGATAGAAGTAATAAAGCTTGGAGCTACATTTTACATTTACTTTGCCATGAGCCCCGAACAAGGAGCAATGCTGCCTAACCCTAACCAGGAGCAATCTGGGAACCTGACAGACTCTGAAAGTCAATCAGTCTTACACGTTTCCCCTTCACCTTCACAGTGGAACCCCCTTGGTCATGTCTGTCTATCCCTGATTCAGACTATTTCTTCTGATTAAGGTGGTTATATATAGTGTACTTAGGTTCTGTTCTAAGCAGGATGAGAACTTTACTTGCTCACAATCACTTTAAATCCTTATGTCAGGTACCGAGTGGTCTATGACTCTCACATACAAATGCTCAAACTCCCCTCCGATATAAACAGGGCTTACCTCTTTTGGCTAACTGATTCTGAGCCAGGCAGATACATGTAAAATGCAAACTGAACTTTAGTGTCACTAATCAGGAAAAAGTCTTATAGGAACATGGCACAAACAAGTGACAGCGGGGAAAATAATAACATAAGAACGGCCATATTTGGTCAGACCAAAGGTCCATCAAGCCCAGTATCCTGTCCTCTGACAGTGGCCAATGGCAGATGCCCCAAAGGGAATGAACAGACAGAGGACAGGATACTGGGCTTGATGGACCTTTGGTAAACAGAGGCTAGGGACACCATTCCTGCCCATCCTGGCTACTAATGTGACATTATTCCCTGAGATATGAACTAAGGACCAAATGGATGACACAACTTTTTAAAGGGTAAATTAAGTCAGTGGTAGATCCTGGAATAGAACCAAGTTGTTCCATTTCCTAGTACCTTGCTTTATCTAACAGACTACCTTGCCTCCTGCTATAGCCTTGTCTACACTAGAAAACTTCACCATTGCACCTGCACTGGTGTGAATGAATGGGTGTAAGCTGCAGTGAAGAGAGCGTCTACAGTAGTGATCCTGTTTTGGGTTCACCATGTCCACATATTGTAGCAGTGCAATAAGACGGTTTGGTGGATACCTGTCTTGCCGTTCTCTGCAAAAATGCCCATCTACTGCACTGTCCAGATTCCTATTTGTAATCTATAACCATTTCACATTTATGAGCCAGATCCTCTCCTAGTGTCGATATGTTGCATTAGCTGAGATGTGGCTTTGCATGTATAAAAAGTGTACACATGAAATATAAACATCATATGGGAAATACCACATTGGTAGGGCCTTGACCAGAATGGTTTCTGGGGACATGTCAGGACATTGTGGAACTGTAACAGGAGAACCTAACTGGATCAGTGGATCCAAAATGTCAGTGCTTCTGAGCCTTCTGTCCACACAGACAATGCAATGATGCAGAGTGGCCTGATGAAGGCTGCAACTTATGCATGCCTAGCTTAAAGCAAGTGCCATTGCAATGATGTTGGCAATGCCCAGTCGTCGGCAGGCGGGATCGAACCTGGGGCCTCTGGAGCTTAATGCATGAGTCTCTTTCTACTGCATGAGTTAAAAGCCATATGGCTATTAGCTACAGTTGTAGAGCAGACTCATTCATCTCTCTCTCTCTAAGTGGTCTCTGTGCCACTAGATGGGACAGAACACCACACCCAGGAGATGTGTGGGTTACATGTGCACTGTTGCAAGCCCTTTTGATGAGTGTTGACACAATAGTTATTACCAGCATTGCAGTTCTTTGTAACAGCGCTGGCAGCAAGAAAACACTTTGGTATAAACAAGCCTCAGGATGGCTGTGAGAATGGGTTTTGTGTGCATCACCATTCTTCTTGGCTGTCCTTTGAGTGCGGTTTTCATCTTGATGAACAGCACATGATTCGTAACTCCACTTAGTGTTAATAGGCATTACTATTCACAGACACATCACTAAGAAAACGGAGCTCTTTATCTTCTGAACAGACGCCTGTTCAATTTTCTTCTCTTCAAAACATGTGATAAAAACAAGGCTTCCTGTAACCTGTTTTATAAAGCTTTTTTTTTTTTCCCCAAGCTATATCCATTCCAATTCTTCCTTTTTAGAGCCTCAGAAACCCAATGGACTGAATGGCCAGCTGCAGCAGACTACACTGTGTTGCATGACTTTTAAGAAAATCAGGTTTGCATTAAAGCAGAAGGCAGGGCAGAGCAGATTTAGGACATTCAGCCTTAGATCCACAACTGATGTGTGCTGTTTATTAAAAAGATTTACGGAACTGTATTTTCATAATTAATGCTGGTTATATATTTAAGATCAAATGGTAGCCTGGCTTGCTCGGAGGCACAAGGCAGTAATGGGAGGCCTGAAAAGGTACCCACTTACTCTGTTGTGCTGGCTACCTGCATCACAGGTAGCAGTATGGGAGGGGAGGAAGGCATGGCAGAGCTGCTACATCCCACCTGCACAGGTACAGACCTCATGCAGTTTACTCCTTCCCAGGCTGCTTAGAGCAGATGCTGTAGTCAGGTCTTTGTCCAGCTCTTATTGAATATTCACTTACATGCTTTGGAATAGTTTGTTCTTTCCCAATACAGTCTGAACCATTCAGAAATTATCTGTAACTAATCAGTTAATAGATGAATACACCACAGAGTTATCCAGAAGCTTCTACACCACGTGAGAGTGCAATCTGGAAAATGCTCCTTGGTACTCAACAGGGCTGAGTATTACAAATTACAAATAGAAGATGTGCACAAAAACCAAAGACTTTGGCCCTTGGCATTGGAATATACTCTTCAACTTTGGGGCAAAGTGTACATGTAAAGAAGACTATGCCACTTCATGCTCCTCTGGTCCTATGTCCTCCAGTCTGGTCCCCTGAACATAAGAACAGCCATACTGGCTCAGACCAATGGTCCATCTAGCCCAGTATCCTGTTTTCCAACAGTGGCCAATGCCAGGTGCTTCAGAGGGAATGAATAGAACAGGGCAATCATTGAGTGCTCCATCCCCTGTCATCTACTCCCAGTTTCTGGCAGTCAGAAGCTAGGGATACCCAGAGAATTGGGTTGCATCCCTGACTGTTTGGCTAATAGCCATTGATGGACCTATCCTCCATGAACTTGTCTAATTCTATTTTGAACCCCATTATAGTTTTGGCCTTCACAACATCCCCTGGCTATGAGTTCCACAGGTTGACTGTGTTGTGTGAAGTGTTTCCTTTTCTTTGTTTTAAACCTGCTGTCTATTAATTGCATTGTGTGACCACTGATTCTTCTGAAGGAGTAAATAACACTTCCTTATTCACTTTCTCCACACCATTCATGATTTAATAGACCTCTGTCATATCCCCTCTTAGTTGTCTCTTTTCCAAGCTGAAAAGTCCCAGTCTTTTTAATCTCTCCTCATATGGAAGCCGTTCCATACCATTAATAATTTTTGTTGCCCTTCTCTGTACGTTTTCTAATTCTAGCATATCTTTTTTTGAGGTGGGGCAACCAGAAGTGCATGCAGTATTCAAAGTGTGGGCGTACCATGGATTTATAGATGCTCAGCTGGTGCCAATCTACAAAGCTCCACAGAAGTCAATAGCGGTATACCCATTTATATGAGCTGATGATCCAGCCTATATTTTTAAAGTGTAACCATCTCTCTACAGTATCTATCCAAATTTTTAAATTGCACTCATCAGCAGAGTGTCTGAGTAATGGGTGGAGCTTGAGAAAGCTGAAGAGAATTTTTTGCCATAATTATTGTGTATTTTACAAAATGACATCTTCATGAAAACCTTTAAATTCCCTCCTAGTGCATGTTCTATATTTAAATTCCTGAACATTTCCACTTTTAATATAGAATAATAATTATATGCCAAGCATTGGATGTTCATTTCCAAGACACTGCAAATCCAAATTAAGTCTTGAGAGACATGACTCTGTTGGTTTTAGCTCATATACTACTGAACAGTAATCCACATTTCAAAACTAACATAATATAATTACGCCATATGTCACTTTAAAATCCGAGAATTGTGCACGTTGAGAAACTGAAAATAACAGTTAGCTCTCCAGCATAGGAGGCCACAAGTGGGGTGGTGAAGGGGAAAACTGCTTTATTGCTTCTTGCACAGAACTGTATGGGAATTCGCTATGATCAGTGGCGAGTGGAAGATGGATTTCATTCTCCAACCTTAGAAGCCTTTCACAGTTCACTGGCTAAATATTTTTAAACAATACATTTCATGTGTTTGCTCACATGCTTCTGTGCCATCACCACACATTCATCTGGGACCAAGTCACTGTTTGAAGTACGTATTGATTATGCAATATGCAACAGTAACACCGTTTTAAAAATAGCAACAAAACTCTAGCAAGAGCAGACCAGGATATCAACAATAAAACCCAAAGGCGTTAATGTTCCTGACATGAGCTACCCTGCACAGGACAGAGGAAACTGTGTTTTTCCACACCGAGTTTCATGTCAACTCTTCTGAGGAATGGTTTGCCACTTGGAGCAGATTCCCCAAGATCTTCAGAGGTCACAGCCACCTGTGTGAAAGCCCTTGCTTCCTGGCTGGCTGTTCGCTCGCTCCCCCACAGCTCTCCTGAAGCAGCAGTACTGCCAGACAACTTCCTCAGCCACTTGTTGTTCCCAGACCTTCCCAGAACAGAAGTGAGAGGAAAGCAGGCATGTTCATGCTGACAGCTTCATCATTCACTTACCTGCAAAAGTCCCATGGCTTTCCAGTGGGTCAGGCGAGTTGAGTGTGATCCCACTCTCACCTCCAGTTTGCCCTATCTCACACCTTGTGAAGCCCTTGTGGAAGGAGGTAACCATTCAGTGGAGGTGTATTTCCTTCTTCTCTCTTCTGATCCACCAGTTTCTTTTCCCCTCTGACCATGGGACAATAGGCTTCAAGTGAAATTGACATAAGACTCGTCTTCTCTAATTCAGCAATCTTTATAGGTAATTTCCTTTTGCTCTCCCAAGCTCTCCAAGTGCCTTTATAGGTAATTGTTTAATAATTTGTTCCAGTGTCTTTCTAGGTCTTGAAATTAGGCTGTCCAGTCTATAATTCCCTGTCCTCTTTTAAAGATAGGTAATATATTCAGGTGTTCTCAAAGATAATTGCTAATGGTTCTGAGATTGCTTCAGCTAGTCCCTTAAGTACCAATAGGATGAATTTCATCAGGCCCTGATGACGTGAATTCTTCTAATTTCTGTAAGTATTCTTTAAACTATTCTTTCCCCATTTTGGTTTGTGTTCCTTCCCCCGTGTTGTTAATTGTGTTGAGTATCTGGCCACCATTAATCTATTTAGTGAAGATTGCAGCAAAATAGGCATTAAATACTTTCGGCTTCTTGATTTCATGAGTTATTAGCTCTTCTTCCCTGCCAAGTAGAGGACCTATGCTTCCCTTCATCTTTCTCCTGCTCCTACTGTATTTAAAGAACCCCTTTCTCATTGCCTTATGCCCCTTCCTAGATGTAGCTCATTTTGTGCCTTAGCCTTTCTGATTTTATCCCTACATGTTTGTGCTGTTCTTTTGTACTCCTCCTTAGCAATCTGTCCATGTTTCCACTGTTTTGTAGGATTTCTCTCTCATTTTCTGGTCACTAAAGAGTTTCTGATGGTGTCATGTTGGCCTCTTCCTATTCTTCTAATCTTTCCATTGCATTGGGATAGTTTGCTCTTGTGACTTTAATATTGGTCTGAGAAATTACCAACTCTCCTGAACTTCTTTTTCCTTTAAATGTTCTTCCCAGGGGATTTTACCTACTAATTCTCTGAGTTTGTTAAGGTCTGCTTTTTTGAAGTCCATCCTGACTTAAGTTACTACCTACACATACAGTGGAACGGTCATTTGAGTAGCATTTGCTTCTGACCACCTGTGCATAGAGGTGCTGATTTCTCCAATTTCTTTGTAGCCAAGGTCCGAGATACGTAACTTAATACAATTCACTTCAGAGGAAAGACTATGTAAATAAAAAAAAAAAAAAAAAAACACATGAGATTCAGCACCACTCAGTGCCTGTCCACTTTCTAAGCTAACTTTCCGCCTAACCCTCCTGATCTGTAGAATTATCTGTTCTACCTCTAAATTAGTATTACGGGATAGATTGGTGGGTTGTGGTATCTTTCGATATTCATCTATTCCCTTTTTCTTTTCTCCCATAATCTCTATGCAGTCCCCTAGAAAAGGATGTATTTTAATTTCATATCCTCCTAATTAACTCTTCTTGTAATAACTAGGATTTGACGGATCAAGACGAGACTATGGCGATAAAGCTCCAAATCTCCCCAGTGCACTAATTTGGAAATTAAGCTAAATGCAAGCACAGAATGACATGGAAACAGCAAAACCTTTTGAAATGAGGAGCAATTTTACAAGGGCGGTAAAATGGATACTAAGTGTCTTCTTTAGGAAATGTAACTGTTTGATAAAATTGTTTTGTGCCAGACTAAGCCTTTAGGATACGCACGATTCAAGAGACAGAACACAACTGTGCCTCTCTAGGAAAAACCTCATGAAGGCTACCTTTCTGCTACAGCTCTTTTTAGAGCACAGGGCATTCTACCCCTCCACACCCCAACCCCTCTCTTTGTACTATATACGCTGTGTTTACTATTGAGCTGCTCCAGCCCAGGGCAGGAGGAGTTGAGCACGACTTTCTCAGCAACTGCTGCTGCATGCTGCTGTAGGAAACTATCTACTTAGCCAGCTCGGCTGCCTCTGCAGTGCACCCTCTCCATGCTTGCTTGGTTGCGGAACACATTATCATGCGCACAACCTCTACCTTCATCCCCATGCCCGGCTGCAATGGCAGCTGGTGCTGTGGTGCTGCACAGAGGAGTTGGGAGTCTGCTCTCCTATGAACATGCATGGGAACGAGTGGCCTTAAAAGGCATTTCTAAATAGAAAAATAGAAGCCTATGCAGTTGTCTGTTCGCAGAAAAGATTACACTGAGAGTTCTATTGCACAAGTCCTATTTTCACAGCGCCTTTAGATTTACATAGAAAACAATTTTCAGCCACTTGTAAAAATACTGAAAAGTTGGAATTAAACTGAGCAAACTTTTTTTAAGTTATAAGAGCTACATGGAAACCTTTTATTAAAGTGTTCTTGCAGTTTAATTCTACACTTCAAACTGAAATATCTATGAAAACTCAAGTTTATGTTAGATTTAAAATATACATGCTCGGTGGTGCTATCAGTTCTGTCTCTTATTAAGGCTGCCGGAGACTTCCCCTTATAATACTTGGTGATCGGTTAATTATAATTTTGCCAAACTTCAACTGTTTGGGCTGAATTTTTCCACACAGGCTGTTTGCCTCAGACGGAATTCTTCTGGAAATTTTCAGCCAAACAGCTCAGCCAGCAAGGCTAGGGAAAAAATACATTGCCTTGCCTTTAAAAAAATATCTGGCAACCTTTTATTTGAAAAGCTTTAGCATTCCCATACTTTGGAGTAGGGACTTGCAATTTGCTTGAAATTTAGCAGGAGAGGGATGACCTTTATACCAGGGATGTGCTTTTTGCTGTTCTTGTGAAAATCCACCAAAATTTGGCCAAGGAGAAGGGTGTGAATTAGAAGAGGAGTATGGGACTGGGAGCTGGTGACGAAGAAGGTGGAGAAGAAGGGGACAATTTTGAGGGGCCGAGAAATACTGAGATCAGAGAAGGATATATAATAGAGCTATTAGCATTGTCTGTCATGACTGACAGATTCCGTATCATCAAAGCCAACGTATAGCATTATCATCAAGAATTTGTCATGTAAAAAGTTTCCAGACGAGAGGATTAGGATAGGGAAACTTCCTAGGTGCACAGATCCCTGCAAATTGTGAACCTCAGGGGGGAAAAAAAGTTGGCAATGCTCTGAATGGTCTCGGTTCTCCCCTTGGGTCCATGTTGCTCATTATCTCCCTAGAGAAAAGAAGCCTGAGGTTCCAAGTCTGCATTCCCTCCCAACAAATCCACTCCATGTGAGGCACCTAGGCTCTTTGGGAAAAGTCACAAAATTTAGAATTTCAGGCCACATAAACCATGCATGCCTCCAAGCTATGTGCCTGTCTATGCTGAGTTTGGTGTGAGCACGGACTCAAGTTTTTGACTGAGAGTTGGGAAGGAGAGAATTGTGGGAGGGACAGGCACCCTTTATCCCATTCATTTTGTTTCATGTAGAGAAGTTTTTAAGGGCTGAAGTCTTTTCATTGCATAAAATGTTTTGCCACCATCTTTGGGCACTGAAAATAGTTCAGCGCCTTACACTTTATGGACATAACATTTTATGTGACTAAATGACTTGAGCGCATGGACTCACAAGCAGCCTGTAGAGAAGAGCTCTGCATTGGCTCAGAATAGTAGAAGTTTAGGGGTGGCCCCAAAGCTCAAACATCTATATAAAGGGCACAGAATTCAACAGCCACTACATCAACCTATGGATTGAGGTGTGGCGACATTCCCAAAACAACATTTTATTTCACTTACTGTTTCCCCTGGCTTCTGTCAATCCACACCCTGCTGCAACCAAGCTAATGAAGGAGGGGAAGCCAATTACAATACATCTGTCTGGATCAACTCCTCTCTGTAGGGAGTATATAACATTCTCAAACCAGAAATACAATATATACCTACACAGTTATTAACACATAGCTTTAACTGTCATCTTTGCAACTACAAGAGACTGCCCATAGATACGGACTCTCTAATAATCTGTGTACAGGGAACACTTAGAATAGAGACAACAAAGCATTACATTAGTAGAGAGAGACAAAGTTGTGGAAATAAACTAGTCCATATTGGAATTGATTCTTCAGAACAACAGGGTGTCCTGAGTACTTTGCTTCTGAGATTGTCCAGGATACGTTCGCTGAAATCTCTCTCTGGTGTTGATAATGCACTAGGAATTAATTAGCGAACAGTCAAGTATGTACTAGAGAAATATCACCTTTTTCCCCCCTCCCCAGCCCCACTTTGGACCTAAAACTCACAGCCATTCCCTGCTAATTACATTGTGCGGATTACTTGAGTGCCACTGTAAGCTGCATGAAAATGATAACACTTGACTGGGAGATGAGTGAAAAGAATCTGACCTTCTTAGTCAAGGTCACTGATAGTGTAATTGTTCTGAAGTGCTAGAAGTAAAGATCTCATGAGCCATCAAGATACACAGGCTGTTCAGTATAGTGAAATGACATTGAGTGTTGTAGGGCACAATACATGAATTTTGTTTAAAAATATATAATGTAGGCTAAACTCCAACCCCCAGTGACCAGCCTGAATAGCCAGACTGTGTGCTGGGGAGGTGTGTCAAGTGGAAACAGGGAAAGGATTAAAGCTTGAAACAACATATGCCAGGCCCTTATACAGTCTTCCCACCAGAGAGGGACCAAAATAGGACGATGCATACAACAGTCGATTCCCTGCCCCCCACCTTTCCTCCACACTGTGCACGCCCTGCTCCTTCACAACCTGCTGCAGGCTACTGCAAAGCAATCATCTATCCCATGCAAAGTGTGTACATTCCTTCCATAACAACCCAATAATCCTGTTCCCCCACTGTGCAGTAGAACCTTTTCAATTGTGCTGCAAAGGGCCTTTGGCAGGGAATGAATTTGTTCCTTACCACTTAAAAGACATCAGTACGTTGCATTTTTGCTGTACAAAATGCACCTCTACCCCGATACAACATGACCCAATATAACATGAATTCAGATATAATGCGGTAAAGCAATGCTCCGGAGGATCGGGGGGATGCACACTCCAGCGGATCAAAGCAAACTCGATATAATGCGGTTTCACCTATAACGCGATAAGATTTTTTGGCTCCCGAGGACTGCGTTATATAGAGGTAGAGGTGTAGATTGTGTTGTAAAGAAACTCTGTGAGGTTGTGGAATTTTCTGGAGAACATTAAATCTATGTTGCAATATTTGAAGTTCAACCACAGTCTGATTGGCAGGCTGAGATGAGCCATGTGACTATTAATCATTTAGCATATATAGCTCTCCTATCTGCTGTTCAATATCTTTGGCACTAAAGACTATTGATTGGCTACCCAGAGCCTGAATAAGGTGACATAAGCCTGGCATTTGTAATGCAAAGAAACACCAGATGTGAACTTTAGGGAAATTTGGTTATGGCTCAGAATCCATCCAAACACCGTTGCTGGGACTCATCTCCAGTTTTGCATTTCACAGGATGAAGCCTTTCATCTTTTTATTAAAGTGACTAACATAGAATCATAGAACTGGAAGAGACCTCGAGAGGGCATCTAGTCCAGTCCCCTGCACTCAAGGCAGGACCAAGTATTATCTAGACCAACCCTGACAGATGTTTGTCTAACCTGCTCTTAAAAATCTCCAGTGATGGAGAGCCCACAACCTCCCTAGGCAATTTATTCCACTGCTTAACCACTCTGACAATTAGGAAGTTTTTCCTAATATCCAACCTAAAGCACCCTTGCTGCAATTTAAGCCCATTGCTTCTTGTCCTATCCTCAGAGGTTAAGAAGAACAATTTTTCTCCCTCCTCCTTGTAACAACCTTTTATGTACTTGAAAACTGTTATGTCCCCTCTCAGTCTTCTCTTCTCCAGAGTAAACAAACCCAATTTTTTCAATCTTCCCTCATAGGTCATGTTTTCTAGACCTTTAATAATTTTTGTTGCTCTTCTCTGGACTTTCTCCAATTTGTCCACGTCTTTCCTGAAATGTGGTGCTCAGAACTGGACACAATATCCCAGTTGAGGCCTAATCAGTGCAGAGTAGAGCGGAAGAATTACTTGTGTCTTGCTTCAAATATTCCTGCTAATACATCCCAGAATGATGTTTGCTTTTTTTGCAACAGTTTTACACTGTTGACTCATATTTAGCTTGTAATCCACTATGACCCCCAGATCCCTTTCTGAAGTACTCCTTCCGAGGCAGTCATTTCCCATTTTGTATGTGTGCAACTGATTGTTCCTTCCTAAGAGGAATACTTTGCATTTGTTCTTATTGAATTTCATCCTATTTACTTCAGACCATTTCTCCAGTTTGTCCAGATCATTTTGAATTTTAATCCTATCATCCAAAGACTTGCAACCCCTCCCAGCTTGGTATCGTCCGCAAACTTTATAAGTGTACTCTCTATGCCATTATCTAAATCATTGATGCCATAGGCATTGATGCCATAGTGTATGCTCTGTGTACCTCTAAGCTACAACAGGGATCTGCTAAGCTGCAGTCATCAGCATCTTCAAGGTTGCCAAAGATTTGCCACCAGGGTTTGTGGCAGTGTTGTGGCAGCTGGTGAATCTGTTTAAAACTTTCAAAGGGACCCAAAGAAGTTAGGTGCTCAACACCCATTGAAATTCATACATACGCAAACCCACTTAAACCCATCACATGTATTGAAATAAACAGAATATGTAACCAAATAACTCCTATCACCACAGTGTTAATGGGAGTTATGTGACTACACTTTGTACATCATGGCGATTATTTGTTTGCTTCTAGTTGTCACAGTTTCCTTTGGAGTTAATACGCCATTCAGACCTAATTCTGAATTTGGATTGGCTAACTTTGTTTTTCTGTGATAGTTTTTAGGTAAGACTTGCTTCTCTCCTATCTGCCAAACCAAGGCCAGGAGGTACAAGGGACAAGGGGCCAGATTTTTAATGGAATTAAGCACCTAAAAGGTGCAGATAGGCACCTAAATACCTTTAAAAATCTGCTCAAGGAACCTTTCCCTCAATGTTTTGTCCATGCGCAAGAGTCAGATGCATTCCTGGTCATTCAGCTTCCAGTGCACAAGGACTAGAGTGGGCAGGGCTTCTAGACTCCCCAAAGGGCAGCAGTGGGGCTGTGATGGAGCCACCACGTATGCAGCAGCTAACAGAGCAGAGACAAAACTGGGGGAGGGGAGTTAACTTTGTAGGGTGATGGATCTTCCCCAGCAGTCCTAGCCAAATTAGCCATCATGCTTCTAGAGTATTCTCAGTGCATTATCCCAACACTCCCACTGCACATTAAGGCTCACTAGCCAAAATAGAGCACTAAAGCAAAGTCACCTGCTCTGTACAACTGGTTCTGTTTCGGGTAGCTGATGAAGCGAGTCTGTGTAGGTTTATTGTGGAGCTTAAAGTTCAGAGGGAATTGCTCTGACCCTCTCAACAAACACTGTGTTGAAAGAAATCTCAGTCCTCAGTTAATCCCTGAATTTAAAAAAGCTGTAATCTGTATTCAAAAGGAAATTATTTATGCATGCACAGTAGACAAGACAAAATGCAAAGTTTCACTGAACTTCAGGCTGGCTGCACTTATTTTTCCCTTGAGCTGTACAAATAAATTTCAGCAGGACAATGAAAAGCAAGCTACATCATATGGATTCCTCTAAAATCCCTACATGGATTTACACTGTGTAGAAAATACATCTAGGATAACACGTTTTGGTACCACCAACATTAAATGTTGTGACACTTATGTAGAGATGTATTCACAAACATACGACCAAATCCTGCAGATTATTCTGTGTGACAGGCAGGAAATTATATATCCACCACACAGGATTCACATCACAATGGAAGGGAAAAGCAGCTGGAGAAAAAGCAGCAAGCGGAAGTCCATGGGCAGCTAAGGAGTGAAAGGCTTTGGAAAGAATCACCTCTTCAAGAGAGTGCCATGGGGTTTGGAAAGATCAGCTTGGATTGAGAGGAAGGGCTGTGTCTCTGTGAAGCACATTGGCACTGACAGAGTTTGGGAGAGCAAAAGGAAAATTTCCTATTGTTCAGACTGAATCAAAATGAATTAGTGCCCTCTGGCAAAACTGGTGAAAAATTAATCACATTTCTGCAGTTTCATGAAAACACTGAACATTTCACAGATTTGCTTCTAATTGGAAGTGAAAATGGAAAGGCTCTTTTTCTTTTTGTCAAATGGGAAGGTATTATCTTTCCACCCACAGAGGGAAATGCACTAGGGTTCCTCCCCTGGCCACAATTATAGGCTAGATTGTATTTGCAATACACACCCATGTAGCAGAGAAAGGCTGAGGAAGTCTCTCTTATACCCCATTGTGGACTATATGGACCTGGGGGCCAGGCACACGAAAGTGTAAGATTCCCCTACAGCAGGTGGCTGGTTAGTGGGCAGGGATGGGTGGAACTTTGGTTCTGCTCCTAATGCAGCAGCCATTATAGTTGAGTCAGTGCAGAGGTTTTGTAACGCACTCCATTGGCTCACTGCAGTGCCTAAAGATATGCTTTAACTCATAGAAAAAACACAGTTGCTGCCCCACCGAGCTTTCAATCACTGCTAACAAGAGCCTGAAAGTTGTTGGTAAAGGAGAAAGCAGACCAGAATCAGCACAAGATTGAGATCCAGAAAGGCCCATCTTAAACACCACTGAATCACCCGACAGGGTCTCCCTTAAGCAGAATTCAATAGGAATCAGTGCCATTAAATAGCATTGGGCTTAAATCATTTCCCTGGGAGATGTTTGTTCCAGTTTGGGAGCAGATTCGGATATATGTCGGTACAAAAGACATTGCCTTATTCTGCAAGCAGAGCAAGGTACTGCTTAGGGCAAACAAGGGTGGCAGAATCTGGCCATAAGTACAGTGTATTGTAGTTCAGTTGCACCACGTACTGGTGTAACTCAGTGTAGCTTCATTGACTTCAGTGAGGCTACACTGATTCACACCAGCTGAGGGTCTGTTTCCTTGATCCCACCTACAAGAAATTTTTTCCAACATTCATTTGGGACTAATAACACATTTAAGCAAGTCTGGCATTAAAATCACTTCACTGTAACCTGATACTGAGTTACTATGGTGTTTGTTGTGTTTATTTCTCTAATATATTGCCATTGCTTTCATTAGAATGGTAGTGCTATTATACTACTAGGATATCTTTACTAGATTACTCACTCTTCTATTGCTCAAATGCTTTCACATACATAATAAATCCACAGAAGTGCTAAAATGCCCCAGAAAATATGCAAGAGAATGTGCAGACCCAAAGCGCCAAGAGTACCAGAATCCCCCAGAAAACAGGGGTCTTTGCAAATGACATCCTTCTTATATACTAAGTATACTAAGCCCTGAGGTTTCTGCTCTGGGCAGAACCACTGAAGATGGCTTAAGCTTTAAAAAAGAATTGGCCAAAGTCAGAGATAATGCCAGCGCTGCATTTCTAGCTTCTTGCTTTGGTGATAGAACTTTACCAGGATGCTGAAATCCACCACATGACTAGATACAGGTCCCAATATCTGCTCAGAAAAATAACTATTGACAACTTCTTCCTCCTCTTAACCAAAATCCAAAAGGACAAATGGCAAATATGCTTATTTCTTTCTTCACCTAATCACCCTGATCCCTGGCTACATGCTATTGGCTTCCATCTAGGACCTGTGATAAGGAAGCAGACACTCTGGGTGCTTTGACCCGCCTACAAAATACTCTCAGATCCAAGCCATCACAGGAACTTCCTGGTCCCTGATCAGGGGACACACTAACTTCAACATAGACAAAAGAAGTTTCTGCGTTACTGTATCAGCTGTTATGAAAATGGATGTATTCTAGTCTGTGCAAACCTCCCTCTGGCTTAATCCTCATTTCTGGTCAGGCAAATCTCCTTTTCCCTGGTGATTCTACCTCTCCTGTGGAATGCACATCTTTAATTACATTTTGCTACACAATAAGCATAAGTCATCCATTGTTGCAGATGTGACAATCCAACTTAAAAAGTATTATACAATCAGGCTTGTAGCTAGGCAGAATAAAGGCTGCAGAGAAGAAAAAAAATCTGAATGGCGAGTCCAGGAATCCCTTCTCTGGGGAAGTGTGAAAATGCCAGGTGTGTTTTCCTGCATTCTAGAAGATTCTAGATGGATTTTACATGAACAACAAGAACATAAAAAGGAGCTTTACCTATGTTTTGTTTGGAATTCTAGACTAGCTTGCCAGTGGAAAATTATATTAAATCACAAAAATATAAAGCATGGACCCAGACTCCAACCGTATGCACGTAGTTTGCATTTAGAAAGCATCAAAATTAGTTTAGAATGTTATTTCCTTTCTCTCCCCTTTTATCGGTCTTGTCTGTTTAAATTCTTCAGGACAGAGACTGTTTCTTGCTATGCATTTGTATAGAGCCCAGCACGACGGAGCCAATACTTATCAGGCGTCTCTATGTGCTGTTGTACTGCAAATAAAAATAATAAAAGGAAAACCAAGCTCCACAGTGTCTAATGCTGAACCCTCGTACTAGGAAAAATCAAGCTCTCTACCTACTTTGGATTTATGGGAACAGAGGTGGCTTCTGAGGCAGCAATAACAGCCAAAGGAATTGTATCGATCAACTTGGGAAACAAAAACTGTACCACACATTGACTTATGGACTATTGCCCTCCAGAACGGAGCGAGATGTCAGAAAACTGCTTTACTTGTACGAATATAATGCAAATCCCACTCTTTCATATGGAAACTGTTTCTGGAGTTTTACTGTGAATTAATGACATCTGGGGTTGCCTTGTCAGCTTCCCCATCCCATATGCTCCTGGTGGCCATTTGTGTAGGATTTGGGATAAACAGTAACATGTTCGGATTTTATTTGTGTCTTTGCCCTTCTTTTGCCCTCCTTTGTTTCTATCTATCTCCTTTTCTAGACTCTCTAGTATTATTAGGACATTGGTTTCCTTACACGATAGAATCCAATATCATACTAGAGCTGGGCAAATACTTCTTTATAAATAATTGATCTGAATTGAATTGTGCCCCTTTTTTTAGTTCATAAATTGTCAGTGCACAGACTGGCACTGTCTCGGGTTTGAAATTACTCATGAATAAATTCTGAATTATTGGCCGAATAATTCCTGCAAATAAATCCTGCTCTGAAGCATGTGAGCCTTTTGTTGCACGTATTCATTCTTCGAAAATATAATGAGAGCAAGTTGGTCAGCTAGACAGTATGTTTCTGTTCCCTGACTGGAGGAGCAGAACTCTTAGAATCGGATTTCCAGTGGGTGTTTAAAATGGACCTTCTGCAAATATGCTCCAACATTAGCTGAAGGCCATAACGTGACTGGCTGCGCTATGGGTGTGCAAGAGCTGGGAGATGGCAAAGAGAGCCCCTGCCCTATTGAGCCCCCGTCTGGCAGATGAGCACAATTGCAGGCCCACTGCTTCCTGACTGGGTGAGCAAGGGGATTATTCAATCCCCAAAGGTGTGTAGCCTCCCACACACTCCCTTGAAGCAGAGTGCTTACTGGCGCTCCCCATATGCAGCCACATGCCTAAATGGCATGACGGAGCCCTTGAAATTAATGGTTTCTGCCATCATTCCTGCCAGTAAACGTATCCCCCAGAAAGTTTACAGGAATTGGATGCAAAAGGGGTATAAAACTCAACCCAGGAGAATCAATTAAAATACTTGCTACGAATATTGACAGAAATGTTTGTGCAGGACATAACTTTCCTCACTGTGCAGTTATCTTTGCCATTTTCTGTTATGAAAATTCAGGAACCTTTGACTGAGGAAAGCACACCTGCTTATACTTTATATTTGTGCGTATGTTGTTTGTAAAAGTTTGTCGCACTTTAGGAGCAAGGATACAGCCAAGATTTTCATATGTAAGTACCAGCGATTCTGGGTCCCTCAATTTTTAAGCGTGCAACTTGAAGTACAGTACAGGGGCCTGATTTTCAGAAAATACTGAGCAAACCCTTTCTGAAAATCAGGCCTTTTTAAAGTGTTTAAAGTTAGGCAGCCGAAAAGCAAAGTACCCAAAATCGCCTCAGTCCTTTTAAATTGCCAAACCATGTCATGAGTCAAGGCATACAAATAGTGCCAGCCATCTCCATGTCTGCCTCAGTGCCTTTATACTATTAGAACGTATGATGGTAAGTCCCTTAAATAGGTGCCTCCTGTTACACACTCTGCTACTGTACTTCTTTACTAGATAATTAAGTAAGAAATTGCAATTTTTTCATGTCTTCACTAAATTAAATTCTGCTCACATTAATCTGCTCCATATGGTCATTAGCCTAGTTACATTTCATCTGTGGGATAATAAGATGGGATTTATTGCAGTTATCCCACAATTGTAGATATGGCTGCGCAGACATGGGTTGAAAAAGTTAATTTCCCTTCCCCACCCCCATCCCCATTACAGATTTTGCTTCTTAGAAGCCCAATAATATGCCAGCATTGTCTGATGAAGAACACCGAAGAATGCAATATAATAAACTCCAAGTGAATACAATTGCTGGTGTCCTCTGATTAAAAAATTGTAAGCTTATTTTGAGCTGTGGGGAGGCAAATATGGTTCAAATGAACAATAGGTATGGATGGACGGTAATCAATTCCCTAGTTCCAAACAAATGATCTTAATTAGGCAAGTCCTTCTTCTCATTTATTTCTGTGCATTACTTTGCTCAGTGATGAATACCACAGGCTGTCTGCAAAGGAGTAATGGAAAAAGCAGCTGCATATCTGCATATGTTTTCTCATCACACTAAGAAAAAGGCAAATACACTTTTTTCAATCATCCACTTCTGATATGAGTGGAATTTTTGAGGCATTTAACTCAGTGGATGTCAAGAATGCTACAGTGATTGACCATTATCTTGTCACATCTGTTTAGAGGCAATGTATAACTCTGAAAAATCTAGGTCAGGCTAGCTTATTACCCATCTGCACTGGAAAATATAGTGACTTATTTAAGGCTAAGACCCGTGTTAGAGAAACAAAGTAATAGAAATAAGATGTGGGACTTGTTAACGATAGGGCTGAGAAGAAATCCCCTATTAGCAAACAGTGGCATCTTTTGTCAAGTTCAGTGTCCCAGCTAGCAATGCAAGAGGTTTAATAAAATGGAAATAGGGGGAGAAAATTCAGCAAAGAAGGATCCCATTAGAAAAACAGGTGCATCTATGTGGTGTTTTAGGTGCTCTTTAATAAAATAAAATAAATAAATAAAAAAACAAGAGAGCAAAACGTGACTGTAAAAGGAAACTAACAACTAAGCCTGGCAGTGCTCGGTTAGGCGTCCCAAGTATCAAGACTCCCTTCAGCCACAGATTTGTGTATGGGCAGGTTCCCGTCAGCTTTGTCTCTCTGGGGCAGATGCTGTAAACTGAGCTCCATGTAGTGGACTGAATTGTGGGCCTTGTGGGTAAGACTTCAGAAAACAAATCCACTGCCTGTTCTCAATGGACATATCAGAACTAGGCCATGCTTCCTAGGAGCATGGGCTTGCTCCATATCTGGGTCTTCCCGCAACACTTATTTCTATACATCAGTTATCTATCTGTACACTTATTTATGTTTTGCTAATTATTACACTTTCTAGGTGCTGGATACAAGTATTTTAAAAGCAGCCTCCCCCCTACACAGATTATATCCTCGGCTCTTGGGGGAGGTGGCTTGTATTCTATTACTGCCCTTATGTGGTTATCTTTTTCTTTGTATTGAACTTGCATTTGGGGAGATGGCTGGGAGGTGTTCCATCAAAGTGCTATGGAATCTTCTTGAGTTGAAGAACCTTCAAGAGTGAAGCATTCTGTTTAGTCTATATCCAGCTGGGAAGACTATAACCTTTGCTTGAAAGGAGATGATTCTATAACTTTAAGCAGCTGCCTACCCAGTTTGGGATGTTTAATCCTCAGTTAAATATGAAGTGCAGGTTATGTCCAGTTTTGTTGGTTGGGCTGAGACCCTTGGAGAATCCTATAGTCACCACAATTGAGGTTACTTCTTAGGACACTGGACCATAAATGTCAACCCCATGTTTCAGAACGTCCCAGAAAGTTGGATTGATGGATTTTGGAGTTTCCAGCCTCAAGGCCTGCTCTATAAAATCTGCTGTGAAGCCTGCAGAGGTGCTCGGTTTCCAAAGTACTGTGAGAATTCCCACACTAGTTCTCTCTCTGAACTCTCATATCAGCCACATACATTCAAATAATTTGGTCTTCAGGGAAGGATCCCTTCTGCATGTGAGAACAGACAGATATACAATTGCCACCCCAGCTTTTTTTAAAAGTCTGGACTCAGTAGATTAGATCCTCATCTGGTGTAAACCAGCATCGCTTCATTAACCTGTACAACTACACCTCTACCCCGATATAATGCGACCCGATACAACGTGAATTCGGATATAACGCGGTAAAGCAGAGCTCCTGGGGGTGGGACTGAGCACTCCAGCGGATCAAAGCAAGTTCGATATAATGCGGTTTCACCTACGACGCGGTAAGATTTTTTGGCTCCCGAAGACAGCGTTATATCGGGGTAGAGGTGTATATATGTTTATTCTTGATAACCTCATCCTCCATCCCCAGTTTCCTCTTTTTTGGTCACATTCACTTGTGTCTTTTCTCAAATTAGTCCCCAGTCCTCCAAACTCTTCCATGAAGGCTGTGGACTCCTGTGCAGAGCCTCATTTAAAGCAATGGGACTTTGTGCAGTTGAAATGAGTCTGTCTGCACAGAGGAGTTTGCAGAACTGGGGCCTGAGACTGTAAGGTTTCTGGGGCCAGGACGATGACTTCCCAATATGCTTGTAGAGCATGTTGTACAGTGATTCAGTTGTTGGGGTGTTTGTTGCAGTACAAAAGTAATAAGAAAAAAAATAGGAAAGAATAGAGAGAGGAAGCACAAAAGCTTTGGAAGGGAAAAGGTCACCTTCTGCATGAAAATTCAATAAAACAGCAGGATAACTTGCCTATTTGCTTCTGTTGTGTTTTTTTATTGACAACAACTTTCCGAATAAGACTCTCATAAAGCATAATGCTCAGGAATTTTGTGCCAATGTAAGACATATAATTCTATAATAGAACCCGCTGACATGATTTCAGTTGCTACAAACTGAATGTCTGTGGTTTCCCCTTTTCTTTTCCTTCTATTTAGTTGTAGGTTTTTACCTTACTTTTGTGATTTGTCTTTTTCTAAACACCAATCTGGGCAATTGTGAGGTTAACACATGATGAGAATTTTAGGGAAACACAGAAGTGGAATTGCTTATGCCATTACTGTTGGGAATGTGTCTATTTTTTTATTGTTTTGGTTGAATAAGTAGAGATTACTAGGAAGAAAACAAAAGCGATCATACTACTGAATTTCCCCTCCTCTCTACAATATGGACTGATGACAAAGGCATCACTTTGGCTGTAAATCTTTCAGGTGCAGGTGATCAGGAGAGGATAAAGAAGGTTTTCTTTGAGGAATCTAAGCTAGTCTTCTTTCCGGATTTCAGTCTGATCACTCAGGGTAACAGAAAGAATTAGCAACAGTGAAGAAAGCATTCCTAGGGGAGGATTTAGCAGCAGCAGCAGTTTTGTATCCAGTGCAATTATATGACACCTACCATCAGTTTTCAGAGTGTGTGTGTGTGTGTGTGTGTGTGTGTATATACACACACATACAATAGATAGATTAGATTAGATAGAGAAAGGCTCAGCCATGCATTTACTGAAAGGGCCATCAGAAGTGAGATTGTCTAGGAAAAAAGGGAGACCCACGAGACGGACTATTGTGTACCTAATTGTCAGCATAGCAGCACAACTGAAGGAGTAGTATATACCTGCTTGCTATTGTGGCTCAGTCAGAACAAAATCTAGCGAGGGCTTTTTGTAGGTGCAGTAATGGAAGTTTTACCTGAGTAAGGACTGTAGGGCCCATACCTCTCAGGATGTATGTCTAAATTGCGATAGGAGAGCCGCAGCGCAGCTGCAGCTGGCCCGGGGCAGCTGACTCCAGCTCGCAGGGCTCAGGTTGTAGGGCTATAAAACTGCAGTTTAGACGTTCGGGCTTAGATAGCTGCACTGCAATTATCTAGCCCCACTGCCCAAGACCTGAAAGCTTGAGTCAGCTGACCCAGCCAGCTGTGGGTCTTCTGTTGCAGTGTAGACATGCCTTCAAAGAGGAATATGGGGCAGAATGTTTGACAAGTTTCCAGAATGAGGGACACCAAAAAATTAATCATGTAGGAAACTTAAAAATTGTGTAAAAGAGTCTATAACCTCTGCTTTGTGAATCTTTGTTTCTGGTATAAACAGTTTTCAGTAATGAAAGTGAGGGAACCCCAGAGGTGATTTTTGGGACTAAAATGAATTACGTAGCGAGATGGAAGGGTTCATCAGATTAATGTATGTGTAATAATCCTGTGCTGATCCATTTACTTTTTGGTTTTCTTTATCTTGTTTCCTTTATCCTATAAAATTATTCTTGTTTCTGCCTTGAATCAGAGGGTTGTATTGACTTTCCTTTTTATTCTGCTTCTTGCTCGACATGGCTGCTCCTATTCTAAACAGTGCTGTGCAAATGTCAAGGCATCTGAAATTTGGGGTTGGGTCAGAAAAACATCCACAAAATTCTGATTCTTAAACCCTTGATTCTGTAAAACTGGGCTGGAAATCTTTCAAGGACAGGGTTTTTGGCCGTCCCATCCCCATGCGATTCCTACCACTACAACTTCTAGGCAGCACAATGAACACTCCCCAACATCACTGCCCAAACAGTAGCAATAAAAGAAGGGATATAGTGTAAATTTTGCAAAAGCTCCTAAATCACTTAGTTCCAGATCCTCAAAATCAGTGGGAGTTAGGCACCTAAATTCTTTTGAGGACCTGGGTCTTAGACATTTTTGAAAATGTTACCCACTAACCGTAATGCTTCAGGGCATAAGCCAACCTCTGACTAACTGAAAGACAGTATATGGAGTTAGATAGACCTCTGGTCTGACGATTTTTATGTGCTAGTGAGGTCAGTGGTAGTTGTGCAATAGGTCTGCTGTATATTGAGAAATTATTTTTCTACACATATTTCTGAGGCTGTGCCGAGAAAAGTAAAGAACCTCCTTATCATGGATGACTGACTTAAAATGATATATGTTATGTATCATTGCTTCACAGGGAGCTGAAAGCAAAGGACAAACTATACTAGAAATGGAAAATAAGAGAGAGAATGAAAAATATAGAGAGAGTAAAAGTTTATACGAGAAAGACAAGGGTGGAAAATGAATTATTGCTAGCTAACAGTAACAATAACTGCCTTTATCAAATAAATACTAGAGAAAAGTAGAAAGAAGAACAGGAGGACTTGTGGCACCTTAGAGACTAACAAATTTATTAGAGCATAAGCTTTCGTGGACTACAGCCCACTTCTTCGGGAAGTGGGCTGTAGTCCACGAAAGCTTATGCTCTAATAAATTTGTTAGTCTCTAAGGTGCCACAAGTCCTCCTGTTCTTCTTTTTGCGGATACAGACTAACACGGCTGCTACTCTGAAACTTTTCATTAGAGAAAAGTAGGTCCATTGATAAACGAGGAGGTAATCAAATCAACAAGAATTTTATAAGGGTAGGATTAAT
Source organism: Chrysemys picta bellii (assembly GCF_011386835.1). Taxonomy (NCBI): domain Eukaryota; kingdom Metazoa; phylum Chordata; order Testudines; family Emydidae; genus Chrysemys; species Chrysemys picta. The sequence continues at coordinate 23,967,137 of NC_088795.1, forward strand.
GAACTGCTCTTTTATACCAGTCATTGAGAAGAAGAAAAAGGCATATGGGGAATTATGCATTAGTGAAGACCTTGATGGAAATAGTGGATTAAAGTAATGAAATGGTACCAAGAACATTTGTTGGGGGCATCTGGAGAAATGTCCTAAATTAAGAGCAATCAGACTATGGAATAAAAGGGTGTGTTGGAATCTCCATCTCTCTGGTGATTCAAACGTAATTTAGAAAACAGTCGGGAAACCTAGGAAACAATCTTGCACTAGGATCCAAAGCACACTGAAGACAGTAGGAGTTTTTCCATTTACTTCAATAGGCTTTCTATCAGGCCTAAGTGGATGAATAGACTGGGTAAGGGGTAAATTCCACAAGGCGCGGAGCTCCCTGGCTCATATCCAGAAAAGCACTTAAGCAAGTGCTATATTTTAAACCTGTGACTACTCATTTGCTTAAAGTTAAGCACGTGCTTAAATGATTTGCTAGATTAGGGCCAGAATTGCTCTATATTTTGTAAGGCTGTGCCCTTAGTGACTAGCGTTTTTACATCTCAAAATTTCAAGATTCTGTAGTTACTGGTACTTAATCCTGTGTAGCTAGACCATTCACTATATTTCCACAAAGGGAGGGAATGAACTAAAACCATAAATGGATTGTCATTAGAGAAGAAATCAATGAAGATTATTCTTTTTAATTAGAGTTCATGCAATTCCTTTTTCTCATGTCCATTGTAGGCAAGTCATCAGTTTCTGATCAAGGTAAACTGTAGAAAGAAAGAAATCAGTGACATGTAATTGGTTCTTTTAGTAATATACGGTGGAGTAGCAGAAATTCTGGACACACATCATAACTGAACACAGCCATTTCTGCTTCTGTGGGCATAGATTTTATATCCCCAGAATTAAGATATGAAATATTCTGTTGCTGTTTTTAGTCATTTTCACACAAAAGATTTCTGTGTTGAAATTAAAAATTCAAGAAACTGAAAAGAATAGGAACTGCAAGGCTGTTCTCCAGCACAATGCTTATTTTATATGTGCAATTGACAGTCAGAATTGTGATTTATAATTAGGAAAGGGACAATTCCCTGGTTCAGAACAGGTTCCACTTATTCACCCACCAAAATGTGAGTATCAAATAATTAACCGTTTTATGGATCAGATTAAAAATAAGCAATCTCCTTTTCTAAGCAACTCAGCATTTAAATGGACTACATATGCTTAATTCTATACATTGCTTGAAAAATAGTTTGCACAGTCTTCTTTTAAACGAATAGTATTAAAAAATAAGGTAGTCAGACATTCAGTTTTAGGTGAGAGAATTTAAATTGTCCATCTTATAGTCTTTCCAGTTTAATATTTGTATGCGTGCATGCACATTTTGGCAAAGTAGCTAATGGGCCCCTTTTGTCCCCAGTCTGCTGACGGGAAGGGATAGAAGGGCTGTAGACTGATCTCCCTATAACCTGATGTATCCAATTGTGAAGGGGACGTGGTGCACTACTCCTCTTTTCTACAAGGTTGCTCATCCTGAACTCTGTGGTCTTCAGCCTACCAAGTTTGTCTGAAATACATCATGTACTTTTCGGGGCCTGGCATTCTCTGATTCCATCTCTGCCGGTTAGGTCCTCTCTGCTGCCGCTGTCCACCCTTTTATCTGTCTTTTCAGTGGTAGGGCACTAGACACATGGCAATTCTGCATGGTGAGGCTATCAGTTCAGCAAGCTCATCTACAACTTCTTACCCTCTCTTTCTTTCTCGAGTCCAACTCCCGGCTTCACTGAACCTGTCCAGGGGACCAGCAGCCAGTCTCAGCACTACTTTTTCAAGGACTTAAGTGGTGCACAGACCTTCTACTGGTTCTCTACTTTCAGATGAATCTTTTAGTCCAGATTTTACATGTGCAGTAGAAAAGCATTTTACCTATTTTGTGGAGTCCACACTGAAAAGCAGGAAGCATCAAGCAGCCCATTCAGAAGTCAAACATCAGTCTAGTTTGCCTCCGTGCCCTGGCACCCCTCTTTATTGGTAGAAACAGATGCAGTCTCTGCCTGAACTAATGTTAGTTAATAGAAGACTGTGATATCACTTGCTATTGTTCAGCAACAGAAGAAAGCAGCTAGAATTTGGTACAGGACAATTTCTTAAATGGCATTTTTTTCCACATAGATTCTAAAAATAAAAACAGGTAAGTGCAGACAAAGGGGATTTGGATAATTAAACAAGTAAGAAAAACTGGTTCATTTAAGGTTTCAGAGTAGTAGCCGTGTTAGTCTGTATTCACAAAAAGAACCAGAGTACTTGTGGCACCTTAGAGACTAACAAATTTATTTGAGCATAAGCTTTCGAAGAGTACCCAGAAGTCACCTACTACAGGAAAGGCCCAACAAAGAACTTAACAGAATGCCACTAGCCGTCACCTACAGCCCCCAACTAAAACCTCTCCAGCGCATTATCAAAGATCTACAACCTATCCTGAAAGATGATCCCTCACTCTCACAGATCTTGGGAGACAGCCCAGTCCTCGCTTACAGACAGCCCCCAAACCTGAAGAAAATACTCACCACACAACACACACCAAAAACACTAACCCAGGCACCTATCCTTGCAACAAACCTCAATGCCAACTCTGTCCACATATTTATTCAAATGACACCATCATAGGACCTAATCACATTAGCCATACCATCAGGGGCTCGTTCACCTGCACATCTACCAATGTGATATATGCCATCATATGCCAGCAATGCCCCTCTGCCATGTACATTGGCCAAACTGGACAGTCTCTACACAAAAGAATAAATGGACACAAATCTGACATCAGCAATCATAACATTTAAAAACCAGTAGGAGAACACTTCAACCTCTCTCGTCACTAAGTAACAGACTTAAAGGTGGCAATTTTGCAACAGAAAAGCTTCAAAAACAGACTCCAACGAGAAACTGCTGAGCTTGAATTAATATGCAAACTAGATACTATTAACTTGGGTTTGACTAGAGACTGGGAGTGGCTGGGTCATTACACATATTCAATCTATTTCCCCATGTTGAGTATCCTCACACCTTCTTGTCAACTGTCTAAAATGGGCCATCTTGATTATCACTACAAGAGTTTTTTTTCCTCCTGCTGATAATAGTTCATCTTAATTCATTAGCCTCTTACAGTTGGTATGGCTAGTTCCACTTTTTCCATGTTCTCTGTATGTATATATATCTTCTTACTATATGTTCTATTCTATGCATCTGATTAAGTGGGCTGTAGCCCACGAAAGCTTATGCTCAAATAAATTTGTTAGTCTCTATGGTTCATTTAACTATCTGGCATTTCAAAAAACTACCTGGATTTCAAAGGAACAAAAGCATATAGTATCCACTCCCACCAGCCTGATGCAAGAATTTATAACAAGACATTCCTTGAAAACATAGTTAATTAGATTATTTCCCCATATGAAATACAAATACAATGTAAGTACATGCATTGTCTGTTTTGTCATCAGTTAGAAATGCCTTCATAGAGACCCTTTGAAATGAAATTATTTTCCTTACCACAAAGAAAACTAAAACTCACGGTTTCCCTCATATTGTGTGTTTAAGGATCAAAGGGGATGGAGTGAAAAGTTAAGAGTCCAAGCCCAGCAGGACCTTGCCTTAGGCAGGTTGTTATTCTCATATGACCTGAAAGCACACTGTCACAGCAGATATTGTTAAGAACAAATTTTGTGATTCTAACAGGGTAACAGAATACCTGATCTGTAGGTCTCTGTTATTGCTGTTTTTTTCCCCCTGAACTCTCTCTCAGCAATGGGCAGGTTTTTTTCCTAAGGCATGCAAACATATCTAAGTCCAATATATGTTTCTATTTAAACATTTTTATTTTCTTTCTCCTCTTGTGCAACGTAAACCTTGTCTGACTGTACTATACCAGTAAATACATAAATATATGTCAGGTAATGTGATGGAGTGTGACAGAAGGAGCTCAGATACTCTAGTGACAGGAATGAGAGAGAGCTCCGTGTACATTCATTGAGAAGACATTACTTCAAGTTTATGGCCTCTCTTTTTGTCTGAGCAGCAAGAAGCAATGCAAAACGTGGTGTGTGCACTCAAAACTTTTGATAAAAGATGGGGGCTCCAGATTTTCAGAGGCAATTGCCTAAGGTTGGCTTCTAGGTGAAGATTTTCAAGACACTTTGGCACACAAAGTCAATAGGAGTTGAGCACCTAACTCCCATTTGTGCTTTTGAAAATCTCCCAATCAAAGCCTTAATTAGTGGCCTGATTTTCAAACATCTTGAATCCTCATCTTTTGAGGCTTTATGATGACTTCACATACCAAGTTTTTCAGTGTTTCCTACAGAGAGAGACCATGCACCTGGATTAACGAACACAGAATATGCCCAGTATATTATAGCTATCTCTCTCTCTTGCTCAAACATTTTGATGATAAAGTCTCCTATTTAGATGCCTAAATATGATTTAGGTGCCTAATTGGAGGCACTCTGTTTTGAAAACCTTGGCAGGGGATTTTACCATGCCCAAGTATTTTGGAGAAGTAGAGAGGCAAGGGCACTGAGAGAAGATAATGTATGTAAAATATCAGAGGGGTACCCGTGTTAGTCTGGATCTGTGAAAAGCAACAGAGAGTCCTGTGGCACCTTTAAGACTAACAGATGTATTGGAGCATAAGCTTTCGTCGGTGAATACCCACTTCGTCAGAAACATGTATGTAAAATGTTCACTTAAAGAAATTGTAGAAAATCACCAAAATGGTGGAGGAAAAACGTCAACAGGAGTTAAATACTGAGGGTGGTTATTTAAAAGAGAGGCAATAAACAGGGAAGGGGGGAGCCTGATATCAGGTATCTATACCAGTAAGGAGAAATCTAGAAGTTGCTGAGAAAAGACATATTTAAGAAGAGTAGAATCACTGCTATTTAAAAGTAGAGAAAGTAAGGCCATTATCTTGCTTCCAATCAATTGCAAAACTCCCATTGATTTCAATGGTGAAGGAGAAGGCCCTACGTGGGTCACCTTGTAGTAGTAGGAAAGGTTTGCATTTTAAGAATAATTTAGTTAAATTTGGAAGGGAGGAACACATTGATTACAAATGTTGCCCGCCTGTGATGTGGTGTATGAAAATAATTCAAGACGGTCTGCTATACTGAAACTATGGCAAAATGACTTAAACAGAAGACAACAATTCCGTTTCACAAAGAAATTTGGCTTCATTTTGAATTGCAAGAAGACTCAAAAATTTTGAAATGTTCTGTATATAATTTTTTTTTAAATGTTTTGGATTAAAACATTTCATTTTGACAAAAGTGAAACATTTCATCTTATATTAAAAGTCAAAATCGGTATAAACATAACTACGTAAAAATCAATTAAAAAAAATCAAAACATTTCAGTCCAAAAATGTTGCAAAGAGTTGTTTCAACATTGTAGGAACTTGTTTTAGTTTTTCTCCAAAATGAATTTGTTGAGAATTTGATACGATTGTCTGACATGTTTCAGTTTTGATGGAACTGTGCTTTCAGACAGAAAATGGTGCCATCAAAGTTTTTCTGACCAGCTCTAGTCATCACCATTTTTCGAGTCACCATTAAAACAGAGATGGGTTTAGTTGGTTAGGAAGATAGGGGGTACCCCTGAGCATGACAATGTTCTGAATCACATTAAAGAATAGGGTGGTAAGTTTGTTTCCAACCATTCTACATTTTAGGGGTGCTGCCAGATAGACTAATATTGCAATATCAGAAATACAACTTGACTGGTGCTATTATGTCCTCCTCAGAACCAATGTGTCACTCTCTTTTCCCTTAGACTTAGCACGCTTGGTGGCCTGATTACCTTTTCGCTCTATCACTAATAAGATCTTTGGTTCGTGCTTGTGTCTCCCACTCTAGCTGCTGTCACCAAGAATACATTCTTTTTGATTCCGTTGTTCACTTTCCTCCCTCCTGGGCCTTCCACCAGAGGATATCAGCAAATCTGCATCTCAACTTTAGAGGTGCACAACATAGAGTAAAATGGAGATGCCTTGTTACACAAGGAACTGAGAATGGCGTCGTATCCAAGGCCCATTTGATATACATGTTGGCAGATGTAGATTGTTCTCTTGTTAAAGCAGAGACTCAACAGATCTGAGTTAAATCTGTGAACCAGCCACCTTTGCAACCCTCTCCTGATGCACTGTGAATTCCTTGTCTGTAGCCAAAGATCAGGGTCAAAATCTTTCCAATTTCCTTTACAAGTAGTATTTGTGGTATTCTCCGTAATAAAATAGGGCGTGACATGAATACCACCATAACATTGTCTACTTGGAGAGTCAACTTATAAAGGTTTTAACGGCAATCACTGTATGGGGAATATCTACAGCAACTCTCTGCAGTCAGTGAACTGGATCCTGAGAAACAATTTCCAGCCCTTCTAAGTCTCATTGGCACCAATGCTTAGTCCCTGCTTGGAAATCTTACTGCCCCAGAGGATCCTGAAGAAATATTTTTGTTGAACCAGAACCTCTTATTTTGAGGAATATGTTTGTCTCTCCCTTGAGGCTTCATAATCCTTAAAAGCAAACATAGAATTGATTAATTTTTAAACTAGCATTAAACTGACTTTGATTAGACGAATGAGTGGTCTAATTTTTCTCACCTAGCCAGATTATTTTCAAAAATGGTGTATTTGTATATTGCCCTAGTAATATAAAAAAGAATTAATGCCAGTAGATCTCCCTTTCCCTCTGCCTGTCCCTCTCCATTTCTGCTTTAGGGACCATGGAAAAATAACCTTAAACTACTTGATGACAAAAATATTATATACACTTGGTTTAGCAGTAGGAAGCATGTTTCAAATCTTCATGGACTTCAGGCAAATACATCTATTATTAGAACATCAGCAAATACCCTCTTTTAAGCTGAAAATGGCAGACTTTTAATGACATTTCCTTGTAGGGAGGAGGGCAACTCTGAATTAACTTTTTCTACTTTTGAAGCCTTATTCAAGCAAAATTGTCATGACGATAGATAAACTGTGCTCTGTGTTACACCAAATTAATGTTAAATAACTTTACTGACTTCAGCAGATGAACTCAGTTCTTACCCCAAAGCCCACTGGAATCAATGCAAATCAATTGGAATCAATTATTTTAACTGGCTGTATGGACCAAACCCTAAATGAGAGCAGACTCTAGTTCATATGGGTATTTTGTATGAGTGAGGACTTAAGGATAGAGTTTGTGATTGGTTGGTCTGGAGATAGGTAGGTGAAGTTAACAAACTCTCCTTCAGACTCTCCATAAGACACACTCTAAAGCATTAAGGAAAATCTTAAGAGTTTTGATTATGTCAAGAAATATCACTATTACAACCCTGGATATTCTGTAAAACATCTCTCATCCTGCCAGGCACTGGGCCTTCTGGCTCAAATCCAGCAAAGCACTTACGCATATGAGTCATCTCACTGAAGTCAGTAGGATGATATGTGCTTAAAGTTACGCATGTGCTTAAGTGCTTTGGATTGGGGCCAGAATGCTCAGCACTTTGCAGGACCAAAGCTACAAGCTCAATTTTCAATCTCTAACAGATGTTGTTTCTCAGACTGTGTGTTAAACCAACTATACCGCTTTATCAAATGTTGCAAAATTTAAAAAAGTGAATAAAACTATGCCATCACAATTGCTCAGATACTTACCATTGTCTCGTCAGCAGGAAGGAGCAGTGAGATACAGTTCCTCCTTGTGATACAGTTTGTATCAGTTTTATTATAGGGGGAAAATGTCCGTATAATTTTCTTTGCCAATAATAAGGCTTTTACAACAGTTTCCACTCAAATTTAAAACATCACCGTTTAAGAAAGTAACAAGATTATACAAAGGATGGCACTTCCAATTAGTTTTTAGACAAAAACATTGTTAATCTGATGTTAAATTCAAGCGCACATATCAATTATTTAAAGGTAAAAATCCGCACAAGAACATTGTCAGTATCAAAGAACAGCAGAGGTCAGAAATAAGATTAAAATTAATGATATCACTATAGGGAGAGCCATACTGGATAATGATAAAAGGAGAACTTTTGTCCTAATCCCAGACAATTAGTAGCAGGCTGATATCCTCTAGCATGAAGGTTGACATCCCTTATACATTTTCTCCAAGCTAGTGTAACTACTGTTATTATTCATGTATGTCCCTATTCAGGACAGCACTTAATCTTACCAATTCGCATTCTAACCTAGGGATATTACTGAAGAAAATATGATGAGCTCTTTATGGCCAGGATTCAGGAAAGTACTCACATTCAGGAGAGCGCATAAGCATACGCAGTGTGGAGGAATCCCGAGCTGACGTTACTGGTTGTATGTTACTCTTCCAGGGGTGGGGTAGGGATCTGCCTGATGGCTAGAGAGATGCTGAACTCTGGGGATCCCCATTTGGCCTAATAGTCCCTTGGGGGCAGTTACAGTGGGGTAAGTTAGGACAGCACTGGGCAAACCAACAGAGGGATCAGATCAGAGACTTCCTTTGCCCCTTCCCATGGTTCCTCAGTGAAGAACAACTTGGCCACACTGAAAGATCAGAGCCTAGTCATTTTAGGAAATCACAACTCAAGCCACAAAGAATTTTCTACAGAATTATCCTATCACCCTTTCTAGGCAGACTTTACAAAGATGCAAAGAAGATAAAATTCAGTGCTTTCACTTTTGACATGTAGTGTTTGTATTGATCTCTACTGGAAACCTGATGGGAAGCAAATGAGAAATGCAAATGAAGCCACCCAGTAGATAAAAGCACAAGACATTTTAGGAGAAAAGGCCGTTTGGTCATCAAAGCTGAGTTTTACCTTCCATAGATCAGTATATTCTGCAGTGTAGCAACTAGCTGTAATTGTTTCATGAATTATCTTTGCTTTAATAACTTTGCTTCATAAGCTTTTCTTCACATTTCTTTTTCTATACATGAAAAATAATTCCTTATATCTTCTCTGATGTGCATGCTTTCATTTTTATTTAGTCATTGCCTTTTTTCCTTACCCTCTCTGCTTGGTTAAAAATAGTATCCCATTGGCAAAATTTGTATCAGTTTAATTTTTATATTTTAGCCTATTAAACTCCTGCTCTCATTTTCTCCATTTCTGATGTTCTTTTTATACTTAAAAAAGAATTTTATTTTTTCACCCTTGCTTCAGAGTTCCCCATTTTGGTCTGGTACAAATCATGTCCTCATTTCTGAGCCTTTAATGTTTCAAGTTAACATATTTCTGTGTTTTTCCCCATGCAAGGAAGAACCAAAAGTGAACCCAAACTCTGAAGGGAAGTCTTTACCACAGAATGTAATTGTCTCACTTCCTCAACCTTACTATAAAGCTCTGTAGTGTTGTTTCTTTGTTGGCCTTTTATCTGGTTTTGTACACTGTCTGAATGCTCACAGAAAGGCAAATGAATCCCCCTTCGTAAACTCCTTAATGCTTCCATTTAAACATAGTCTCAAGAAATACCTTTCCTTTCTGACTTTTGTTCTTTGTTTCCTCCTCAAGGACCATCTATTCTGTGTGTTTTCAGAGGCGGGGTTTAACATGCAGTGTTTGAATGGGTTTTCATTTTAATAAAGCTCCCTCAACTGGCTTTTTTCCGCATTTGAAGCACTGCAGTAAATGTCCAATTAACTGAAGTCTAAGTCAAAGATAGCTTGTCTAATGTAGTTACAACCCTGTGCATGGCACTGAAATGTGTACACAAGCTTCATCGGGAAATATTCCCTGGTAGGAGGACTATTATTTTGAGCTGCTTGTTAACTTTGCTTACCTGATGAAAGGCTGATGTTTCAGACTCCTTTCTCCCCCTTTATATGAAAGATCCATGAAATTCACAAGCACATGTTTCTAGTTGTACCATTATCTATGTTACTTTTACATTTTAGAGTGTTTTCACTTACATAAAACTGTAGAAGTGAGAGTAACAATAAATAGTAGTAACTAGCGGGCTAGCTCCTTAGCACTGCAATATCACTCTGCAGAGCTGAGAGGGAGATGGGACAAAAGTGGCTTTATGCCACTTTGTAGTCTAATCCTGGGGTAACTTCCAGAGATTTCTCTAGGACAGAGCGATCCTCATGTAGCTGATTAAGTAGCCTTCCCAGAATCTGGGCAGGCATGGTGATCTAATGGGTGGGGTGCAGGAATGGAAATCAGAAAACCTGAGTTCAAGTGCTGGCTCTGCTATTGAGCTGCTGAGTGACTTCAGCAAGTCACTCCATCTCTCTATTTTCATGTCCCGCCTTTGTTTGTTCTCCCAAAGGCAGGTACTGTCTTTCAATGTGTGCTTGGACACTGCCGAGAACAAGTGGACCCCACACTCTGTTGGGACCTCTAGGTGCTACTGTAATACAAATAATTTGCATTTATATAGGTCTCAAAGCACTTGGCAATCATTCATTCATTATGCCTGAAACATTGCAGGGAGGCAGGTCAAATACTAAAATACACCGGCTAAAATATTAAAATACTTCTATCTACAGACACCATATTGGTTAAATACTCATGTCTTGCAGAAACAGTTATTATACAGATTAAGGGGTTCCTAATAATATGCATTGATGGGAAGTATCACAGTAACTCATCAGTCTTGTGTTTAAACGTTTGCGTAAAAGACTCATGGGTTAATGGATCTTTGCTAGTCATTGACACGGTGCATCAATGTAGACCTTTAATACAATAAAGTAGTTTATCTCTATGCACAGAACTTAAGTGGTGCACAGGGCCATGTGCTCTGCAGCGTGTTGAATTTCCACCTTTAAGCATGTGATATGATTGCTCTTATAGTCTCATCATCTTGACCACGTTTTGAGGCCCATTGAAGCCTTGGTACAAACCGCCATATCCTGGTGACATTTTACAGCAAGTATCCTTGATAAAGAAGGATCCAAAGACATAGGTTGTAATTGCTTCAAGAACTCAGCAAGGTGTGCCAGGGCTCTACTGTTCCAGGGCAATTCACCACAGTCAGGGTCGGCTCCAGGCACCAGCCGGCCAAGCAGGTGCTTGGGGCGGCACCTGGAGGGGGGCGGCGCTCCGACCGGTCGGGGAGAGCGGGGCCACCCTCCCAGGGGCGCTCCGGCCGGTCGGGGAGAGCGGGGCCGCGGCTGGGCTCGCCACCCTCCCAGCAGCGCTCTGGCTGGTCGAGGACAGCGGGGCCGCGGCCGGGCTCGCCGCCCTCCCAGCGGCGCTCCAGCCGGCTGTGGAGAGCGGGGCCGTGGCCAGGCTCGGCGCCCTCCCCTGCCACGCTCCCCGCCGGGGGCAGCGGGAGGCTTTTTTGCCTGGGGCGGCAAAAAAGCCAGAGCCGGCCCTGACCACAGTGCCCCTGTACCTCATAAGCCCCATAGGGAGGAGCTGCACGGCGCTTGCAAAATTCAAAAGGCACTGGTGTTAATTTAGCTCAGGAGAGAAGTTAGAGAGCCCTAAACACCCATCCTTGTGCAGAATTTAGCAATTAGTCAGAAAAGTGACAGTACATACTCTAGACCTCATCGAGAAAGACCCTTTTTGCCCATTGTTAGTACTAGAGAGCCAAACCAGCAAAACTGTTAGCTGAACTCTGAATGCAGGATAGTTATTACCTGGTGACACTAAGAAGCTAAGACTTTCAGCTTGACTGCCTATCCCAGGCTCAAGTTTACAGCACAAGCAATTAGAAAAACCCAACTCAACCCTTTTTTTTTTTTCTTTTCTTCATTTGCAAACTGAGACAGGTTAGGGATAGATCGATCCCTCCCAGGATAAAAAAGAAAAAAAGAGGAGGACATCTCTGTGAGGTTCCCCATGGAGAGTTGACCACATTGGGTATGTGGGGTTTGTTGACAATCTCACCCCATAAAAGGCCACAAGGTCCACCTCCAAACCTGGTGGTTACCAGAGCTTTCTGCATAGAGGCCCTATGTATCCCTACCAGTTCTGTTTCCTCATGGCAGCTCAGCTCCATTGGAGCTATGCTGCAAGAGACTCCCCATGGTTCCAGTCGTTCCCAGGAAAGAGCTGAGGAATGATAACCCAGCCCCAAGCTGAATTATCTTCTCTAAAGACTCTTCTGAAGGGGTAGCTCACTCTGGTCTTCCCCTCCCTAGAGCTCCTCACCCAGGAAATGCCCTCTCTAGGGTCTGGAAGAGGAGAATGGTGCCATAGAGGTAGCTAAGTCCACTGTTCTCAATAGAAGGATATCCTCTGTACTTACGTGATGGCCACCACCTTAGCCAACACGCTGAGGATTGAATCAGGGCCTCCTGAGCTAAGCACATGACCTACTACAAATTTCAGCTAAAGCATTCTAGCTGAGGTGGTAACAGACCCATACCTCCTCTGCCAATCAGTCACAGTGACGGCCCCTTAGCACCCACTCACCAGTAGGTTACACACGGATCTAAGGGGAACAATCTGTGCCTTGGAAATCATTGAGAGAAAATACACATGCATGAGGTGCTTATGGTTGTTTTTCCTCAGTTACACCAGGCCCATTTTTCAGTAAGAAAATATATTGTTTTGGTAAATGACAATTTTTAACAATTTTGGAAACTAATTAAAATATTACTATAAAATGTGGAAAATTGTGTGTCAGAAGCGGGAAATGGGTCCATTTCAAACCCTGCAAAACAGAAACAACTTTGAAATTTCAAAGTGTTTCATGAAGTTGTTTCCCCATTTTTCAGCCAGCTCTTATGACCAATATGCCTCAATTCTGATCTAGCATGAAAAAACTAGTTCAGTCTCTCTGTATGCGAAGACACAACCATGAAGTGTGCTAAGAGTGACAGTGGTTTCTGTGATATGGACATATCTCTCCACAAAGAACTGAACTAATCCCACAAGGTCACTTTTATATAGGTTACCAAACAGCTATCAGATGGTAATGACTTCTTCTGATCAATAATGACCTGGACAGATTTGGAACTGGTGCTCTAGAAGCAAAAGGCGTTGTAGCCTATTACTAATCTCCTGAGCTATCCTTTTCCCTCTGAGGTGTAGCTTTCTAATTAATATATTCCACATTCAAGATGATAAATGGTTTCAATTAAAAAAAAAACAATCTTTGGGAAAATATGCCTGTTGTTTAGCAAATGAATATATAGTATTATTCATTTATTCTCTTAGGCCATTGGAGTTAATGTGTCAGTTCTGTAAATTAAACGTTTTTGTATGAATCATGGGGAGGGGAGAAGTGGGGGGGAAAATGCCTAAAAGCCACATAGCCTTGGGAAACAGGCAGTTCCTTTTCCACTAACAATTAAATGAGAAGTATGGGGCGGTTAGGAGTGGGGGGAGGGGAGATGCATTCCCATAATATGCGCCTCAGAGAAAATTGCATTGATATTTATAGAATAAAAGCTCTACCTGCTCTTAAGGTTTTCTAATTGTTAAAGATGCCATCTATAAAAAAAAAGAACAGAGCCTGTAAATGCTGTGATGCCGAGGGAACCGGGTAAGCTTAGTAACTGTGAGAGGAAATCCCCACTGTTTCTCTCACTCCTGTGAAGCTGTGAAGCTAGGGAAAGGAGGGCAGCTGTTGCAAAATTGAGCTTTTAATTGGAAATTTTGCTCCTTTCTTCCTTATCTCAGGTTATTTTCCTACTGTTACCTGCTGCTGTGGAATGCAAGTGCATTCTTTCAACCCCGGCTGCTTGCAACAGATGGAGAGCTAATGCAGAGGTCAGAGTACACATACTGAGACAACAGATTTCTTTGTGAGCGCCTGACCATTTTATGTATGGTATGTTTTTCAAAGTTAAGCCCTTTAATCCATCTATTTGGGGCCAAATCCTCAAGTCCTTATTCAAGCCAAACTCCTACTGATGTCAAGCAAAGGCTGCAGGGACCATGACATTTTTAGCCAAATCTCCCTCTCTCACTGACCTGACCACCAGATTTTGAAGAGCTGGTACTCAGAGGCAACTGATAGATGGGCAGTATAAACAGTCTCAAATCCACCTGAGTCTATGATAGGAACTCGGGGGGAGGGGGGGCGGAATTTTACATTAAAAGTATAAACAAAAATGACTTATTCTTGGTCAATTTAATCTAAGTGTTGCCCTATTTACACTACGCTGTAGGGTGACAAAGATGTAAAGTCACAGAAAGGGTTATTGCCTATGAGGCATGTAACTCATAGATTAATAGTTTAAGTGCTTAAAGATACTTGAATGAGACTAATAGGCACTGAGTGTTGACATATCGTTAGCAGCCAACACTCAAGCCCTCAAGCCAGATTCTCAGATGTGCCAAAGCTCTGTACAGGGAGGGGAGGAGCAAAGGTAGCTTTATACCATCTTTGTATCCCCCCAATTCTTCGGACTACTGGGGTTCAGGTCAACCCACAGCATGATTTAGAGTAGCCTCCGCACTGTTCTAAATTATGCCCAGATGCAATTGCTCACACCAGCGTACCCAGTGGCTCGCCAAGGGAGATCATTGGAGCATAGCAGCACACACCAGCACCGTACCCTACCTCTGACAATGCCCCCAATACATACATATAATACATAACGTATGCTGGAGCCAGCTTAAGTGGCCCCGTGCTATCCAGAGATTCTTCTATGCAAGGAAAATCTGCATATAGCTTGTTGGTGCCAGTCCTTAGCTCTACCGGAGAGACTCAAAGTGGCCTTATTGTGCTGGGTACATGGTGCTTATTTCTCCGGTGTTCTGCTTCTTGTGTAGTGATTTACATCCATGCAAAGTAGGCGTAAAACACTACATTTCTGATGTGGCAATGATTTACCCCTTCTTTGCACAGGTGTGAATGATGCCACAAGATCAAGTCACTAGAGAATAAGGCCAGAATCTTTAATGGCGCCAACAGGTTGATACTAGTTGCCAGCAGGATGCTTTATTTATAAAAAAAATGAGGCTTTGGAAGGAAGTTGTATTTCACGGGAATCACATTATAGCCTTGAATCTTATTGTATTAATGATATGGCTGCAACATATACGCTGTTGGTTTTTTGTTAGATTGCTGGGAGAGATTTATACAGCTTGACTTTGTTAAAAGGTCACCGAGGTCATAAAGACAGCAATTTCCATCTGTCTCTTCTTTCTCATGTTCAGAGACTACAAATTCTAGATTCTCCTCTCTTTGAAAAGACTTCAAGGATTAGATTGTGGGAGGGGGAGTCCTTTTAGTGTGTTTATCTTGTGTATTTCAGCAAAAATAAAGAAGGTGCCCAAGCCTCCAAATAATCAAGTGACTAGAATGGGCCCATTGCAAATGCCGGGAAAATTAAGAGGACATAGGGATGAACCCAGCCTCCACCTTCATGGCTGGGAAGGGCCTATATGCCCTGGAACTGCTGCAGTTCTGCTGCAGGAATGTGGGGGTTGGGGGATGATTTGGGGAGGTACTCCAAGGGAGGTGAGGAAAGGCAGGATCAGTTCAGAAAAGGGAATAGAAGAGCTGCCACTACTGGGATCCTCCTATCCTTCCTATGGCTTCTGGAATGCTAAAATCAGCAAATCTTGTTCATTAGCAAGTGATGCTCAAATAACAGACATCTAAAATTGTTTCCTTTAATGGGATGGTGCTTTTCACTAGAGGATGGAGTACATGAAGAATTCCCTTGCACATCCAGGATGATGCTGACAACAGTGCTGACACAATTGCAGCTAAGGGTAACACAATACTGGAAGAAAAATCGTTGAAGCTGGATGATGCAAACAGCATCTGCTAGTGCTGACATTGCCTCCTGGAAGTAAAGCAAGCATCATACGGTCTTCAGCCTTTTGAACTTACTCCATCCAATGTTCACAAGACTGAATGAAGCCATCATGTAGGATAGCCAAGGTTCTCTCATCTAGGATATAAAGGCCAAGTGTTTTTAAAATGTTGTCCAAAGTTAAATGCCAAAGCGGTCTCACTTTCCAAAGTGTGGTGCACTAGTAGCTCCTATGAACTGTAATGGAGTTATACCTGTTGTGAACTACGCCTATATTTTTCCGACCATAAATTAATTTTAATGCAGTTGAACTGGGGAGTAGGACCAGTGGTAATTTCTTCCTAAAATTTCCTTGTGTACACAGAGCCAAAGAGGTTTTGGCTGACTCTCTTCCCCCCAACCCAAGGAAAGGACTGAGGCTAAGGTAAGCAAGACACTTAGGTTTACAATTTTTTTTTTCTTTTTCTTACTACTTTTGACTTCTAACATACTTCTCTTTTCTACTGTATTAGGCTATTGGAAATTGAGGACACCACTCAGATTTACATCAAGCCCCATGGTTTTGGGTGGCAGGTCATTAATCTATGATATCATGATAAGCAAAGCAATAAGTTTAAGAGAAATCGGTTATTGTCCCTGTCAAAGAGCGGAAGTGCTTGGGGGGCAAAAATCTAGCCCATCTGGAAGTCCAATACTCTAAAATAGCTTCATTCTTCAAGTGTAGGTCTCAGCATATTTTCCTATCGGGTCTGGTAACTGTGCTAGTCTCCGGCACGTCTGTCAGTACGTTAGTGTTATTATTAAGCATCTGACAGTAACAAGACATCTGTAGCATTTCTGAGAAAAATAAAAACGTATACCGCAATAAGATGAGAACTCGGTGGTAAACACATTCATTTTCATTTGGAAGTGACCCTAGACAGCGATCTGAACACTAATTCCAGAGATGAGATAGGGAGCATCCAGAGGGCTTTAAGCTGAAGAAATTCACCTATGAATCATAAAACCAGATATACATTATAGACTGTACCAGGCATTTTCTCTGACACAGGAGAAATTTTTTTAAAGGTTTAAGGTAATTGAAATTTCCATCATACTTACGTTTACTGTTGGTTAATTTGTATGTGGCTATTTGTCTTGTAGCTTGTTAAGTTTTCTAATCATATAATTTTTTATTAAGGATCTAGCCAAGGCTCTAAACCGGATTTTAAGTGCAGAAAAATATTATATATCCTTGTCTGGTCAATGGAGATGTTTGTATTAATGAACTACAGTCATCAATACTGAAGGTTTATATTTAATTTTTATGGAAGTTAACTGCTATGATCAAAAGGGTAGTAATGTGCAATCTTATTACTCAACAAATCTGTCCCAAGGATACATTCAGAGACCTGCCTATGGACATTCTGGACCAAAAATATTTTTTTTCTGCATTTTGCTCATGTTAGAACTGCTGAGCAATGTCAGCTGTATCAGAGAGAGAAGAATTCTATTCTGTCTCACACATCAACACGAGCAACGCTAAGTTTTATCTGTAAAATCTTTGCCTAGTGCTATCCTACACCTCAATTGCACCTTATCAATGCCTGTAATAAGGGTCCATTGGGAATGAATGGTGATTTATTTGGGCTGTAAGGTCCTTGCGGAAGGCAGTGTGTCGTCTTTTGTGTCCGTCAGGGCTTAACAAATAATCATAGAATATCAGGGTTGGAAGGGACCTCAGGAGGTCATCTAGTCCAACCCCCTGCTCAGAGCAGGACCAATTCTCAACTAAATCATCCCAGCCAGGGCTTTATCAAGCCTGACCTTAAAAATCTCTAAGGAAGGAGATTCCACCAGATTCCCTAGAGAACCCATTCCAGTGCTTCACCACCCTCCTTGTGAAAAAGCTTTTCCTAATATCCAACCTAAACCTCCCCGACTGTAACTTGAGACCATTACTCCTTGTTCTGTCATCTGCTACCACTGAGAACAGTCTAGATCCATCTTCTTTGGAACCCGCTTTCAGGTAGTTGAAAGAAGCTATCAAATCCCCCCTCATTCTTCTCTTCTGCAGACTAAACAATCCCAGTTCCCTCAGCCTCTCCTCATAAGTCATGTGCTCCAGCCCCTAATCATTTTTGTTGCCCTCCTCTGGATTCTTTCCAATTTTTCCTCATCCTTCTTGTAGTGTGGGGCCCAAAACTGGACACAGTACTCCAGATGAGGCCTCACCAATGTCGAACAGAGGGGAATGATCACGTCCCTCGATCTGCTGGCAATGCCCCTACTTATACAGCCCAAAATGCCGTTAGCCTTCTTGGCAACAAGGGCACACTGTTGACTCATATCCAGCTTCTCATCCACTCTAACCCCTAGGTCCTTTTCTGCAGAACTGCTTCCTAGCCATTCAGTCCCTAATCTGTAACAGTGCATGGGATTCTTGCAGGACTCTGCACTTGCCCTTGTTGAACCTCATCAGATTTCTTTTGGCCCAATCCTCTAATTTGTCTAGGTCCCTCTGTATCCTATCCCTACCCTCCAGCATATCTACCACTCCTCCCAGTTAAGTGTCATCTGCAAACTTGCTGAGAGTGCAGTCCACGCCATTCTCCAGTTCATTAATGAAGATATTGAACAAAACCGGCCCCAGGACCGACCCTTGGGGCATTCTGCTTGAAACCGGCTGCCAACTAGACATGGAGCCATTGATCACTACCTATTGAGACCGATGATCTAGCCAGCTTTCTATCCACCTTATAGTCCATTCATCCAAACCATACTTCTTTAACTTGCTGGCAAGAATACTGTGGGAGACCGTATCAAAAGCTTTGCTAAAGTCAAGGAATAACACATCCACTGCTTTCCCCTCATCCACAGACCCAGTTATCTCCTCATAGAAGGCAACTAGATTAGTCAGGCATGACTTTCCCTTGGTGAATCCATGCTGACTGTTCCTGATCACTAATGATTAATAATGCTTAACAACAATCACTACATTTGAGCCAGGAAGAACACAGCTTGACTTTCAGATTCCAAGCTGGGTTTGGAGTGCTGGCACGGAGCTAAAAATCACACTTTTACATGTAAACTGAATACACTTTGGTGCTCGTTCTTGCATGCTTTGCATTGCTCTAGAGGGGACAAAGCAACCTAAAAAGGCAGCTTAGCCAGCCAGGGAACGAGTCTCACTGTCTAGGGGACTCCTCGGGTGGTGCTGAACCTCTGCAGTGGCTCTGACAGTGCCCCCTGCCCAGCTCCCCTTCCAAGCCCAGGGGGCCTGGCTGGAGAATTAACTGTGTGGCCAGAACATTTAGACATCCCCAGTTGCCGGTTGGCCCTTTGGGCAGATGTTGGCAATGAAGACTGTTATACTTTGCGCTAGGGACCACACCAGCGCCACCATGGGCCCAAGATCAGGGAAGATAAAGGTGGCTTAAAATCATTCTTAGTTGTGCCGAATGCTCCTCAGCTACAGCTCAGGATCTAGCCCTCAGTCAGTATGAGTGGAGTGGACAGCTCAGGGGTTATGGCATACAAGCTATTTGCACTCCTACATCACTGGTTCAAATTTGCCTCCAGCAGAGGCAAAGGGACTAAGGGCAGTTCAGTGGTCCCCCTAGGACAAGGCTGAGGCCTACTGGCTGGATAGCATTGGGGACGCTTGCATTGTTGCTCATCATATTGTGCCTGCTGTCGCGTATAAGTATAGATAATTGCTAGGTAAGGCATAGATATAAGTAAAGGCGTTAATGCAATGAAATTGAACAAAAGGCTTGTAAGAGAATGGCTTAGCTAAACAAGGCATAAGGCTCAAAAGCCTTAGCAGCTAACCAGCAGTAATCTTAGATCACATGATACCACAAGACAGAGTGCTGTAATGGCTCAACAGCTGCCAGGTAACCACAGGATGCCAGATGATATCAGCTTTAGATATTTTTAAGATAAGAACATCAGCAAATGTCCGACCACAAGAATGCCAGGGTAGCTAATTGACGTATCTGCTAATAAACTGGAGATAAAAGGCCTAATAACCCATGGAGAAGGGCACCCCAACATGTGTCAGGTGTGGATGTTCAAACAAGGAAAAGGGGCTGAAACCCCTACTCAATATGCATTTGGCCTAGTGGTGTCAGCATAACTCATTCTGACAGCTGTTCCCTGGCCTGAGTGCCTTACGAGATGCCAGGATGATGACCACTGGTGGGGATGAAGATGAGGATGATGATACACTTCAGGTTTTTCTGCAAGGGATTGTGTGAGTATATGAATGCTCAGACACTCATTCTGTATCATCTCTATCTACCTGGCTGAGTGGGAGTGTGACACTATTGCAAATACAGAAGGTTCTGCCAAAGTGTGAGTGTTGCACCTATACATGTCAGGATTCCCAACTTAACAATTCTAATAACACTGGGCCTGGTCTCGGGACTAGAACCTACCACACCTCAGAGTGTTAATTGGGAATTCTTAGGTAATCAATCAATCAGGCAAAACTGCTGTATGGATAAACAGAATCTTTCTGTCCCCAGAGTGGTCTATCCACGCTCCCCAGAATCCAAATAAGCCACATGTGTTAAAATGATATACCTCCATACCAATACCCTTTGCTTCCAGGTTCATTTATCATCACCAAGCTGCAGTGGGGAAGACGAGAGCATGCATGATCCTGTTCTGAAGTACTTATTGTGTGCCATTCCAAAAGCCAATAAGACACAGCTGAAGAGATATAGCTCAGGTTCCACACTGTTGAATTTCAGACATACTGGAAGTGTGTTCTAAATGGCTAAACTGAGCAAGGAATGATAGGGAAGTCAAAAGGTGCTAATATACATATTGCATTATTTTTTCTGCACCTGTGTCGTTAGAGGACCAGAACCTACAATAAACTGAGAACGTGGAGTTGCCTGTTTTGATTTTTATTTAGTAACAGTAGTGGAGCCAGCCTGTCATTTCTGCTGCTAGTTCCGGACAAATGTACACTCGTTTTCCATCTGGACTGCCACTGAGTACCGCCACTAACTAATGGAAGTACCCCTTACCCCCTAAAGAAAGAAAAACGCTTTGTGAAAATTACCTTATGTCTGTTCAAACATCTATTTCTGACTGCCCATCATGGTACCGGTCCCCCTCTACTTAGCCCTACTGATAGGGTAAATGAAGGAACTTTTATGTCTTCAGACTTCCCATTATGATCCACAGTGTGGTGCCCTTAAATAGCACCCTTTGTGTGTAGGTGTAATTGGCCAATGCGAAGTAGTTTCTATGGACTCCTTTTAGTAAATGCACAGCACACTGAACGTGTATGCATATAATTTATCATGTCAAAGTCATTTTATTTTACCCAGTATTGTTCTTTCCTTTCCTCTCCCCCCACAAATTATTATTCTGTGTGAATTTCCTACATAATTAAGTGGTTTGGTTGCCGTTCCAAGGTCTATAAAACGACAAAGGGAAAACTGAAATAGCTGGCTCTGAAATTGGTTTACATTCAGCAGTGCTGCCTACCATTTGCTTAGACCAGCAGATGTCAGCCTAAATTGAGAAATGGAAAAGCAATACTGTATCATAACGTTAGTGTCTTATGTACCAGATGGGAGTTTTACACAACACGGCAGGAGCAGTTAGCCAGCAGTGGTTAAAATTCAGTGTTGGGACTAGCATGGTGACACTGCATGCACTGATAACGTTTTTTTGATTATGGAACTTAATTGTATCATAGATCAATGATAGTTTAATTTATGAGGATTGATTTTGTTAATTCAAGCAGTTCAAAAGGCACTGTTAAAGCTTCAATCCATTTAATTGTATCTGACTTGAGCTTTGCTCGCAGTATCAGAAGATAAATGACTGTATACAGCTAATACCTTTTAATTTTTCCTCTTTTTGTCTATTTATTGCAACATCTGTCATTTACTGTGAGTTACACTTAAATGAGAACTGTTAGTTATACAGAGGGCCCTACCAAAATCATGGCCATGAAAAACGCATCATGGACCGTGAAATCCAGTCTCCCCTGTGAACTCTGGTCTTTTGTGTGCTTTTACACTATACTATAGCGATTTTACTGGGGAGAGACTGACCCAAATTTCTCAAATTGGAGGTCCTGACCCAAAAGGGAATTGCAGGGGGGTTGCAAGGTTATTTTAGGGGGGGTTGCAGTATTGCCACCTTTACTTCTGCGCTGCCTTCAGAGCTGGATGGCCAGAAAACGGTGGCTGTTGGCCAGGTGCCCAGCTCTGAAGGCAGCGCCCTGCCAGCAGCAGTGCAGAAGTAAGAGTGGCAGTACCATACCATGCCATCCTTACTTCGCACTGCTGCCTTCGGAGCTGGGCGGCCGAAGAGTGGCGGCTTCTGACTGAGGGCCCAACTCTGCAGGCAGCAGTGCAGAAGTAAGGGTGGCCGTACTATACCTGCCATCCTTACTTCTGTGCTGCTGCTGGCAGTGGCTCTGCCTTCAGAGCTGGGCTCCCAGCCAGCAGCTGCCACTCTCCAGCTGCCCAGAGCCAGCAGCAGCAGCGCGGAAGGAAGGGTAGCAGTACCGCAACCCCCCCACATATCCTTTTTGGGTCAGGACCCCTACAATTACAACACTGTGAAATTTCAGATTTAAATAGCTGAAATCATGAAAGTTTTATGATTTTTTAAATTCCATGACTGTGAAATTGACCAAAATAAACTGTGAATTTGGTAGGGTCCTAGTTATACAGGATACAGTTTGGGCTTCTGATATTTAAGCTCCAGTAGCAACCCCCCCCCCCCCACTGTCATTTTACTATTACCAGATATCTGTAATAACAATTCAACAACTAACCCTTCATAAAAAATAATGTTTTAGTGCAGCTATATTGAATTGTACAAGAGGATGTCTGCTCAGGGAGACAGTGAGTGTGAGAGAGAGACCACCATCCTCCAGAGACGATGGTTTCAGGGTATTTCAGATGATCAGGCAGGGCATAAAACTTTCCAAAAGCTACAGACCTGGTGCAATTACCTCACATCCAGTACCAGTGAACACAACTGTTGCCAAGTCTCATCATTTTATTACAAGTCCCATGCTGTTTGGGATTTTTCTTATACCCCCAAGTCCTTAGAATCATTTTATCTGAGAAGCTCAGATTTCACTGACAATCAATCAGTGTGTAGCTCTCAAGGTTGATACCTGGAAACTCGAACCTGAAAGGTTCCAAACCCAGAAGGCAAATCAAAAGAATCAAAAATGTTTTGTTTTTTAAAATCTTATGAATTTTGAGCCCTCACTGATGACCTTTGAATGCTTGTGATTGGCAACACTGACTGTGCAAATCCCATGAGCAATATAAACAAACAGTACAGGAACACCTCGCTGGCTTTAACTAGGTTGCTTTTCCAAGGGAAATCCTTTGCAGGCCCCCTTTAGCCTAGGATCAGTTCCTGGCTCCTTCCTCTAACTCTTGCCTAGCCTGACAGATGGCTTGAACAGCACTATCAATAGAGAACCAGTGTCCCCGCACTCTCTGTGGTGTATGTATTATACTCAGGGCCCAGTCTCGCTGCAGTTTAGGCCTTTTATAATGAGATTCCACCACCACAGCCAGGCAAATCAATGAACATTTTCTCTTTGCTTGAATCTTTAATTCCAATTTACCCTACGTCACTACCAAGTAGAAGTCCAGGGAATTCTCTAGAGCTATCCCAAGTGTACATTGCTAGATGGGTGATGAACTTCGCTTGGGAGCTCAAGGAATTGGTAAAGCCTCACCATGTGACAGGCACTGCTGTACAGACTGTTCCAAAAGCAAATGAATCATCATCACCCAGTAAACAAATGTCATATCGCTGGCCATGAGAAAATGGAAAGCTTTCCTACTATGTACTTTGTTACAACAGCACAGGCAGTGAGAAGTAAGACTAGAAATGCAGGTATTGCTATGAACTTTGGTCTTGTGACTTTCAGATAAAAGACAACAACAGGCCAGGTTCTCAGCTGGTTCCTGTGTAGCTCATTAGAAGCCAATGGAGCTAGGCTGATGCAGACCAGCTCAGGATTCTGGCCCAATGTAAAAGAAGACTCCAAAGAAAGCTTAGTATGTGCTTCATGATTACATGCTTCCCAACCCCAAAAGCTCAAAAACCATGAGCCAGACCCCTAAATCATGAGATTTTTTTTTAAAAGGTGAAATGGTGCTTTTGGTCTGTCTTGTGATTTCTGAACTCTCCCTGCCCCTCCCCAGTTACAGGGTCATAAGCTCTCCCCCATTTGTACATTAAAATGATTTTAGACTCCCCCGACCCCCTGCTACAAGAGCTGTTGCTCACTGCCTGATGGTGCACCCAGCTTCTCTCAAAACCCCAAATTCTACTTAATTAATTCTATGTTCCCAGCCACACATCTAAGCCTTGCCCCTCAGCGTACCTGTGCTTCTCCTGAAGTGGGGGGAGTGGCTGCAGAGAGGTCTTCTTCTTCCCCTTCCTAGCTCCTGGATTTCTTCACTCCTTCTCAGTCAGGCCTGGCAGAGGGCAGCTGCAGCAGGGCCCAGCTCCAGGGGTTCTGTTCCCCCTTATCCCAGGCCTGCTGTTGTAGGTATGGGGAGGGGCAGACTGCCCCATTGTTCACAGGACGGTTGGGGGAGGAGTGAGCAGAATCCCCCTGAACTATTGGGCTCTTTCTGCTCTCCTCTTCCCTCCTGCAAGAACAGCATGCTGTTCCCTTTTCTCTCTTCTCTCCCAACACTCCTCCGGCTCCTGAGAGGAGGTGGGAGAGCTCTGGTTGCCTCCTGCAACAGAGCTAATTGGCTACTCTTCCCCGGGAAGCAGCCAGTCAGAGGGGAGGCTTTCAGCCAAGCAGGGCTGAAATTCCCACAAGAGTTAGAGAGTCTTATTATTCTGGACTGGTTTCAGCAGGGGCCAAAGTCACATAACTTGCAAGGCAATCAGGAGAGTTGGCAACGCTGGTGAAGAGAACAGACTGGTTAATTTGCCCACTTACTATTGGTCTCCTCTCATGCCTTCTACAGAATTGCACCAGTCCTGGATGGAGAGCCTTCTCCTCTGCACTTTTTGTCCTTTGGAACAGCTGTCCCATGCCTCTTCATCTCACTGTCTCTCCTCTCTTCAAATTTCAGCTGAAAACATTATGTTTTTCCTTTTGTCTATGACATAAGATCCATCTCACTTCTCTCTATTTTGTATTATTTAAATCATGAGGGGGTATGATTTGTAGGAAAGGCACTGTGTAGTAAGGAGTTGTATTGTATTTTTGAGGAGATGAAAAAACAGCAACTGAAAAAAAAGGAAGTGATTTGGCTTTAAAATAAATAAATGGAGAGTGGGAAAAATTTGTTCCCCCTCTTCCTCTAAAATCCTTCAATTATGCATAGTGAAGTCTTGATCCTGCAAACATTTGGCAAATAACTTTGTTCATCTGAGTAGTTCTACTGAATTCAGTGGCACTACTCCCATAAGTGAAGTTATGCCTGTGCTTCAGAGTTTGTGGGGGTCAGGCCCTTAGTGTTTGAACAGTGCACTAAAATCATACCACTAATACTCACAAATTAATTCAGCAATTCCCACTTCCTTATTTGCTGCTCATTTTCCATGTAATCAGGAAAAATGTTCTAAACAAACACCTCAGATTGACTAGTTGGGTCACAGAATATCACCTTTTGTCAACACAAATGGACTGCTAGATTAACTGAGGACAGGGAACATCTACCCTTCATTCTGGGGGAAAGAGAAATGAGCTGGAGGCACCAATGGTAGCTGGACAATAAATAAAAACCAAGCAGAAGTATTTAGGTTATTAAGGCTAAACTATTAAGGATGGTCAAGTGGTCAGGGCAACAGACTAGGCCTTGGGAAACTTGGTTTAAGTCCCTGCTGCACCACAGACTTCCTGTGTGACCTTGGGCAAATAACTCATCCTCTTTGTGCCCCGGTTCCTCTATGTAATATGGGGATGATTGTGTAATGCTGACATGACCCCTGCCATTGGTGGGCAGGATTGAAGCGGGGACCTCTGGAGCTTAGTGCATGAGCTTCTACAGCATGAGCTAAAAGCCAACTGGTTTATAGCTAAGGCTCTTTCTCTCTCTTTGGGTGGTCTCAGTGCCACTAGATGGGACATAACACCATACCTAGGAAATGTGTGGGTTACGATTGCACTGCCCTACCTCACCGGGATGTGGTGAGGTAAAATGTATTAATGATTATGAGGCACAATAAGTTCCCTACAGAGGTAGCTGAAGGATGAGATCATTTTCTAATTTATTTGTTTCTGCCACTGTATTCCTCTGTTCTAGTTTGCTAAACAATTGTAATCATTCCCCATTGTTTCCCGAGACTTGTATGCATTATGAAATGCACCTCTAGGTAAGCTTCAGCCCTCTGAGTGCAAGCTAATGAATCAGTCATCTTTCTTTTGTGTTTCCTGTTTTGCTTCTTGTTCCTGCTATGTTCCATAGTCTTCTCCCTTTTCTCATCTGATTCAGCATTGCCTGCCAAGTATTGCTTTTCCTTTGTTACTTCCTGTTTTCCTGTTTTGCATATTATAATCTGTTGGCTTTGCAATGTTCAGGTTACATGGCAGTTTCTTTCCTTTCAATTTTATGCAATTTTATGGCTGCTTTCCCCCCACATCTGTTCCCCCCCCCCCCCCCCCGCTCACTCCCGTTATGTAGTACTTTTCATCATTATTGGCAGGATGCATCTCTCACTTAGTGCTTTTAATTTTTTTTTTGCTTGCTAAAGCTTTTTGTCCTGAATCTAGTTTGTCTCTCTCTCTCCATCTCGCATTTTCAGGTTTACATTCCTAGGCTCTGATCCCGCTGTGCAGCCGCCTGTTACAAAGCAGAGCATAGGAATCTCTGGGGAATGGCCTGTCAAATTCGTCTACTTGGCGATCAGTTACAATGGGTTGGCAGGTGGTGTGTAACTGATCACTGCATGAGCAGAAACGTATTAGACTGATAGCAATGTTGCAACAATCTAAGACAGAGATTCTGTAAGAGATAGAAGCAGGAAGTCGGAGATAGAGAACTGTATGAACATTGGAGAAACAAAGAAGTGAACTCTGTTGCAATGTAATTATACTTTCCAGAGTATCAGAGTTATTATAATCTAAATATTATCTTTAAGGGTCATGTTACTTGTTTTAACTGTAGCCAGAGAATATGGTGTCAGTGGCACTAGAATGAGGGAAGAACACATCCACAATGTAAAGCAGCCCCCTTTTTAATGTTTACATTACGTTTTTCTTTTTAAGACTTGCCTTATAAACCCATTCCATGCAGTCAGACAACAAATATTTGGCAAAAAACATTGACAAATAAAGTACAATATAATTGGGCATAGGGATTTTGAGGATTGTGTTCATGTATGAAAATATTGTTGTTTCTGTAAGAATTTGTGGAATGTTTGTCTCCCCCCACCCCAGCATTTTTTGCTAGCTGTTGATGGTGAAACTGGTGGCCATATGCAGGTTAATTAAAGTAAAGTCACAAAAGAAAGATTTCATCATATTCATAAAGAAAATGACAGAATTTCACAAGTAGGTGTACATTTTCAAAATGGTACAGAGGATTTCATTTCATGCTTTCAGTTAGAATTAGTGTGGATTAAACAAGTCAGTTGGTTTAAAATTTTTCAACTAGACCTTCTGCATCATGTGCTAAATAGTTACAGACAGATTTGGCAGAGTTTGGGAGCCTTCATACTGGTGAATGGGGCGTGAAAATAAAATTGTGTGGAATTTTCTTGGAAATGGCTGAACATTAATCTTTGTACAATTGAAATGTTGAGCAAAAATGCCTTGACATTTTGAAAGGTTTAATTAACTCAGTTTGTTTTTCTGAATTCATGAGGAAATGTAAAGTCTCTTACTGCAACAGTTTTTTTTTAATTTTATTTCATTTTGAATATTTTGCATAAGAACAGCCATACTGGGTCAAACCAAAGGTCCATCTAGCCCAGTATCCTGTCTTCCGACAGTGGCCAATACTAGGCACCCCAGAGGGAATGAATAGAACAGGTAATCACCAAGTGATCCATCAGTAATAGAATTTTTCAGAAATGGCTCATTTGTGCTTCTGACATTAGCTGGTTCCTTTTCTTTTGCAGTGATAAGCCCTTACTGAGTCTGAGCAAATTCTGCAATCTTTACTACAGCAAATCTCCACTAAATGTAATGAGAATTTTCATCAAATAAATATAGCAGAATTTGGTCCATAGTGTTGAGCCCTTTCTTTTTCAATTCCAAAAAGTCAAAGGACTCAGTGCCAACGAAAGATAATGTCTGACCCCTGGAAGAAAGAACTCCAAGAGAGAGAGAGAAATGTGATTGTTTAACTGTATTACAGTGCCTGCTTTTTCATCATAAATAAATAGAATCTTCTCGGATAGATTATTTTTCAAAAAATACTTTTAGCCAGGAAGGAACACAGGGCCAGATTCTCCATTGGTATGGGGCAGCATGGCTCTGTTGAAGTTATTTTACATCTGCAGAGAATGGGACCCATCATGTTCTCTTTGGACACTCTCGCTTGACATGTATTGTGTGTTTGTGGACTGATCCTATCGAGTGCGATTGTTGTCTCCTAGCTGTTGAGCACCCTCAATTCTCTTTGAAATCAGTTGGGTAGACTCTGCTTTGAGTTACGCTGGTCTAAAATGGGGTGGATTTAGGTCACCGTAACTGAGAGCACAGTCTGGTCTGAGAAGAATTAAGGGCAGTCAGCACCTTTGAGAAGGAGCTCAACATCTCATTTTTGGCAGGAATGAAGATGAAGGAGTCCAGATATAGCATTATGAGTGAACCACTTAGCTTCTTGAGACAAAACTTCTTGTTATATGCTGGTGTATATCATCTCAGTGGTGTTTTTGAGATTAAACTAACGTTCACCACTCAAAATGGCACCAGGACTGTTGAAAAGAAATGCAAAACAGTATTTAGATGGTGGAGAAAGACACTCCTCACACTTCAACTTCAGGAGATTTTCAGACATCCCAGACTAAAATATCACTTAGGTACTTAATCAAATTTTAAATAGCTTCCCTGGGAGGTGTATCAGCAGCATAACAATGACTGAAAATTGTGCTCCAGACTACTGAGAGAAAGCTGTGGACTCAGAACAGTGTTGATTTAAGGATGGGGCCTTGTGGGACTTCACAGCACCTTTGTATTGAACCGGCAGAAAAAAGCATCTTACAAGCAAGGAACTGCGTATGATGCACTAACTAAGAAACTAAAACTACTAACAGGCAATATCGAGGCCCATGGAGAGATGAGCTGCCATGATCAGTTCCATCACACTCAACAGACAGATTGAGCAAGGTAAGGCATGGCAGCATGCTATTATCAGCATACATGAGCACATGACTGGTAATGTAGCTCTGCAAAGAGCAGTAATCATGCTGTGGGAAGATCAAAACCCAGACAGAAATTTCTCATTAAGGTTGTTAGCTGGGAAGCAACTTTGTAATTTTGTTGTCATTGTCAGTGCTTTTTAAAATAATCTTCCTCAGAAAAGTAGCAATTTGGCGGTTGGTAAAAAAAATTGCCCTGAATCATCAGTCTTCTCCACCCTGGACCTTTCCTTTTATTTTTCCTCAATGCTTAGGAAATAAAAATTATCCAGTTTAAAAAGGTGAAAGCAAACAAAGAGTTCCATACAACACTGCCATCAGGAAAGAGTACTGCTCAATGCCAATCTAGTACTATTCACCTCAAAAGTGATTTAATTAAATCATTCTGATAATACTCCAGGGATGTAGATAAATATTATCCACATTTTACAGATGGTGAAATTGAGGCTCTGATTCAGCATCCTTTCTCTATTCAGCCACACTCAAACGGACTGTAGATGCGGAACTCATGATTCTATGACTTCCTTCGTATAGGCCATCAGAGTGAAGTGGCACAATGAGTAGAGAGGTCCAGTGCTGAAGGCATAAATGTGAAATCTTACCCAAATTGAAGTAAGAGACAAAACCCCCTTTGACTTCAAAGGGGTCAGGATTTCATGCATATTCTATGGAATCTATGTACAATGTGATTTCCCCTCATTTTTTAATTTGCAGATATTCACACCCTGTGTGTGTGTCTGTAATACATTAGTACATTAGTACACCATAGCCTTTCCAGACCTTTGTTTTAAATCTGTAGACATAGGGCAGTATTTTCAGCATCACTAAGCTAAAGTACTCTTCACATAAGACATTATAATCATTCTGCATAGATCTCCTACATACGGAAGATATATCTGTTCACATACATTTTATATGTATGTGTATATGTATATGTGTGTGTATAGGGGAGGGATAGCTCAGTGGTATGAGCATTGGCCTGCTAAACCTAGGTTTGTGAGTTCAATTCTTGAGGAGGCCACTTAGGGATCTGGGGCAAAAATCAGTACTTGGTCCTGCTACTGAAGGCAGGGGGCTGGACTCGATGACCTTTCAGGGTCCCTTCCAGTTCTATGAGATATGTATATCTCCATATATTATTATATTTATTCATAAATGTTCATTGGTACCTGTCACCATATTACCCTGGTTCTGAAAGATTTTTTTTAAAAAGATGCCTGTATATAGTGGGCAGGCAGAATAAAACATCCTTCCTCCTGACTGCAGCTGGTTGAAAATTTTTGAACATTTTTGCTGTTGTTGGTAAAAAAAGAAGGGGGGGGCATTTGAAACCCCCCCCCACAACATTTTTAGTGAAAAATTGTCAACATTGTTTTGCTTTCCATTCATTTTCATGCTGTTTTTAAGATCTAAATGATTAAAATGACTATAATGTCACCTCCATTCTTTTATTGGTCACCCATAGGCAATCCAGTAGCATGTCTTGAAATCTGTAAGGATCTCACCAAAATATTTGTATACTATGTCTAATATTTTCCTACCCAAAGAAAATTTCAGTCTTTGCTGCGTCAGCATGTTCTCAGCAACGGTCACTGGAAGAGTCATTTCAGAAAAAGTCACCTGTGCAAAGTGGAGTAAAACATACTAGCAAATCATAATGGTGTTCTCATATACTTGCTTTGCACTCACTTTACACAAATGGAACTGACTGTACCTAGTGCAAGACAATGGAGAGTCAGTCCAATTCTGCACAGCTTCTATTCAGAGTAGGCCAGGAACTCCATCTGCTTCCAGGCAGAGAAATGTAAATCAATCAGGCGATTGAAAAAAGTAATTGTCACCAGCTCTTCCCACTTGTGCCTGAGAAATGGACCAAAACAAGCATAACAGAAGTAGGAAAAGAGGCTAAATATTTGTGTATGAATATATGTCTCAACACAGATTAGAAAATTGTGGGTCCAACCTTTCTCCCATGAAAGCTACTCAGAGTTTTTCTATTGATTACAATGAGAGCAGAGTTGATCCCTACAGTCTTTGCAGTTAACACAGCTGAATCCATATTATGAGATGGAAACTGTTGACTATTTTGTGGTTCTAAAAAACTTAGGCACAGAAGTGAATAAATTGATTCTTTAAAAACAGCCTCCACAATCTGAATCTGGACCACTTCAGCTTCTGATCAGTTCAGGAAAGTATTATTCTCTCACAGACAGGTCTTTTCTTAGGTGATATTGGCATCAAATCATTCAGCAGGGTTGAAGTTAGTCTGCAGACCCCAGGCAGGCTAATCTGTTGAATGGAGTTCCCCTCTGTCACATGGTGCAGTACTCCAGGGTATGTTCATGAGGGAAGTGGCAATTCTGATCTTAGGGAAACACCCTGGTGTGCACATTTCAATAGAACCAACTCCTAATCAGCAGAGACTGACAGTCATCCCAAAATTATATTACTCAAGTTAAGGGCATCCAGAAATCAAGGAAAGAGACGTAAGAGCTGGAAGAGGAAATAAACAAGGGAAGGTACCAGGGCTTATTGTACTCAAACCCAGGAAGGAAATTAAAGATGGGGCTCATGTCAGGGGAATTTGGGGGAAAGGATAAGGATAGTGGGTAGGGTAGGATTGCATGTAGTTGGATTGGGAGAAGATCGGGCAGTGTTTCAGATTAGTATGGTGTCCAATAGTACTAATAACAAAACTCTTTTAATAACGCTGATGACTAGAGTTGGTTGGGAATTTTCTATTGAAATGATTTTTTTGATGGAAAAAGCTGTGTCCACAACATGGAGATTTACTCTTTAATTTTCAACCAAACATATTTTATGTTTTTCCTCCTTGTTTTCGGTATATGTCAGTGGGTATCTGTGTACAAACTACACTATTGTTCAGGTCTCTGGGGCATATAGTGTTAAAGGGGGTGGTTAAACAGATACATTTTGGGCTAAATCCTGGAAGTCAATGGGATCCTTGCAGCACTCGACCCACTGAGAATACACCCCTGTGTTCTGAGGCTTAATGCTGTCTTTTGTAAGTATAAGCAGGTAATGGCACATTCTTTGACAGACACTAATCATAAACAACAAATGCACATGTATGTTTTTACCTTTTATGATAAAAATCAATAAGTAGACCAGTACTGAACTCGTTTTTCCCCCCCGGGTAAGGAAATTTGCAGAGGGGTCAGATTGTTCAGATAGAGCCAAAGATAATTTTTCCTCTAAACACGTGTATCATTTTAGCCATTTTTAATTGCAGTTTTTCCTGGCTTTGCAACAAGATTACAAGCTGCAATACTCTAACAGGGTCAGACACCTAAATCTTCATCGATATGAAATGTACTGATTTTCAATAACGTGTTCACACAGCTTTCAAAAGACTTATGGTATTTACAAAGAACTTTTGTTCATTGCAGAGATAACACTTGTACAAATCCCATAGATTTGAATAGCAAGCTTTCTGGAAGCTGTGTATGCTATTTGTAAACAGTCATATCCTTGGTTGTGCTTTGTTTGTACGTTGCATTTTCTAAGATAACAATTCTTTATAACAACGTAGCAACCTACCATCAAGAAGATTTTCATAAGCATTTTTGCTTATCTACATGAAATATGTGACTGTACAGTTGGCGTTTCTGTTAGGTAACCACCCCAAATGTCTAAGTTTTGGGTACTGAGGCACTGAAGTACATTTAAAGTGAACGTGCTGCTGATAATATATTTCTTAGCAATTTTATTACCAAGATAACAGATTGAATTTTCTTGCTTAAACATTTGCAGGATGAAACACTATTTAAAGGCAAAGGTTTACTAGATCATACTCATGAAGGCAAAATGGCATTTACAACACACATTATTGCTATAGTTCAAGAAAGAGTGCCAATTTTTCACACAGAAAATGAAAAAAAAAAAGATTTCACTGCACACATTAAATATATAGCAATGTTAAATTCATAGTATTTCTCATTGAACATTACTGAAACAGTGACTTGGATTAATGTGATTCAACAAATACAAAGGCTTCCCCCCAAACAAAACAAGAAGATTCTCCTTTTCCACCTACTTCATAGATCTCCAGAATGGTAATGATTTCACCTGGGTCAACGAAAGGGCCTGTGCATTCTAACAACAGGCTGAATGGGTAAAGAAGTGTGAAGTTGATCCATTAAGGATTAGATGAAAAATCTGGACTCAAGTATCCTAGCTTCGGTATATCTGACACCCCTGAAAAGGTTAATCAAGCCTCAGAAGTTACTCAGTCACTGTGGAATGCACTCAGGATATGATCAGTCAATGAGAGTTTGATTTTACATTATAAAGCTCAGCATGGCAGGGTCCATGTCTTTATCTGTGTCTTGTACAATGCGAAGCTCAGTATCAGCACTTGATTAATAAGGATAACATAATGCTTGCAACTTCGCGGTCTTGCTAAAGACTGTTGTGGGTGACATTCCTTTGGAAATAGTCTAAAATTGTCTTTTTGGCTTTCAGGAGTATGCATCGCTCCTGCTTATGTAGTTGAATCCTAAAGATTCAGATAAGGCTGTAATAGGACTTTCAAAAGCATGTAGGCTTCCATAGAAGAGTTTTCTCAGCCAAAAAATAAACAAAAGGAAAAGGACGGGAATGCAAGGAAGCCAATAACTCTTCTATCTACAATTCATGACAGCGATTCAGGTGCTAATTCTTGAGGCTCCTTTAGAGAAGTGAGGTGGAAAGGACTTGGGGCAACGCTGCTTGTTCCGCTAGAGAAGAAGATATACACAGTTTGCTAGAAAAAAACTGCAGATTTCAGCATGAATGATAAAAAAGATGAGGGGGAATGCATTCAGTGATAACTAGGTATGTGTAGGGGAGGAAATGATAATGCGAGCTCCAGAGTAAATTGGATGGGCTTGTCAAAGCCAAACCAGATAATGTTGCCATGGTTATTGAGTCACCCAGATAAAGAGACCAATGTTCGCTATACTGTATAAAGGTTTGGGGTAGTCTTTGTGATCCTTTATGAGGGCTTTCGGTAGATACTAATGTTCAGATGTGCAGCTGGGTATCTCTGTATCATCAGGGAAAACAAATCAAAGAGTTAAAAGGAAGGGGAAGGGATGTCAAAATGCTGTTGGAGCCATCATTTGGGACCATTTCTAACAGGGTCTCATGAGAATCTAGACTGATTGATTTATCACTATCTTTTCTGCATAATGGGTAGTCTGACTGATTTTATTGATTCTCAGTTATGTTCGGTATCATGTGCTTTATTAGATCAAGTGGCTTATATACTTAGTCACATGCCCAGAAATGAGTTTTAAAGGCTGCGGCAGATACATACACATGCTGTAGAATCTGCATTTAAGTTTTTAACAGTTACACACAGCCAATTCTACTTTGTTTTATGAGTGAAAAGATCATTGTGAGTTAATGCACAATATATACTTGCAGGGAGATGCAGATTGGTGTGTATTTAAAAAAAAAGTTATTTTCCCCCTTTATTGGTGCAATAGGAATAGCAACAGTGCTACTGGGGAAGATGATTTCCAATTTATTGCTACTCAAGACCTGGATACTAATCAGAGTTCTTGGTCCATAGCTAATGAATTTGGAATTTTTGTGGCAGAAAAATTAAAAAACATGATGACCTATCAAGAATCTGGCTGCTGTGAAAATATAATTAGTGCCTATGAAGCTGGAGACCCAGCTCAAGGATTTTGTGGCAAGGGCAGCAAGGGCAAAGAAAGTCACATTAAAAAGAGATGCAATCTCTGGTGGGTCATTTGAATTTCATCTGCAGGGTAATTTCCATGCCATTTAGCCATCTCCACAGCGGGAATAAAGAGGACTAAATATGTTATTAAAATGACAAAGTCAAACAAGGGGGGGATTTGGGTATGTGGGCAGTATGTTTGATGAAATTCAGTGAGAGAGTAGGATGAGTTAGTGTCAGATCAGGGATTTCAAGTGTTCACAGAAAGATACGGTACACTGGGGAGGAAGGGGCTGGAACACACACATTCAAGGTTCATGGTGTGTTGAGGATTAGTCCCATATAAGCAAAAGAGAGGATTACAAAACCACTACACTAGCATGGTTTGCAATTGTTCCCAACATTGGTGACTCTGCTCATTTGG
Organism: Chrysemys picta bellii; assembly: GCF_011386835.1. Taxonomy (NCBI): domain Eukaryota; kingdom Metazoa; phylum Chordata; order Testudines; family Emydidae; genus Chrysemys; species Chrysemys picta. Next base: position 24,002,255 of record NC_088795.1, read on the forward strand.
GCGTGTAGGTCAACGAGCTGCAGGATCTCTTTCTGACAACTTATGCATTGTGAGATCCATTAACAAATAATTAGTGGATTTAGGCCTAAATAAATGCACTGTTATTGAGGTTTTTTTCCTCCTTGAAATTCAGATTTTTAAATCTAGGCTTTTCAGAGCAAAGCATGTGCCTCACTTGTTAACTGTCTGACTGATATGGGCAAAGAAAAAGGAAGGGGCTTTCTTGCTTTCAGATCACACGGGATTCAGAGGAAAAACAAATGCAGTAGGTCAAACTGGTCTGTGGTAGGTGACCAGTCCCAGACACGCCTGCTGTTCCCCATTGGTGATGAACCCAAGGTTAGAACAGATGGTGATATCACTGTCTGCTCTCCCTTGGGGTTTTCATCAGTTGAGAGCAGCCTCCATTTTCAGTGTAGGCTCCATGGAATCTCCTGCTGGCATCTGCTGCCAGGGGATATGATGAATCAACTCACTTCCTAACCACCCTAAGAACGCCTCCACCCTGCTTGTGGTGAATGTAGCCATGTAACTCTCCTTATTTTGCTTTCTGGGCACGGCCCCTTTAACTTTCTACAGAATGCCCCTCTCCGCAGGGGGAGCTGCCATTTTATGAGGCAGGGTTAATGCAGCATATTTCAGAGGAGACATGCCCCGCCCTCTGTCATGGAGACTTTATTTTTGTTCTTTCTGGTTGTGTTGTTTTCCTTAATCTAAAGTAAACACCAGACTGCACAGGAAACATAACTCCCCACGTTTAGGGTGGACTATCTGACTGACACTCTTAAGGGAGGATTTTCTGTGGGAAGAATCCCTATCAGGGTCAGTTAGGACATAAGGTAGAGCAGACCTGGTGCAAATTTGGCCTATAATGTTTGGTCCTGCTATGTGTGGGAGTCAGAGCTTTTTGGACGGACAAGTGCCTGTCCATCATCTTTACTTACAGAGAAAACCACTGACCTTCATTAAAATCACAAGTCCTGAATCGGGGCAGTGTTGAAATACCTTGAATTCCTAAAAAAAAGCAGTTATGAATAGTATGCCTAGCTTTAAGCTATATTTTTGGATTATGGGACTCTAAATTCATTCTCCTTACTTCCGTGCATTTTTTTCTTTCTTATTTAAGATTCAGGTATATCTATTAATGAGTACTAAGAATAAACCTGCTGTTTTGTGACTTTCTTAGAAATAAGTTCCTGGCAAATGAAAGCAATATAATTTAGAGAGCATCCAAAACACGTTGGACCAGATTTTCAGCTGCTGTATACTGTATACTTCAATGAAGCAGTGCTGATTTATAGCAATTGAAAATCTGAGCCGCAGTGAGAAAATGTATTTAAATAAGTCCGGCCAGAAGTCTGATACCCAGTGCCTTGTACCCTGTGTAGTCATTTACATCTGAGAAAAGTGAAAGCCAATTGGGAGGAAATGCTACCAGAACAGAGTTCTCTGCTCGTTCATGTCACTGATAGCATTTTACAGCCACTTTGCACTGGTGTAGGTGACTATAAATGGTGTCAGGCAGTGGGGAATCATTCATAGATTCATAGACTTCAAGGCCAGAAGGGACCATTATGATAATTCTAGTCTGACCTCCTGCATAACTCAGGACAAAGCACCTTATGCAATAATTTCTGTATCAAGCCCATAACTTCTGTCTGAGCATATATAATACAATATAGAATATATTTTTAAAAGATATCCAGTCCTGATTTAAAGGCTCAGTGATGGAAAATCTACCAATTCCCTAGCTAAGTTCTTCCAATAGTCAATTACCCTAACTGTTAAAATGTTGCACCTTATTTCTTGTCTGAATTTGTCTAGCATCAGTTTCCAACCATTAGATCTTGTTATGCCTTTTTCTAGTAAAGAGCTATTTGCTACCATGTTGTTTACGTACAAGACAATGTAGAAAATTATGAAGTAAATATATCCTTAAAATACAAAGATATTCACAAATCATATAAGGCAAAAAAGAAAATATACATAGTTTTCACTTGATGCAATAAGCTAAAGAGGAGCCCAAATTCTGAGCTGCAAAACCTATGCAACACCTCGGAAGTGAAGCGGGTTGCACAGGGAAAATCAGGTCAAAATTTGACCCACCATATCCAGATCTGGTGGCTGATTCTCCACTGCCTTGTAAAAGCACACTTACCCGTTCAAGGTGAGCACAAAACATGACCAGATCAGAATTCTCCACTCACATATGATGGTGATTTTTTCATATTACAGTCCCTGTGGACTCTCTTGTCACAAGTGTAAATGGTTATACAAGGAACAAGGTTGTGGAGAATCAGGCCCCTGGACTCCTGAAATTTCACCTGTCCTGCAGGATGGGAGTATCTTTCTTAGAGAAACTCTGTGTTATGCAATGGAATTTACCTTGCAGGAGAGGAGGAAATTCAAGGTACAGATAAATAACTCTGCAGGCTGCTTCATTCGAAGGTGGTATTTTGCATTTATGGCTGACTTATGTACGGTACAACAAGTAACCAGTAAATGTAGTGACAGGTGGATACTTGGCTGGGATGGAGCCACTTGCCAGTCTGAGCCAGACTTCTTGACCGTAGTTTAACTCCAGTAAAGCATGCCCAGTTATTACCCTGTCAATGTACTTGTTACCGTTGACATTTTCAGACTGGAAAGCGAGCTTGTCTATTCCATCAACCACTAAATAGCCAGAGACGCGAGGACTGAATGATGCAATGGTGTACTCGAAAACATACACCCCAAGATATGGAACACGGAACTTTCCACTTGCTGGGACATAGGAAGATCCATAGTTGACATCCAGATTATTAAATCTGATGGGGCCAGGAGTCGTCATCCCATAGGTGTGAGAGGCAAAGAAAGCCACCATAGGTGCATATCTGTAAGATCCTTTGGAAAAATCTGCAAAGAGTAAAGAGTATTTCTAAGATACGTTTCTTGGTCTTTCCCTCCCACTTCCCATCTGTTGCATAATTAAAGAGGACCCATATTGTATGTCAGAGTTTCAAGTAGGAATTGAAACAGAGACAGTGTAGAAACATTTCAGGCATCTCGTCAAGTAGCTTCAACAGCTAGAATAGAAACAAAATGAATCCCTATGCACTGCAGAAAATGCACAATTAGTGCCAAGTGCACCTACAAAAGCTATATGTCAGAAACAGCAAGGGAACTTCATTGTTGACTGCACTGCATTATTATTAAGAAAAGCTTTTATTTTTCCTCTTGCCCCCACTGCAGGATCTCTTTCTTTCCCTGTAAAGGTTTGTGATACACAGTGTGTATGGGTGTTCTGAAGCCAGGAATTGTGCTCACAGACCCTAGACAAATATGGGAGAGATTTAGCACTCCTGACAACGAACGGGGGAAATAAAAATGTATGGGTTTTTTTCCCATTCCAGCTGAGCATACACGCTAATATCCCTGCTACTGTACAAATGATTTTACTCACTATTCATATGTAGTCATGAATGAGAAGCAGCCAAACAGCTGCTGCAAGTAGCGTTCAAATCACATTTCATGTGGCTTGGATGTAAAATGTGTATTTATTTATTTTTAAGCTTGGCTGAACAAGTATATTTTCTGCTTTCCCTGTTACCAGTAGCATTTATGTGGCTTTCAGGGTACAGATCATTAGGTGGCCTAGTAATTCCTCTGATTTGATTGACTGGCTGAGGATCTGGCCCCAGGCTCAGTAGTAGCTAATGGGATTTACAGCACACCCCAAGAGGTGCTGGGCCCATCATTTCCCAGTGAAGGGACTTCACTATTGTGTAATAAAATTCCATCTCAGTTTGTTCAAATACATTTCTAACACCTTCCCCAGTAAACTGTCTACTCAACCCACCACGGAGCTCTCTGGGTTTGTGGCTGGCTCTGTGACCCAGACCAATTAAACCTTGTGATGTGGGCCACACTAAAATAGGGGATTATGGGTCATCAACAGGGATTAAGTCCTTCAATGCTAAAGCACAGGACTCTTCTACTTGAGCTAAAGGAGTAACTTTAAGTGGTAGCAGCAGTAGTAGGCCCTTATCCTCTGTGAACCAGTCTCTAGAGGGGGCCACAAGACCGTGTATTATGTTAGCAAATGCTGGCTGATTAGTGCATGATGCAAATTGCTCATATGCATTAGTATGCTACATTGCTAAATACTGTACTTACCTACAGTAACAGAATTTTCGTCTACCAACTTCATACTGCAGTTGACTCCTCCGAAGGGGTGGCGACAAGCACAAATAAAACTCTGCTTTTCATTGATGCAGGTTCCTCCATTCTGGCAGGGGGAGGTAGTGCAGCCCAAATACTCACCTGTTTTAAAGGAAAAAAAATAACCTGAATTGTCATGGTCGCTATATTCACAAACATTAATTACAATGATGCCCACTGGGTCTTGACTAGGGCCATGCAAAACTTTTTTATCCATACTTGAAATCAGGTGAATTTCCCCTTCTGAATTTGTGTGTGAAAGTCAACCTCAGAAAGGGTTCAGTCAGAGCAGGACCTTCCCTATCAGTCAGTCAGTCTGTTCTACTTGCACATCTTCATTCCAGGCAGACGGTTCCAGAAGCACTCTCTCTCTCTCTCTCTCACACACACACACACCCCTACATATCTTGTCAAGGTTGGCTAGATGAGATAAGATGGAAGATGTTACCTACTGTGGGTGGATGACGCAGGGTCATCTAACAAATTTGCAATTAGGCCATGGCAAGTAGGCCCATTTCTGGCCCTGAATCAGTGTCCACCAACCCACTGCAAGCTATCTCAGGGATGGCGTTCATTGCCCACCACTCCATTTGGTGGCAGCAGAACTTGGAAAGGTCACCAAATTTGGGTTATTCTGGACCAAGAAGGGCATCAAGTTCCCATGTCTTGGAGCTCTGCCAGCTGCCCCTCTCTTATAAATTCAACAGGATTCAGCTTGGATTCTCCTGAAGTCGTGGCGGTATGGCACAGGGACAGAGGCAATCCCTAAGACATAATATCTGAGTTCTGGAACACCATGATTTGTTCACTTAAAACCTTGCCCCTGCAATTTTGGGCATGCTACCACAGAGGCTGTTTTGAAAGTGTGTCCCGGAAATTAAAGACCGTACAAGGTTCATACTGTTCAATGGAAGGTGATAAAGATTAAGAGCTCCCAAACCACCTGCAGGCTTATGCACTTTTCTGAGCAGGAAAGCTTGCAAATTTTTCTTCTCCTGTTATATTGGTCAATCAAAGCCAAAAACTTTAGAGAACATTTTTCTTTGCTATAATTTGCGGTGCACTTGTCTCAGCCATACTATACAACAGACTCTGGTCTTAAGAGCAGAGTCCAGCAATTGAAATTGTGTACAGTCCTATGAAAAAGACAGCAAGTTGGACAACTTCTAGGTGTGTAAGAATAGGATGGTAAATTTAAAGGGGTAGTTGAGAGATGAAAGGTCCTTTCAAATAAGCTCTGATTGCCAGGGGAAGTGTTGTATTGTCTCTTTTCACAGATAACTCCATGACTGCAAATGAGGTATCTTTAGTTTCCAGCACAGCCCTTTCAGGTGCTATTGCATTTAGTCACATTATTTATATGATGAATTTTATTTCACTGAACAGAATGTTAAAGCTTTTTTCTCTTTGTGCAATGTCTCTTGAGTTTAGACTCATCAGACTTATGGACTGAAATACCAAAAAGGTTCTTGTGTATCTCATGTAATTTTTTCCTACAGTGAGTATCATCCATCACAATAGTGCTTGAAATAAAGCAATGTAAGATTGCAGTGTCAAAAGTCACAACACAGGCAGCTGAAGATGAAGCACTTGTTTGCTCCTGCCTGGATAATCGCTTTGCTCTAGATTTAATTGAAGTGACTCTTGACTCACATTTCTCAGACTCTCAGAACTGCTTTTGTTGTATGTGAGGAAGGATGGATAGTGGCTGATTGTGCTGTAGTTCAAAAGCACCAGCCCCTCTGGGTGGACAGTCCAGTGTGCATGGGATGCTGAATGCATCTCAGCCTGTTAACTGGCCTGTGTTTGTGCCTAGCTGCCGGGGACAACCAAAAAGGAACAAATAGGTCCACGAAGCAACCAGGAGGAGAGGCCACTGAAGCAATCTGCATTGGGGAGGAGAAGGTTGGTTAAAGGGCTGCAAAGGGAGGAACATGTGTATTGTGGAGAGTGAAGTTAAACTCATCAAGAGAGACCCTCAGATGATATGAATTGGCATAAGTCAATGGAGTTACACTAATTTACAGCAGCTGAGCATCTGACCCTCCAATTCCTAGAGAGGACCAAGCCAAGTTATTAAATCATCTATAAAAAAAATGAGGAATTTCCCAGAAGGAGCTCATCCTCTACCTGTCTGCTGAAGCACCATAGTCTCTGTGCTGTTCTTGTAGCACACTATGACCCTGTCAAGCCACCAAATATTTTCCTTCTCCTTGCACCATTCAGCACTACATGACATCCCTAAACACAACTGCCATACTGCACACATCTTCTGAATGAAGGAAAGTTGCAAACAGACTTCACTTAGGGAAATGTCTCTGAGCACAGCATTTAATCTCTTTTTATTTAAGCCTTCACAAGTCACTAGGAGAGGTAAGTGGAGGAGAGACTTGGCAAGGATAGTTAAATGAAAGGTTTAAATGGCAGAAATAACTGCAGAGGATAAGATAAATGCGGTTACTAGTTACATGCAATTCAGTAGGACGGAGGACAGATGTAATATTAAAGCAGAGTTCTGCTACTCTTAGTAAAGGCACACAGCCACAGTCTCTCTTTAAAAAGAACAGGAGTACTTGTGGCACCTTAGAGACTAACAAATTTATTAGAGCATAAGCTTTCGTGGACTACAGCCCACTTCTTCGGTAAGCTTTCGTGGACTACAGCCCACTTCTTCTTCTTCTTGCTCTAATAAATTTGTTAGTCTCTAAGGTGCCACAAGTACTCCTGTTCTTTTTGCGGATACAGACTAACACGGCTGCTACTCTGAAACCAGTCTCTCTTTAGGGAATATTCTGCTGATTGTGGTACAAACAAATCTTCAAACAAGTAATGAAACACTGTCAGTATCCACTGAGGTGCTATTTAGAAAGATATTTAATAATCTGATGGAACAGATTATTGCAGCTGGCCTGCTTATTGAGAGGCATGAGTCCGATTATTTCATTTGGGAATGGCTTAAGAGGAAGGCATTTGGAAGTCATTTCTCAATCCTTGGTTTTCAGTAACTGATGGGCAGAGTTTGGGATTATCCTGAGCCAAATTGATTTCTAACACTCCCAGAGGCTGTCATACCACAATGTAGTCGCAATTAGGCCAGTAGTCTGAATCTGGCCCAATCTGACAGCGATAAAAGTAATGGCTGTTTAGTGGCACAGGTGAAATGAATTCCGGGTCTCAGTCCAATGGCTAGATGTCCATGGCACAAAAGGCACAGATTGATTGACTCCCCTGTAGGCAATCTCAGCAGAGAGGCCAAAGCACGAAATTACGCTGTCACCTCATTAGTAGCATTTAGGGTTGAAGCACATTGGCCTTGCAGTGGGGAGGTAGCTTGTACTGCAGTAGCTCTATCCTTACTGGTTCTTTTTTAAAACAGAGAATGTGAGTCTCCAGGACTTCCATTGCAATGCCTTTTGTGAGCACTAAATTAAAAAAAAAAAAACATCACCATCGCCTTTCAGCTGCCTATTATTCTATCAAACTAAATATGCACAATTGAAGTATGAAGAGTCAAATTGAATTAGAATAATGATCAGTCTCTTGCAATTAAAACACTTAATGCAAAATACAAATGGGCTTATTTTACTGCAGGCTTGAATGATAAAGCAACAATGAAAGCTTAACATTTCTGTCAGGAAGAGTCAAAATTTACATGTATCAGTAAAATGTGACCCAAAATAGATCTCTAGTTCCACATCTACAGACTGCAGATCTCCAACTTAACCCTCATTATGAGTGTCCCACCCCCAATGGAACAAATGGGAAGTGTGCGTTAAAATGAAATGGTCTGATATAGCTTATTGAAAGACAAAAACGTTCAGTCTGTACTGTTGTTATCCATTATTACACATACCATGCTTCTGGGAGTCTGGGCCAGAAACAATAAGGAGGAAGATAGGAAATAAAGTGGAAATATTTTTGAAACCTTAATAAACTATAACTTCTGGGATGCTTGATTCTCTGATGAACTGTGAACGGTTGACTTTAGTCAGGTCCATGTGAGTGTACTGAGATGGAAGGAATGAAAATAAGATACCGGAGATGAGAACTAAGAGAAAATAACCTTTATGCTTCTCTCCCCATTTCCTGGTCTCTTGGTCTCTCACACACTGGCACAAAATACATCACCTGCTCAAAGACTGTCATCCCACTGAAGTCGGTTATTTGGTGGAGCCATTACTTAGATATTACTTTGCATTCACCCCAAATTCCCATTATATTCAACACAAGATAGGATGAAAGGGCTTGAATTGACTCTGCTTTCCTTGTGTATACCTGTAACCACAGATGGCTTCAGAACTGCTGTCTCCTTGATTTCAAAACGTCAGTCACAAAATTCCCATTCAGTTAAGTAGGGCCAAATCCTGATCACACGGAAGTCAAAGGAAATTCTACCATTGACTTCAATGGGACCAAGATTTGGCTCTACTTGCATGTGGGTTGCAGGATTAGGCTCCTGAAGCGGTCACAAAACTAAACAGAGGGCTCATCTTCACTATGGGGAGATCGACGCCGCTGCAATCGATGCAGTGGGTGTCGATTTTGCAGGTCTAGCGAAGGCCCGCTAAATCGACGGCAGATCACTCTCTGGTCGACTCCAGTACTCCACCATTCCAAGAATAGTAAGGGAAGTCAACCGGAGAGCGTCTCCCACCAATGCAGCACAGTGAAGACACCGGGGTAAGTCGACCTAAGCTATGTCGATTCCAGCTATGTTATTCACACCTTAACTTAGGTCGACTTACCCCGATAGTGAAGACAAGCCCAGAAAAACAAACATCTAAGTCCTATTAAAATCTGTAATTAGAGACTTGTAACTCAATGGTGATGCTGACCATTTGGTGGGGGAGGAATAGCTCAGTGGTTTGAGCATTGGCCCGCTAAACCCAGGGTTGTGAGTTCAATCCTTGAGGGGGCCATTTAGGGCTCTGGGGGAAAAATCTGTCTGGGGATTGGTCCTGCTTTGAGCAGGGGGTTGGACTAGATGACCTCCTGAGGTCCCTTCCAACCCTGATATTCTATGACTCTTATCACTTGTGTTGTGTATGGTTTCTTACAATATGAATAGGAAGAGTCTTTCTGGATGACAAAAATCCATCCCACAAGGAATAGGACAGAACAAACCAGAAGGATAATGTTTAGACTGTTTGTAGAACTGTACAGTAATAAACTAGTGACAGTGCTAAGGGGTTATCTACAGTGCATTCAAAAGCCTCAATAGCTTTAGAAAATCCTATAGAAACCTTGCTTTCAAACTGTATAGAAAAATTACTTGAAAAAAATTGCGTGTTTGCTATTATCTGCAAAAATACCTGCTGTCTACAAGCACATCCAAAGTTATCAAGAAAGCTATTTGTGAAAATTCAGAGTCATATAAATAATAAATAGGAAGGACATTTATTCATTAATGCTTAAAAATAAGCATCTGGCAGCTTCCTGTGCTCCAGGCAGTGGCCCTTGTGACAGTTTCCAACAAAGTGAAAGATCCAGGAGGGATCAGAGTGACATCAATTTTTTCTCCCTTTAGTTTTAATTAGGATCAAGGTTTTTTGAATTTCCATCTTTTATGCAATGACAGAGGCAGGCAGAAAACAGAGATGGCTCAAAAGGAGTACTAAGGATAAATAATTGAAATTTGCTTTTATTGTATGGAAAGGGTTTTGCAGATTTCAGTGCATTTTTAAGCATCTTTCAGTTGCCAGATAAAAGATTGATGTATCCTCCTAAGGATAAGACAACTTTGGGCCCAATTCTTTAATCTTTGGGTTAATGGGGTTAATGTGTGTTTAAACTGAAGCATGTGCTTAAAAACTCTGCTGAATAGTTGGACTTAAACACATGCTTAAATACTTGAACTGAGGCCTTAGTCAGTGTACATTTCAATAAAGCTCAAGCACTTGCAAGCTACCACAAAAGGGTCTCAAACAGAGTGAAACTGAAGTTGGCTTTTAAAATCAAATGGATTTTTAGGAATAATTTTTTTGCACTATTGGCTTAGCTTTAGTAATGGATGTGTGGAAATCGGAAACTGATCACAAATGGGGAAAAAACTGGATAGGTTCCTGCACATAATGCAGATTCCAGTTAAACATGGTAAAGAACCTGGGAGAAAATGGGATAGAAAAGGTGGATGAGTGAAACAAAGAGATTTGCCAACACTTGAGCACATATAAAAGGGAAGTGTAACATGGAAATATTTATTTCCCTTACCATTACCTATCCTGCATAGACCGTGGATACATTTTTTAAAAAGTGCCCTTGTGACTTAGGAGCCCAAGTCCCATTTAGAAAAATGACAGGCTCCTAAGTCACTAAACCATTTTTGAAAATTTTACCCAGAGTCTTATTTTTTTCTCATTTTATTTCACTTTCACAGAAGTGACACAGACTAAGCATTTGCTTGTATTGTAGAATTTCAGTCAAAGCTGATGCCTAATATTGTACCTCAAATTTTATATTTTTATTTTTTGCTATTAGACCTCTGACATGAAGTTAGGAAACCATTCACATGTGGTTCTTCTCTGAAAAGTGCCTTTGTAAAAATGACATCATCTTACTTGTTTTTTAGGTATACTTAGTCACACCCATTTTACTGACTAGAGCCCTGATCCTGCACATACTTAGGCATATGTTTAACTTTAAGTACACTGGTAGTCTTACCGAAGCTTTGAAGTAGCTAGCAGTAGTCCCATAAAATCAGTGGGATTGCTCACATACTCAAAGTGAAACATGTGCCTAAGTGTTTGCAGGCTTGGGGCCTATATTACATTTTTTTTTTTACTCCCGTTAGTACTGCAAAGCCAGGCCTGCCGACAGCAACCCCGGGCCCCAGGGCAGAACAGTCAATGGGCCCCCACGCACACAAAAGCCGTGCCCATGCGGACGCGGTCCGCCTGACATTTGGGCGATGCTGCGCCTGTTCTGGTTGGTGCCCAGTGAGCTGCCAGCTGCACTGCTGGGTGCGCTCTTCTGGCACATTCAGGGCTTTCACATGCCCGCCTGGTAGGGTTGCCAACTGTCTAATCGCACAAACCCAAAGATCCTTGCCCCGCCCCTGTCCCGTCCCTTCCCTGAGACCACGCCCCTGTCCTGACCCGTCTCTGAGGCCCCCCCACACTCACTCCATCCTCCATCGCTCGCTCTCCTCCACCCTCACTCACTTTCACCAGGCTGGGGCAGGGGGTTGGGGTGCAGGCTCTGGGAGGAAGTTTGGGTGCGGGAGGGGGTGCAGGGGCCACCCGGGCCCTTTTAAATTGCCTGGGCCCCTGGGCAATTGTGCTCTTTGCCCCGCCTCCCCCATCGGCAGGCCTGTGCAAAGCTGATGCAACTCTTGAAGAGCAAACTGGATTCCTATTCTGGTTTTCACATCTTTATTCTGACATCCAACTGCAGAATCTTTATAGCTAATGCATTAGCTGGATTGCCACTTGATTTTCAGATTCTCAGTTGAATTTGAAAGGCTGGGCTGGTATTTAAAAACTAACCCATCATTACTTTTACATCCTAAACTGAGGAAAAAAAACCATGGGACCTCAGGAGGTCTTTTGCAAAAAGTCCATTTCCAGAGGACAAATACACTTTAAGAGTATGTCTACACTGCAGTTAGACACCTGCAGCTGACCCATGCCAGCTGACTTGGGCTCAAAGGACTTGGGCTAAGAAGCTATTTAACTGTGGTGTAGATGTTCAGGCTTGGGCTGTAGACCAAGCTCTGGGACGCTTGCACCTCAGACGATCCTAGAGCCTGGGCTGCCACCTATACTTGAACATCTATACTGCAATTAAACAATCCTGCAGTCCGAGCCCATGAGCCCAAGTCAGCTGGCCTGGGCCCACTGCAGGATTTTAATTGCATTATACAGACACCCATAGTCACAGATATGTTGAGAGTGATCTGCTGCATTATTTCCTCCTATTCATTTTTAGTCAAGTTCTCCTGCCAATTCTGTTGGGACTGCTAATTGACTTGGTTAATTACATTGATTACATAAGCCTTTATTATAACAGTAAAGACCCCAGCAGTTAGTGTCTGTAAAATGCATTACCTGGTTCTATAGCGTTGTCTGTGTTTCTCTGACTTCGGCCAGCCAGACTTGTGGTGGCATTCACGGTCCCTTTTTTCACCACAGCTGGTTTCTTTACAGCCTGTTTCATCTGTTTCTGGAGTTTGGTAATATTGCTCAGAGCGTCAGCCATGGATTTGTCCACATACCAGGTCAAATTAGACAGGATAGTCCCTGTTTTTATTTCTAACACAGACTCTATGAGCTCTTTTAGGCCTCTCTGCAGCAGTGGGATATCAGGTTGAGCAAGTTTAATTAACTGGGGTACACTAGCATTCACTTTTCGAATGCTGGCGGAGGCATCCTGACACAGCCCCCAAGCCTCATAAGCAGTCTTGTTTAAACGGGGGATATTAACTGAGAAACGGACAGATTTTGCTTCCAGTGCCTTGACTCTGGAATTCAGTGTCTGAAGCTTGGGAGAGACCATTTGTTCTTGTTCTGTTGAAGCAACTTTGCCTTTTTTTAGTGAAACACAATTATTCACCAAAAGCTTGGTTATATTCGACTCGATACTCTGCAGGCGAACTTCTTGATCTTTTGATACCTCTGTAGAGTGTAACAGCTTTTCTTCTAGGTGACTGATGTCTTGTTGGTGCTCAACTATTTTGGATGATGTTTCATTTAAAATGTGGTAAACTTTTCTGAGGTCAGGGAGGCTTATTTTCTCATGCTCTTCATATGGAAAATCGGAAAGGTCCTGAATTACTTTTGAAGCATATTGATGCCTTTGTTTGTCATTGACCAGTGTCTGAAGGGACTCATTCAACAGTTGGAACTGGGGAATAAATGCCAATATGCTGTCCATCTTCTCAGCACCACCACAGCAGGCCTCGGTCTTATTTTGCAGGACATTTAGAGTATCTTTCAGAACGTAGTTATCCTGAATGGAATCAACAGCATTGTTTAAAACGGTCATGGTCTTATTTAAGCCATCTTCTAGGTCCATGAGGCATTCATTAATACGGCTGTCAAAGACTTCATCTCGAGTTTGAGCCTCACTTTTAAGTCCCTCCTGGCTTTTGACAAGTTCTTTGACGGTGGAACTCAGACTATTAACAACAGTAGTTAGGTTTTCCAATGTCCTGCTGATTGCTTCCACTTCAATTTGCTGTTCATACTCTGCTGTCAGACTAAACGGTGGTCCCTGCTCAATCAAGGGTTGGAGGATCTCCATATCATAACACAAATCATTAATTTGCTCATTCATTTTGTCCATCTTATTGTCCAATGGAAAGACGACAGTAGCTAGGGTTTTGTTTAAGAAATGCACGTTCTCTTCTGTGCCCTTTAGCTTTGTTTGGAAATCATTCCTGCACTTTGATAATATGTCTTCACATTCTGTATGAACAGAATCTCTCTGAATCTCTAATGTAACAGTGAGGTTGCTGATCTTCATATCTTGTTCTCTTAAGTCGTCATGCAGCTGCAGCAGCATGAGGCCATGTTTCTTCACTTTCTCATGTAGAGTGAGAATATATTCTGTAACATTATCATCCACTGCTGTATCTGTTGGAGGGACATTTTGGTCTGACATCCGTTCAGCTGATAACAGTTGCTCATGGACCTCTTTCATTTCCGTAAGTGACTTATTCAGAGATTCATAGTAAATGGTGCTTCTTGTCTGCTCATGCTCCAAGTCAACTTCCAAGGATTTCTGCTTTGCCTGTAGTTCTTTGATGGGCTTGTCATAAGCAAGGCTCATCTCCTCTTTCATCTGCACCAGATCATTCTTCAGCTCCAGGATTTCATTCTTCGTTGGCCTGTCTTCTTTCTCCTGGGCAAACTTTTGTTGGGTCTCATTCAGCTGTTTGACTATTTCTTTTGTGCTCTCAAGATCCTCTGATAAACTAGACACAGTCTTGAAAATTTGGGCCACTGTCTCTTGTATGTCACTTTGGTAGACTTTAAACTGCTCTCTGATAAGGTCTTTGACTAGTTCATTGATACTTTTAGACTTGAGACCTAAAAAAAAAAAAAAGGCAAAAAACAAATAACTAAATAGTCTTTTGTTTATAGACATCCAACATTCTTTCATTTAATGAGTACACACAGTGTGTTGTAAGGAACTGGAATGTAATCGTTGTCTCATTGTGATCTGCTTACTTATAAATTTAATTTAATATGGTAGTAATTGTGGTGTTTGAGGACCCGATACTGTTCCCAATGAAGTCAAATGGAGCTTTACTGATGATTTCAATAGGCTCAGAATCAGAGATTGAATGTGTGGGATCAATGTTCATTTGCCTAGTCCCAAGCAGAGCAACAGAGAAGATAAGTGTGTTCTCTTGGCTTACTATGAGAAAAAGGCTTATCCTTCCCCTCAACCACCATGTTTAGAAGATTAGGGGAGGAAATATCTGTTTTACCTTGGCTGTGTTGGGTCAGGAGGGGGAGAAATAAAGAAAATTCATTGTAGCCTTCCTGCCATACATGGAGAGTGAGTAGATAAAAGGAGATGGGAGGGGAAAAAGGGAATCGAGATGGAGGGGATGGATCCTTCTAATTTTGATACTACCAACACTTTAGAACTTGTAGGCAGCAGCAGACCCATTGAAAAAGGCTGGGGCTCTGCAGGTCACACCTTTGCCTAGTTGTAGTGGCGCCTATTGTACTTTCAATATAGTTCACATAAGTACCAATTCTAGAAGAAGCTATGCCCATGGAGTTAAACCATGGTGAAATTTGGCCGAAGGAAGAGCATAAGTCATGCCTGACACATGGCTCTTCCTGGGTCTTTACAAGTAGTCAAATGTTTGCAAATGCCACAGATGCTTTTGGGTTCTTGCCTCTATAACTTCTGAAAATTATTTGGGCTGCAATTAGGATTCAAAATGAAAATTGTTTCATTCAACAAGCCTGACTATACAGGAAGCTTCTTGTGTTAAGCATCTTGAATTGTGTGTGTATTTCCAGCTGGAAAAGTAGTGAGCCAAATTGGTAATAGCAGCTTTTTAGGACATAAGAACAGACCTGCTGTATATTGTGTCTGGTGAAATGACCGGTAAACACTTCAGATGCTTAGACAAGGGAGCTGTCACTTGTTCAGCAAGTGGCTTTTTTGAGCCAAGAGATATAATAGGGGAGAGGGGCAGTTGGTGCAAGAGCATGAAGAGATGCCATTTAAGAAATGGCAGGGAGTTCTCCTGGCAATTCACGCACTTATTTATTGTGTTCTAGGGTCACAGATGTTTGGGTGATTTTTACACATAGAATAATAGAGCAAAGGAAGAAGATTGAGCTGCCCCCTATTTTTTTTACTTTTCACCCCTACAAACAAGCAGAGTTTATATATAGTACATTGGTGCTTAACTGCTGGGCACAACTCTGCTGCGGCAGGAAAGCAGCAAAGTTAGAGAAGATTGTAAGGAGGAAACCTGAAAATGAAAACCCAATGGGTGAAGAACTGAAGATGTGGTTTAAGACTAAAATAATTTACATACATAATGTGGTGTCTTCACCCAGGATTCAGAAAAGTTGCTTCATTTTGGAATATGTTCCGGATTTTTAAAAGAGTAAACAGAGGGCAGGGCAGGATCTTAATAGTTATGGAGAGAGACAAGGTACCTTTATCAGAGCTCTTCAGCTAAGCAGCATCAAGTCTTGCTAATATTTGGATAGGAGACCACTTGAAAGAAAATCTGGGTGCTGTAGAAAGAGATGTTTGTTGGGGGCTATATTGTACCCTCACCTTCCTGGTCACTCAGTGCTCCATCTTAACTAAAAGCAACCTGCCTGCTGTGGAGCACAACACCCCTGCTTTTCAGATATTCCCCCATTATCAAGCAGATCGGCAAAATGCACAAGCCTAGGTTCTGCCCTCCCACTGCTGGGGGGGGCCTGGATCAGCGTTCACATTGCATTCCCCGTCAGTACCCGTCCCAGGCCGGGGAAGCTAATGGTCCAACCAGCGGACCAAATTTGGTGATGAATCCTGGTCACATGCCACATGAGGCTCATTGTACATATGCTAAGAAGACGACTGCTTGCAGACCAGGGTAGCCAGCCAGCTGCTACACAGGGAGAAATCTGCATCCTTTCAGTGGCTGCAGTCACCCTTTTTTTGCCCTGGAGAGAGCAGGGCAGGAATTGTGCCTTCGCAGGGTTTTCGGTCTCTGAGTCACAGTCCCTCCTTATTGGGGCTACTCCTTGGGTGGTGCAACTTGTATAGCCCCCTGGCTCAGGGCCGTGCCGAAAGCTGCAGGTTAGTTAATTTGTAAAACCAAGATCCCTGCTACTGGTGGTCAGTAAAGATCCCTGGCCATTTTAGCAAGATTACAGGTATTAATCCCAGTTTCCGGGCCAAATTCCAATTTGGGTACTTAATTACAGTCTGCATCTATAAATTCCCTTTGCAGTTTCAACTATTAATGAAGGAATAGCATGTATCATAGTGTACATGCAAAAGAGGGCAGAGTTAAGGTTTCATGTCCAATTGTAACTGGCATCTTGACTTCTAATTGCTTAACTCTACAGTCAATTTAGTGTTTTAAATATAATATAAAGATACTGTTATAATAATGGAAGGATTCAATTTTAAAATGTCAGAAGAGAAAAAAAGCAAATGGGAGAGCAAGAATGTAATTTGGGGGAGAAAATAGATATAAAACCTAGACAGAAAATAGAGGGAAAATGTTCAGAGAGAATAACTTGGGCATGAAGAAGGAAGGAGGTCTGGTAATGCAGTGAAGAACCTACTGAAAAGGTCTTTCTATTCTTGGAGTATCTGATTCTCATTATAAAAATGCAAGGAACATGACAGACACCCTGCTTATTGGTGCCATTTGTGTAAGGTAGGACAGAAGTATCCAAGTATGCTCTCAGGTGCAAAGAGATGAAGACTTTGGCATATATGGTACTGTTAGTACACAGAATAGATCTCAACAAGCAGCCATTGTGGCCGAGCAAATAGAGCACTGTACTGGACACAGGAGACATGGGTTTGAATCCTGGCTGTACTGATACCTTGCTGGGTGACCTCAGGCAAGTCACTTGTGGCTCCATTTCCCCATATGTAAAATGGGGGAAATGATACTGGCCTCTTTGATAGGATAAAGTGCTTTGAGATCCACTGATTGAGAGCTAGGTACTGATATTACAAGTGTTGGGATAAGGAGGCAGAGGAAAAACATGTGGCGAGCACAGGAAAGGAGCAGAAGATCTCAATGGAAAGAAAGATTGGCTGTAACTGAAAGAGGACAAACTGAGTGGCATACAATCCTTATGGGCTCAGTAGTGCTGTACAAGCAAATCACTGCATTGGGGTGGTGCAGATCTACCCCAAGTCAGGGGAGCATTCAGTGCTCCTGGGAAACATGTGCTGCTGCTACACCTTTTCATGGGGTGCAGCATCCTATCCACTGTGCATCTGTCCTGCTCCTCAGGTCAGTGTGGAAGTGGTCTGAGGACATGGCCAATCTGGTATGCTGTTTGCTCCGGGGGAATATGGAGGGAGTAGTACTTGTGTACTGCGGAGTGGAGAACTGCAATTATTCCTAGCCCTCATGAAGACAGCACCAGGGGGAGATGTGACCCTAGTTTCCTGTCTCCCCACAGTGCACCTGCATAAAGATCAGCAACAACCCGGGCCTG
Source organism: Chrysemys picta bellii (assembly GCF_011386835.1). Lineage (NCBI taxonomy): Eukaryota > Metazoa > Chordata > Testudines > Emydidae > Chrysemys > Chrysemys picta. The sequence goes on from NC_088795.1 coordinate 24,020,110, forward strand.
AGATTTATAATTAGAGCTAATAAACGCAGTTGACGGCAGCACTTTCATCAGAGCAACTTGATTAGGAGATTGATTTATGTTGGTAATCTAACACAGAACTAGTAATGGGAGATTTCATCTAGCCAGGTAAAACATGGGACATGATAGGCAATAAAGGCTCAAAAACTGTAGACAGACATAGTATAAAAACTGCTATTCTTAGAATGTACATTCATAATTAGGTTTATAAAGATTCTAAAATAGAGGTGGAAAGCATGAGCATGGGATTTCAGCAATGCACATCTTGGAAGAATGTGGAAATGATGGATAATGCAGAAAGGAATAAAGAAATGCATAGAAAAGATGCAGAGGGGAAATGGGAAATGTTTGAAGACAAATTAAATGTATGCCCAAGAGTCAATAAATGTAGAAGTGAAAGCAGGCCAATATGAATGATAGAGAGAGTATAAATGTGATCAAAGGTAAAGGAGAGCCACACAGTATGTGGAGTATACAACTCTGGAGACAGAAGGATTGGAAATGTGAATTACATTTCATAGACTTAGAAAAGCAAAGGCATGTTGTTTATGCCTACAGTAGCAGTTTCCTAAAATTATTCTCAGCCAATAGATAAAAAAAACAAAGCAAGTAGTTGGGGGCAAATCCTGGGAAACTGAACAAAATGTTGCAGCTCTGAGGGAAGGAATTTTCGGCCCTGATGAGCTGAGATATCTGTGCCGCTGGACCATAGCTATTACTACGGGGTATGCAAGGGAGTAGTCAATGTGTGTCATTGCTCCTCCTTATTTTCTACAGGCGGATCCGCACTGACACATTGGCCATGCCCTTACCACCTTCCCAAAATAGCTATTTTCTTACCTATTTTAGGGGTCAGGGTTTATGTCATCTTTAAAAAAAAAACCATAGAAGTCAAGAAAGAACTTGACTTAACTACAAATAGATAGCAAGGTTTCATAAAAGGGAGATCATGTCTAATAAATATTGCTTTGAGTTTTCTTCTGTTAATTGGATCCACTTACTCTTTGAGGTCATGAAGAATTATTTTCTATGGGTGAAATCCTGGCTGTCCTGAAATCAGTGGGACTTTTGGCACTGACTTTAATGAGGCCAGGGTTCCACCCTTCATGTTTAATCTAATCTTTCCTTCGTTTTTTCCCTCTGGCTAAACTTGTCTCTACTGTGCTTATCACTGGGGCATCAGAGCATCGCATTGGCTATCTTTATCCTGTTTCTTTCAGTCTTTCAGTTGTATTAGCAGTCCTAGATTCTTCCATTGTGAAAGCTCCTTTCTCTTAGGAAATCTCTCCTCCCCCTGGCATCCATCAGGATTACTGGGGAGAAAGGTATCCCTTGAATTCACATTCCTGAAGGCACCTCTCCTTTAACAAACTTAAAACTCCCTTCACTAAACAAGGACACACCGTGAGACAAGTAGATCACATCCTGAAATGGACCACCCAAATACTCCAAGAGAACCTGGTTCAATACAGAAATAAAACCCCCCTCCAACCACACACCCCTAGTTGTCACCTACCACCCTACACTGGAACCTGTATGAGTATCAAACAACACAATTCATACCCAATGTGGACCATATCCTGAAAGAAATATTTCCTTAACCCCCCTCATCTGACCTTCAAACAACCCCCCAACTTCTCCAAGCTCATTATCAGAAACAAGCTGCCTAGAGCCCAGGACACAACAACTCAAAGCAGCACCAGATCCTGCCAGAACAACAGATGCAAAACCTGCAGACATATCTCCACTGCTACGATGATCAATACCCCACACAACACAGCTTTCAAGATTCATGGGTCCTACACATGCCTATTACAACGTGTGGTGTACCTCATTCAGTGCACTAAACGCCCCAATAACAACTATGTGGGTGAAACCAGACAATTGCTACGCTCTCAAAGGAACTCACACAGGAAAATAATAAAAGACAAAAACACCACATCACCTGTGGGTGAACACTTTTCACAAAGCAATCACTCTATATCTGACCTATCAGTCCTCATCCTCAAAGGAAACCTGTGCAAACCTTCAAAAGATGAGCCTGGGAGCTTAAATTCATAACTTTGCTAGATACTCAAAATCATGGACTGCACACAGACACTGCATTTATGCCTTATTACAATAATCTATAACCCATTTAAACTCTGCCCCCAGCTTTTGTTTTTTCCTCCCCCACCCCATGACAGGAAAGGTGTTAACGGTTCACTTCAACTTGAATGGTCCCTTGAAGTATGTTAACTTCTTATGTTAAGCAATCTGTTCCACTTTGTATCTAGCTGTGTCACTCTGGATAGGTCTACACTGCAATTAAGCATCTGTAGCTGGCCCATGTCAGCAGACCTGGGCTTACGGGACTCAGGGCTACAGGGCTATTTAATTGCAGTGTAGATATTTGGGCTTGGGCTGGAGCCCTGATTCTGGGATCCTCCCCCTTTGCAGGGTCCCAGAGCCTGGGCAAGTTCAACATCTATACCACAATTAAACAGCCATGTAGTCCAAACCCTGTGAGCCTGAGTCAGCTGACACAGGCCAGTTGCAGGTTTTTAATTGCAGTGTAGACATGTCCTCTGAGTACATTTCTTAGACCTGAAGAAGAGCTCTGTATACCCCTGATGGCTTGTCTCTCTCCCCAACAGAAGTTGGTCCAGTAAAAGATATTACTTCACCCACCTTGTGTCTCTACAATCTAACAAGACAAGACAGACCAGAGAAGTATTACCCCCATTTTACAGATGGTGATCAGAGGCACAGGTATGTTAAGGTACATTGATTCGGTCAAACACTTAAGCAGGTGCTTGATTTGAAGCCAATGGGACTTAAGCACTAAAGGAGGGATTTAAGCGCAGTCTTAAGCGGGCCAAAGTGACTTGCCAAAGTCATACAAGAAGTATGTGGCAAAGCTGGGAATTAAACCCGGCTTTCTAACATCAGGGCTTGTCGTCACTGCTTAAAAAAAAAAAAAAGTGTTTTTCTACCTCACGGTAACTAAAGCACATGAGCGCCCCAAAATAAAATCCCTTTGTGACACTCCACACCCCATATTCACCATCGTGATATGATTATGACATAATCATGATGCATCTTGTACAAAATATGTCATGTGAGGTGTCAATGGAAAAGTTATGGTTTGCTGAATATGATTATCCTATTTGTATGCATGTATCATTGTTTGTATCAGGAGTTATGAATAGTGGAGCTGTATTGCAAATGTGCTTGCTCCTGGGTAACTCCCACAAGTCAGTTTACATCCAGTCTAGCCAGCGCATTGTGAAGGAACTATTCTATATAAAAGCGCATCAGCAAAAACAATGGGCCACGGGAAAAGCTTATCCTCACATGAGGAGTTTTCCTGTGTACGCTTCAGCCAATATATGGGTAATGGCTGCTATGACTCATCGAAGCATGAAAGGGAAGATGACCAGATCATGTAATACTAAACTCCATCTTGTGCCTATATTTTTCCACAAACTGTGATGGGGATTTTGCTTGAAACGACGAAGTTCCCTCCCACATGGAAAAAACTATAAAAAAACTGTTGCATATCCTCTCCACATTGAGGGAGGGGCAGACTGGGTAATAAACTTATACTGGTCAGGTTTTTGATGTGGGCAAGATGGTACATCTCTGGGTCCTAAGCTGTCGAGCTTGGGGGTGAGGGGAGAGTAGGTTGGTGCCTCTCTATTGTTAGTTCATTAGTGCCTGAGAAGAAGTATTCATGTAACTGCAGCTGCGTGTGTCTCTGCCTATGTAAATGTTTGTGTGAGTGCAGGACCGGGAGCGGTCTGCAGTTTGTCACAGCCTCACAGTGTGAGAGGGGGCCAGATTGATATGCCAGAGGGCTCAGCGGTAAACCCTGTTCCAGGTTGCACCCCAAGGAAGCTCATCACCCCCTTATCTTGGCCAAAGTCAGCCTTATAATCCCCATGTGGGGTTGACCTCAGCGAGTTTACCTCATGCTAAAACAGAAGTGCCTTGTCTTTGCTATGTTTTTACCTCAGGAAAGCTCTCACAGTTAAAAAAAGTAAAAAAGCCACAGCTTTTTTTTTTTTTTTTTTTTTTTTTTTTTAAGCAGTGAAGACAAGCCCTCATTCCAATACCTTAGCCACAGCTATCCTTCTCCTTGGAGATATGGCTAAACCCTCACTTACCATTTGGAAAATTTTACTCTTTATCACAAAGGCCAATTTTTCAACAGAATGAATGCTGGATTGTAAACCAAACAACAACAAACCTCCTCAAAGGTTTGCCCAAAACTTGCGTGAAACATGTATTGCACACATATTATTCAGACTTCTCAGAAACAGAGCTAATCCCACCTCTCCAACAGCAAGCACAACGGAGAAAGTGCAAAGGAAAGGAAATTTGCAGAATAGTGACTTGGTTTAACTTACCTTGGAGAGTACTCAACGTATTGTATTGATTATTTGTTATTATTAAAGAGACCAAAATAAAGGCCTTTTAAAAATAGTACTCTCAGAAGAAACAAAGAAAGAGTTCCCTCTACAAATATGGAATAATAATAGAGGTCAGCATAAGAACATTTTTCCTGGCACCTTTAACGGGGTGAGTGATTGCCTTAATTTCTTTCTTTCTTTTACCTTTTAGGAAAGACTGGAACTCTCTGCCCTTATCTTCATTGATTTTGCCTTCCAGAGAGGAGAGTGTCTTGCTCACATCACTCATGGTAGCAGAAATGTTGTCAACCTTCTTCTGTAGAAAAGTCAGTTTCATCTCCTGGCTGCTAATCTGCTCATTCATTTTTTGTGTAACTGCTTGGTGGAAGAATAGAGCAAAAAAGAAGCTTTATTAAATCACAGGGGAAAGAGGAAGTAGATTTTTTTTTGAGAAACATTAGCTGAAAGTAGAATGCAAAGTTTCTGAGTTACAATTCGTGAATGAGTTGTCTTAATTTTTGTCATATATCACATATTAGTGACATTCAGCAGCACAGCAGTAACTAATTACTGAAGCATCCCATATCCATTATCAAGTATTTATAATTCTAGAAGAGCTCTTTGAATGGTTAACCTATCTTAATCAGCATAATCCCAGTCTTCTCCCACCTACTACCCGGTGGAGGATTCAGTTACCACTCTCTCATTAATTCTTTGTCCCTTAATAGCATCACCAAGATATTTATTTCCACTTATCATTTACAAATCAATGAACACATGTAGTTTCAATGCTTCAGTCTAAAGAAGATACATCCATTTATGAGTGATAGGATCAAAAGAAGGACCCTCTAAACAGGGCAGCCAGATCCTACAAGAATGAGCACCAGAAAAAAAAATACAGGATAGAACCATTATAGTTCTGACACTATCATTCGAAAAAGAGTAAATTGCCCAGTCTGGGAAGTTCAGTTATTAAAATATCAATCCAAATTGTCCCTCCTGTGGTTGTGGTCTATTGAGATTAGTGGATGTCTGGTTCCCAGCTTTTAAATTAGCCAGTAGAGAAGGAAGGAACTGATCCTGCATTATTGGGGCTCCACAAAGGGTTCACGCATGTGCCTGCATTGAACATCTTGCAGGAGTGGGTTTTAAGATTGGGATTTTCAAGAGCCTGAGAGAGTTAAGCACTCAAAATATAAGGGAGTTGCTGTGTCCAATGCCCTTAGACTCCTTTGAAAATCCCACCTAAATGACTACGTTAAATATATAGATCAGGGGTGGCCAACCTGTGGCTCCGGAGCCACATGTGGCTCCTTGTATAGGCACCACCTCCGGGGCTGAAGCTACAGGCACCAACTTTCCAATGTGCCAGGGGATACTCACTGCTCAACCCCTGGCTCTGCCACAGGCCCTGCCCCCACTCCATCCCTTCTTGTCCCCTCTCCTGAGCCTGCCGTGCCCTCACTCCTCCCTCTCTCCCTCCGAGCCTCCTGCATGCCCTGAAACAGCTGATCAGGAGGAGCAGGGAAGAAGGGGGATGCGCTGGGAGCAGAGGGGGCAAGTGGGGGAGCTGATGGGGGGGCTGCTGACATATTACTGTGGCTCTTTGGCAATGTACATTGGTAAATTCTGGCTCCTTCTCAGGCTCAGGTTGGCCACCCCGATATAGATAGATAAATACAGATATGTTTTCACTACCCCATATGGACCAAACCATATTTTGGCTTAATAAAACACCTTGCAATGGATCCATACAAATATTTATTAGTGGAGATCCATAGTATTGATCTTGTGTCATTTCTCATTATGGCCTCAGTGTCTTTTTCCATGGCAGCAAATGGCCACAGTCACAAATATTGTGGAAGTATAAAGACCACACAAAGGAAGTAGCCTGCAAAGGGGAATTTTCTTTCAACTGTGCAGTAGTGTAATGGGACGACAATTCTTCAAAATTCTCGTTAGCAGACTTGGCATTTACACCATCTAGTTTAAAGTGTGGGTCTGCGCTGAAAAGTGACTATTTAACACTGGCACTTCCTTATTTAACAGTTCTTCCTGTTCGTAATCTTAGGACATTCTTGTCAAGGATATGTCTACAGTATGCATGGACATGAGGCTGCACAAGTATGGGTTTAAGTACAGGCCCTACAAGCCCTGGGTTTACTCGGGTGACTAGCCTGCTCTGAAGCCTGTACTGCTATTACTACCTGAGCTAACTAGAATAAGATAGCTTGGGTATGTCTGTGTGCTGCAATTACACCCTGGTTGCAGTGTAGATGTGTCTTTTATCAGCTACTGGCCTTACTGACATTAATAAGAGCGTTTGACTACTTTTCACTCCTGCTTACATTTCAGAAATGGGAAGGCAAGTTGAATTCAATTTTGGCTCATGCATAATTGAGAGAACTGTTAACTATATTACATCTGCAGATTCTCTTCTCAGTTATGTTTGTTGATCCTCCCCTTCGCTGCCCATTGTAGGCAGCAGAATTGGATAAGCAATGGCAATGGTCTGCAGAAAATGGGGTTGAGCAGGTATAAGTGAGAACAGAATTTGGCACGCAGAATCGGTGTAACTGGAATGAAGCAAGAGGCAGGAAGATTTGAGTGTCTTGTCCCAGGATGTGTTTGCAGGGCTGGCAGCCAGAGGAGACATCTTTTTACTGGTCAAATACTATCTGTATAGAGTCACTTTTCAGGGTAGTCTTGCACTGTAAGAGTTTAGGAGTGAAATAAAATAGAGAAGAAGTGGTGTGCATTCATTTGCCCGAACAGGAAAGGCCCAAGGAGGGTTCCTCCAGCAAACAAAAAGAAATCATTTTACAAACACAGAACAAAAAGGGAACACCTTTGTCCCCACCCCCTTTCCTGAGGGGCTGTTGTCCTGCTGTGGGCCCCAGAGTGTCAATCCTTCTCCTAAACAGACACTCAACTTTGGGAGTTCCCGCCGTAGGGAGGATTGCAGCTGCTCACCTTAGAGAAGCCTGCCACTAGCCCTGCAGCAGCTCATCTCCCTTTCTCCTTGTGAGCCAGAGGAGGGGGCGTTTAAAGGTCTCCAACAGCCTAATTGGACTCAGGTGTCCCTAATTGACCTGAGGTAACCCTTCTCAGTTTATAGGAAAAAGGGCCTTTATCATTCTAGGACAGGGTTAACATACCTGCCTTCCCTCACATTCTTGCAGCTGCCCAGCCTGACTTTGTCACCACAGGCTACAATGGAATTCATTGTCTGGAACATTTACGCTAATAAAACTCCAACATAAAATAGTAGTGGAAAATGAATACAAAAGGGAAGTGAGCATGGCCAAAGCATATGCATTCAACACTGTAAGAGAATACAATATGTGAGGGGGCCTTTCTTACGGTATCTAGCTTTATCAATATTAGATCCTCTCTGACTTTAGCTTACTGATTGTATAAAATTACCCATGTTACTGGTTGGGGTCTGACTTGGCTAGGCTCTGCCTACATGTGCATAACAAAGAGCCAATCCTTGCCCCAAAGTCCTCACAATCTAACTATGGAATGATAGACAACAGGTGGTTGCAACTAAGAGAAGGGAGGAACAGAGTAACAGAGAGACAATTATGATTAGCAACATAAGCTGGGGTCATATCACACTCTATTCAGAACAGAGCTGTAAAGTATTATTGTATAGCTTGCTTATGATTCCATTTGGGAAGATGACATTCAAGTTACACCAAACTCACCTCGTCAAATGTTGAGCACTCTGGCAGTGAACTGGTTTAGAATAAACACATCAGTCCAATAAGAAAAGACGCAACAGAGAGGGCTAAATCCTCAGCTGGTGTAAATCAGCATAACTCTCCTTTCTTCTGTGATGCAGTGCTAAGCTATGCTGCCTGTGGATCTGGACTAGATATGTCTATTTTTAATAGAGGCATGGTGGCCAGTAACACAGTGGGTTTTGTTTTTATTTTGCAGACTGACTCTCTTAGTTGCATGCTCTGAGACACACTGACCCAGCAGATTCAGTTCCCTCCCCTCACTCCTCTCAGAGTAGCATCACCAGTGGAACAGGTCTGCAAGAGAATCTGATGCTTCATCCCACCACTTTTGGCAGCTGGGAATGTCTTTTGTAGTAGCTTTAATAAATAGTGTTGACAATGATTGTGTTAGAGATGACAGTAATTACTACTACTGACCTGGGTCATTGGGGTCCTGCTGGTTTCCCGGTGTTTCCGCATTGATAGCTGTGTTGCTCTCAGCTTGGTTGCTATGTATAAGCAATTGATGTTGTTGGTCTAAAAGGGGGAGGGAGGGAAGAAAGGAGGTAAGCAAAACATTCAGCATGACTACTTTATCCAGTACTCAGCAATATTGGTACTGCTCTTCAGTTCTCCATTCTATCTCTTCCAAAACCTAATTGTCTGTGGTGATTCCTGAGTAGCAGGCCCATCTGTAAACACATGTGGACCCTTGGTGAAGACACTGACTGGATTTAATTCTGACCAGAGATTAATTAAATTCACCTTAGCTGAATACTGAAAGCAGCATAGTCTAGTGATAGGGATTTGGTACTCACATCTGACTTGACCGGTGACCTGCATGTAGTTTCTCTGTGCCTCAGTTTCCCTAGATATGATTGGGGGTTATCTGTGCTTTACCACTACAAGTATTTTGAGAGCAGCAGATAAAAAGTGCCCCATAAATGACAGGCATTATTATAATTTATAAGTGAATAACAGAGCTAATTATATACACTTTTACCAAGAGTTAAGCTACAAAAGAAATAAGAGATTTGCCTGAACTGCAAAGTAAAGAGTCATGTTTGGATCTGAACTTTCCCTCAACCGCAGGACAAGAGGAGGGAGATTTGAGATGAAGGCTTCTATGTGCTGCAGCTCCTCTCTAAATGGAACCAACTTTTTTGTGTGAAGAGAATGGCGATATTAAAGTATTGCAGGGCATTCTTCTATAAATCAACCACAATATTTAATAAAATAACTCCTTATCTGTATAAAGAGGATATTTTCTAAAAGAAGGAAAACAGTTGTGTAATCATGTATTTAAAACACAGTTGCTGTTATAGTAGTTTCCTTAGAACAAGCAGTATTTATGGTAGGATTTTCAAATGTGTAGGGGAGCTCAAATCTTCAAGTGAATGGAAACTAAAACAGAAACTTTCTTAAGATTAAGAAAAGATTCAGATAAGTGGTTCCCTCCCCCCCCCCCCCCCCCGTTTTTCTTCTCTTTGTATCAGTATATCTGTTGGGCTGGCTGCTTTCTTTAGATCTCAGGTGTTATGAGACTTCTTGAGGGCCACGGGGTAGGTAAGAGAAACCTGAGAAGCAGGTTTCAGAGTGGTAGCCGGGTTAGTCTGTATCAGCAAAAAGAATGAGGAGTCCTTGTGGCACCTTAGAGACTAACAAATGTATTTGAGCATAAGCTTTCGTGGCTAAAACCCTCTTCATCAGATGCATGCAGTGGAAAATACAGTAGGAAGACAGCAGGGCAAGATACCTGCAACTCTCCCTCTGGCAGAGGGCCCTATCACCAATGGAAATTCAAAGTGTGAAGCCAGCGCCGGCTTTAGGCCGATTCCCCAGAATCGGGCCCCGCGCCTAAGAGGGCCCTGTGCCTTAGGCACACCTGGCGGTGGTCCGCTCTGGCGGCATTTCGGCAGTGGGGGGGGCACTCTGGGGTCTTCTGCGGCATTTCGGACCGCGGAATCGGGCCCCGCAGGTCCTAAAGCCGGCCCTGTGTGAAGCACTACTGGGGTGGAGAAGAATGATCATGGAATGTGCCAATTCAGCACATACACTGGGCAACCTTTGCTGGTACAATTCCTAATGACCCCAACTGTCATTTAAAGCCCATCTCTCCCTCCAGAACCCCTGATGCAGCTTGCCAAAGCAAACACTCTCTAATCTCCTCAGGGGTGAACCCAAACTGACTAGGGATGAATCTATCCCAATTCATTCAGGAGCTCATCTAACTCAGGCAAGACATGGAGATTGTTATATATGAGGGTAGTATTTAGCCAGAATTCAAAGGAATATTTAGCCTAGAGATCTCTACACCCTAGAATAGCATTCAAACTCCTTGGGCTCAGGGAGGAGAAGTTAAGAGTCAGGCTAAAGGGAAGGTGAGGACAGGGGAAGGATCTATTTGGAGTGAGAGAAGAAAGGCAGAGGCAAGATGGAAAAGAGCAGAGACGGAGACCTGAAAAGGTTCAGATAAATTCAAATATCCAAATTTTGTAGGAATTGTCTGAACCTTTTGAAGCTTGCCCATTATTCGTATAATAATCAATACATACTTTGCACTTCATAACAAGGTATCCTGTATGGACCTTCATGGAGATTCAGAGCTATCCTGGTGCCTCTCTTTGGCAACCAGACGGTAGACCAGATGGGTCCTATAAGTTCCAAACTTAGAATATTAAGGTATTTGAGTGTGTCTGTAATGTAAAGAGAACTAATGGCAGAGACAATGAGGTTCTGCAAGGAAAAACTCAAAACAGCCATACAGAGGAGGAAGCTTAGACCGAAGTTGATATTGATTGGTATTTAAATTAACAATAAAGGCAAATCCAAGAAAGGTTGTAAGTTTGGAAAACATCCACTATCTATATTAGCAGCTGGGTGGGAACTCCATCCATTTATGCACGTTTGTGGCACTTTTTACATGAGGATCTCAAAGCATTTTATACAAGTAGGCAAATTGTATTATTTTCATTTTACAGGATGGGAAACAAAGTCTCAGAAAAGGTAATTGTCTTGCCTGTGTCAAACAGGGAGCCACTGGCAGAGTCAAGAATAAAACCAAAGTTTCCTCCCTCCCAGACCACTGCTCTAACCACTAGACAATGTTGTCTCTCTTATGCCTATCTTATTATTGAACTCAATAGGACGGTTTGCAGTGTAAAGTACTACTTACACTGAGTAGGGGTGGCCAAAATAGACACTACACATTTACTAAGTGTGCAAAATATTTCATAAAGAACTTGGCTCTAGTTGGAAGGTTATGGACAGGAGCAAGAGTGATAATTTGGTTGACAGGATTTCTGACCCCAAACACAGTACAAGTAGAATAGGCTAGATTTAGGGAGACTATTTTTAGGTAAAGAACTAAAATCTAGTTTGGTCCTAACCTGACTCTCCAAGGTAACTGAATGGAATGAAGTATATATATACACATTTCCCTACATTCCGTCAGCCTCATAACAATATTTATGGTAATCAATCAATGACATTTAAGGAAGATACAAGGAGCTGTATTATGGGGTAAGTGAATATGGGAAATATCAATTAGCTACTGAACAGGTGCTCATGACATCAAATTATCACCTGGACTGTTCCATGGAACCCGTTGGAACTGCAGTCATGCTGGGTAATAAATTGAAAGGTCTGTTTATGATTTCAAGAGCTTCTGTTATCGTCTTCTGACCATGGTTGTTGATAGCAGTTAAACTCTTACATTCATCCCAATTCATTATATTGTATTTATCAGGTGGGAATGTGATATCATCATCTATGACGGTGGAGTCAGTTACTCGCCTGTAATAAAGGACCAGCTGATCGACGTCCTTTTATTCTTTCATTTACCAATCTTTCTGTCTTTCCAAATGTATTCACTAGCACCCTTACTGCTAAAGACACCAGATTTTTCAAGCAATCTTATCTTTCATCTCCCCCCCATCAAATCAAGCAGCTTGTTCACTGCTTCAGACAGGTTGCACATTCTTGATCCTTATAGTCCTTTCTATTCATGTTTATAGTTTCAGGGAATTATATTTCTCCTTTCATGTTTATTTCACTAATGTTTTAAATTGTCTAGTTAATTTAATGCCTGCGAGAACGGGAACATGGGAATTGCCATACTGCATCAGACTAGTGGCCCCTCTAGTCCCGTATCCTGTCTCCTACTGTAGCCAGGACAAACTGCTTCTGGGTTTTCTTGTACTTTCCTCTGAGTGACCAATTATGGAATAACCTGCCCATATGGGAAAGGTACATGATGGACAACTTTAGAAATTTGGGTCCTTTATCCACAAAAAAGGTCCAGAACAGTCAGCACTGCAGCAACATGACTTGTCTCACCTCATCCCGCTAACACGTCTCAGTCCTGTTCTGAAGGAACCATCTGGAGAGATAAGATGGTAGTTGAATCCCTATGTTTATCTATTCACTGGACACAAGGATGTCCTAACAAGGATGAAAGTAGTGCCAGCTGTAATGTGAGCACTGGACTGAAATCATTACATTTGTTTCCCATAGGCCAGCAAACAGTCACCAAATGGCAAAAACTTTTGCCTTTCTACCCACATCCTTTGCTTCCCATGTAATTGGGAGAATTGGCCACAAGTCTAAGGCTAGATTTCTCAGCCAGTCTGGCCATCAATTTTGTGCACAAGAAGTGTAGAGGTCTAAATGAAGAAATTGCACATATGGAATTTGAGGCTGCCTTTTAAAAGTTTCACCCACAATGTTAAATTTAGGCCAAGATTTTCAAAAATACAAGACTGAAGTTAGGTTCTTAAACCCTAAGGTGACCAGACAGCAAGTGTAAAAAATCAGGACAGGGGGTGAGGGATGATAGGTGCCTATATAAGAAAAAGCCCCCAAAATCAGGACTGTCCCTATAAAATCAGGACATCTGGTCACCCTAGTAAATCCACTCGAAGGCATAATAAATAAAACAACTGCCCGTTATTTAAAAGTGCTGCGCAACCAGCAGCACCTGTTGGGCACTCAGCACTTCTGAAAAATTAGGTCACCTATTCAGGAGCCCAACATCAGACTCCTAACTTTGCAAATCTTGGGCTAGATATGTAATATATTGCCCCATGTATTTTTAAATACATATATGCATGAAATGATTTTCAGGAAGTATTAAAATATGGAAATTAGATCATCTTTTTCTCTGAATATATTTTTGATGTAGCAGGAGCAGCTAAAGGGGAATCACTGTGGGGAGTTTCTGAGTTTCATTACAAAAATCCTCCCCATCCCTATTATAATCCTTCTGACAGTTCTGTGCTTAAATTTGAATTGCTGCCCTTTGTGTCTTTTACACTACGCTGTGGATTGCTTGCTTCTGTTCAGAACATTTTAGAGCCATCTGCTGGAAAAAGTGTATTATTGCAGACCTATTTAGAGTTAACAATAGTTACTGTACTCTCTCCGCAATTCTGAGAATATTGTGTGTTCTAAGCCACAGCCAGCATAGATGAAATAAATCGGGGGGAAGGGAGACGGAATTTAATCCATGCACTTAAAATCAACTTACTGCCTTTCATTGCAATACTGCATTTGGATGCAACCTGACCTACATTCATGAAGGTGCAGTTTTCCCTTTCCAGAAATGTTTTGTGGTGCACAATGCACTGTATGTAAGCAGAGCTGAGCAAAAATCAGAATTCCTATCCTGTGAGGAAATTCCAATATTTCAACATTTGTTTTCATCACATATTGGGACGAAAAGGTCATAATTTTATGTTATTTATTTATTTTGCAGAACAAAATGTTACAAAACATTTTGTTTTGGACGTGGTGAAACATTTTGTTTTGGCATTCTTGATTTTAAAAAATTTTCAATATTCCCCTACCAAAACATTTTGTTTTGAACTGACCGTAAACGTTTCATTTCAAGTCAATTCAGCATTAGATGACGCTTTCCTACGGCGCTACATTGTTTCATTAGAGTTATAATTCTGAAACCTTATGACCTTGTTCATTCTTCCTTATGGGTCAGGCTCTGTGACTGGACTACATCTCCCATGATCTACATCTCATAGTCACGGGACTCCCATAAATGCATCAGGCAGCCACAGTTCTACTGTGTAGAGAGGGCAAAGTCAGGAGAGGCCACATAGACCACTCAGCTCTGTGTGAGACAGAACAGTGTGTACATAGTCGTTCTCTCTCCAGCTGTGTGAAAGGGAGGCCCGTGGACACAGCCATTGGCTCGCCACTCTGCAAATTCACTTGCCGAAAGCCCTGCTTGTGAGTTGGGTGTCAGTGGCTTTGGAGTGGTTGGGTAGGATTTTGGAGACAGAAAAGAGGAATACTTTGTTCTTACATAAATCCCTTCAGGTGCTTTACAAGCATTCATTAATTAAGCTTCTCTATGTCCTGGTGAGATGTCTCATCCCATTTTTCTAGCTGGGCAAACTGAGAACTGGAGTGGTTAAGTGACTTTCCCAGGTCACAGAGCGAGTTAGTGGAAGATTTGGGAGTAGAAGACAGGAGTTCTGACTCTAGGTCACCATCTGTAACCCGACACAACTCCCCTTTCTATTTTTCTACACTAATATATAACAAATTGGGATATAAACCTCGTTTCCTATATTACCTTGATGCTGGATCACTTACTTTGATTGTACTCTGCCTCCTTTTTAAGCTTTCATTTTTTTAAATCTGTTTTTGTCAATGTTTTGTATTTTTTTAAAAAAGTCAACCCTGGAAATGTCAAACGGAGTTTTGGATATAAATCATGGTGACGGATCGCGCCACATTAGAGCCTGACCCAATGCTCACTAGCTTTCAATACTGTACGAGAGACTTCCCTGACTGCTGGGGTCCGAGCTCTTCGATATTTCCCTCTCCTAGGTGGGGATGGCTGTGGCTTCTCTACATTCCTCTACATTAATTTTTAATCACAGCCTCTATTCTACCACTGTTGATGGAATTCCCTACCACATATAATAGCCTCTCTTGTAATATTCATTCATTTAAAATACGTATGCTAATGCCATATCTTATTTTTCAAGGGCAGTTTGTTTAAGGCCAGGAGCAAAGTAGTCGCAGTTATACAGATGTTAAATGACAGCACATTGCCATATGTTTGATCACCAGGGCAATGGTAAACGCTACATGCTTTGTATTAAAAAGGCACAGTTATACGTAGGCCATGTATAATATCCGGTGTGGCTTTTTGTAAAAGTCAGTCAGCAGGTCCAATTCTGCTACCATTGAAATCAGTAACAATTTTTCTATTGACTTCAGTGGTAAAATGGTTCGGGCACATTATCTTATCTACTGGCTGAAATATATTCCAAGTGGCTGAATCTGAAAAGGCAAAGGGGTCAGCCTACCATAGGTTGATTAATTTTACAGTAGGTACTCAGTGGAAGACCTTGATTTAATATCCCCGAGACTGCAATTCTGTATGCCCTCTCTGCCCCCCAAAAAGGTCAGACAGAAGTAGTGAAGCATTTAATACAGATTCCAGGTTGCTGCACAATAGAATCAGAATCAAGAGTTCATTAGTTTTAATTATTTAGGGAAGAGGTAGGGGAGGTAATTTCTCTCTCCCTCTCAATAATGTGGCATGAACAGTAAAAACTGAAAGCAGGGACAGTAAATAAATGTTGCCAATATTTTTGGCCCAATCTGCACTTTTCTGATTTTAATGGATTTCATTCTGTGAGGAAAATATCTGAACTAGACTGATTTTCATCTGGGACTTTTGCTCTTGAATCAGATTGCCTTTTCTTTCTTTAAACTGAATTGGATTCATATCAATACAACTCTGACACACCTTTGGGTTGACACTTTTCTCCACTGTACCCAGGACAGCACTTCCACTCCAGTGATGTCACAATTTTATGTTTGATTCTGTAGGCTTGGCGGATCATCGTCTGGGATCTGGAGATCAAGAAGATATTGGAAATCAAATGTTACGAGTGTCTCAGAAGATTGAATATGATATGATCAATCATAAATAAATAGATAGATAAATCTGCAATCAGCACATTGCACTGCACATTACACCTATGAATTTTTTTACAACTACTTTGGAATGAAAGGAATTAAAAAATCCCAACAACAAAAACCCCTTCATATATTTTCAGTACTAACTACTGATTCTGGGTGCCCAACTTCAGACATCTTAAAGGGGCCTGATTTTCAGATGATGGTCAACTCCGTGCTTTCTTAAAAAAAAATCAGGCCCCTTTATGTTTTATGGTATTTTAGATTGGGCACCTAAACATTCAGGAGCTCTGGTCCCTCACGGAATTGACTTAAGGTGGAAAACCTTGTGGAGCGGGGCAGAGACGGAAGCTTCAGAGGGCTCTTGGTGAAGAACTGAGGGAGGATGGGAAGAGAGAACCCAAGAGCCAATCGGAAAGTCAAATGAAGGCAGATATAACTGTGTAACTGTGCTGCCTCCATTTGAAGTGTACTGCACCTTTATAATGAAGAACTTTGCCTGAGTGCAGAGAAAGTAGCCATTTTGTTCTTAGAGTTGCTTGGCCCATCAGAGAGACAGCACACACATGCCACAATTGCTCTTGGGCATTTGGTCTTTCTTGTTTCTTCCCCCCTTAATTTCATACAAGAATCAGTCTAGACTGGAAGCTAGTGTGTGTGTTTATAAAATCTCCTCTGCCCCTTTTAACATTCTAAATATAAACCCCAAACACAAGCAGTGATAAAAAACGCTACTGGCTACTAGACACTGTCCCCAATGAGAGGGCTAAAGTTACAAGTTCAGGAGCTCTGAAGGTAGAATTCTTCAGTCCTTTTATAGCAGCACAATTCCAATCTAAAGGACTGCTGGAAGAGGGCAAACTTGGAGATTAAATCCACCAGGTTTGTGTCAGAAAACATCCTCCCAGTGAACTCTAAAATACTATTTTGTTTTACTCTACAGTTAATCTCAACACCATCTCACAACGGATAGTCTTATATCATCTACTTTTCTGCAGCTGCCAGAAGCTCTCCCTTTGTCCCCCCCATGGCTGAGCTCTGACTAGAAGAGTAAGACTGTGTGCAATACTTACTTACACAACCAGCCTAAAGAGCTTATTTTCCTACAAAGTCAGATTATTTTTGCATCCTGAAATTTTTGAATTAATTAAAAAAAAACCTTAAAAGAGACAATGTTACAACTGCAAGATTCATCTCATGCACAGTGTATTAGGAACACATGTTATGGCCTTCCCTGGAGCCACTTAAAGCATTCCCAAAATGCGGAGAGTAATGTACATGCTATAGGCAGTAGCAAAACCACAGGCAGACTCCAGCACGTGATGTTTATACAGTACAAGAGAATGCTATAGCCTAGTGATCAGAGCCACAGACCGCGAGCCAATAAGTCCTACCTTCTGATTAGAACAACTTAGACACGCTTAGGAGATTTCTCCCTTGGCACACCCCAAGTAGCAGTGGAGGTGTACTAGGGAAACCACCAAAGCACACACCAGGCCAAATTCAGATGGACTCTAGAAATAAAACTTTTTAAGCATAGGCCATTAGTTTTGGATGGAGGTTATCACAGACAAGGAAAGAAGGCTGAAGGCGAGATGAAGGACAGCAGTGCCAAACTTCAATCTACTCCTAACCTAAACTTGACTCCTGTCCTCTGTACACAATCCAACCACCAAGTGGACAATGCATGAAAAAGTCCAGTCCAAATAGAGGAACTGGAAAATAAAGTTGGTCAAAAAAAATACCAAATTATGAAAATTTTCAATAAAACAAAAGACAAATGTTTTGCAAACTTTTTTTTTTGCACATATTTCATCCCATGCCCCAAACCCTGCCCAAGCTCTACTAGCAGGTTATTGAAAACGATTGTTTGTAGAATCCAGTGAGGCAATCCAACTATAGCCACATCAGTTGGAATACACAATATGAATATGCTTAGCACAGTGAGTGGGTTCTAATCAGTAAAGTACACCCAGGGCTCAGTTTTCAGCCAACTCCAGTTGCAACATGTGTGACTGAGCTGGTTTTTTGAATTCTCTTTTTCATAGAATGTTCCAGACCTTAAAGGTGCAATGACAGCACAATCATCATGGTTCTCAAATTGCCTTATGCCACACAAATAATCAACTCCCCCGCTTGGGTACGACAGTGAAACTTCTGTTGCCTTCCGTAGGAGTTATAATTGCTCACTTCAGATTTGAATTTGATCCCTACAGAACAGGTGTAAGTTACACAAGTTTTGCACATCCACCAAATACCAACTCCATTCCTGTAGCACTGCTTTGCTAACCCTATGTACACCCGTTTTCTGGCAATATTACAGCTCAGTCTGGCCCACTGCCTTCAGACCACATGCTGCCCACACCATTTGTGTGGGGAATGCCTCGTCATTGCAGGGAAGCTGTGGGTGTGGGGAGCTTGAAAGGAAGCTGTGCGTGGGAGGCTCTGACCGCATAGGTGCTTTAGAGCTCTGCTCTCACGTGCCTTTTTTCAAAACAACCTGGGAGGGCATGGGGGGGGGGGAGAGGTGGGGATCAGACAGCAGCCCTACTTCCAGTCATCTATAGAAGGCTCTGTACTGGCAGAGGGAGCGCCGCATTGAAGGACTGCAAGTGCCTCAGCTGCTTCTAGTATAAGAGTGTCTGCATCAAGTCAGTCAGTCATTCCCTGGCAGGGATTCCTTTTCTCCATGGGACCTCTTAGAACTTCGACACAAAACCTGTTTACCCTGACTGGTGAAGGGCCAGTATTTGATCCTTGGTACAGTAGCTGAATAGCAATTTGCACCGAGTTACCTACTATGTTTTGCTTCAGAACTTTACATCGATATGATCAAAGAATCATACAAGATGCTTGTCCCACCATATTTGGCTTAGGGCTATAAGCAGGATGGATTGAATTGCTATTTTTCATTCAAAGTAATAGCAGGTTACCTGCTCGTTCATAATTAAAGTGCATGCAAATGCTATTTCTGCAAAGGATCACGCACCTCACAGTACAGGCTCCAGTAGTCCAGGTACACGGCTTCGCTTTGCCTGATGTCAAGGTTTCCATGTTGTCCACTACGACGGTAGGTGAGAGTCTGGTGTGGACATAAGCACACCAGTTCCTGTATAAGAAAGAAGGAAACAGCTTAATTGATTTTTAAATCAAAACTGTAATATCCAAATAACATTTCCCCAAATATGATGGGAACATGATCCTTCAAGAGGAAGGGGACTGGGATACAGGAGATCTGGGTACAGCACCAAGCTCTGTCATAGATTTCCAGGCGATCTTGGGCGACTCATTTCATCCCTCGGTGCCTCAACTCCCCATCAGTAAAATGGGGATAATAATTCCTTTGTGCCCCTCTACAAATTTTAGGGCATGCACTGTTGTTTACTAAATGCTTGTAGAACATCTAGTATAAAGGGATCCTAATATCAGTTGAGGCCTTTAGGTACTACAGGAACACAAACAAATAACACTAACAGTATACTTCAGCAGGCATTTTCTAGCTTTGAGGCCATAGAAACTTGTTGTCTAGGATTCACAGGAGTGGGTCCTAGAGTTTCAGCATCCACACCTCTATCAGTATTTCTATTTCATTGATAGGTTTTCACGCCCCACATTTTTAACCAGTTCTAATATTTACCCACTTTGTGTAGTGCTTTGAGAGCCTTACAGGAAAAGGAACTATGAGCACCAAGCATATGGTGGATGCAAACTGCATCAATAAATATTTGGAAAACATAAATGCAGCCTCCAACAGTAAACATAAAGATCAGATTCTTCTCTCACGTAGAGGGTGTAAATCAGGAGTAATTCTTTTGACGTGTATGGAGTTACACTCATGCAAAACTGGTGTAAGTAAATGGAGAACCAAACACTAAAGTTATAGCGGAGAGATCATAAAATCACTTACAACCACCATGTGATCATATGGGACATAAAAGTCCACCAATGGGGAGAGGAAACAAGGAAACTTCAAAAATTATCATAGTAATTCAGAATAAAAATAACATGTTTGCTAACTCCCTATCCTGTGTTATACAGGTGAGTTAGGTAAGGGGAGAAAAAGGCACAGGTAGCCCCTTCCACCCTAGGACACTTATGCAGCAGTAGGAAAAGATATGCTCCTAGCAGTCTCTTGCTATTGAGTAGTAGGAATAAGTTCTGGCTATAGTACCTGCTGGTGCTCTGTAATCCTAAGGGAACACAGCCTTTTGTGCGTGGACGTGGCCATGCCTCTTGCCCTCCTGTGCATATGGTGTGGTTGGCAACACATGCTAATGTGTTGCAGGTTACACCCATTTAAAACGTCAGTCCTCAGCATACACCCCTCCAGCATCTGAACCCCAATCCTTGCACCCGGTATAGCTCAGGTGAGGATTCTGCATGGATAACAATGAGATCAGAGATAGTTCTTTGTACCGTGTGTCAAAGATAAGGACTAAGTCTCCCATCATAGATGTGGGGTGAATATTATCTCCTTTTTATAGATATGGAATACAAGACTGGACAAAGTGAGCCATTGTATACAGAGGTGGAGCTTCTATTGAAGCCAGTTGTTTATGCTCAAGCTGAATTTGGTACATGGTTTATAATTTTAGGTGCCCCACCTATGACATGGAGAGTTTGATTTTCAGTAGTGCTGAGTATCCTCAATTTCAACTGTTGCAGGTATTCAGAATGTCAGAAAAATCATGCCTCTGAATTTCTAAAGCTGGCCACCCAGCAACTGACGCACTCAAAATTAGAGGCAAAAAATTAAAATGGGGCCTGAAATAACTGACTCAAAGCTACGGGGAGCTAGTGGTAAGGTTAGAATTTAAGATCACATTTCTCCCCACAGAAATAAATGAACTAAGATAAATCTGGTAGCACTCTTTTAAAATTAGATATTGCTTTACACTTGAACAAAGGACAAAATGGAAAAAGGAAAAAAAAAAACAGCCACAAGAACCAATTTTAAAATACATTAAAGGCCTGAAACACAGAGAGCGTTTACTTTTCAGAAACGTAGCCTACTTTTTAAGATTCATAGTGCAAATCCACTAATTATCATAATTATTGAGAGTGGACGAGTTATTGGAACTTGCACACATAGTTGTTGCTAGATGCATTCAATGGGGGACGGGAAAGGAAGCAGCCAAGCCCACTCCAAAATATTGGCTAAGCGTTGTTTTGTTTAAAAAAAAAAAGTCAACATAAATCTCTGATCTCTGTAAAGAATTAACTCTAGTGTTACCTGCAAAGAGCATTTGTATTTAAAATGGTTAAACTAATTTCAAGCTACATCAGGGCAACGGCTGAAGTGGTTCTCTCATAGCCTAGCAATCTTTGATCAGCCTAAATTGGAGGAAAGATGGATGGTAAAAGAGCCCCTGGTGAGACTCATAATTAGGTTTGTGCTACCAATGAAATAAGCTCATTAAGTGATGTTGAAAATGTAAATATAATTTTGAAACCAAATAGTCTGAAAAAAAAATTAGGTTTAAAAATAGAAAATGAAGCATGACGGAAGAATGATGACAGGGTGTGTAAAGGCAAAGGCAGCCACTCAGAACAACTGTTTTGCATAAAGGGAATTTAAACCTGAAAATCCTCTTTACCTTTCATGGAATAATTTATTCCAGATTGGAAATACTGACTTCTAAATCTGTGGGCTTTGTCACAACCTGCAGTTGCTATTGCGCTCCTTTTGCACTGACTTAGATTTGATTTGTGAAACATTGTATTTAAAAAAACAAAAACAATCGCATTGGTAGTAAGAGTGGAAGATCCCTGGGTGACATAAAGCCTGTGTAGCAGCTTTTCACAATCCTGTTGCAGCTCCCAGCATGGGGAGTGGTGCGGGGAAATGATTGCTGGAAAGAGGCTGCAGTAAGAATACCTCTACACTTCCACTGTTCCTAGCTGCTAGAGAACACCCTTTTGGCAGGGCCAAATTTAGGATAGTGTTTGGGTGTAAAGCCAGCTTTGCTCCACAGCCATTGAGTTCTGCACCAAGTGCCTCATGGCTAGATCTGAGAATCTGAGCCATATTAAGTAGTGACAAGGACATTTGCCTGGATAGCGATAAAGGATCAAATTATGGTGCACTGCAGATGAAAGAATGCAGGAAGCCTTCTCCTCTCTCCCCAATGCTCCAATATAAAAAGCAGCCATGCTGGTGGCTGGGCTGTCCCATGCCCCGGAGGGTGCATGCCAGGGGAGTTTGGGGTTGTTGAGGAAATTCATGCTGCATGTACAGGAAAGGTTAGCAAGCATCACTCCCACCGGCACCAATGCAAGCATTATGGAGACTCAGGGTCCAATTCTCCTGCCAATGCAAGATAAGAAGCCAATGTAAATAATTCTCATGTTGTAGGTCTTGAGAGCGGGACTAATCAGGCCTATGAAGCGTCTAGTCCCCACCTCTCATGCACCAAGCACATTGCCATGCTCTAGCATATATTCACTAATAATGCATTTTCCTCCTCAATAGGCAGAAAGTATTAAGCTAACTGCAGGGTAGGGATGCTTACCCATTTGTAGCTGACTGAGCCATGTCGGAGTGAATTGTAATAAACTCATGATATCAGGGTGTGGATGGAGCAGGATTATGAGCAGCATTTTTGAACTTCAAAATGATCTAATCCCCAGAAAAATGCTCTCTCTGCCTGTGGGGTAAGAACAAGTAGCATACGAACCCTGAGCTGTGGTGCAGCCTTAGCAGATGAAAAATAGCTAACATCACTGCACACATTATTTACTGTACTTTTGTTTAACCTTTGATAACATAAGAATGGTCATACTGTGTCAGACCAATGGTCCACAGTATCCTGTCTTCCAACAATGGCCAGTGCCAAATGCTTCAGAGGGAATGAAGAGAAGAGGGCATTTAACACGTGATTCATCCCCTGTTGTCCAGCCCCAGCTTCTGGCAGTTGGAACACCCAGAGCATGGAGTTGCATCCCTGATCTTGGCTAATAGCTGTTGAGGGACCTGTGCTCTGTGAACTTATCTAATTCTTCTTTGAGCCCAGTTATCCTTTTGGCTTTTACAACATCCCCTGGCAACAAGTTCCGCAGGTTGCCTGTGCGTTGTATGAAGTAGTACTTCCTTTTGTTTATTTTAGATCTTCTCCCTATTAGCTTAATTGGGTGATTCCCTGGCTCTTGTGTTATGTGAAGAGGTAAATAACATTTCCTTATTTACTTCCTCCACACCATTCATGATTTTATGATAACATTCATGATAATGAGCAGACATAATTCACTGATTGTCTGAGCTTCTGAAGTTGTCATGGATTATGGATCGTATATGTTGAAGAAAGAGATGGTTGGGTTAAAATGATTGCCGGGACAGAAGGTTCATTTTGAAAGTCAAATGTATGTTGCTCATTCTTGGACAGGCTGGGATCTGCACATGATTAAGTCCGTTGCTGAATTGGGGTTTAGCAATAATACCAACTCCCCTTTGTAATGTGGTTGGAGCAAATGACGTTCTTTCCACTGCCCCAAATCCAGTTAAAAGATAGCGGAAGGCTAGTAAAATCATAAACTTTGCTCAAGCACAGGGTTCATTGGTGAAGGTCTGTTCTAATTTCTTTGGTTTAATGTCTATATCTTTTTCTAGGTGCTGAAACCATCCTTTTCTGGGTTGCTGAATTTCTTTCAATTTCTGTATTAAAATCTTCCGTCTCAGTGTATCTATTTCACTCACTAACAGTAAAAGCCAGCAGGTGGCAACCTTTCCTAACATACACAGCTGAAAGGACCATGCACAACAATTCACTCACTATATCCAGACAATTAAATACATCAGAACGATTCACCTGGCTCCCCACACTGTGGTTTTTCTCCTGTTTCCAACTGTGTAGTGTGGTGCGTGCACATGAGAATCTTAGATTTTGCTGAGAGAGCTTCCCATATGAATAACAATTGTTTTTTTTAAAAAACAATTTAAAACAATTTTGCATTCTAAACCGCATTAGAAAAAATATTTGTTAGGTTCATGGCATTCAGAGAAATAGCCAGATCCTCCAGAGGAATAGAGCAGCAAAATCCACTGAAGTCAATATAGAGTCATCAGTTTACACCAGCTGAGGATCTTGTCTCCTTGTGAGCCAGAATTGTTTAGCTGCACTACATGGTTATGCAAAATTCACACATAGCCATAAAGGTGCTCCTAAACACATCAGTTAATATAATACATTGCCTTGAACAAGCAGAATGAGGCCAGGATTCTTATACTAATCACACCACCAAGCCAGCGTTGGAGGAACAATAGAGATCACTGAACTGTAATTAAAAAACAAGACAAAAATATTCCATTTAATTCCAACAACTGCAAGAAAAAAAGGGGTATTTTTAAGCGGGGACATGTGTCTCCTGCTTTGGAGCAGTTCAATCAGCCCCCTTTCTATAAAGAAGGCTAGCCTTGCAAAATTGTCATGAAAATTTACCAGCCCGCTGACAAAATCAGCTTGTTCATTGGGGACTTATACCAAAGGCCATTGAAGTGAATGGAGGGAGTATTTCTATGGGCTTTGGATCGGGCCCCTTATGATTAGGATGACTGATGCAAATGTAAAGTGAAATGTAATTTATTCAACCATCAAAAAAATGTTTATTTCCCTGGGGCGACTGGGAGAATGGACGTTTACGAGGCTGTAATAACCACTTCCGTATCATGTCGCCACTGTAAATACATTACAAAGCAAAAAAGAACATCCACTGGAAGCTCTGTAACTTAGAGCAGTTGCTTCCATTTGCTTAGAAACACAGATGACGCTTCTGAACAAGCCTTGCAACTGTTCCTAAACCCCGGCAAAATGCACACTACCGTTAGCTAAAAGCCCAAAGGGCATGGATTTAGTTCTGCTCCCTTACTCGTTTTGTACTGCTGCTGAAAAGGGGTTTATTTTTATCCACAAGTAAATTAGATTACTTAGCTTTTAACTGATGCAATATTGAATCTGCACAGTTGAACTGCATTGAACCATGGGATTACTGTGTAGCTGAAGAAATACAAAAGGACCTAGATCTGGAGCATTAATTAAAGGCAACACATGGCTCTGTGATTGATTCAGATGATATTCACTGTATACATTGCATGGAATAGTGTAGGCGATACAGAGCCTGGTTCTCCCCGACTTTGCACTTTGTGTCATCATTTACACCAGTGCAAAATGGTTGTAAAATGCTACTAAATGAGAATGGTAGCATGTTACACCTGCCATGCACTGACATGTACGTCTCCCCAAGGTACAAAGCTGTGGAGAATCAGACTCATAGAATAGTAAAGTAAAATTCAGGAATAGGGGTGTTGAGTCCAGCGTTCTTATCATATTCCAACTTCTGAAACCAATTGCATCTATGTAAATTCCCCTTACAATTTAAACTGGATATGAGATTCTTCACTTTCTTTCTAAGGCTCCAGTGCAGCAAAAGACATAAGCACATAGTTAACTTTAAGCATGTGAACCTTCCCATTGACTTCAAGTTAAGTGCATGCTTAAGTGCTTTGTTAAAGCATGGCCCTATAGTGTTGTGTAGCAGTATGGTGTGCAAAGAAATACTGCTTTTTTAAAAAAAAAGGATGATTTTCCTTTATTTGTGTCTCATCTTGCAGCTTTTACCACATTTAGCTACTCCACATTCATGCAGGTAGATCAGTTGGGCTAAGTTTCTACTGCCTTACACTATTTATAGTTACTTGCACCTGTTCAAAAGAAGCGTAGAGTGAGTGTAAAATGCCCACCCTGGTATAAGTGAATCTTTGCATGTATTAGAAGAGGTCCCTCTTTAACCAAAGATGTATTTTTAAATCAAAAGTTTTAAAAGTGTAAACCCTTCTTTGGCTAATTTTAAATTGATTGACTTATTGATTGATTTATAGTTATTTAGATACTTAAAGGAGTCCATACATAGATTTGCACCTCTTTAATTATTTCATTTTAAAACAATTTTTCTTTAACTGGTGCACGTTTTAATTCAGAAAAGCTTTGAGAGAAGAATTCTGTTCTGGTAGCATTTTATGCTCATTCTGCATAAACTTAAATGCTAATCAAGATGCAAGTCAGGGTAGAATCTCACTTCAATGGGACTGCTCATGTGAGTAAGGGTTGCAATGATTATGTCTTTTATTAAAAAACATTAACCTCATAATAAGTTTTCCCCATCTGAAAATAGTGTATATAAGGAACACAGTTAGGTTGAGTCAGGCCTTGAATTTAGATTATGTAGAAACAAGATGTTACAAAACCCATGATTCATAGAAATATATCCATACATTTTTATTTTATAAAAGATTCCAATGAGAATATTGCTTAGCTTGATTTAAACAGCCTGCCAAGTATTTGTACTGAGAGAGTCTGCACATTTATATAATGCAAATCAGCATACTAAGAACAGAAAGAAACATCACAGTGTTTTGCTACTGCACAAGAGCCCAAAAACAACAGGATCAATTATTTCCCCCTCAATCATTTTCTTGGTACCCAATGGGTGACATAATAAGAGACTCTTCACCTGTTCAGTACCTAAAGACATGATGGATTCTCGATCACTTGCACTCTCTGAGGCTATGTCTGTACTATGAGCTAGGGATGTGATTCTCAGCTCATGTACACAACGAGAGCTAGACAAGTATAAGTAGTAGCACTAGCATAGTCGCACAGGCAGCAGTGGTGCGACTTCCCTATCCTGAATACGCATCCACAGAGTTCAGGTGACTTTGTATTCAGCACGGCTGAGCCATGCCACCACTGCCCATGCTACTGGGACTAGACTCCCACCTATACTCACGCTAGCTCTCATTGAGCTAGCAGAAATATGCGTACATGAGCTGGGAACCACACCCCCAGCTCACAAGTGTAGATGCCACCTGAGCTAAGACTGGATATCTTGTTAAAAGATATGCTGTAACTCAAGCAAAAGTTACGGACTTGATGGGGAAATTATTAGATGAGGTTCTGTGGCCTCTATCATGCAGGTCAGAGTAGATACCTGTAATAGTCCCTTCTGGCCTTAAAATCTCTGATTTTATTAATCCCAATTGAAAGGTAAAAAAATGCTTATACTGGCTAGAAATGGACAATAAAAAGTGAAATTGACTAGTCTATTTTCATTGTCCATGCTAAATGGAATGCAAAAAAAATATATATGCAAATTTAAAGTAAATTTGGAGAATTCCAACAGCTCAAATCAGTTTGCATGTAATGGTACCACATTCAATTGAGGCTGTCTTTGACATATGTAGTTTTTATTGAGAGAGAGAGAGAGAGAGAGAGTGCACTCTTGTTGATATAAAAGAATAAGGGGAAATAAAGGTGTACAATTTGTTTGCTCAGGATTCAAGGCCCTGACATTTTGTCCTGCATTCTCCAAAACAGATGCTTTTCTGTCATCATTCATTTCCTTTGTCGCACATAGCATGTTGATATCTTGGACAGTGAACAGTCCCGTTGTGTTATTCAAATTTTGATTTAATATCATGAGCCATTAAATCTTCTTTCCAATGCTGCAGTGTCAGTCCACAGCTTCCACTCACCTATTAGCTTCTTATCATTTCTAGGGATCAGTAAACTGGCTCAGATAAAATAAGGACTATCCTGTGACTGACATGTCAGGTAAGCTGGGGTGGGATTTGAGACCTTTACTCCACTATTTCAAAGTCCAACTGACAGCTACACCTGACCTTTCCGAGCCCAGTCAAAATAACCAACATTTCCTGCAGTCAACGTGTAAACTAACCATTCAAAAATACTTCCATTAGCCTAGTTTGAAAGTAAGCCCTCAAAATACAGCTGAGAAACCAACCTATATCCAGTCTCTAAAATGCTCATAGTTACAGTTAAATTTGAGATCTTTTTCTCGAGTATTATCTCCCATAACCTAATCAGCCACAAGCATGAAGTCCCACATGCGATCATTCTTTTGGCTTACTGCCTGCTTATATGATTGCGTCTCACCTGACATTCAACAGTACTGATTTTCACAGTCGGCTTAGTTATCCTCTAATCTGAAAATAATAGGCTATCCTTACTTATCCTTAGCTAGCAGTTCAGTGAGACTGCATGGAGCTGAGGACACACTTTTTGTATTTAGTTTCAGGAAATTTGTAAATTGACTTACCCATCACTTGTGGATTCTGCCACTGCGAAGTACCTTTCTCTTCAAGTGGTTTGATTTATTTCAGTGGAACTCCTTGCAGGACAAGGCCCTGATGCAAAACCCATAGAAGTCAATGGGAGTTTTTCTAGGGACTTCAGTGGGTTTTGGATCAGGCCCTTAGTACTTACTAGGAGCACAAGCAGCAGAATCTTCCCTTCCTTCATTTTCAGTATGAAATTTGCCTTTTAAACCACTTTCAGCACACAAGAAACAGGCCGCAAAAGAAAGACCTTGTGAGAACATACGAGGACACCTAGCTGCTGTTCTTTTTCTTGACACATTTATTTCTAGGAATTAGTGCATTCATTTTCTAAAGTGTTCATTGTGTTCATATCTGTGAGAGTTCATATTTTCTGTGCAAATTTAAATAGATGTTACAGGTGCACCTGATAAGAAATACAGCAAAGAACTGAATGTCAGACCTATGTGAATGGTTTGGAACTAAATCCTAACGCTAACTGGCAAATTTGTGAGTGTAATCTTAATCTGTATAATGGGAAGGAGTGACAATAATGTGAGAAACTTGCTGCTCACATGGAACATGAAACAAGGCATATGTTGACCATTAAGCCAAAGGGCCTGTTGCTAAGAAAAGGCCTATTGTTAAGTGAACTAAACCCCTATCAAACTTTAAGAATAATTTGCAATAATAAATGTTAACTCATGCAACCTTTACTAAGAGTGGAAAATTTAGTTTAGTAAGAGTAGAACGTTTCATATAATATCCTGTGTATCAGAAGAAGTGTTTTTAACTGCAAAATGTACTAACCACATTACTATCGAAAGTCTGGCTCTTGCAATATGTACTTGGGAGTTTGCAACATGTACCAGAGAAAAGGAGCTATACGTAAGTGTCATGTGTAAAAAGAGAAGTTATGGCTTGACAACAATCGGTCTATAAAAGATTAAGTTTGAGTTACTGATGCAATAGACAGTCCTAGGACCAGCCTGTCATTTGTGTCAGTGGTTGCAAGCTTCGGTTCCATAAAGATTAGGTATTATACACCTCTTCTTATTATGAGCTAGTCTTAATAATATAGGCGACTTTATTAATAAATGCAATCAAGCCTGACTACTCCTATCTCACGATTTTATTGTTACTAAGACCGAACTATTAAATACATATATTCTTATGTGTTACCTTTAAATAGAGAGTAAATAAACATTTAACATTAAAGTAATTAGTATAACGGGGAGAGCGGGAGCAGTTATTACCACCTTAAAAATATTGCAGACTTTAGAAAGCAAAACCATGGGCATTTAGAGCATCACTTCATCGCAATCTGAGCTGAAGAGGAAACTAAGTGCCCCAATTTGGCCTCTTACTGAAGGAGCGAAGGGAAGAGCTATACCGAGAGCGTTCCTCTGTAATAAATTCCTTGTGCATGTTGCAAAAATGCCACTTGGAGAGATGGGCTGGATTCCTTTAGTACTGTATTGAGTACTGTATTCCAAAACAGAGCCTGCCTCTCTAATACCTTGTAATTTTAACCACCAGCCTGAGGCTTAGAAAACCTGCATTTTAGATGTTGCTGTTTTTTCTAAACCACAATGTTTGTTTTCAGCAATTAGCATTTTCACTTAAGTTTCATAATTACAGGGGCAGCTCACATAACACCTCTTTCCTTCCTTCCTGAGTGGTTGCGGGAAAAGACAAGTGATAGTTTTTAGTGTGCTGGTACCTGTAAACACTGCAGAGCAGAACTCCAACAACCCCAAGTAGCCTTTACTGTCACTCTGTGTGCCAAGTCCCAAAAGCGACTCATCCAACACTGTATATTATAGCTATTTGTAATGTTAATCTCACAACTGAACTACATTGCCTGTCCATTCATTCCATGCACGGGGCACTACTACTGGGAATGATCATCTGTAACAGAACATCGTTGCAGTACTGATGCAAATAAATTAGTCCCCCACCACCTCCCTGAACTGTATCAGCCCTATTCAACCTAGCTAAATGAAAAAATCCATGCAGTGTGCAGGTTTGCCTTTGTCACCTTATAGAAGCATGTTTAGTGATCCATCAGTACTTAACCATACTAAACCTTTCACTTCTGCATTCAGCAATGAAATTCTTGTAAGTACTCCCTGTTAAAGTTCTATTTGGGACATTATAAATTCCTTGCCATGGGGCTATAGTGACACATCAGGTAGTTACATGGACCGGCCATGGAGATACATTATTAACCCTAATACCTAGTATATAACATAGCAATGAGTTGGTGAAATAATGCCAGTACCTGGTTTAGCAATATGCTTTGCGTGCTGGGATCACAATGGTACTAAACGTGCTCAGAATACACAGATAGGAAAATTAAAAGCTGCTAGACTGGGGGATTAGAGACAAGGTTCAGGAATATCATCATCTCCTTACACTACTGGAGAGGAAGTACTTGACTTAGGCTCTGGGAAGGAAGGTTAAGGACCACTCACTCTTCAAGTATCTCCTGCTAGTTACTAGAGCAACCTTACACAGGAGGCCTCTCTCCATACAGACCGTTGTGAAAGTGCAGTAATCACAGCTCACAGGTAAGATAAAAAGCAGGGCTTAAGATGGCGTGTCTAAAATACAGGGATATCCAAGGTCTTCTGAAATCCACTCGAGAATCTCTCTCCACTGAATTTAAAACTCCAAAAGACCAGATTCACCACCATGTGCAACTCTGGTGATGCAAAGCATCCATAAATGTGGCTTAACCAATCGGTTAAACCGGGTTTACAGCTGTTCTCGGTCATTGAAGCAGCCAGATTGTACGGTGAACACTGTGCATCAGCTTTTATTTCTATGTTCGCTACACATTCCTCCATGTCAAAAACATCACAAAAATATACAGGGAACTGCTGAGAATTTCAGAGCACTGGTTATGTCTAGGAATTGTTGCAGCACACACATCACCTATGACAACTGAGCAAATCCATCATGGCTGTTGGGTTGATTAAACCTTTCTCTCCTTAATAGATGTAATAATCGCAATGAATAGCAGCATATTCGGGGTAGAAAGATAGGTTTATAGAGGTCTCTGAGACCCTGTATGGATTAGCCTGTGACTGCCTCTGTACCCCCAACATAATAAAATCATTACACTACCACTTGCAGTGAAATATTGTGGTAATCTAGCCTTTGTTGTAAGTTAAGTTGAGTCATATTGGACCCAATGGTGTAGTTCCAAAACAACTCTTCATTTAATTTTTATTGTAACTTTCTTGCTTATGGCATTTTAAGTAGTTAAATGACAACTAGTCCTAAAACAGTAAATTGCTATCAATTCAGGGTTTGGTTTTTTACAACACTTACAGCGCTATAATAAAGCCCTATAATAGTTGTCAATAAAGTGTTGTTAATATTAAACTGCAGCTCGCTTGCTCTCCGAGGCCCACTGAGTCAATTATAAGGCTTTGCACTTCTATAGCACTTTCCATTTTAGGAACGTAATTAAGTCCAATTCCTGAGACCAGTGGCCAGTCGGAATAGCCATGATCAGCTTGGCTATGGGAAAAGGATAGCAAGATCTGTTTAGCTGCAGTCATGCTGCTCTGCCCACATAAAGTCAATGAATTACTCTGAATTTACACTAACTGAGAACAGAATTGGGCCCTAAATGATCACATATATCATGCAGCAAGTCAATTTGAGCTAGAAAATTAGCTTTGATCCAGGTTGTCCAATTGTCCAGTCAACTAATATTTGTCTTACGTGGCGTCAACAGTAGTAATGTGCTTCACCAATTAACTAACTTAGTAGATAACAAGGAGACAGAGACGGGGTCTCTGCCTAGAATGTTCAACTTTGTAGGTCAGGCTCCATTTTTCACTGCTCAGGCCCACCTCTAAATAGCCAGCACTCATTTGGTGTTCAATTGTGGAAGCCCTGTGGTGTGGAATACCCACTAACTTAAAGGACTAAACCCTACTCTGTCACTCAAACTAGTTTGAGTGGTTGGTAACCTTTGGTATAGTGATGAGAGGTGGTGAAAAGTATTAATACTGTTCAATGGATACATTATGTCCCTCTTTGAGACTCATTGCTTCTGCATGCCTGCCCTACAAGAAAAGAACTACACTGAACATAATACAAAACCAACCAGTCCTCTAATTAGCTTTTCCCCTCTGAGTTTCTCTGTGATTCCCATCTTCAAAGGGTCATTCAGTGAAGGTGGCCATTAAAAAAAAACACAAGGAAATACTTTTTCACGTGACGTACGATTAGACTATGGAACTCACGGAGGCGAAGAGCTTGGCAGGATTCAGAAATGCTTTAGACATTTATATGGATAATATGAAAATCCAGAAATATAAAAGGAACTGCTTCAAAAAAAAGGTTATGAAGGGACAAAATGCCTCATGTATTAGAGCTTATTGGGGGCAAGGAGGAAATTCTTTTTTGAAGCAGGTTATCCCATAACTGCCTACTGCAACATTTTTTGCATCTTCCTCTGGAGCATCTGGTCCTGGCCACCACCGGAGGCAGGATTCTGAACTATGTGGAGCACTGCTCTGATCCAGTACCTTAGTGCCTATGTTTGGTATTTCTGTCTACTAGAGTTGAAGCTCTTTGGGACAAGTACTGTCTTCATTGTGCATCATGTAGTGCCGAGCACATTACTGTCAGGTAACAGATATAACCCTGCCATTGGATATTATAATTCATGCCCCAATTAAAGGACCATTTGCCATATTTACATAACTACAGTAGGATAGAAAATAAAATTTTAAAGTGGCTAATCCAGTTTTTAATTCTATTTCTGTATAGGATCCCCTTGTTTTTGGGTTGCCACATTGTTTGACTTTTGCTATTTTTTAATGGATTTTTATAGTGATTTTTATTTTGTTTTAATTGTCTGCACAGCATGGAGTGGCCTGGTGGTGGGAGTATTCTCTAAATAAAGTGATCACTAATAACGATTAGTTAGTACCAAATTATTTAAAACTATGATAAACTTATGAGGAATATTTTTTATTTCTTAAGCATATGCACACACACCTATACACAAACAAAGCAGCACACAGCGAACTGGTGGAATTTTTCCAAAATTTGATTATTTTGACCTTTTTTGATGACATTTTGAATATTAACCAAAAGGAATGAATTTTTCATGAAAATGTTTGCAAAAAGATGCTTATTTTTCACCTGCTCTAATGTACATGTAATGTGTATATATGCAAAACAACTTTATTATCCAAATGTCTTCTGGGACAATGATTAAGTTCAGCTAATCAGGGTTAGGTATTACTGAGGGAATTTCCATTATAACTAATAGTCAGCAGGGCACATGACCCTTTTTCGAAAGGCAGAATAGTTGGATAATTAAAGTTATAATGTAGATACATATTGTAGATCTTGGGAAAGGTGCTGATTTCCTCCCTCCACAAAATAATGTTATCACATAATAAGTGATGTTATGGTTTTTTTTCCCTATTATCTCTTCCCCTTCTTCAAGGTCTCTTCCTATTGTGCTTTGTATACGGAACCTTTTGACATCGGTGTGTCTGTACATATGCTAACACAATGGGTTGCTGTGAAGGGTATGAGGTCAGATACCTTATACAAGGTCACTGGAAGAGTCTGTTTCAAACTGAATTTAACAAAAGATGGATGTGCCCATTCAAAATAAAGTAAAGGGCAAGGTGGATTTCTAAGTTAGAAGTTTTTAATAGCTTAAAGATAATGCACTGTAAAGCTATTGACATATTTGTGCTATGCTCACTACACAATGAAGGAAACTCAAAGAAAGCCATATGTATTGACATCAAGTTTTACAATGTGCCAGTCTAATTTTATTTAACACCATTACTGCAAAAAAGGGTTAGCCGTAATCATGTTTAAGTACTTTGTGGGGATGTAAAAAACCCCACATTTATTTAAAATAGTTAATATTTAGCTCTTAAATAGCACTTTCATCTCACAGTAGATCTCAAAGTGCTTAACAAAGGTGGTCAGTATCAGAACCCCAATTTTACAGATGGGGAAACTGAGGCAGAGAGGTGAAGTGACTTGCACAGGGTCACCCAGCAAGCCAGTAACAGAGCCAGGAATAGAACCCAAGTCTCCTTAAATTGTTGTAAACATTCTCACATATAGTTATGACTATATTATAGGACTATGAAGAATTAGGATCTTGGAATGAGAAGCAGAATATTAACCATTCTACCTGAAAGACCACCAGGATCAAATCTAACCTTGTACTATAGGAGTTAGCTCAGAGTGACAGGTCATGTGGCTTGAGTTTGGCATTCTGATCCATCTTATTACCCTATACTGCAACTCATCCCTGTAATATCTCAATGCGATATCTAATTCTTGCTTTGCAACTTAACCTGGTATATGGGGTTTGAGCAAAATGAGATTTGAGTGGAGTAGTAGTAGCTTAGTCCTCAACTAACCCCACTAACTTCCATGGGGCTACTCCTGGAAAAAGATACTATTTAACATGAGGTTTATTTAACTATTTAACACATCCAGCCCTGATGGGAGAGACTCCAGTGAGCTCACTTACTCCAGGGCTGAATTTGGCCCTCTATATCCATTTCTCCCCCCGGCCCCCGCAAACTAGGAAATAGGGACAATACGCACCTACTCCATGGTGGTATTGTGAACATTAATTGTAAGTTGTTGAATACTGCAAAGGGAGGTCTGCCAGAGTTCGCTATGGCTGTTTTTGAGGGGTTTAGAAAGGCTGAGAAATTCCATTTCCTAGTCAGTAGTTACACCAGTTGGAAGCTGAATCAATGTGGAAAAGCCTAGGGACTTCAGTTTTATCAAGTGTGAAAGCTTTCACCTATTTCTTCATTCAAACAAATATGAAATTGGTGATAGTTGCATGATCTCACCAATAAAGTGATCCAGTTTAACTCCAGTTTACCCAGACCACTGTGACAAGGAGTTTGTTATAACACACTATATTCATCTTTGAGAACTTCAGTGGAATACTGCTTTTATGGAAGTGCTCTCCTTACTGTAATCTCTTCCTAGGTTAGACCAAATGGACTCTGGTCATTTGTGTCTGTTATCACTTGCACACAGAGCCTGCTCCAAAGCCCAGCAAGGTCAATGGGAATCTTTTCATTGCCCAAAGGCTTTAGATCAAATCCCTGCATACCGTGCAGGGAGATGTTTCTAGGAGTTTGTCAGTTATCTTTTGTTTAAATTAAAGAGAAAAAACAAGTTTATATTTTTAGCATTAAGATGTAAATAAGCACTGTAGAAGAGGAAACCTCTATTGTATAGCCACATAGTGATAAATATTACTGAAAAATAGCAATACTTTGCACCATTACGCCAAATAGCCAAACACTTACCAACAATTAGGGAAGCCTCAACACCTCGTTGAGGTAAGTAATGATTCGTCCCCATTTAAAGTGTAAGGAATTTTACAAACAAGGTAAGTGACTCACCCAAGCTACTCTGCCCAGTGGCGAGATTATTCACTAAAGACAGTTGGTCTAACACAGGGATCGGCAACGTTTGGCACGCGGCTCACCAGGGTAAGCATCCTAGCAGGCCGGGCCAGTTTATTTACCTGCTGACGCGGCAGGTTTGGCTGATCGCGGCCCACACTGCCCACGGTTCACCGTCCCGGGCCAATGGGGGCGGCGGGAAGCCACGGCCAGCACATCCCTCGGCCCACACCGCTTCCCGCCACCCCCATTGGCCCGGGACGGAGAACCGCGGCGAGTGGGGGCCGCCCTCGGCCGAACCTACCGCGTCAGCAGGTAAATAAAGTGGCCCGGCCCGCTAGGGTGCTTACCCTGGCGAGCCGTTTGCCGAACGTTGCCGACCCCTGGTCTAACAAGTACCCAGTCATGAATGTTAATGGTGCTGCAGTGCCACTTGGTTTGGCTTTCAATTAATCTTTTTTTTTATTAGGCAGCACCATATTTTAATAGTTCGTGATTCCTTCAACAAAGTGACAAGGTGGGGGAGGTAACATCTTTTACTGGACCCACTTCTGTTTGTCTCTCTAACCAACAGAAGTGGGTCCAATAAAAGATATTACCTCACCTACTTTGTCTCTAATATCTTGGGACCAACACAGCTTCACCACCACTGCATACCCTCTAACAGGGGCAGTTCAGGAACACAAAGCCAAACATGTTTTAAAAGGCCCCTATGTTTGTGCACCCAAACAAGTGGGTGTGCAATCTCTTGAACCCACAAAAATGAAAATTTTCAAGAGGGAGAATTTAGATACCACACTGCTCAATGAGTGCCTAAAACAGGAAACAGACAATCTACAAAAAATGTGTGTTATGGGCAGCTCCTTAAAACCCTGAAGAATATTGACCACAGATAATTAGGTTATTCCATCGTCCATTCTAGCCATAGATGATAGTGAGGACTTGCACACTGGCTTTAAAATAATAAGCGTGACAGGCTAAACTCTGCAGTCTTTACTTAGCCACTACAATGGGAGTTTTGATGATGGTATGGGGCCATGGGAACTTGGCAATCATGAGTTTGCAGGTGTAGATGCATGGACTTGGATACACTGAGTAAGGACTACAGATGTTGGCCCTGGCTCCCTCCCACCCCCCTCAAATCCAAGTCCTATTGAAATCAATGGAAACTTTGCCTTGGATTTCAGTAGGACCAGGATATGGCCCATGGCCTTTATAAGCAGATCATAAGATAAGAGAATAAAATAAGTAGCTTTCCTTACTTTCCCCGGGTAGTTTCAAAGCTGGATTTTTTGAAGTCAGCATCCTTCTTAGTGCTGGTGCTGGCGGCGCTGTAGTACGACAGCCTGGGAGATCTGTTCCCTGTTCTTTGCTGGCTTTTAACAGCCCCTTGTTGGGGAGGCATCTTTCTAGGAGTGCTCTGTGCAAAGCTCCCTGTGCTGTTGGATAGGGCTCCTTGCTTAGCATTAGCACCACCACGACTGCTGTTTCCACTGGACTGTGTTGTAGGGGTGGAGGTTTTCTTCTCCTCGGTCCCTGGCAGGGTTTTCAATCCCTGAGCCTCTTCTGTGAACGCAGGGGTGATTTTCACAGCATGCTCCCACGATGTACTTGCTGCAGCTGTTTGGATCTCAGAAGGGGTGGATATGGGGGTTGCCACCAGGTTTCTGAGGCTGTGCGTTGCAGTAGGAGGTGAAGTCAAGTCTGCGTGGCTTGGTTGGGTCTCACCATCCCTAGTCATGGGCCAGGGCTTGCCAGTGGTAGCAGATCCCAGGCTGCCACTCTGCAAGTGCGAGAGAAGCAATAAGAAGATTATCTCCTTCATCCTGTGTTGTTTTGTAAGAGCCACGAGATGTCTCACATGTATTCCTTGTGAGAGGATCCTGCAGCTGCCTTCTCCTCCTCCTGAGGTGCAGCTCAGAGTGAACCTGCACAGAGAGTGCTCTGCCAGTTTTGTTTCTATAGAAGAGGAAACAGGTTTTTAGTTGTTTCAAAACTGACTGAGGAAGCTCAATTTCCTGTTTCTGTGAATTTCTCTGCAACCTGTGCCCCCTTACAGGGCTGGAGCCTGGAAGCCTTAGGGGAAAGAAAAAAGGGTTCTCTGCTGAAGCTACAGGATGAAGATTAATGGCACAATGTGTATGTGGAAACATTGTCAGTGAAGTTAGTTTGAAGGGGAAACAACATCAAACCAGTTAAGTAATTTCCCTTTCACATGCATCTGTGCACAGATCATGAGTTACTTGTCAAATGTGCCACTTAGTTGTTCATATTTGCTGTGAACTTGCTATTGAGTTCCCTAGAAAAGGACTTGGATGGACTTCAATACACTGGTACATCATGTAATGTTTGCCATGTTTCTCATTGGGGTTTGAATACTCATGCAAACAACTGCTGCAAGAATGGAGCTGGTAGGGAAGAGATTGCCTTTGCAC
Organism: Chrysemys picta bellii; assembly: GCF_011386835.1. Taxonomy (NCBI): domain Eukaryota; kingdom Metazoa; phylum Chordata; order Testudines; family Emydidae; genus Chrysemys; species Chrysemys picta. Next base: position 24,058,183 of record NC_088795.1, read on the forward strand.
TAGACTGAAAAAGTATAAATGAATACAATAAAACCTTCAATATAATAACTTGATCTACATGCCATGAGCCAATACCTGGCCCCTTCTTTGTAACACTACTCTGTAGGACCAGAGCACTTTGAAGTTTATGACAAGGAGTGCTATAGTTATTATGGACTCATTAGCAGTAACTCCAGAGTTCATTTTGCATTAAAATTTTGCATTTAAAGCCTTTTTTATATTTAACAATTGAATGTAGTCGCCAAATTTAATATATGCTCTTTGTGGGTCAACTGAATTTTCTATAATATTTTTGTTCAAAGATTTACTAACTTCAGCAGAGGAAACATTTCTGAATGAACCCTTTTTGAATTTTTTTCCTACACTTACAAAATGTCCCCCCAATCTCTAGCTTAAGAGCCACAGCAACTCCAACACACATACACACAAAAATTCTTAAATGGTTAACTTTAAACACAAATTGACTTATTCCCTTTCCTCATTATAACCTGCTTTATCTCTGGGATCAAAAGCCAATGGACATTTTGAGTTCTACTAGCTACTTCTGTCCTCTGAGGCTGCTAGCCTGACTCCCTCTATCTCCACTCAGCACAGAGACCCTGAGGAGCCAAGGAAGAAAAACAGGCAGCAACAGGTATTTGGGAGGCATAGGGGATAGACTGAAGATCTGTCAGGCCATGAAAGGTAGAGTGGGGCAGTTAGTGAATAGTGGGACTACATAAAAGGCTCCTTCCTATGTATCAGGGCTATGGAGGGAATCAAGTCTTTATGTGGTTCATACAGACTCAGCTCTTCATAGCACTGATGATGTCTTCACTTCACAGCACAGCAGGCAATAGTGAACTAAGGAACCACGTGTGGAGTGTAACAGGGTGCTCTGTTCACCACTAGACTGCACTTCCTCCTGGTCATGGTGGGGAATAGCTCACCAGGTCAACACCCTTTCCCACAGTTGCACAGCAGCCTGCATCTCTCTTTCACACCACAAGCTGCTACTACCTCTTTGTGGCTCAGTCCTCCAGCCAAGTCACTGTACGCATTTTCCCCTCCTAGGGTTGGAAAGTCTATCTTTACCAGCAGTCCTAAGCAGCCTTCCCATTCCCTGCTTCATAGTGCCACTCTCTCAGTGACTGGCAGGGAAACCTAGGTTCACCCTCTCCTCCAGGTTCCAGCTCAGGGACCCCACTTGTCAAAAGTCAAGGTCTGGTCTCTTTAGAATCTTACTGCTTTTCCCTGAGCCCCGGCTTCCCCTGACTCCAGGTTTACTAACTCAACCATACCTCCCTTCTCCAAGGCTGTAACTACAGAGTTTCCTACCAGCCCTCTTTTGCTTCCAGTCTCGCATCTTTATAGTCCCAGTCCAGCTTGTTCCTCCTCAGGTGGGCTCCCTCATTCAGCCAGGGGATTACTTGGCCACCTGATTCCCCTCAGCTGTGGCTTGTTGGGTTAATTAGCCCCCTTCTCAGTCTGCATCAATCCTTTGCAGGCAAGGGTGGGGTAAACACCCCATCACAGGAAGGAATGAAACAGACAGAGAGAATGTGTGAGAGGAAGTGTGTGTGTGGGGGGGCGTTCATATACGCGAACTAGGTGGTTGCCTAGGATGCCAAGGTAAATGGGGTTCCAAATTTGAGGAAAAAAATAAAATTAAATTAAAAAAAAATACAAATAAAATAACAAAGATGTTGTCATTTCAATTCCTGTGTGTGTACGGAGGGAATATGAATTATAATTCATTTCTCTACATTTCTGAGAATTTATTAATATGTCAAATATTTTATTTACTACAAAAATAAATAATATTGTTCTGAATTTTTTTTTCAATTTGCATCCTTGCTGATTCCCTCTCAGCTGGAATGACTTCCCCAAATGGTCTTTGGTCCTGTTCACCCCAGCATGGCCACGAAGGTGATCATGGGCTAAGCTCAAGAGCTTTTCCCCATACTTAGTTGGAACTACCAACTATCTGAAGATGCCAGTCCTCCTTGTGCCCACCAGAAAGGGTCTCCTTGTGTGAGAGTCCTCCTTCTACAACAAACATGGACCTATGAGAAAAGCTGAGAGGTGGTGGGTTGTACCAGGCTGCCATCCAAACTCCCTTGAGCCTCTCATCCGCTTCCTCCTTTGCCTGGAACTGGTGGGATTGTAAGCATAGGCTTTGGTGCTGACTGCTCCGCCTGTTCCGATCCTTGGACTGGTTCTGGGTGGGTTCCAGGAATGGGATCGACAACCACTGTCACGGACTCTGGTCTGGGGTCTGGTTCCACCACCTCTGGCTGGGTACCTGAGCCTATGGTATCTGCTCTGTCTACCTCTTGACTTGGGAGAAGACAGACGGACAGCAGGAGAGTTTTTCCTCAATTTTAAAAAGTTCAAGCCCCGTGCACGCTCACTTCTTTTTACTTATGCAATGCAGTGAGACTTTTTAACCCTTCACAGGTAAAGCCAGGAGAGAACATCTACTAACAGGAATTTTATAGATAACAGGCAGACTGGGTGTCTATAAAAGGGAACTACCTTACCCACCCCACTTCATTTATCACAACATATTTATGAAACAGGCCAGCGGTGGGTGCCCGCCTCTGGCCTTGCGGCCAGCGGCGCCAAGGTACACAGAATATTACTGTAGGACATTAAGACTCACATGCATAATAATGAGATGATTAAAACCCCACTTTGTCACATCTCAAACCCAGGAAGGTCGAAGCTCTGTATGCTTCTTGCCCTGGAGACATTACGCGCAAAGAGAGGAGGCATGCTCCCCCAGAGTCCTGATTGGTTTCGTGTGGAGTAGATGCAGAGCATCGCCCGGCCTGTCCGTGAGAACTGGTGGCAGAGGTGGTATCAAACTGCATTCTGCAAAGGACATCCTGCAGTAAGTGACTGTGGAGTAATAAAGCAAAGGGGGATTAATGGGAGACGGGCATGCTTGTGGGTCCGAGTGGTGCGATACCAGGAGGTGAAGGAGCCTATGGCTTAACCCCCGAGAGACAGGGGACTCTTGAGAACGGCTGTTGCACTGAAGCGGTTCCTCAGAGGGATCGTGAGGAGCTGAAAGAGCACAGGCCTGTGAGTCTGTGACCCCTTGGGAACAGCATGGGGATGGCCTCTCACCATTTCCTTAGTAAGCACAGTGTAGAGCTGTGCCGAGAGAGAGGGCCGCGCATTGGAAAATTCACCAAGGCACAGCTGATTGCCCAGTTGGAAGAGAATGATTGCTCTAAGGAGCTGGTTCCCGAGCGAGCTCGGTCCACAAGAGAGGCTGGGAACAGCCAGGGAGCCCCAGGATCCTCTGACCCGACCAGCAGAGGATCTTCCCGACCGAGTTCCCCCTTGGTGGAGCTGGAAAAGGGACTGAAACTGCAAGAGCTGGAGGACCGTGAGAGGGAATGGCAGGACCATTGTGTGATGATGCTGCCCGTGGGAGCCAGCTCTATGGTCACTCAATTAGGGTGAACTGCAAACAGAATGGGGCAGACAAACCCCAAATGCTGGTGGATATTCCAAATACACCTCTACCCCGATAGAACACGACCAAATAGAACACTAATTCAGATACAACGTGGTAAAGCAATGCTCCAGGGGGGCGGGGCTGCGCACTCCGGTGGGTTAAAGCAAGTTCGATATAATGCTGTTTCACCTATAACACGGTAAGATATTTTGGCTCCTGAGGACAGCGTTATATCGGGGTAGAGGTGTACTTAGATTTAGCAAGCCAGCATCAAACAACTTCTGTATTACCTGAGTAACCAGTGAGAAGTCCAAACAACGCAGTTCCCTTAAAGTACCGAGCCTCAGGCCTCCATCCAGACACACATGTCAGATATGATGCTGATTACTGATAATCTTATCTCATCATATAAAATAAAAGGTTCTCCTGATCCCAAAGAACCAAGCCCCAGACCCAGGTCAAATGATAACTTACATCTTACCCAAAATACATGCTTATAGCCAATTCTTATTAACTAAGCTAAAATTTATTTAAAAAGGAAAAGAGAGAGAGTTTTGGTTAAAAGATCAATGTACATACAGTCCTGCATTCAATTCTTGAGGTTCTAATATATATTAGAGATGAGCTTGTAGTTGCCAAAAGTCCATTTAGAAATAGTCCATAGCTTATAGTCCAATGTCCATATTCAGGGTGACTCCAGTCAGAGACTGGTGATCTCAATCCTTATGGCTTAAGGTTTCCCTCTCTTGAAACCCAAAGCAGATCTGAGATGAAGAAGGATCGTGTCCCAGTGTTTTTATACATTTCCTGAAGCCTTTTGGCCTGAGAAAACAATAAGCTTACCTTTCCTTCTCCTAAACTTCCTGGCAATTAGCACAGGATAATTTATCCATTAAACAGTTCAGATACAGGTTACCACAACCTTCAAAGAGACATATAGACAATAATACTATTTCACTCAAGTGTCTTCCTAAATGTTAATATTCCTTTTTTGAACTTTGAATCAAAGCTATAGCAATAGACAAGACTTGTTTGCTCAGGTCTTGTGATGTAAGCGGACATCTACCCTTTTATCTCTAACAATGCAGACTTGCATTTCAAAGCTCTATTCATTTATATATCTTCCTAACCAGTCTCTAAAGTTCGGCCATGGGTCAGGTCAGTCTGTGAGTTAATTAACTCTTTCTGGCCCTGTCACCTTTCAATGAGATTGTAATATAATATCATAACGTCACACCGTGAGAAGGAACGGGAGGACCGTGAGAGACAGAGGCAGCATGAACAGGTGATGGCAGAGCTGAGAAGCAGAGAGACCCCTCCTGTGGTGAGTGCGGATGGGCCCAGGCTGGCTAAGCCCCTAGTGAACTCAGATATAAAAGTGCTGCCTCAGTATAAGAAGGGGATGATATCTATGCCTTCTTCACTGCCTTTGAGAAGGCCTACAATGTGCACCAGGTTGACCCTGCAGACAGGCTTCAGCATCTACTCTGCGCTGGTTAGGCCTCAGCTGGAGCATCTGGGCACCGCATTTCAAGAAAGATGTGGAGAAATTGGAGAGGGTCCAGAGAAGAGCAACAAGAATGATTAAATGTCTAGAGAACATGACCTATGAAGGAAGGCTGAAAGGATTGGGTTTGTTTAGTTTGGAAAAGGGAAGACAGAGGGGACGTGATAGCAGTTTTCAGATATCTAAAAGGATGTCATAAGGAGGTGGGAGAAAACTTCTTCATCTTAGCCTCTAAGGATAGAACAAGAAGCAATGGGCTTAAACTGCAGCAAGGGAGTTTAGGTTGGACATTAGGAAAAAGTTCCTAACTATCAGGGTGGTTAAACATTGGAATAAAATGCCTAGGGAGGATGTGGAATCTCCATCTCTGGAGATATTTAAGAGTAAGTTAGATAAATGTCAACCAGGGATGGTCTAGACAGTATTTGGTTCTGCCATGTGGGCAGGGGACTGGATTTGATGACCTCTCGAGGTTCCTTCCAGTCCTAGAGTCTATGAATCTCACCCCCTTACCAGATCCCAAAGCCATAGAGATGTTAAGCCAGATGGATGAGGTGGAAGCAGGCGACTATGAACTGTTCAACAAGCCCTGCTGCGCAAGTTTGAGCTGACCCCGAGGCATACAGGAAAAGGTGCCTGAGTGTGCAGAAGACCCAGGGGGTGACCTATCTGGAACTGGTAACGCTGATGGCGGAATACACCCGCAAGTGGGAGCATGGGGCCGGGGCCCAGACCAAGGAGGACGTGATTGAACTGTATGGGGCTGGAGCGACTGTATGAACTCTGTCCCCCTGATCGGAGGATGTAGTTTGTGGACAAGAGGCCGAAGGACCTGTGCCGCGCAGGGCTGCTGGCTGTCGGGTTTGTAGCTAGCTGGTTGGGATATGGAATGGAATCCCAGGGGGACAGGCCCACATCTGTGCAGAAGAGGGGTCACCCAGGGGCTTCCCTGAAGGGAGTCTCGGATAAATCCCTCCTGAGAGGCACAGCCAATACCAGAGCTGACTGACCGGCCCCAGGGGACCAACGGGACCTGAGGTGTAATTACTGTGGGCAAGGGGGGCACAGATGGGCCCGGTGCCAAAAGCTCAGGGACAAGATGAGCAAACCGAGCCCACAAAGGGTTAACTGGGTGGGAGACCAGCCAGAGGAAGGGCTGGCTGCCCAGGCAGGATGGGGTGGCAGTTTAGCAATGGCCCAAGCGGGGAGGGAGTCTCTCAGGCCGGCTCCTCAGGGAGGCTTGATGCTCTGGATTCAAATTTCTCAGTCTACAGGGTGGGCACAGGGCAGTCCCTGAGGAGTGAGTCTCTCATTCCCCTGGAGGCGGATGGGAAGCAGGTCACTGGGACGTGAGGTGACACTGACCCAGCCCGAGGTGGTGGCCTCAAACCGGGTGGTGCCCAACATCTACCTAACCCTAACGGGGGTGTGCGGGCCCCTGTTTAAGGTACCCATGGCAAAGGTACTTCTGAAATGGGGGGCCAAGGAGGGGCCCAAAGATGTGGGGGTGCACCATCAGTTGCCAACCAAGGTGCTGATGGGGGGTGACCTGGTGGATTGGCCGGGCGGCCCCCAGAGCACCCTAATCATCACCCGTAGCCAGAGCCAGCAGAGGGCATTCTACTCTGACACCAGGGTGGTGCCCTGCCGGGGGTGCAGGTTCCTACCCCAGTGGGAAAGGAGTCACTGGGGCCGCTGCCTCAGACCAGCCACTGAGAGGGAGCAGGTCCCTATCCCTTCCCCAGCCACTGAATTCAAGGCCGTGATGAGGAAGGATCCCTCCTTAGAGAAGCTAAGGGAACTTTCTGGCCATAGCACAGAGAAACCCCTGGGGGGTAGGCTGCCGGGAAAGGTTCCTGTGGGAGAAGGGATTCCTGTATTGGGAATGGGCTCCCCAAGGGGAAGTGGAACCATGGGGGATCAGGAGACAACTAGTGCTCCCCCAGAAGTATCGCCGCAGGCTACTGTACCTGGCCCACGATGTTCCTCTCTCAGGACACCAGGGAATCCAGCACACCAGGCAGAGGCTGCTACAGAACTTTTACTGGCCCGCGATCTTTGATGCCGTCCAGCAGTACTGCAGGTCCTGTGACCCTTGCCAGAGGGTGGGGAAGGCCCAGCACAGGCAGCTTTGAGGCCCCTGGCCATCATAGAGGAGCCTTTCCAGAAGGTGGCCATGGACAGCAAGGCAACTTGGAGAGGGAAAAAATACATTCTGGTGGTGGTAGATTTTGCTATTCCCTATCCTGAGGAGGTAGTCTTGGTGAGGACGACACTGTGGCAGATGCACTGCTGACCATTTTCAGCCGAGTGGGGTTCCCCAATGAGGTACTTATAGACCAGGGCTCCAATTTCATATCAACTCTGCTCCAGTGCTTGTGGGAGATGTGTGGGGTCTGACGCACCTGCGCCTCAACGTATCACCTTCAGTTCAATGGGCTGGTGAAGAGGTTCAATGGGATCCTAAAGATGATTCCGAAAACCTGCTGTTCGCGTACCATGAAGTGTCCCAGGAATCAACCGTATTCTCTCCTCTTGAGTTGCTGTATGGGGACCTCTGGACTTGTTGAGGGATGAATGGGAGGGGAAGGCCTCCTGGATGGAAAATTAGAGGTGGATTATGCACTGACTTTCTGGGAAAAGCTCACTGAGCTCATGGACTTGGCCGGTGAGAATTTAGCCAGGGCCCAAGAGAAGCAAAAGGTCTGATACAACCGCTCAGCACATGCCCGCTCCTATGCTACCAGGGACCAGGTGACGGTTCTCATTCCCGTAAGAACAAACTACAGGCTGCCCGGGACAGGCCCTTTAAGGTCATCAAGCAGCTGAGTGAGGTAAACTATGTAGTGAAATCCTTGTGGCCAGAGTCGGGCGCTGGCACAATGAGAGTCCATGAAAATGTTACATTTGTTCTGGGATGATTATACCCTCAATAGCTGAATAAGTTTCATAAAGATGTGTTCAACATAAGAATGGCCATACTGGGTCAGACCAATGGTCCATCTAGCCCAGTACCCTGTCTTCCAACAGTGGCCAAAGCCAGGTGCTTCAGAGGGAATGAAGAGAACAGGTAATCATCATGTGATCCACCCCATTGCCCATTCTCAGCTTTGGGCAAAGCGAGGCTAGGGACACCATCACTCTTGCCAACAGATTTTGCAATTTAAAGCAGATTCACCCAGTCATAGAATATCAGAGCTGGAAGGGACCTCAGGAGATTATCTAGTCCAACCCCCTGCTCAAAGCAGGACCAATCCCCAGACAGGTTTTTTCCCTAGATTCCTAAATGGCCCCCCTCAAGGATTAAACTCACAACCCTGGGTTTAGCAGGCCAATGCTCAAACCACTGAGCTATCCCTCCCAGTCCCTTAATCGTCATCATAAAGGCACATGTACAGATGCTGGACATGGACATTAGAGAAGCAATCTGCTACAAATAAGTGGAACAACTTTTACATTTCTACCTTTCTTGTATGACTCTTCTGGCCAAATGTTTAACAGACCTCCTTAAAGGCTTCCACAACATTTGTAGGCAGATTTAGTTGCAGAGCAATTTGGTCAGTTTCATGTAGTTGTGGATTTGCATAAGACTTTGTGCAAATGCTGAAGTTTGGACCTAAAAGATCTGTTAGCTAGCACTCAAACAGGAAAATAAAATCTACTTCTAAAGCAGATAGGTAATTTATTTACTGGCTTGAAATATTGGCTCCACCTCCTCAGTATCTACTGCCTATCCATTAGTCCTTCCCAGAAGGTCAATAATATCCCTCTGCTGGAGATCAGGAAGAGTCCATATATTTTACAAAATAAAATGCTGGAACATCCTTGAAGGCCTGGCCCCAATAAAGGACAACAGGGCAAACTTACACCTCAGACAGGTAGTGAGCTGCTGAAAAAGGAGTATTTAAGAAAGTATATAATTACAGGAAAATTTAAATTACAGTTTTTGGAGGGAGAAGTTAGATCGGGGCTAATGAAACTGAGTCATTTAGACATACACGCATACCTGGTTGGATAGTCTCTACACTATGCTGTTTAAGACGCTCTATCAAAACTTTCCAGGGCTTGGCATTCATACCTGGGAAGAGGAAGAGTTCTGATCTTAGGTTGAAATAATCCTGGGAAATGCAGTTCAGCAAGCAACTACAATCATTTGAATTAGCTGAATTGCAGCATCAAGTCTGTTCTATTATCCTGAGCTACAAGGTCTCAGAACTACTCTACCATAAAAGATCCCACATTCCTTCTGCCTTTGAAGAACATAATTAGGGCACTGACAAACATTTAGCATCAGATTTTCAAAAGGCTAGAATGGTGGGAGCTGGCAAGTATGGAGCACTTTTGAAAGTCTGGCCACTTCACTAAAACACCCAAAGGGGAACTCAACTCTTGAAAAATGTGGCAACAAGGGATCAATTCTGCTACAGCACACACTTTTAGTATCTTATTAGTAAAAGTTTCCCACTGAAATCAGGGGGATGACTCATGGAATGAAAGTAAAGCAGAGAGGAAGCCAGCCCTTAATGCACGGAATGGGCCTTTTCTAGTTTGGAGTTTACTTATTGTTCCAAGGCAGCACAATCTATGTAGAACAAAACAAAACAAAAAAACCCACACACAACCAAATTTGGGCTAGGCCAGGAGCTAAGTAAATTCAAATCTTAACAGCACAATCATTTATCTGACTTACCAGCAATACTTATCCCATCCAAAAAAGAAGTTCCAAGTAGGCAATCTTTGATTTCATTTTGTATGAAGTTTCTTCCAAAGAACCTATGGAATATGGAAATAAAAATTTCAAAAGCAAGTGCAACCTGGAGTGATTCTTCCCCCTCGAACCTTGTATCCAACATGGACAAAGTAAATCACTTCATGTTACTTTGCTGTTCAAAGAATCCCTTCTGCAGATAGGGGTCTGGCAGCACATGTACTCACACAATATAAAAGTGGCCAAGGACAGTCATTTACCTTTTGCCAAAGGTGCTATCATCAGCTGTATGTAGACTAGGGCTGAGATACAGTGCTTGCCATGAGGCGTAGGAGAAGAGAGTATGGAGAAGGAAAACTACAAAAGTGTAGTTGTTTTAGACATGCTGCAGTTAAAGGAATTTAACAGGGTTTACTCACCACCATGCATATCCTCATGGCATAGCCCACAGTGTTCTTGGGGGGGCGGGAGGGGTAGCAGCCCTTGTCAACAGTCACTCTGGGGCTATGGTGGTTTCTTTCAGATAACTCACCCCTCCAGTCAGGGCACAGTCTTTAGCCTGTTCCTTCCAGGGTCAGCCATCCACACTAAAGTTCAAAACTATCTTAACAGAAATAAAAAGCTTCCACCCTCTCCACAGCTCTTCTTCAGCAAGATCACATTCAGACTGCAGCCCCCTCACTGGGCTCAGCTACTCTTCTACACCACTTCCTTAGGGCTGGTAGGGGAATCCAGTCCCAACCTCAATTCTGGGTTACAACCCAGAGTACTGCACAGCTAAGTCAAATCCTCTACCCATATTGCAGTTTTCCTTGTGCCATTTCCTTCCTCACCTCTTTATTTCCCTTCTAGGTCTCCCAATCTGTCCCCTGGGTGCTCACTCAAGACCCTGCAGGCACCTTTTGACTCTCTGCATTCTCTTTCCTCCAGCCCTTCCTCAGCTGGGCCCACTCAGTAGTTAAACCTGGAATCACCTAATTTCTCTCAGGTGGGGCCATTCTGTAATCAGGGCTGGCTTAGTCAGAGGCTCTCTATTATTAGCTCAGAGCTCTGGATGATTTCTGAGAGTATCTCTCTCCCCCCCTCTCTCCATATATATATATATATATATATATATATATGAGAATTTTATTGTCAGGCTTTGGCTCTGATCCTCTTACACCAATCACTGTAACTGACTTCTACTCCGGGTTATCTGTTTTCTTTTCATTATATTGGGCCAGCCAATGGTTCCATGCTGCATTCCATGAGCTGAGGATCTGCCCATTGTTCTCATGTTGGGCCGGATTCTGTCCCCCTTATGTTGACTAGTACAATACCCCACAAGCAAGCCCCATTGAAATCAGTGTTAGTAGAGTGAGGTATTACTCAGTGTGAGTAGGGGTGGCAGAATCTTGCCTATTAAGTCTAATTATTCTTTCTACATGTAGCAATGTAAATTAAAGGCTGTTTTCTAAATACTACACTTTTAAAAGTAGATTTTTTTCCCCTGCCTAATGCAGCTGCCATCTTGTCCTTAAGATGCAGCATGTTACAGTCACTGTGTTTTCTCGGTCATGGAAAATTTCTCTTTGTTCAGTCTTTGGGCCCAATTCTGAGAAGTGCTCAGCACCCACTAGTTCAGTGGGAGTTCAGGGTGATCAGGACCTTGCAGGAAGTGGTTAGTGTCTCTTAGGGTTAAGCCCTTCCTTTGATGTTTTTTCTTGACCTGAAATGAAAACAAATCTAGACTGAAGAGTATGTTTTACTCTGTGAGTATGAGCATGAAAAACATCATTCCTGTGACATGGAATCACCTTTGCCCATAGCCTGTGGACGTTCTTCACCTTGTGTAAGATTTTGTGTTTAGGTAACAACTATAGCACCTCTGTCTTGTCTATTTATGTCCTTCTGCTTGTACATCAGGCTGTGTTGTGATCCTGTGTGTCATATCAGCACACTTACATTTTCTCATAGATTCATAGATTCATAGATTCTAGGACTGGAAAGGACCTCGAGAGGTCATCAAGTCCAGTCCCCTGCCCGCATGGCAGGACCAAATACTGTCTAGACCATCCCTGATAGACATTTATCTAACCTACTCTTAAATATCTCCAGAGATGGAGATTCCACAACCTCCCTAGGCAACTTATTCCAGTGTTTAACCACCCTGACAGTTAGGAACTTTTTCCTAATGTCCAACCTAAACTCCCTTGTTGCAGTTTAAGCCCATTGCTTCTTGTTCTATCCTTAGAGGCTAAGGTGAACAAGTTTTCTCCCTCCTCCTTATGACACCCTTTTAGATACCTGAAAACTGCTATCATGTCCCCTCTCAGTCTTCTCTTTTCCAAACTAAACAAACCCAATTCTTTCAGCCTTCCTTCATAGGTCATGTTCTCAAGACCTTTAATCATTCTTGTTGCTCTTCTCTGGACCCTTTCCAATTTCTCCACATCTTTCTTGAAATGCAGTGCCCAGAACTGGACACAATACTCCAGCTGAGGCCTAACCAGAGCAGAGTAGAGCAGAAGAATGACTTCTCGTGTCTTGCTCACAACACACCTGTTAATACATCCCAGAATCATGTTTGCTTTTTTTGCAACAGCATCACACTGTTGACTCATATTTAGCTTGTGGTCCACTATAACCCCTAGATCCCTTTCTGCCGTACTCCTTCCTAGACAGTCTTTTCCCATTCTGTATGTGTGAAACTGATTTTTTCTTTGTAAGTGGAGCACTTTGCATTTGTCTTTGTTAAACTTCATCCTGTTTAACTCAGACCATTTCTCCAATTTGTCCAGATCATTTTGAATTATGACCCTGTCCTCCAAAGCAGTTGCAGTCCCTCCCAGTTTGGTATCATCTGCAAACTTAATAAGCGTACTTTCTATGCCAATATCTAAGTCGTTAATGAAGATATTGAACAGAGCCGGTCCCAAAACAGACCCCTGCGGAACCCCACTCGTTATGCCTTTTCAGCAGGATTGGGAACCATTAATAACAACTCTCTGAGTACGGTTATCCAGCCAGTTATGCACCCACCTTATAGTAGCCCCATCTAAATTGTATTTGCCTAGTTTATCGATAAGAATATCATGCGAGACCTTATCAAATGCCTTACTAAAGTCTAGGTATATCACATCCACAGCTTCTCCCTTATCCACAAGACTCGTTATCCTATCGAAGAAAGCTATCAGATTGGTTTGACATGATTTGTTCTTTACTAATCCATGCTGGCTAGTCCCTATCACTTTACCACGTTCCAAGTTTTTGCAGATGATTTCCTTAATTACTTGCTCCATTATCTTCCCTGGCACAGAAGTTAAACTAACTGGTCTGTAGTTTCCTGGGTTGTTTTTATTTCCCTTTTTATAGATGGGCACTATATTTACCCTTTTCCAGTCTTCTGGAATCTCTCCCGTCTCCCATGATTTTCCAAAGATAATAGCTAGAGGCTCAGATACCTCCTCTATTAGCTCCTTGAGTATTCTAGGATGCATTTCATCAGGCCCTGGTGACTTGCAGGCATCTAACTTTTCTAAGTGATTTTAACTTGTTCTTTTTTTATTTTATCTGCTAAATCTACCCCCTTCCCATTAGCATTCACTATGTTAGGCATTCCTTCAGACTTCTCGGTGAAGACCGAAACAAAGAAGTCATTAAGCATCTCTGCCATTTCCAAGTTTCCTATTACTCTTCACTAAGCAGTGGCCCTACCCTGGCTTTGGTCTTCCTCTTGCTTCTAATGTATTGATAAAAAGTCTTCTTGTTTCCCTTTATTCCCGTAGCTAGTTTGAGCTCATTTTGTGCCTTTGCCTTTCTAATCTTGCCCCTGCATTCCTGTGTTGTTTGCCTATATTCATCCTTTGTAATCTGTCCTAGTTCCCATTTTTTATATGACTCCTTTTTATTTTTTAGATCATGCAAGATCTCGTGGTTAAGCCAAGGTGGTCTTTTGCCACATTTTCTATCTTTCCTAACCAGTGGAATAGCTTGCTTTTGGGCCCTTAATAGTCCCTTTGAAAAACTGCCAACTCTCCTCAGTTGTTTTTCCCCTCAGTCTTGATTCCCATGGGACCTTACCTATCAGCTCTCTGAGCTTACCAAAATTTGCCTTCCTGAAATCCATTGTCTCTATTTTGCTGTTCTCCCTTCTACCCTTCCTTAGAATTGCAAACTCTATGATTTCATGATCACTTTCACCCAAGCTGCCTTCTACTTTCAAATTCTCAACGAGTTCCTCCCTATTTGTTAAAATCAAGTCTAGAACAGCTTCCCCCCAGTAGCTTTTTCAACCTTCTGAAATAAAAAGTTGTCTCCAATGCAGTCCAAGAATTTGTTGGATAGTCTGTGCCCCGCTGTGTTATTTTCCCAACATATATCCGGATAGTTGAAGTCCCCCATCACCACCAAATCTTGGGCTTTGGATGATTTTGTTAGTTGTTTAAAAAAAGCCTCATCCACCTCTTCTACCTGGTTAGGTGGCCTGTAATAGACTCCTAGCATGACATCACCCTTGTTTTTTACCCTTTTTAGCCTAACCCAGAGACTCTCAACACTTCCGTCTCCTATGTCCATCTCTACCTCAGTCCAAGTGCGTACATTTTTAATATATAAGGCAACACCTCCTCCCTTTTCCCCCTGTCTATCCTTCCTGAGCAAGCTGTATCCATCCACACCAACAGTCCAATCATGTGTATTATCCCACCAAGTTTCAGTGATGCCAACAATGTCATAGTTGTATTTATTTATTAGCACTTCCAGTTCTTCCTGCTTATTACCCATACTTCTCGCATTTGTATATAGGCATCTAAGATACTGGTTTGATCTTTCCTCCCAGTTTTGTCCTGACCCTCCTTTCTCTCTGCCTATATAGCCCACACTCCCTCTTGTTTCCGACCCATCTCCCAGGTCTCCATGTTCCCCACTTACCTGTGGGCTTTGCTCACCTGTCCCCATCGAACTTAGTTCAAAGCCCTCCTCACTAGGTTAGCCAGTCTGTGTCCAAATAGGGTCTTTCCCCTCCTCGAAAGGTGAACGCCATCTCTGACTAGCAGTCCTTCCTCGAATAGCATCCCTTGGTCTAGGAAGCCAAAACCCTCCTGGCAACACCATCTTCGCAGCCAGGCATTCACCTCCGTGATGCATCTGTCTCTGCCTGGGCCCCTACCTTTGACAGGAAGAATCGAAGAGAATACCACCTGCATTCCAAACTCCTTCACCCATACTCCCAGAGCCCTGTAGTCACTCTTGATCCGCTCAGTGTCACACCACGCAGTATCATTTGTGCCCACATGGATGAGTAGCATGGGGTAGTAGTCAGAGGGCTTGATAATCCTCGACAATGCCTCTGTAACATTTCGGATACAGGCTCCCGGCAGGCAGCATACCTCCCGAAATGAAATGTCAGGGCAACAGATGGGCGCCTCCGTCCCCCTCAGCAGAGAGTCTCCGACCACCACTACCCTACGTTTCCTATTCGCAGTGGTGGCAGCAGATCTCCCAGCCTTAGGGGTACGAGGCTTCTCCTCCTTTACTGTAGGGGGTGATTCCTTCTTTCCTGTATCAAGAAGAGCATAACGGTTACCTATTACCACGGCGGGAGGGTTCGGAGCAGGGGTGGAGCGCTGCCTGCTGCCAGAAGTAACCAGCTGCCAGTGTCCACCCTGAGCCATCTCTTCCTCCACCAGGTGTATCAGCAGTCCTGTGTACTGGGACAGCTACCTGAGCTGTCTCCACATGGACACTGTCCAGGAATTGCTCGTGAATTCGTATGCTCCTCCTCCTCCTGTAGCCATCTCCTCCTGTAGCTCTCCCACCTGCTGTCTGAGAGATTCCACCAGCAGGCACCTTTCACATTGGATGGTCCCCCCAGCCTGGATATCAGTAAGTGGAAATTGCAAGTTACAGTCTCTGCAAAACCACACCAGGATCTGGGTAGAAGCATCCATGCTCAGGCGCTCTGTCTGGCTACAGGCGCAGGTGGAGGAGACAGAAGCAGTGCTGGCACAGGTGTTGCGGGTCTTCCTAACCATCGTAAGCCTCCCTCTGTCAAACTCCCGTCTGCAATCCCCTGTCCGCCGAAAGGGTTGTTTAAGCAAGAAGTTTAGCTTTTAAGGGGAATAAAGGGAAAACAGATAAGAAAGAAGTATCTGACAGATGTTCAAGGAGCAGATTTATACCACACAGATTTATACATGGGGAGAATTGATGCATTCTGACTTGCATATTTAGTCTATGTTTTTGAAAGTCATAAAATGTCAACATAGAAGATAGTTTAACATGTTATTATTTTGCAAATGTCAGTTGCATACATGCTGCAATTATCTGTGCATTTGATCATCACCAGCATGAATACACAGTTAAGTAATTGAAAACAATCACCTCGCTAGATATGAAATTGTTCTTTTGTGAAAGGAGTTGTGCTGAAGGGTTGCCACGTTGTCAGAAGTTCAGACAAATATAGGCCAAGATGAGCTTGTCTTTTAGCCAAAAAGTTCCCCAAGGTTGGAAAGCCCCTCAAGGGAAATTAGGATTAAAGGGCTTTAGTTGATGTCCCTTACTGGTTATCTAGCACAGTTTTGGTCTAACAGGGAGATGAAGCTATCCATAAAAGGAAAAGTACAGGCAAGCTTGACACAGACCAAGAGAGAGGAAAAGGAGGAGAAATGATGTAGGAAATATGCCATGAATTTTGTTGTGGTGCCATAATTGTTAGATGAACAGTAGGAATACGGGAAATATAGAAGATAATTATTTAGAATTAGTTGGAAGATCTGTTATTTTCTAAAAGGTATTTATGGACTGGAAAGCCCAACAGCGTTTGGCATTTTATAAAACCTCTAGCTTTGTGAAACAGTTTTTGTGAAACAGGTGGCAGGACAATAAACATAACGGTGTCTAATAGAATGGAGAAAACATCCTCCCCAAAACAAAAATGGCGGAACAGTAAACTGGGTGCCTTGTATAAATATACAGGGATGAACATGAAGAAAAAAGACACTAAAAATTGTGAAAAGAAACCACCACAGGAAAAATATGTATCTTGCTTTCTATGTTTCTTGACAGGTGGGATATGAATTTGCTCCATGTTTAAGAATAGAAAACAGATCCAAAAATCAGTAGGTGTACTTCTTCCAGGTCCATTTATAAGGTAGCCAAAATCTCATGAGCGGGTCTAAAAAAGGGATTTTTTTTCATGAAAAGAGTCGGTGCTGGCATTGGCCTTGCTGACTTTCTTGGTTTCCTGTAGATGCCAACTGACTTGGCAACAACAGTCTATTTGGATGATCTACATCTGCTTTTTCTATCCTATGCTTTTCTCAGGTTAGTCATTACTGATGGGGAGTTTACATAAAGCCTCTGAAAATAGTATGTAAAAGTGAAGAGTTAAAATGGCCTGCTGGAAGAGAGGTTACATAAAGTTGCTTCTATGCTTTGGCTGGGCCAATATTTTTCTTGCCCATTCTGTCAAAGTAAAGTGTCTACACTTTATATGCTAATTCAGGGGTGGGCAAACTACAGCCCGTGGGCCACATCCGGCCTGCAGGACTGTCCTGCCCAGCCCCTGAGCTCCTGGCCCGGGGGCTAGCCCCCGGCCCCTCCCCCACTGTTCCCCCTCGCCTGCAGCTTCAACTTGCTCGCTCCGCCGCCGGTACAATGCTCTGGGCAGCAGGGGTGCGAGCTCCTGGGGCAGCGCAGCTGCAGAGCCCGGCCTGACCCAGTGCTCTGAGCTGCGTGGTGGCGGCGGCAGTGTGGCCTGGCTCCAGCGGGGTGGTGCGGCTGTAGCGCCGCCAGCCACTGGTGCTCCAGGCAGAGCGGTAAGGGGGCAGGGAGCGGGGGGGGGGGGGGGTAGATAGAGGGCAGGGGAGTTCGGCGTGGTGGTCAGGGGGTGGAGGTATGGATGGTGGTCAGGGGGGGGAAACAGTGGGTTGAATGGGGGCAGGGATCCCGGGGGGCAGTCAGGAAAGGGTGGGGTTGGATGGGACGGCAGGGGCAGTCAGGGACAGGGAGACGGGGTGGTTGAGTGGGGCAGGGGTCCCGGGGGGGGGCGTCAGGAATGAGAGGAGAGGTTGGATGGGGCAGGGGTTTCGGGGGGTGCCATCAGGCATGAGAGGAGGGGTTGGATGGGGCGGCGGGAGTCCAGGGGCAGTCAGGGGACAGGGAGCAGGGGTGTGTGGATGGGGCAGGGGTCCCAGAGGGGTCATCAGCGAACAGCAGGGGTTGGATGGGGCAGGAGTCCCGGGGGGGGGGGCAGGCCACGACCCCTTCCCCTAATTGGCCCTCCATACAATTTACGAAACCCAATGCGGCCCTCAGGCCAAAAAGTTTGCCCACCCTTGTGCTAACCTCTAGTGTTTTTATTAGAGCAATTTTCCCCCTCAGCAGGTCATCCAAGTTTGGGAAATATAGAAAAACCAAGATGCTACTTTTTTGTATTATAGTGAAATATACCACCATTTTCAATTCTGTGTGGCATGGTATCGAATGCAATAAAGTATGGGATCATACCTGGGTTAGCCTCACTCCATATCAGTTTTGCAATTTTGACATCAAACTGATTTATCTTGGTTATTCAGAACAGCTAGCGTGCCCTCTTCTTGATCTTTGCTTTAGAATTTGGTAAGGAAAAGTGGTCAGACAAAAGGATAAAATAAGATGGCATGGATATGGAATTGACAATTTTGCCATTAGTCAAACAAGCATCATTTTGTTCATGGCCATGCACGTACATTGTGCTTCTGTGCAGAAGATGACAACTATGTATTAGCAACTTGGAATGCACCAGCTGGTGCATAGCTTTGCCCCTTGTTGGTGAACCACATTTCCTTGGGCAATGTAGTAGTGTGGGGTACCTTGACTGCACCTTTTAATATTATCTTGAGCACTAGTTAGATACCCTGTACTTGGGGAAAGGATCACTACACCTTATTCTGGCCCTGTATCTGCCTAGTCCTGAGAACTCCCAAGTTATTGTTTTTTGTTAGATGGAGCACTTGGTTAATGACTAGGGTAGTCATTAAACTACCCTAATTATCTAAGGATCCAGGATTGTTCATTCTAATCCAATGTGTTCAAATAAATTCAAAACATCTGGTAGAAGGATCCCCAGAAAGAGATGTA
Source organism: Chrysemys picta bellii (assembly GCF_011386835.1). Taxonomy (NCBI): domain Eukaryota; kingdom Metazoa; phylum Chordata; order Testudines; family Emydidae; genus Chrysemys; species Chrysemys picta. The sequence continues at coordinate 24,076,951 of NC_088795.1, forward strand.
CAAACTAGGGCACTAACCGGTCCTGTGCTTCCTCTTCCAGAAGTCTGTAAAAGATACCGCTCCCCTTCTCACCACATCTCTGTGTCAGAATATGCAGGGATGCCCCACTGGTTGGGGAACACAAAGCTCAGAACATGATATTTGTTGCAGTAGATTATGGCTACTGCCCCTCACAAAAATGAGGTGTGTATCTAATGGGGCAGTCCCAGTGAGCCAAACTTCTCTCTCACCCTTTCCTTCCATTGCTCTGTCTCTCCCAAGGTTTCCTGCATTTGAAGAAGTAAAGAAGAGCCAGGACATTTTAAAAGTAACAACAACCCATATCAGAAAGATTAATAGTCCCAATAAAACTGATGGGTCTATTGTGCCGTATAAGGAGTAAGTTACTGTTGGCTATGTCTGTAAGGTGTAAAAAGATGATTTAAGTGATAGTTGATAGTCCCCTCATTTTATTTCTTATGGTTGCTGTTTCCATGGCAAAAATGCAGGCTAGACTTTCTTCAGGCATGCTCATCTTTTATCAGTTTTCTTATAACTATGTATTTCATGGGAAAATATATATTTTTTTCAAACAGCTCAGTGTAGTGTGAGATTCATAGGGTCGAAAAGATACAGGAAGAGGCAAATCAAGTCATTCATTCTGAATTATCAGTCAAGGCTCAGATGCAACATTAAAGCTTGTAAGAGTCTGAATTTAAAAGAAGTACAGTTACTCCCAAAATATGTGTTTCATATATGGGGAACATAGTGCAAGAGATACAAAGAGCAATGGTTACAGGGGTGCATGTGATCAAGACAAAAATTTTCTATTAAAAATCTGTATGTTTTACTAAAGATAAATGAATTTTAAAATCTAATTTACTCTTCAGTGTTTGATTTTTTGTATTTCATTCAGCTGGGACATTGGAACTAGATTAATCACTTTGACTTTATAGTCAAATTCACTTTCTTGTTCTTATGGACTGATTAGAACAGCATTGCCTTGAGCTTTCCAACACTGAGGCCCTGACAACATTATGCTAATCAGCGCATAAGAACAAGAAAGTAACAGACCATAAAATCAAAGTGAGCAATCTAGTGTCAGTTGTCCCAGCTGAGTTAAATGCAAAAAATCCTTTTAGCTTTAGTAAAACATGTACAGATTTTTAATAGACAATTTGCCTTGATCATATGCATCCCTGTAACCATTACTCCATATTTCTTGCACTATGTTCCCTATATTTTAAAAGCATATTTCCCAAAAATATAATAGCAGAAAAACCTTCTGACTGGGCACAGAAACCTTGGGCCCGTTCCTCTTTGCCTTCTACCTCATCTCCACTCTGTCTGCTTTCCACAATCCTACCATTCACACAGTAGGCCAAGTTTATGCCTAGTGTAATGTCCATGTAAGTCTATAGAACAGAGCTGGTTGAAATGTTTCAAACAAAATATTTTTTTGTTGAAAAAGTTCCTCTTAAAAACAAATCAAATTTTCACAAAAAAAACTCGTTTATTTGAAATTCTGTTTTCTGATGAAACCCCAAAATGGAAAAAACAGTGTTTTGGTTTTACATCTCCTCATCCTGTGTATCAATGGCAAAAGGGAAAAAGGCAGAGGTGGGGAGGGGACAAGAGGGAGAAAGGAAAAGGAAAACTAAAGGGGAGAGAAAACAAACTGAACAGAGAGAGAACTTTTTTAAAAATTAAAAAAAATGAAAAATTACTTTTTTTTTTTTAAATCGGTGGAATCGAAATGTCAAAGCTTCTTGTGAAACTCTTTACTTTTTTTCAGTCATTTCTACCATAGAGTTATATCAGGGATGAACTGAACCTGACATTTTGCATCTCCGTGAAGCTATCAAGGAAAGAGCTGCCTATAGAATTTTCCAGCTACAAGACCCATGGAAAGAAAGACCCCAGTGCAACACCCAGCAAGAGATCCGATACTACAGGGAATCCACTGAGCTACTAAACTAGCACCTGGAGAGAGGGTGTACCGGATTACAGAAAAAGTTCTGTGCCCTTCCATATTCTTACTGTTAAGTTTTCTGGGAGTCCAAAGACCTCCAGTCAGTACACAGTTGCTGGGAAAGGACCAAGAGAGAGATTAACTAAGTATAGTACAAGCAATGCATCATTCAGGCTCTGCGGATGGACACAGAAAGAACTACATACACTTTTTCGTTTGCATTTTGATTAACAGTAAGGTGCACAACAATACTGGGATAGACCCCAAGCAAAAATTAAGAATGAGCCTCCCCTCCTTCATAACTTCAAGGTCACCCCTTCCCACTCTCAGGTTTCCTGTTTCTCTCCCTACAGAGGGTAGAGAGCCAATTTAGAAGAAAGCAATGGGCCAGATTAACCAGCAGGTCCTGACTGCTTTGCACGGCTCCAGCAACAGCAAGCAGTCATATATCTGGTTTAAGTGATTTGCTAAACTGCATTTATATCTTTGTATCACTGGAAAGGGAAAAAAGCTGCAAAAAGGTAAATAAGGCTCCATAACCTTTCTATATGTTTAAACCAGTCCTATAGAATTTAAAAGAACATTAAATCCCTGCTATAGAATTCTAGAGGATAGTTAAAGAATCCAATAAAGAGAATTTCATCGTCTATTAAATTCAATAAGAATTTTCCATAGGAAAGAAAAGTTGTCTCTGCCCCTGGCGGAAACTACTAGAGCTCATCTCCTTTACAATAATAGTGGTAGGTAATGGTTATTCCTTCCTTTCTCCTTCCCTCCCTTCCTCCATCCACAGGAAAGGTGGACTGGGCCAGTGGTGGGTCTCACCCCAGACACAGATCCACAGAATTGGTGCTATGCCCCAGCTTTGGAATGGTCTCTAGGAGGAACCACTTCAGTATGCCAGATCCCCTAGAGGTCTCCTCGCTCTTTCTCCAGGGTAAGTCATGCGGCTTCACCGCCTCCTTAGACTGGACCTCGGGGACTTCAGCACTCCTGCTTCACACTGTGGGTTCTATTCAGCAAGTCCAGGTGAGCCAGGCCACCTGTTAGAGACTTGTACACTTTTTAGGGACCAATGCACCTCTCCAAGCATTTGCAGTGATGCTCACACAGCATTGTCGAAACAGTCGGGTTTATTAGTCCTCTGGAACATAGCATAGGAAGTCCTTAGGTTAGTATAGAGGAATGAAGGTTAAAGCATAGTCCATTCTGGTTAGCTCAGAGCCCAGCCATGCTGTAGCGAACCCCATTGTCCAAGCTCCATCTCTCTCCGTCCAACTGACCTCCTTCATCAGACTCTCAGGTGTGCCCCAACTGCTTCCTGCAGCCCACACTTAACCCCCACCTCAGACCCTTCAGTCCTTTGTTCTCCAGCTGGGGAAATGCTGCTCAGCCCCCTGCTGAGAGGCAGGGAAGTCCATCTCTCTCTGGATCATTGGTTGCTGAAATCTGTGTCTGGGCCATTAGATTTGCTATTGTCTTCTCAGATGTTCCACTGATATGGGGAATAAGGCTCACTTAGACCCAGACAGCTAGGCGCTATCCACACCTGTGTCTTAGCCTGTCCTGAGAGCAAACAGACCTTTTCCATCCACTAGGTAACAAATAGGGGAAAGTGAGGCACATAGGCTTCACACACGTATTACAAGAAATTCCCAATTTGTCACAACCTGTCCCCTGTGAGAAGAATGCTTAGAGGAGGATGGCTGCTGGCAGGGTTTTTTTGGTCTGTGCTCCATTGCTGCTCCTAGCATTGACCAGCAACCTGTGCTGCGAATAGCACAGACAGAAGCAAAGGAGGATAAAACAAGCGTTCCGTCTTTGCACCAGCCCTGCTGCTGGGCTGAGCAGCAGAGAGGGCCCCGAGCCTGAAGGGGGTGGAATTCATGAGCCTGATTAATAGGAAAGTGCCCAGTGGAATTATATTCTTCATAAAAGGACTTGCTGCTAATGAAATGCTGTTCGTGATGAAAGGCCAAATGCAAGATGTAAACAAAACAGAGCATACTCTATCGTGCTTGGCTTCCAGGAAAGCTATTGAGTTCTGTAAAGTGGGCTAAGAGCTCTACAGGGAAATATATACTCCACAAGTTCAGGGCTGTGCTAAAATATAACGACTATGACTTATTACAGGCTCTTCATTCTACCTGAAATTGAGTAGTGCACTTTAAAACCTCTTATAGTAATCTGGGAAGCCAGGGCCTAAGATATTTGCTTACAATTATATGTGAACTGTGCTGATTCATAGCCGCAACAAAACTCTTTCTCTTCCCTTTGGATGCACTTTCTACATGTTGTTGCACTGGAGCTTGTATACGTCCTTTCCTTGATCTCCATCTATTTTTGTTCAGTTTCAATTAATCCAAAGTATAATAAATTTCTAGCACACAAGGGTGCTAGAAAAAGATAATTGAACTTTCCTGGCCCAGTCTCTGGGTTTGTGGTTACTGCTACTCAATATACTGGATATAGCTAAAGCAGCATGCAATGCCCCACAACTGTGTAAACAAGCACACCGTGGCTGTTGCCTTGTTAGTCTTTTTGTCTTTGAGTGACTGATTTTTTTTTCACATAATAAAAAGTGAATTTTGCATTCATGAAAGGTCAATGGGACATGTATTTATCCAAAGTGAAGTTGTATCAGAGTGTGACGTGGCAGCTGCCCATCACTGGCTGGCAAAGGGTTAATAGCAGCCAACCAGAGGAAGGCTTATAAGCAGCCAATCAGGGCCAGGCTCGGTCCTATAAGAAGGGCTGCAGGGCAGAGAAGAGCAGTTTTTTGCTGGTGCTTGAGGGAGAAAGCCTGGCTACCTGTAGAGGGAAGTACCTGGGACAGAGCAGTGCTGGGCAGGGGAGGAAGTAGAGCTCCAGCCTGGGTGGTTCCCAGCCTGTGGCCTTGATACAGGGGCCAAGTAGGTGCTGGGGCTATGGGGATGTGGCCCAGGGAAAGCAGGTAGCGGCAGAGGGGAAGGAGAGGCTGTGAGTGGCTGCCAACTATGGTGTTCCTGGGTGGGGGCCAGAGTAGCGGGTGGGCCTTCTCCCCCGCTTTTGCCCCACTGGCTGCCAAGGGAAGTAGCCAGCCAAAGGACTGCAGTTTTCCCCTGAGTGAGGGGCTGGACTAGAGCCTGCAATTTACCACTGTGGTGAGAAGTTGGGTGAAGGACTGCTGGCTCCCCTGGAAGGGGGGGGAGACAATGGAGTTGTGGCATAGCCAGAGGGCCATGCCCTGAAGAGGACACTGTGGTCTGGGAGCGATGGAGGTCTCTGGAGATGGTGGAGAAGCAGTGATGGAGAGTGAGACCGCTAGAGGTGGGTGCCCTGCTGATGGACAGAGCAATTCCTGGAGCAACCAGCAGGGGGTGCCACGGTGGTGAGCACAACCTGTTGCAATGAGCATCATGAGTACAAACTTTCCTGGCTGCCCTTTTTCAAGGGTATTCATTAGGGTTTCTCAAACTCTGTCCCATCATTCCCCTCCTAAGGGAAGGAAAAAATATTCAGGACTGGAAATTTGGGGGTTTTGGCAGTTTTTGGCAGAGAATGGAGCAATGAAGGGGAAGGATGTTAAGGCAATGGATACTGAATATATATTTCTACAAGATACATTGCAATGGCTGGTGTTAGGCATATGCTACCACCGTTCATGCATATTCACATTTGCTTCAGCTAGCCCTACCCTTTTTAACTTGTTCAAACTGTTGTATGCATAATGGAAAGGCCATGGGGATCAGAATAGAAGTAATAGTACCAGCTAAATAAGGTGCCCATATAGTCTATTTTTTCTGTCTGTTTGTACATCTGGAGTAAACAAATGCTCCCACTATCTGTATACAAACTATTACCTTGCTTTTAACTGTTTGTAGAGTGGCAAAGTAACACTGTCCCTTTTACACAGCTGTTTTTTTCTTTCCTGCAAAAAGGGGTAAATTCAGGACTTGAGTAAACTATCTTTAGGACCTTATTCGTCCCTCTTTTATGTCAACAGCAGAACTCCAGTTGACTTCATTAGAACTAGGATCAGCACACTGAAGTCATTATGGAATTATGTTGGGTTTTTTTGTACAGGAGATGAGTCAAATTTCATGGCTTATATTGCAAAGCATTTCCTATTGTCATGTAAGTCATCGGTTACTGTTATGTCCTTTTCTTCCTACATTCACCATGAGAAGAGGTGCCATTGGGGTGAAGCTCTAGGGAAAAAGTGTCTCGGGGAGAAAGGAAAATACTAAGTTTTGAAAATAAAATACATGTTGCACATATTTTACATAGTAAAAGTGGTCACTGGGACAGGTCATCCACACAGACAGTGCTAGCAATTTTATAGGATAAAAGGGAAGGATACAATTTTATAGGATAAAATGGGATACATCCCATTTTCATTAGATGTATTAGCATGTACACGGCCCCATAGTATTAGTCACAGCATGAACTCATTTGTTCCTTTAAGCACTACATCCCCACAAGATCTTAGAGTTTTATTCCAGATAAGCAGCAGTACAGATCTGGAGATGATATAGAGTTCTGGCTCAGTGAACATAGTCAGAAACCTATACCATAAGAAGGTAAACTACATGAGCACACACAAAGGGAATCATGTTATGGCACAGCGCATCGAACCCTCAGCAAATGGTGTTGAGTGCATAAGTTATAATGCAGTATCTCAGATGTCCTTTCTATTATCTGTTTACAGATTGCCCATAACGGACACTATTGTAAAGATATCAGTTCAGAGAGATGAAGTTGACTGAGCCAAGACTGCATGAAATAACAGCACATTAACCATTCAGCTGGGAGTGGGGAGGACAGGTTGCTTGACTCTCAACCAGGCTGTTGGCTTGAGGTGATGTTCCTTACCTAGGCCATTGTTTGCTCTTTCCTGCCTGGTTTCTTTTAACAACCCCTTTTGATATCTCTCTGATTCCCTTGGGGGCATACGGTATTTATAAAAATAAAGACAAGCATTTCCCAGTTTTCCCCACCGAGTGTCTCTCTCACAGTGCCACATTAACTGATTGAAGGGTATGCTTGACACCCACAAAGAATAATTTTAAATAGTCTCCTTCCTCTGCCTGTTCATATGGTTCTGCTGCTGTGCACTACTCCTTGTGAATGCTGCTGCCTGTAGGGTAAAGTCTCTTTTGAGTGACATTGGCGGTCAGGGAGACTTGAACCCATCTCGCTGGGTTAGGGTCACAGTATGGTTGCTTTGCTATCGGCACTCTCTTCTGGCTCTACTCTTCCTCTGCCTGAGTCATCTCTGCTTCCTCTTTGTAACTAACTTAGGTCTTTCTTCAGAATGGGTGTGGGCACAAACTAAACTTCAGCTGCGGGTAACATACTGTGCCTGTCTCCCCACCCAGCCAAGTGCATTTGCTGTCCAGGGTTTGACTTTTAAATGTTGCTGTTGTTGGTTGCTGCTGTTTGGTGGTTGCTCCAGCTCCTCTATTGCCTGCTACATTTTATCAATGGAATTATTTTAAATGGAGAAGTGAATGCAAGTCACTACAGAACAGTGGGACAGAGGGAAGACACTCTAGCTTTTTGCCAGGCGTTATCTGCTGTGGTGAAAGTCAATGAATCACATTAGTGGGCCAAGTTACTATTGGTTCAAAACATATCAGGATTTGCCCTGTGGTAGGTTCCTCCTAACTGCTTCCGTTTTACAAACTTTTGCCCAGATCATGAAGTCCTTAGCCAGGCAAAACTCACTGGGGTGGGTGTGTGTGTCTGAGAGGGTGGGATGGGGATGTGTGGTTTTTTTAATGGAGAATTTTTCTTTGGTAAGGGTTTCTGCCTCTACCACTGCCACCCAAAGCCAATGAAGTTGATGGGAGCCTTTCTATTGTGTTCAATGGGCTTTGGATCAGGTCACAAGTGTTCCAGAAACAGTTTGTCAGTAGAGACCAGTAAACGCTCAGAAGTAACTATCACTCCCTGATTCACCTTTTATAAAAATGTATTAGTGTTTGTAATGGGACATTGACCCTTTATGGCTAGAGAACAGTCTGGAAGGCCTGTTGCTCTGTTCCAGGTGTCCAAAGAAAGTGGATGAAGTCCATTTAAAAAAAAACCCTGAAGCTGTCACTGGGAGAAAGGAAGATGACTTCAAGGAGCAGTTAGTGTTGCGGGGGAGAGAGAGAAGGTATTGGGCCATCCCAGACCATTGTGCCTTTAAAGGGACAGTGACCAGGAACACTGTAGAGTGGTGGGCCAAGGCTCCCCTCTCTCCCAACAGGCCCAGACAGGTGTTTGAGATAATTAGACATACTGTGGAAGTGTCAGGGGAGTGGTCTGATGACAGACATCGGTGACTCAACAAGTAGGCTTCAAGCCCAGTTAGAACAAGCTTGCTGAGAGGAGGATGACGGTTCTAGTACTTAGTTCCAGAAAGTGTGGTGTAGAAGCTCTGAACAAAAGGGATGAGTTTGCTGGCCAGAGAGGCGGGATCTGAACCACACAGCCCTATGAAGGAGGGCTGTGGGGCCTTGAACCTAGGAGTGGGTAAAGAGGGCTCTTCTGGAAGTTGGACTAAATTAGATCCCAAGAGAAGGGGAATATTTTAAAGAATTTTGAGTGATTGGATTATTTCCAGGGCACTGCAGTAGAATGCCATGCTGCATGGAGATATGCGTGGAGACTGCACCCTTTCTGTAGTAACGGTGCCACATATGACATCTTGCAAAAAGGCACTGCAGAACTTTGGCTTATTAGACATTAGTCACATTTTTTTTAAAAGTAAAGGATTTCTTAGTTATATTTATATTTAACCCACCACATAGAGCTTAGTAAACTTTTGTGTGTGAAACACTTTGCTGAAAAAAATGCAGATTTGTGTTGAATTCACCCAATTGTCTTGGCTGAGTTTGTGGTCCCCCCCCCCAAGAACCCCCAAACATTTTGTTTTGATGCTTTCTGAAAACATTTCAATTTTTTAAATTTGAAATGCCATTTAAAAACTTCAATTTTATTACAACTTCAAAATGAAACGTTTTTGATTTGGGCTGAATGAAACATCTAGTTTGACCTGAACCAATTTCTTCCTCTCTCGCATTTAAAAAAAAAAATATTTTACAGCCAGCAAACTGAAATTTATTAACACAATTCTACCTCCAAAGTCAAAGTGCAGTCAGAGCTACAGGAAAACCGTCAAACTAAGATTCCAGAGCTCACCAAAATCCAGATTATTGTGTAAAAGCATAGTTCATAATACACTGTAGTCTCACTACTGTAGTGAGCTGGTAGTCTCTGTCCAGTTCATCGGTCCTAATTCAACTAAGCACTTTAACAGGTAAAAATTTAAATTTCAGGACATGCTGAAATCCTATTAACCTCAGCAAAGCTAAATGTGATCAAGCACTTTCCTGGAGCCTTCAGGTCAGAGTTGGAGGGGAAGGGTTATTGACCGTGTACTTCTGTGGAGAGAAACTGTAGGGCTCTTAATCTGGTACTCTTTATAAGAACTATATTAACATAAAACCCACCATAATTTGTGCCCCAGATGTGATCTTCTCATGTCACCATTGTCTTTTCTTCAACATTATAAAAAAAATCCTTTTCTGACAAACAACCTATAAACAAACACTTTAAACAAAAACTCCTTGCAATGATTACAGCCTTCCTTAATTCTGGGTCAGACCTGTTAAGGCCCCAATTCAACAAAGCACTTAATCCTGCAGTGAGGCACATCTTTGAATGATGCCTCAAGTACTCCATCAGATTATAGAATGATGGGTTTATAATGTATTCTAAATCTGTCACCAAGGATTAGATAGGAGAAAAAAAAATACTCTCCAGTCCATTGTTTCAAAAAGTTAATTCCTTTGTGTTTTTTAGCAGCAAAATGAATTATTCTAATTGGAAATGTGCAAACTCAACTTTATCTGGGAGGCGCTTAAATTCTATGGTGATAGGTGTTGTAGGAAACCCTCACCTAAAGTTATAACAAAACATTGCATAGATAAAAACTCATTGTACTGGCGGCTCTAGGCTTATTATAATTAAGTGACCTTAATACAGTTGCAGCTATATATCCCACTCCAGTACAATGATATCACACCATCCACGCACCAATTCCTGTGAGTGCTTTCAATCGTAGAAGACAAGCAACAAAGGGTGGGAGGTAGGAGATCTAGTAACTATAGCAATGCTAGGTGTGTATTTTATATACACTTGATATATACATTCTTGTAAAACGTTATTAATTTTAAGTGAAGTTCAGAAACTTCTCCCCCCATGTAAGTAAATGTCAGTTATATGGGCAAGCAATTTCCTGCACACAGACAGATATACAAGAAGAACCGAAGGTTATGCTAACTAATGCCCCAAAACTCACCCAGCATCCGTCCAGGAGTACTAGAGGAGTGTGTGCTACACCAGCTATTTCCTCATCCTTAAAAAGGGGCAACATATGCTTTCCCTGTGTACTGCCAGTGTTTCTAGCTGTGGTTCCTCGTACCCCTATGGGAGGCTAGCACAGCCGGCGGGACTGGCCAGGAATAGGGCCTTTGTTGCCAGCAAGCACTGTACTGGGGCACATGAGGAGGAAGACTCTTTACAATTCCCTACACACGTGCAAGGAACCAGCCTTTTTTTGCCCTATAGTGGCCGAGGGATTGTGTCTTTACTTGTTTTATGAAGCAACCAGCACACTTAAATGTGCTCAAAACAAGAAATGATCAGAATGTTAAATCACCATTCATTGCTTTTACAAGAGGAGGATAGATTAACTCTGAGAGCAAAGGAGTTACCAGTATTACTTTTTTTAAAAGAACATTATTTTATGTGAGAAACAACAAAAGTTACATCACTTATTCAAAATACTGCTCCTACTTCCTTCTCAAACTAATGAGACTTCCATGCATTGCTATTCAGTATCATTCATACATAAAAGCCTAAATTGCTAATGTAATATCAGCCATGGAAACTTAAAAAAAAAAATTAAAATGGTCCCATTTAAACTGAGGGATGACTTTAGTTTTATTTGTAATTTAATTTTGAATGTGCTAAATAATCAGATCTGCCTTTGAACAGGAAAGCAGAACCAAACACTATAAACAAATCAATCACGATTAACTCCTTTCTCAAATACAGATCTGATCTTGATTTGGATGAACCCCAGCTTATTTGATTGTTAAAATTTTTACTTGTATTGGTTCTAGCCATTTCGGAGTGTATAGGAATTACATTAAAAACTATGCTAAAAACATTATAAAGATTGCAAAGTCAAGTACCTAGAAGTTAGGAAATACCAGATTTAAGGTTGGTTGTATAACCTTAATTCAACATTCTTGTGGATTATGGTACAGTCTTTAATTACATGAACATGTACTATTTTTCACACAGGAGCCTTACCTCAATGAATGAATAGTGATTTAACATTTTTGTCTTCATTCATTTAATGCACACCATTTAAACCCTTTAATGAATATGAAATTGCATATTTTCTCATGGGTGTTTGTTGTGCTCAGCCCACTATCTGTACATCACAAAAATGAACTTAGTCTCACAGATGTTGTGTAGTTAAGTGGTATTATCTCCATTTTACAGGTGGGAAAACTGAGGCACAGAAAGAGTAGGCCAAAATTGTTGGAAGGGTCCACTAACTTTGGGAGTGAAATACTAAGGGCTTGACTTTTTTTTTTTTTCTCTTCAGAGCACTTAGCACTTTGTACATTCAAAGCAATGCTCCAGTTGATTTCAGTAGCAAATGAGAGAGTTTAGCACTGCTACAAATGTTGGCCTTCAGGTATCTCAGGTTGCACATCCAGGAAATAAGGAATGCGCAATTAGTAGCTGCTTGTGAAAAGGCTGGTTTAAGTGAGTTGCTCAGCATCACACAAACTCATGGCAGAGGCAGGAATAGAATCCAATTATCCATGGTGGCATTAAACCACCCTCTTTTCTCTTCCTGCAGTACCCTACCCCTTTCACCACACACCTTTCAACCACCGCAACAAATCAGGCGGCGACAATAGCCTCTTTCATTACACAACCTTGATTCCATCCTGGAGGATGGTCCTTCTTGTGCATTGAGTGACAGAGGGATCCTATGAGAAGTAGTATGTGATCATGTAATAAAAGAGTGCACTGTAATACATACACATAAGGGGGATGAGTTATGGTTGTACAGGCAACCTTAATGGTGGCATTTCCTAATTGTTTAGTGCTTGGTTTAGCAACCTTATGTTCTTTTAACAGTTCTGCATATTGCTTTAGACCTTAACCATATAGAAACAGCTTTTAGTTTACCAGTAAATTCATATTGATTTCAACTAAGGTTTTGAGTGGATGGTTTCTCCAGTCCAGCATGGATGTTTGAAAGCAAAAGATGCACCATGCTGATCTGAAAGTGGCCATTTCAGCACAGTTCCTACTTGTAAAAACCCTCAGAACGTTTTGCTTTTTGTTTCAATGCAGAACGAAGACAAATTTTGAAACCTTGAAAGCTGCCATGAACTGTCAACTTCCATTGACCTGTAACATACTTCCCCTTTTCTACTGAGTTTTTAAATGAACAATATACATAGTAGAAAAGTCAGAGCTGCCTTCTTAGTGGCTCAGGTCCTAGTGACAGACACAGGGCAGCCCTTGAGTGCTGAGGGGAAATTCTAAACCATCCTGCAGTTCAGCATTCCAGTCTCAGGCCCTGAATTCCAGGTTGTAGTCAGAGTTTGGCTCCCAAACTTTCCTGTCTTTCTGGGATTATTTCCATTCCTCTAGTAAACAAAAGATGTAATAAATGATTACTAGACATTATAAGCAGGTTATAGATTGTTATGATCACCTCAGTGGGAGATGCTGTGAGTAGTTGTAAGTAACCTGTTGACCTCTTGGATGCTAACAATTTATTAAAATGTCTGTTAATCATTTATTAACCCTTTATGAACTCATTGTAAAATGAAACCTTTTAACATATTACTCTTTATATTATCAATGTTTCACATATGATGACTGAAACCAAGGTGCATGGAAAGTGCTCTTAATGAGAACAGCACTGTGCCCGACTCTAGAGAGATGAAGAAGATATTAAATCGGTTGATGTATGCTGGATAAAGGGAAGGATAAAGTTCAGTACATCATGACATAGGCATTTTTTTTTTTGCAATGGCATAACCAGGAACCATTTAATTATCTGCCAAATGATATCCATCTCTTTAAGAGGCACTTGAAGTGAGGGCAACAAAGGCATATGCATTGTGATGTGTGTATGTGGACCTTGACCACGAAAAGAGAAGAAGATGGGGGTGGGGGGAAAGGAAGCTGAAAGAGAATTGAGCAACTCTATATTCTGAGCTCACTGAAGAAGAAAAATACAATAATGTGAAATTCTCAATTCGCAGATCAGCTCATGGTTAGACAGGTGGTGAACTGTGGTGTTTACTCTGAAAAGCTTGCTTGTTTCATTGTCACTGACTCTTCTCGTCTCTCTCATCTTCGTTTCATTCAGCTGTCAGTATCTTGTCATAAAACCAAACTAATAAGCTCTTTTGAGCAAGAAGTGTCTCTCTACTGTGTGTCTGCACAGCATTTAGCACAATGGGGACATGAGCCCTGATCAGCACTACTGTAATACAATAAGAAATGCATTGACAGGTAAGATAAGTTTATTTTAAAGAAGATCTGTTTACTTCAAGTGAGTAATGGGCATTAGGAACAGATGAAGTCCCAAGAAACGGAGATCCTGTTTCTGTGTGCAGGCATAGTAATCTGAAAACCTCATCAGGAGAAACATAGATGCCTGAAATGTAAGCAGAATAGTGGCTGAATAGAATATTTTCTTTGAGACATCTGGAGGCTAGTTTGATAATATTGATAATAAGGAAGTTCAGCAGTTTCAGGTAAACTTCTTTGAATTTCTTATACAGAGCAAACAGGCAGAGACCTAAACTCTGCCTTCTTGTGAAAAAGTAATTCTCTAGAATTTTCTTGCTGAGATAGCCAGCAGACGCTTGGGCCAAAACTTTCAAACTTGAGTGCCTAAAGTAAAAGCACCAAAACATCCACAAATCTTTTTCAGGGTTGTGGTGGACAATCAGCTGAATATGAGCTCCCAGTACTAGACTGCGGCCACAAAAATGAAAAACATGAGTAATTTCTCTTTACATCCTTCTTGATAACTAACTTTATTATGCGATATTCTTTTCACTGCCCGTATCTAATTTATGACCATGTCTTCAACACTTAATTCCAGTCCTATAATACTAGGTAAGAACCCAACAAATTAATACTCATAGGGGTCTGACATAAAATTTTCCTGCACCTTTTAAAGTCACTTACAACAGTACAGCATGGATGGATGTAAAACTCTGCCATTCATATTTGGTAGGTATTTACAACCACTTTGCACTGGTGTAAGTGACTGCCCAAGATACAAGCACGGACATGATGGATCAGGCTCTTTGTAGCTCTTCTTTCTTGTTTTCTTTAAGGGACTTCTCAGTCTGCTTTTGTATCAATTGGTGTTTGGTTATAAGATAATTAGTAAACAATGTTCAGTAGATAGGAAAACTGTACTGTTTGTCATTATTGGTACTGACAGTCCATCGTTTCCTTTGCTTCTAGTGGTGATGCATCTGCTAAAAGGACAAGGCCAACTGTTACAGAGATAGCACATACTCGAAGAGTTGATAGCAGTGTTATATAGCAGGGGAAACATGAGCCTACCCACTCATATAGTACCATACAGGATATCAGCTGAATATATAATATGCAAGACCTTTAACTTAATAGGTGTAGGAAAGGCAGTAGACTGAAGGTCCCTTCAAATGGGTGTGTGACAGCAGAGAGTGGAAGAAAATCTTTTAAGATTAAACAAAAGGAAAGTGTCAAGTCATCTAAAGATATGTGGCAGGAGCCCCCAAAACATGCAAGTGCCATCAGATATGTGAAAACTTGTATGTATTAAAATAGCATATATGCTTAAAGGTACCTGAGGGGATAATGAAACAGCAATGAAACTTGTGGCACAAGTGTAGTCATATTGACACATCAGCACTCCTGTTTCACCTGCACAGGCTATGCATTCCAGCCTGAAAACAGGGCTCTCCTCTCAAGGGTGCAGTAAAATGCTTAAATTGAGTCCCAAGTTATTAACGCCTGCAATTCGCAGGAGCAAAAAAAGGAGACTAATGTTTGTATGACCCATTCGGTGGAGGAGTTGGTGTGGGAAGTCCAGGCAGGGAAAGAAGAGTGGTTAGATAAAAGTAAGTGTATTCATCCTCTCTGACAGTTACAATAATGCAGTGGGTGTAGTAGTGACTAACCTCATTAACTAGGAAGGCAATGTAGACAATCTCTGGTGGAGTGCTGCCATCCAGGTAATGTACCGTATCTGCACTGGCTCAGAAACTCAGATTTGCAGCAGGCAATACAGGTCTCTTAACACCTTTTTCTGAAGCATCTGCCACTGACCTCAGACAGGCTGCTGAACCAGATGGCCCGGGGGTCTGATCCAGAATGGCAATTCCTGTGTTCCAAGTATTTAACTAACTGCTCCCAGTTAACACAAGCATGCAGGTGTGGTATGACCTAAAGGAAGGTAGGAGTGTGTGTGTGTGAGTGTGTGTGTGTGTGTGTGAGAGAGAGAGATGATTCTCGTATGTGTCTCTCCTCATGGTTTGTTTCATTCTACAATATTGATGTGCTCTGTAGGGGGAGAGATGCTCAGAGGAAATGCTGGACTTGGCACTCAGCTTGCTAGGGGTGCTTAGGTTAGTCTAGTCTGAAAGAGTGGTTGTAGCTAGGTAGACAGGCTGCCAAATGGCATCTCTGGAACATCAATAGTTACTTCTCATGGTAGAGCAGCACTTTAGGTCTCAGAAGTGGCAGAGCACTGCCTATTAAGGTTGTCCAGCCCTGCCCACTAGACCTCATTTTCAGTTGCTTATAATTTTGGGGTGAAATTCTCATGCCAGGTGTCTGCCTGAATTTTTGTTTTAAAAAACAAATTGCCAATAATAGTCACTGTCTTTCTGAAATGAAGCTAAGTGAAAAATACATTTTGCCCATCTTAAACTATTCTAGTGAAATATTCTAGATAAAATGGTCTGTTTTTTGCTTTTTGTTTGTATAGCTTTGCATGGGAATGGCTTTGGTGTCAGGGATGTGCCTTTTGCCATTCCTGTGAAAATTCACCCACATTTGGCCAAATTATGTGTCTTTGAAAAATTCAGACATGCTCAGAAGAGACATAGATTTTAGCAGCTAAATTAATTGTAGATTCCATGTGCACTGAGCATGCTTCAGCCTGGGGTTGAGTGGGACTTGCTCTGCAACTGCAGCTCTGGGCTGAAAGCAGGTAGCCTGTTTCTCTTGTGCTCTCAGTGATCATCCCCTTCCTGGGCCCAGGCAGCCTAGGATGAAGCTGCTTATTTCAACTGCAGAGGGGACAAGACCTGGATGTGTTGGGGAGTAGATGGCGACAGAGCCTGGAGGGAACTGGAACTGGAGTCTGGCAGCAGTGGACAGAGGGAAACAAAGGCAGCCTTAGTTCTGGCTTTTCCTAACTTTTTTGAATGACTGGCTTTGCCTTCCTAATCTTCTAATGCAGGTTTTCTGTTTGGTTTTTCTCATGCATGTGTATTCGTATTTCTGTTTGAGATTTGGGCAAGAAACGACAACGTTTTGCTAGCATCCAATTATTACTGAATAGAGTTTTGCATTGTATTGTGTGTAAGCTTCAGCAGTGCTGGTGGAATAGTTCTGAGAGACCAGGTCTGAAACAGCTTGCTGTTGTGTACTATTGCTTACCTCATGGTGGGTTATGCTGAGACCCAGAGGTCCACAATCAACTATCTTCCAATATTCCAATAACATTAAAAGTCTGCCCAGCACACACAAACAAGGGCATGATCTAGTATACAAAAATGCCACTCTGTTCTGCGAGAGCTATGCACTGGTAATGACTGCCTGATTGGATCCTATAAATGCATTAATCAGAAGTTTAGTAGACTCTTTTCAATAAAGATGAATTTACTATCAAATATTTTTCAGCTACTAGAAATGCTTAGTTAGGTACCAAACAAACATGATAGCTGGTTGCTGGATGACAGCTTTATCAATACCACCTCTCAGACAGAAAATCCAAGTATTGTGACTTTTAGACTAATTTTCCAGTATCTAACTTTCTTGAAACCAGACATATTTTCCTTTTTATGATTAACCATGATAGCTGTAACAGAATCAATACCAGCTTTACCCGAATTAATTTTTAAACCCCTCTTGGGAACATCTCACTACTTTAAGATTCCCAGTTATGGATTCCAGCTTTGAGAACCTACGGGCATCTTTCTCCATCTTAGGCTCCAAATTGGGTAATCACAACAAAAAAGGCCTTTAAAGAAAGTTCCCCGGGTGGTGTTTCCACATCAAAGGGCTTTGTACTTAACAGGTGTCAGAGAGAATGGAGAGACACTGCTGCTTTCAGTTCTCCATTAAGTCTTCGCTTGAAGAATGGATCCAGGGAACACTTTTATTGGTGAGACTCCTTTGGTAATTCCTGCTGCTTTTGGAGATTGTAAGAAATGGCTGGCAGGTAAATGAACCAAGAAGCAAAAATAACCCAGACTAGGAAAAGAAGATGGACCAAATTCAGCTCCTACTGACTCCAGTGTAAATCCACAGTAACTTTGCTAGAGTCAGTGGAGTTACTATGGGTTAACACGGATGCATAATGAAGAACAGAATTTCGTCTGATGAATCAATTATGTGAAATTCTAATCCAAAGTACTGCTTCAAAAAGAATATATCAGAAGTAGTTCAACTTTGTGCCAACAGCATCCGTTCTATGAATACAGTACTGCACTCAGGTCTGTAACATTCAGCGTGCACATTCACAAGTTTAGCTCCCTCTGAGCACCACATTTAAATATCTATAAAAAGTTGTTAGCACTCTAATGGAAATATGTAAGCAATTAAGGTGGTATCCATAAAGATGTAGGCATTGCAATGCTCAGTGTTGCAAAGCCTAACTTTTAGGTGCCTAGAAAAATCACAGGCACAACACTGCAATCCATAAAGCCATTATACTAGGTGGAGAGCTGCCTAAGCTAGCCAAAAGGAGATGCCAACAAGAAGGGTGCGTGTGCTAAACTCTGCTCATCTGGGATGGGGTATCCTCCTCCCACTTGCCCTGAAAGGGTTAAGGCAGGCCAGAGGGGCCAATTAGCCTATTATACAGCAAGATGGGGGAATTAAGACTGAGTAGAGGGTGGGCCTGGGTTCCCCTGCCTGCCCCTGGGGAAGTGGCACTGGTGGGGCAGTGAACTGAAAGACAGGCTAGATCACTGTGGGAGTGATAGAGATTTTGAAGGACTCTACCCTGGATGGAGGGAACACTTAGTGACCTGACTGGAAGGCTGAGTCATGAAGAGGATGCTGCAGTTGCTGGTGTGAGAGAGGGGCTGCAGACCAGAGAGAGAGAGACAGAATAATAGCATGTGACCATAGGAAGGGGTGTTGACCTCATGAGCTAATCCCCAGAGTGGCCAAGAGGAGGTGGAGCACCCTGGCACACCATCTCACAGGGAGAGGAACATATCTCTGCATGTGATCCACAAATGAGAACCTTATGCCTGGAGTCAGGTGGCTTATGCACATAAGGCACTTCTTGCAGGAACGAGTTAAGGGCATGCCTCATGCTGCACAAAATGGATGTTGTTGGAGGAGGAGGCGGCGGTGCCCCCACCAGTGCTCACCTTATAACTGTTAGTCCAGTGGACTGAACACTTGCCTGGGATGTGGGTAATGCACCTCTGTGAGAGGCTATAGCTATCTTGATGGGAGAAGCCCTCCTGTCAACATAGCACTGTCTATACTGGGGGTTAGGTCAATATAACTGGATTTTTCTCACCCTTGTGTGATGTATCTTTGAAAAGTCCTGGAAGACGGGAGAGATTCCAGATTGGAAAAGGGCAAATCTAGTGCCCATCTATAAAAAGGGAAATAAGGACAACCTGGGGAATTACAGACCAGTCAGCTTAACTTCTGTACAAGGAAATATAGTGGAGCAAATAATTAAGCAATCTATTTGCAAACATCTGGAAGATAAGGTGACAAGTAACAGTCAGCATGGATTTGTCAAGAACAAATCATGTCAAATCAACCTGATAGCTTTCTTTGACAGGGTAACAAGTCTTGTGGATAGGGGAGAAGTAGTAGACGTGTTCTGTCTTGATTTTAGTAAAGCTTTTGATACTGTCTCGCATGACCTCATAAGCAAACTAGGGAAATCCAGCCTAGATGGAGCTACTATAAGGTCGGTGCAAAACTGGTTGGAAAACCATTCCCAGAGAGTAGTTATCAGTGGTTCACAGTCCTGCTGGAAGGGCATAACAAGTGGGGTCCCGCAGAGATCAGTTCTGTTCAATATCTTCATCAATGATTTAGATAATGGTATAGAGAGTACACTTAAAGTTTGTGGACGATACCAAACTGGGAGGGGTTGCAAGTGCTTTGGAGGATAGGATTAAAATTCAAAATGATCTGGACCAACTGGAGAAATGGTCTGAAGTAAATAAGATGAAATTCAATAAGGACAAATGCAAAGTACTCCACTTAGGAAGGAATAATCTGATGCACAAATACAAAATGGGAAACGTCTGCCTAGGAAGGAGTACTGTAGAAAGGGATCTGGAGGTCATAGTGGATCACAAGCTAAATGAGTCAACAGTGTAACCCTGTTGCAAAAAACATCATTCTGGGATGTTAGCAGTACTGTTGTAAGCAAGATATGAGAATTAATTTTTCCACTCTACTCTATGCTGACTAGGCATCAACTGGGGTATTGTGTCCAGTTCTGAGCACCACATTTCAGGAAAGATATGGACAAATTGGAGAAAGTCGAGAGAAGAACAACAAAAATGATTAAAGGTCTAGAAAACATGACCTGTGAGGGAAGATTGAAAAAACTGTGTTTGTTTAGGCTGGAAAAGAGAAGACAGAGGTAACATAACTGTTTTCAAGTACATAAAAGGTTGTTACAAGGAGGAAGGAGAAAAATTATTCCTCTTAATCTCTGAGGATAGGACAAGAAGCAATGGGTTTAAATTGCAGCAAAGGAGGTTTAGGCTGGACATTAGGAAAATCTTCCTAACTGTCAGGGTGGTTAAGCACTGGAATAAATTGCCTAGGGAGGTTGTGGACTCTCCATCATTGGAAATTTTTAAAAGCAGGTTAGACAAACACCTGTCAGGAATGGTCTGGATAATACTTAGTCCTGCCATGAGTGCTGGGAACTGGACTAAATAACCTATGATTCTATGTAGTTATACTGATGTAAGTTTATAGTGTAGACTTGGCCTAAGGCCTCGATCCTGCAAAAGCCTGGTCTACGCAGGCAAAGTTGTTTCGCCAAAAGGCAGCTTTTGGCGACGAAACAGCATAGGTGTAAACACTGCAAAGCCACTCTTTTGTGCCAAAACTTCTCCGTTACAGCACCGTAATAAAACCACCCCGACAAGAGTCCTAAGGTATTTTTGTGCTGAGGCTTTAAAGCTGTAGTGCCAGTGTAGACACCATGCTTGATTTTTAGTGCTGTTGTTGGCCCACAATGGTGTCCCACAATGCCCATCCTGACCACACTGGTCAGCAGTTTCAAATCTGATGCCAGGTAAACAACTTTATGCCTCTCCCTCTTTAAAGTCCTGGGAATTTTGAAATTCCCCTTCCTGTTTTCTTAGTGTGCAGAGCTCACATCGCATCTTCCCAGCTGAACATGGTGGCTCCACGCCGCAAACCATCTTCTGCTTGGACCATGGCAGAACTACTGGATCTGATAAGTGTTTGGGGAGAGGAGGCTGTCCAGTTCCAGCTGTGCTCCAGCCATAGGAATTTCGATACCTATGGCGAGATTGCACACAGCTTGCACAAAAAGGGATTTGACCGGGATACGCTGCAGTGAGGAGCATAGGTGAAGGAGCTGAAGAATGCGTACCACAAGATGAGGGAGGCAAACAATCACTCCGATGCTGCGCCCCAGACCTGTCATTTTTATAAGCTGTTGGACGCTATCCTAGGTGGCGGCCCCACCTCCACCAGAAAGAGCACCGTGGATACTTTGGCGGGTCTGGAGTCAGTGGAAAGTGGACCTAACCCAGAGGAAGAAGTCATTGATGAAGATGTGGAGCCCACAGCAGAGTTGCCTAGTGGTGTGTCCAGTCAAAGCTGTTCTCCACTCCAGAGATGCCTAGCCAATCTCTGCAATTGCTTTTTGGCAAGCCAGAAGCAGGAGAGGAGACCCCTAGTATGTGGTTTTGCTTTGTGAAGTTCTGAAGCAGGTTGAGGGCAGGGAAATGTAGAAGGCTGGCTTTGTTTCTGTGTGCTGGGCATTTCCCCACACAGTTAAGCAGTATGGCAGAAAAGGGAGTTGATGCACTCTGAGATTTCATGAGAATCCTCCAGAGAGATCGTTAGCAAACTTTCCTGGAGGTATTCAGCAATCGTCTGCCAGAGGTTCCTTGGGAGAGCTGCTTTATTCCTTCCCCCATTGAGAGACACTCTCCCATGCCACTCTGCAATTACTTGGGCAGGGACCAAAGCTGCACACAGGTGAGCAACATACGGACCAGGTCAGAAGCTGCAAATGTGTAGCAGATGCACCCTTGCTTCCCTGCTTATTCTCGGGACTGAAATATATCCTATAGTGACCACTACCTGTGGAAAACGGTGGGAAAGTTTAGAGTGTTGCGCGCACACACCTATAAGTGCCCTGCAACCTTTTCAGATTGCTTTTCTGCAATACACAAGGCCTCTACCCCAGAGTTCACTCACCATTCTTGGGGTCTTCTGCCTCGTGTACTTGCCTAGGGTCACCGAGACAGTGCTAGGTATGTTACCAGCAGTGAATTAATGTTACTGTTTCAATGCTCTGTGGGTAGTTGACAATAGCGCTCTGTTTATTGTGAATTATGCCTCTCCAGACTTCACCTTGAGAACCCACCCTCCAACAGCAGCTGAACATCTGTGCAAGATAAGAAAATGGCCAAGACGGACCAGGGAAGATGTGTTCAAGATGGTCTTTCAGCAGTCAGAGGCAGAAAACACTGAATGCAAGAAGTGGAGGGAAAGCGACAAGCAGAAAAGACAAGAGAAGTATTCTTACAACAGGGATGCCACAGAGAGGCTGATTAAAGTTCTGGAGTGTCAATCTCACATGCTCCAGACTCTCATAACACTGCAGACTGTGCAGATGCGTGCCTGCCTTCCCCTTCACAACATTGTGAACTCTTTCCCATGCACTCTCCAGACTCCCTCTGTGCATTCCTTTCTGCCTTCTGGCACTTTGCGCTTTCTCTGCACTCCTCCTCCCCCATGGACAGGTTTTCAAATGAAAGCTGGACCATACTCAGCTATGAAAATCAGCCACCACCCCCACCTTCTCCCCCCCACCAACAGTGTGTATGTGTGTATCGTGTGGTGTGGTTTATTGGGCAATAAAAGCAAAGGTTTTTTGTTTTGTTTTTTTGTTTTTTAATTATAAGCATTAATTATACACATATATTGTTTTTTAATTAATTGTTTCTATGCAAGGTATAATACCTCATGGCTCCTGGAAATCAACAGGCACTTTCATTAGTTCCTTATATTGAATCCTAGGCCTTAACAATCACAACTACTTCCTAGCCTACCAAATGTAATTAACCTTTGCAGCCCCAATCAGAGTAACAAACATTACTGGTTTTCATCTTTGAAGCATTGCCTCAAGGCATCCTTGATTCTTATTGCCCTACGCTGCCTATAGCCCTGGGATCTGGCTGCTCAAAATCAGCAGCCAGGCATTGTGCCTCAGCAGTCCACTCCTGAGTAAACCATTTGCCCTTCCCTTCACAAATATTATGCAATGTAGTACAGGCGGCTATAACCATGAGTATATTTCCCTCATTCAGGTGTAACCTGCAATATAGGCATCGCCAGTATGCCTTTAATCAGCTAATGGTCAACGGTCATTCTGCAGCTACTCAGCCTGTCGAACCTCTCCTTACTGTTATCTAGGTTTCCCATGTAAGGCTTCATGACTCATGAAGCCTTAAGAGGTAGGCTGAGTCTCCCACGATCACTGTGGGCATTTTTCTTTCCCCTATGGTGATCTGGAAAGAAAGTCCCTGCTTGCAGCTTTCTGTACAGGCAAGTGTTCCTAAAGATACATGCATAATGCACCTTTCTGGACCACCCGTGTTAATATCAGTGAAAAGCCCATGGTGATCCTCAAGCGCCTACAAAACCATGGAGAAGTAACCCTCCCAATTGATGTACTTGGTCGCAAGGTGGACCAGTGCCAGAATTGGAATATGCATGCCATCTATCGCCCCTCCGCAATTAGGGAAACCCATGTCTGCAAAGCCATCCACAATTTTGTGCACATTGCCAAGAGTCACGGTCTTTCACAGCAGGATGCAATTAATGGCCTTGCACACTTGCATTAACGCAGCCCCAACGGTTGACTTCCCCACTCCAAACTGGTTTGCGACCAACCAGTAGCAGTCTAGAGTCACCACCTTTCACACTGCGATTGCCACACGTTTCTCCACTGAGAGGGTAGCTCTCATGTAGGTATCCCTGCACCGCAGGGCTGGGGCAAGCTCAGCACAGTTATAGGAAAGTGGCTTTCCGCAGCTAAAAGTTCTACAGCCACTGCTTTCAGCTCCTCCATGAATGCCAAAAGCAAGAAAAGGTTACTGCTTTCCGTGTTGGATCACGTCAGGCAACTGTGACTGCCGTTACCTTTGTAACTCCACTGCCACTTGCGATGTGCTACTGAGAGCTTGGAGAGCAGTGTGGGATCCATTCCTTCTGATAGATGTGGTGGGGAAAGCAGAAAACAAGGGACGTTGAAAAATGCCATGAACTGAAAATGGAAGCACGTGGAATGCTGGGACAGAAAGCAGTGCATCACAGGGCATTGACCCTGGACCCACTACGCGCCGCAAACCCCTCCGCCTTCCCACAAGACCTAGCGGCAGAAGGGGGAGAGCTGCAATGTGGAATAGCTACCCAAACTGCACTGCTCTTATTGGCAATGCAAGCGCTGCAAGTGTTAACACACTATGCTGCCAGTGGAAGACAATGTGGCCACACAATAGCGGTTTTCTTTAAGTGCTTTTTTTTATCAGTGACAAAGCTCTTGGTGAAAAAACTCTGCCAGTGTAGACATACTCTTACAGTGTATAAAGTTAAGCATGTGCACGCATCATTAGGGTTGGCACATTAGTCCCCAATCCAGCAAGCCACTTGTGAACTGCTTAATTTTAAACATATGAATAGTTTCATTACTTTCACCAGACACTGCTTAAAGTTAAGAATCTGAGTCTCTAATCCATGTAATTGTCTGCCTGACAGCCACTTATGTCTGCATGGAGTCCCAGTGAAGACAACAGAGCTCCTCACGCATGCAAGGGTGAAAATGGAATAGAAGCATATCTTGTCCAGCTAAAACTATGCAAACTTTGAATTGTGAACATGAGTGTTTAAAACAATCCTCACAGTGAACATTGGGTGAGTCATGAGGAATCCAAAGGCTGAATTATGTTTGCATAAAACCCTTGTCAAATTTCACACAATTAACAAGGTCATGAAAATCATGATTGTAGATTTTTTTGTAAATAGTAAAAAAGCCTCCAGTAGTACTAATTGGTCACTGGAGCTAGCTTGCCCATTTCTAGTAATTTTTTTTATCATCGCTGTAGCCTAAGATGGCTTCCTTTCATACAGCAGCTTTTCAGGTTTGCAAAGGTACTGTATCTCTGTGTGATGCACCACAAGAGCCGTATGGTAAAATTGAAAGCTTAAGGCACTCCTTGCAGCTACAGTGGAAAAGCTTTTAACTTTAGAAATGGTGTCAAAGTAAATGTGTTTTCAGTGTCTCTGTATGTGCCAGAGATGTCTTTTTAAAAAAACTTCAGTGAACACACTGAATTCAATTCACTGTTTTATTCTACAACATTTGTCACTGGCCATTGTTCTTTTTCAGAGTGATTAAGGCAGATTTAGTTGATTGCTAGCAACTAAACCCATAAATTATCCTATAGCACAAGATTGATTGAGTTTTCATTGTGGTTTCATTGATTGATTCTTGCAATAGATGCTCATGCAAAGTAAACGGCACCATTAAATAAAGATTTGTTTAAAATGTGATCAGAGAGTAATCTGTTTGCTGTTACCCTTTCTCCAGTCAAGAGAAGCTGCAGGCGAGAACCTATTGTTACATTAATAGTACTACGGGGACAATCTAAAACCAGCTGTTGTAGAAAATATTGCTTATCGTGACTAACCATTAGAGATGTAGGGCCAATTCCATCACTGGTGTAATTCCATACGTTCAATTGAAGCTCCATCCACTTACATGTCTGAATTTGGCTTGCTATATTTAATAGCTTTTTCCGACTCCATCTATTTTCCTCTGTTCTGTCATTGTTTAAAACTGGCTCTTTTCCATCTGTCCTGGACTTCTTAATTTTTATTTTCACGGTTAGTTGCTCTCTCTCCTCCCTGCCCTTTTGGTGCTAGATGCCTGCTTTTATTCTACTATATTGTATTGCTTAATACCAGGATATCATGCAGTCCCTTGGTAAACACAGGAAGGAAAAGAGACCCAGCTTTTCTGAGTTGCAGCTGTAGACTTCTACACCTTCCTAAGAGAATTTAAGGAACAAGTATATCTGAGTATGTGACAGCAAGGGTGGGATCCATGGAAGGATTTAGGCATTACAACACTGAGTGGCGCAGCACCTAGAAAATCCAAGATATATCACTGAGGTCCATGAAGTGGTTAGGCTCCCTGTTTGATGAGTAGGGAGAGATAAGCACCCAAGAGTGTGATCTACAAAAACTAGCATGCTAGGTTCAAAGCTTCCTATGCCAGCCACTGGGAGATGCTGACCGGGGCGGTGCTGAGCTCTGCCCCCATGAATTTTAACCTTAAAAAGTAGACACTGAGTGAGTTTAGGCACCTACAACGTACGGATGGAGTTTTGTGGATTGCAGTGGAGCTAAAACTGGGATGCTGGCACCTAACTACTTTTGTGGATCCTACCCTATGTCCTTACTTATTGCCAAATTCTGCTCGCATGCACATCACTGTAAATCTGTAATAAATCCATTCACTTTAAAAAGCAACAGAGGGTCCTGGGGCACCTTTAAGACTAACAGAAGTATTGGAGCATAAGCTTTCGTGGGTGAATGCCCACTTCATCAGACGCAAGAGAGTCTTGCATCTGATGAAGTGGGCATTCACCCACAAAAGCTTATGCTCCAATACTTCTGTTAGTCTTAAAGGTGCCCCAGGACCCTCTGTTGCTTTTTACAGATTCAGACTATCACGGCTACCCCTCTGATATTTGACTTCATTCACTTTAGTGGATTTAATCCAGGTTTACTCCAAGAGCAAAATTGGGCTCTAAATCCGTCCTTAGTCAAATGGCCCCCTGAAGCCAATACAAATTATGCCTGAATGGGGAATTCAATAACTGCTCAGTATGAATAAACTATACCTTCTGGGCTACATTTGCTGGGCCTGACTTCACATAAAACTGCAGGAGGATAAAATGGGGTTAAATGAGTTTGGTACTTTAAAAAGAAGAACAGGAGTACCTGTGGCACCTTAGAGACTAACAAATTTATTAGAGCATAAGCTTTCGTGGACTACAGCCCACTTCTTCGGATGGTACTTTACAAATCCTTGGACCAGCTGGGGACCAGACTGGTTCCTAGTATAAATCGGAATACCCTCAGGACTGTTTCAATTTATGCCAGCTGCCCACAGATCCAAGAGCCTGTTGTGGCAGCAAGGGATCAGTTGAATGCAGTAGAATCATAGTTCCCATTGTCCCAGACATACACCTCTATACTACAGGTTAGGGAATGGTGTAGGTGTTACTACGATAGGTTAGGAGTTGCCTGTAATAACTGTAGTAACTTAGGAATGTTGCATCTTGACCAGGTTATTGTGATGATTACTTAATCCATATTTTGAGTTAATTCAATAGCACGATTGTCATAAAATATGCACAGGAAGAGGATTGGAGGTGGATCCTGATGTCTACTTCCTAGAAAAGGACAATACAAAGAAGTAGCGGTGCCATTTCAGATTTTGGGGGGGCAACTTTAACCATGATTCCAAGGGCTACTTAGACACCTGAAAACTCTAGGGTTTTTTTTTTTTTTTTTTCAGATAACAATTTAGAAATTAGCTGATAGGGCACTGTATCGAATTCCTATATAAAAAAAGAGGATTTAATAAATATTAGACTGACTCAGCTCTATACTAACATGTTCTCACATCTTATGTCAAGTCAGCTAAGGGACACTGGTTAGGTTTAAAATGTTAATGTATATTCTTTGTTACTAATTCTTGAATACAACAATTGAAACAATTGTAGAAAAATCTAGATTACTTTCTATCACTTTTTTGCAGTTCATCAAGCTTGGAATAGATCATTTAACTTTGGAAACATCTTACTAGGGCAGGGGTTCCCAAACTTGGTTCACAGCTTGTTCAGGGTAAGCCCCTGGTGGGCTGCAAGATGCTTTGTTTACCTGAGGGTCTTCAGGTACGGCCGCTTGCAGCTCCCAATGGCCGTGGTTCGCCGTTCACGGCCAATGGGAGCTGCGAGAAATGATGACCCAGCCCGCGCCACTTCCTGCAGCTCCCTTTGGCCGAGAATGGTGAACCATGGCCACTGGGAGCTATAAGGACCTCAGGTAAACAAAGTGTCTTGCGGCCCGCCAGGGGCTTACCCTGAACAAGCCACGAACCAAGTTTGGGAACCCCTGTACTAGGGTAAGGCACCATGAGTTTATTCTGCAGCTGCCTGGGGCTCTAGAGGTGTTACCTCACTACAAATAATAGACTTTCAAGTCAATTCCACAGTATTGCCAATCCCAAATGTTCAAAAATCATGAATCAGGCTCAAGAAAAATCATGAAATTGGCTTTAAAATAATGAGATTATGTAAAAATACCAGACTTGGGGTTCTTTTTATTTGCCGTCTGCTTTTTGAGACTTTAGGGTGCACTGGGGTCACATTTTGAAGCTGTCTCTACAGCCACGAGGACTAGAAACTTCATTTTTCTTTAAGAATGAAGGCTGAAATCATCACATATCCACCTGACTCCAGGAGCTGGGGCTTTAAGGAAAACAATTATCATGAGACTTATGACAAAATCATGAGAGTTGGCAACACTGCGTTTACTTCTGTTTAAAGGCTAATTACTTTCCAGAAGGCTCTTAAACACACCACTACAGTGACTGAGCTGCAGTTCTCACAGCAGAATATTTAAAACCAAACACCAAGAAAAGTTTATAGTTTAATGTTGAGAAAAAAACGGAGACTTCTGAGATATATCAGGGCTACTGCAGGCAGGAAAGGAAAAAAAACAGGCACAGGAGCCCTGGCAGCTCTTCCTCTAGAACAAAAGTTGGGGGGTCAAATCTTCTAGTCCTTAATCAAGTAAAATTTCTATTGCCATAAGTGCCTCCACTCATAGATTAAACATCACAGTGAACATGTGATAACATGTGTGGTAAATAACTATACACTTCATACTTAACTACTGAGCCATCTTATCCAGAGTTACACATCCTGTATGCATTGGATCAGGGACTGGATTTTCTGGCATATTTTGAACAGTGCTGAGCACACAGATGGTGCCCAGTGAATAATGCAAATTATGACAATAATTGTTGACTTTATATGGACTCTGTGGATGCAGTTTCTGTTCTTTGTTCTGAAATTGGCCTGAATACAACAGAAACCCTATAAATCTGAGGCATAAACACATCTGATACTCATACAACAGTTTCTCATTCCTTCCTTTTCTCAAACTCAGAACAAAAAATGACTGAACAAAATGGTTTTCAGTTAAAATGTAAAATTGCACAGCATTGTTGTATAAGTCAGCATGGGACAGAACCTGCCACACATTGGGAGTTAAGTGATCGCCTCTCATCTGACTCTCATTCTCTGTTCTTCCTAACCTCTGTGCTGCTTTTCATGCTGTCAACCATGACATCCATCCTAGGACTGTTTGCTGGAGTCTCAGAGATCTGGCCGCCTTGGTTTTGCTCCCATCTATCAGAGTCCTCTTTTTTTTGCAGCATGCAGCAGAGAGAGAGAGGCTGGTCTGCTGGATAAGGAGCTAGCCCAGAAAGACCTGGGTTCTACTTCCCCCATGGACTTCCTGTCTGACCCAAGGCCAGTGCTTTAAGGACAGAATTTCAAAGGTTTTTAGGCACCCAAAGATGCAGCTAGATATCTAGTGGGGTTTACAGAGCACCTAACCTTCCAAGTGTGTTTGAAAATCTCACTAGGTGCCTAAATACCTTTGAAAATCTGGCCTTTAATCTGTTTGTTCCTCAGTGCCCCATCTGTACAATGGAGATAACAGCACTGCTCCACCTCCCAGAGGGACTGGGAGCAGAAATTGGTTAGACATTGTGAGGTGCAGCCTCAGATACCATGGTGATGGGGCCGCATAAGTACCACAGGTAGAGTGGGACCTTCTCTATACACCCCTTCACTGGGTTTGATCCCTTCTTTTCACCTACGCCCCCAAATCTCCCCCTTTTCTGAACATAACCTTGGCTCAGTGCTTTGCTGTATTTTTTCTGAGTCCCCTGTGTTCTCTCTAAAACAACTCCTCCTCCTCCTCCTCCCTCCAAGGAGGGATTCCACTTTTACGGGCTAAACTTCCATATCCTTAATTTAATCCCCAGCCCTTTCTTATCTTAATCACCCTGCCTTTATTTGTAAACAAAATACTGCAAGTCTTCCTGCAGGTTTCAGAGTGGTAGCCGTGTTAGTCTGTATCAGCAAAAACAATGAGGAGTCCTTGTGGCAACTAACAAATTTATTTGGGCATAAGCTTTTATGGGCTAAAACCCACTTCACCAGATGCATGGAGTGGAACATACAGTAGGGAGGTATAAATACACAGCATATGAAAAGATGGGAGTTGCTTTACCAAGTGGGGGGTCAGTGCTAACGAGCCAATTCAATTTAAGTTGAAGTAGGAAATTCTCAACAGTTGATAAGGAGGAGTGGAAATCACTTTTGTAGTGTTAATGAGGCCAATGTAAACAAGGTGGCCCAACTGTTCGAAATGGAGTAGATCAGGGTAGCTCTACACACTACAATAATTTGGCCTTATGTATACAATGTTGGAAGAAGGTGGTTACAGAGAAGACCGCCAAGTGTTCATACAGATTATGGTAAAATGAGTCAGATTGAGCTGCTTTCGGGAAGGTGATAACGGATGACTTATCATCTTGGTTATTAAGGGATGGGTGTTTAGAAAAGACAATGAAAATGTTTTAAAGTGCTGACCAACAGTGGGAAAGGGGTAGACTTCCTCATTGGAATACAGACTGATTTGGCAGCAAGAGACATCTTTTTAGGCTGCTGGACCTAAACTGCTTAGCCATGTGTCATGTTCTGGGGTGCAATCCAGACCAGCGAGGAGTTGTCTCTACCTGCCCTGTAACCATGGTGTCTTACATGCTCTGCTATTGTGGCTTACAGCCTGGACACCAACAGCCAGCAGAAACAGACGCACTGAATGTCTGTATGTTAAGCAGCTCTAATGCAGCAAATTTGATTTCAGCCATCTGCTTGTTACACCCCAGAAACACTCTGGTATCCAGCAGCTTGGGTTCACCTAGAAAGGTGACACAAACAAATGCCAGTCCTGAATTTTCCTAAAACTGTGTGTTCTGCAATATCCAGCCCTTAACACTGGATTAGTCAGAGGAATAATACGGTTCCTTTGTTCCTCTGAAGAGACAGAATGCATAGCTTATCACTTTAACTGGAATTAACCACTGCAATTCAAACACAGCCGAGGGCTGGTTTATATTAAAAGTAAAACGAGTTTGTTAACAAAAGAATATACTATGAAGTAGAAGAAATAAAGTTAGAAAGGATTACAAACAAACGTTAAAATATGCTTTCTAATGCTAAAACTTTAACAAGCTATTATCTCTGTATCAGATAAGATTCTTACTACACTTTCTTCCAGCGCTATAGCTGACCACCTCTCTGGTCAGGAGTTCTATCTACCCAAACACAACATGCTCAGTTTCTGTGTCTTCTTGGGTGAAAGATAACTTGGGTTCTTTGCTCTTCTCTTTCATAGTCCTTTGAACCTTTGAAATAGATTCTTCTGAAGGCTACCCTCCAAAATGAAGTTCATTCAAGCTGTGAGAAAGAAGACATGGAGTCTGGTACAGAAGGAAGTTCTATGCCGGTTTCTTCCACCACTGCCATTTGCTAAAATGCAAACTGATCTGTTCCTGCCCTCTCAGATGCAAATGATGGCCATGTGATTGTTAATCAGCTCTGATGATACCTGGAGGCATTGACTTGTCCTTTGTCTTGGAGAACCTGTTTACCCACTCTCCAGACTTGTCTGGTAAATTCATTTTAATTCCATGTTTCCTCCATAGCTGCATGGTCCCTTGGCCATTTACCATACATACACCATGGAAAAATATGAACGATGAGTACGTTATTAGTTTTCCAGTGATACCTTACATGACACTTATCAGATACAGTTTATGAAATTAATGAATTGGGATACAATCAACTGGTCAAGCCAGCTGAAACTGGCTACCAGATACCAGCAAGCCGCTTGCATTGCTGTGCTGTGCTGTGAGGGTCACACCTTGCAGTAGGTAATATTTCCATACTCCATAAAGCAAGTCTTGTGCATTCTATTGGTCTTATTGGAAATCCTGAGAGGTGAGCAGGCACAAGCCCGCCCACATCTAAAGGCCCCTCCCCTAGCCTTGTGGGAGAGACCACTGGACCCGGGAACCAATTGAATTCGGGGGACAACTAATGAGTAACAGGGTCAAGAGTGAAGGTGTGCATCTATTGGTGCTTGTAGTGTCCTGCTGGATGTGAGTATATCCAATTATGTCTTATTTTGTTCTGTTTTTCAAAAGTTTACCAATAAAACTTGCTTGTATTTAGGATCTCCTGCACTGAGAGAGGGAGATTGTGGGGGGTGTTGGACAATTGCTGTTAAGGTCATCTTTTGAGGGTCAAAAACTGAAGAGTGATGTCTGGGGAATGGGACCCTTTGCAGAGGTGGTAACAGCATCCAGTCAAGGGCACCAGACTTTCCAACCTGTTCATCTGCTGTTCTTTCTCAGAAAATTTAGGTGTCTGTTAGCTACTGTTCAGTGTCTGTTTGATTATTATACTGAAAGATATGGTCACGGAAGAAAAAACATAGCTTAAGTTACATTATTAGAATTGTTCTTGAAAATTAATACAATTGTCACAGAGTGGCTGACTTAAGGGAAGTCAGGGCCAGTTTATCTGTGACAGGGTTTGTTAAGGAGGACAAGCCCACCTGTAAGTAACTAATTGCCCAGGTGGCTGGTAGGCAGCTAATGACTAACAAGCACCTGAACCTGATAAAGGTTACCAGAACTCAGCTGAAAAATAGTGCTTCCAGGGAAAGGAATTGAGTGGGCCCTCGCAGATACTTGCAGGATGTTCAGGCTATGAGGAGCTGTGTGTTCCTGGGAGAAGAACTGCAGTTGGCAGGAATCCACTGGCTCTATTGAAAGAAATTAAGATCAAGAATACCTTGTAGGTAAAGGGTCTAGAAATGGGACCGATAGACTTAGATGGAGTCTGCTTCCCTGCTGAGAAGCCTGGGTGAAGGTCTTCCTTGGGTTTCTTTTGAACTTTCTGTTAATAAATCAGCCCCTTGGAAGGGAGGTACTGTTTGGTGAACTTACTGGTGAACCAACTGAGAAAATTGTCGTAGTGCACCTGCTGTGCCATACCTCTCCACAAGAGAGTGCATGGGGATGACAAATACCTTTTACAACAAACGTGCATCTCTTTAGAGAGTTAGAAATAATTCATTTAGTCAAATTCTCCATTGGGGCCTGCCCCAATAATGTACTGTGTATGGACAGGCCCCTCTGCCAGCCTGAAGCCCCATTAAAATCTCTGGGTCTTGGCATGGGAACAAGGATAGACTTACATAGAATCAATTGTATGATGCTGGTAAAAAATAATTTTTGGAACAATTAAAAAAAACAGCTCTTAAATCTCCGGTGTCTGAATAGTTGAAATTCAAGGGAGAGTTAAAACAGGCATCAAAATCGGATGCTAATCCCACTGTATCTTGTTTAATAGGAATAACACAAGCAGCCTTTTATTTTCCTTGTCTTTCAATTCTCTGTCATTGTCTCTCTGTTTCCCAGGACAGTGAACCCGGCTTTCTGTGCAGTCTCTGTAACCTGTCCATTCTCCATTGATCTGGAACCTAGCAGGTTATCTCTAGATCTTCATTAATTCTCTTTCATAGTAAGAGAAAGTGCTCTCACAGCTACAGAGGTGAAGGCCTAATAACATACTAAAATATAACGAATTCCTTCATAGTGCTGATTTCTTCTATGTAAAAAGCAATCCTTGGTGTGGCTTATATGTATAAAAGTACCTTGGTGTGGTGTGTGTATATATAAAGGTTTATATAATGCTCATAGCAGTGTGTCATTGCCATAGTACAACAGAGTCATGTAACACAATTTAACAGCATGTTAATATTTCTCGAAACCACTTTAATCTGGGTCTTAGATGAAGGATTGCACTGGGCAAATAAATCCTGAGTGCTGGGAAATTAATCTTTTACAATGCTTATGCTCATTGGTGGAATCCTTTCAAAGGGGATTTAGGAACCTAAATACCATTCACTTTCATTTAGGCACATAAATATGCAGATAGGTGCCTACATCCTGTTGATTTACTGAGGGTGGTTTTTTTTAAAATTCAGTGTCACTGCTGACACTTTTCAAATTGTCCAGAAAGAACTGGGACATATAAGCAATACAACCCTATAAGATTATGTTTTCATTCCACTGGATATACTTTCTCTTATATACAGCAATGAATAGGAAATAAAACTGCTTGTTTTAATTCCTTAGGCTTTTCTCTAGGCTTAAATGATATAAAAGAAGCTAGAATCTGCTCACCAGGAATCCTGCTATCCCACTCTAGCAATAAAACAACAGAAATCCTTACGTGTTGACATGTCCCCTCCAACGTGTGACAAATAAATTACAGCTATGATCCTCTCTCCCTAGCAGCAGGAGGGAGGGTCTAGTATCCCGCACAAGAAACCCTCCTTTTCAAGTATATTTGTACAGCACTGGTGAGTGAGACAAAACACCTTTATGTAATGCAATTATCGTTAGGAGGAAGAGGGGAGGAAAAACCTCGTCTTGAGGGCAGGGTTACCTAAAGGAAGAGATTTGTATTCTCAGTCAGCCTCCTCTTAGAGGGAGCAATAAACCAGGTTTCTGAACAACTGGCAGATTTGAAGCCAGTAGGAGGATGAACCAAATGAAAGTTTATCAAGCTGTACAGAGGTATTAGAAGTTCACTCAGGATCTAGGATGTGCCAGCCTTCTGCCAGCATGGTTGTGAGGGGAAGAAACCCTGTTGTTGTTTCGGGGACGGAAGACATCTCCGCGCTGAGCATTTGGTTCCTGTGCTGGATGGAAGGGGAAGTGTGACACTCCCTGAAGTCTAGCTCTCTGCCTCTTCTCCTCCTTCACTCTATTATCTCCCTCCCCCTTGCTCCAGTCTAGGTGATGCAATAAAAATAAGAGAAAAGCTGGTGCTTGGGGGATCCTGCTGACTTTTGGCCTCCTGTGACACCAAATTGTATTATCAAATTAGAGAACAAGTCTGATTATTTCTACTTCACTGCCAAAAAAAAAAAAAATGTCTAGTGCATCAGGCCCTGGATTTTTTTTTTAGTGAGGAAGGAGAGTTGTCTTATTTTCTATTCATGCCATATGATTGTGGGGTGGTGGTGGTATACTATGATGGCCAAAAATTGAAAGACTCTGGTACAACTAAGGTGCCAGATCTAGGTTTTTGCAACATTCATGTTTTGGGGTGTAGATTTTTTTTGGGGGGGGGGGGGGAAGAGTGAGTTCAGTAGGAACAAGTAAACTTCAACTAAAAAAAAATGCTTACGTGACTTACATAAGAACTGCCATACTGGGTCAGCCCAAAGGTCCATCTAACCCAGTATGCTATCCTCCATGAATTTGTATAGTTCCTTTGTTGAACCCTGTTATAGTCTTGGCCTTCACAACATCCTCTGGCAAAGAGTTCCACAGGTTGACTGTGTGCTGTGTGAAGAAATACTTCCCTTTGTTTGTTTTAAACCTGCCTATGTCCTATTTTCAAAAGTGAATTAGGCACTTGGAAGTTTAACTCCCATAGAAAGTCAATGGGACTTAGGCTCCTAAGTAACTTAGGGACAGTTTTTCAAAGGCATTTAGGTGCTTAAAAATGCAGATAGGCAGTTTCCAAAATCTCACTAGTCACCTAACTCCCAACTCTAGAAACTTTTGTGGTCTATCTGCATCTGTAGATGGTAAAATGCATTTGAATGTCTGGTCCTTAGGCACTTTGGAAAATTTTATTGCTATTCTCTTTTCATGGTCAATTTGGGGGCTTAGAGGTGAAGATCAGTAGGATCCACCTTTCCCTTTTATCCCTTGGGTATCTTGCATGGTCTTAATGTGTGTGAACTTAAATAGATATGCACCCACCACCATGGATTTGTTATGTCACCTGGATCCATCGGTCTTCAGCTGTCGTTAAGACTGCGCCGATCACAACATGTCCAGCATTCTTCTTGCATTCTTGCCTTTCTTCTCCACGTTTGTCTGAAACGTTTAACAGTGTCATCTTCCCATCTTCTTGGAGGCCGACCAAGTGGTCTTTTCTGTTCTCGCGGGTACCTCTCGGTAATGATTGTGGTCCACCTATTGTCCGTGAGCCGTGCTATGTGGCCCGCCCATCATATCTTATTATATCTGCTTTCCATGACAATATCTTTCACACTACTGCGTTCTCTAATCATTTCATTTGGGATACGATCCAGAAGGGAAATTCCCAACATAGCTCATTCCATTGCCCTTTCAGCTACCGACAGACGCTGTTCTTCTCTCTTCATCAGTGCCCACGTTTCACTGCCATACAGCATGGCTGACAGAACTGCTGAATTGAAGATATTTGTACGTGCGGTCTAGTTGATTTTTCCTTTGAGGATGTCCTTGATGGAATTAAATGCACATCCTGCCCGAATCCTTCGCGAGAGTTCTCCATTCATGTCTCGGTGCATATTAACTTCTTGGCCCAAATATATGTACTGTTCCACTTCTTCAATTTCTTCTCCTGTTACCGTTATTTGGGCTTTTCGTAAGACATCTGATCACATGTATTTCATTTTGCAGCAGTTCATTTTCAGACCAACCTGACTGCTTTTCTTGTTGAGTCTTCATAGCATGCTCTGCAGTTGGTTGGTGCTTTTGGCAATTAGTACGATGTCGTCCGTGAATCTGAGATGAGATAAACGTTCTCCATTTATGTTAACACCACTCCTCCAATCGATCTTGTTCATAACCATTTCGAGGCAGGTGGTAAATAGTTTCAGTGAAATCATATCTCTTTGCTTTACACCTTTCTCGACTGGGATGCGGAGAGGAGTTTTAAGGAGAGTAATGTCCGTTGTACAGCCAGTATTCGCTTCCTTCAACAAACTGATGTACTGCGTGTTAATTCCCTACTCTGCGAGCACCTTTAATATTGCATTGAACTAGATGCTATCGAAGGCCTTTTCATAGTCGACGAAAGCAATGCACAGCGGGAGTTTGTATTCCCTCGCTCTTTCTAGGAGCTGGCTAAGAGTAAATATATGGTCGATGGTGCTGAAATTTCTTTGAAACCCTGCCTGCTCTCTCAGCTGTCATTCATCCAGACTCTGCCAGAGTCAGTTTGTTATCACCTTTGTAAAGAGTTTATAGATATGAGAGAGCAGGCATGTGTTATGTATCCAGCTTTATTTTTGATAATGAATCAAAGGGGGGTGGAGAAGCTAATGATTACCTACACCATACCGGGGTCCCTGCCGTCCACAACAGTGAGAGCACTGTGAAATATTATTTTCACCCAGTCTCTGGGGGTATGTCTACATGGCAGCAAGGAGCCAGCCGCTCCCGGGAGTAGGCAAACTCGGGCTAAAAATAGCTGTGTGGACGAAACTCTCCACTGCCAATCCCATTAGCAGTCAGGAGGCATGCGGGTGCTGAAGCCATTGCGCTGTCCCTCTCTTCTCCCCATGCTCGCCCCATTTCAGGCTAAGGAGGGGGTGGTGGGCAGGGGACTAACGAATGCGGGAGTGGATCTGGAGAAGGTTTCGTGCCTCCGGGAGCAGTGTGTGCCCCCAAGGATGGGAGTGTGGGGCTGGCTCTCTCCTCCCTCTGGCAAATCAGCCCGAGAGGGTGGGGAAGGAGGGAGAGGGGCTTGCTTTGCACGCTGAAAGTGGATGAGCATCCCTCCCCCGCTCTCCTCCTCCCCTTCTCCTCCTCACTCTCTGCCTGTGGAGCTGGGACCTGGGTGCGTTAGATGCTGGACTCTCTCTCCGCCTGCTTTGTCGGGGATGTACTGAAGAGAGGAGCAGCTCCCCCGGGGACTCTCTGCTGTGCACCCCTCGCCTCCCTTTGGTGCCAGTTCTAACACGTTTGCAGATTGAAGACCCCGGCCGGCGGTAAGTAGCCTGGCCAAGGCTGTGCTGCTTCCCCTCCCGGACGGATGGAGCGCGCGGGGTGGGAGCGCTCGGATGCTCCAGGGTTTGTCCCCGAGGTGAATGGGGCTGGGGAACCTTTTTTGGGGGGAGGAGAGGTTTAGTTTGGGCGAAGTGGAAAAAGCCTCTCCTTGAAGCATGGGTGTGGGGCTGCTCGTGTGTTGGGTGGATCTGTACGTGCCTATCCCTGCCGAGTGTGATTTTTTTTTTCTGAGTGGGAAGAGGGACCCCTATAGACCCAGTCTGCTAGAGAGACAGGATGGTGGGGCTGTATGTGCCTTATGGTCGTGGCACCTTGCCCTGTCTCTGTGTGACCCGGGCTATATGTGCCTGTATGATCCTGGCGCCCTGCCCTATGTGTGACCCGGGCTATATGCGCCTATATTGTCATGGTGCCCTGCCCTGTCTCTGTGTGACCCGGGCTATATGGGCCTGTATGATCTGGGCGCCCTGCCCTGTCTCTCTGGGCGGCTGGGTCCGTATGTGCCTGTCCGGCGGCGTGTGAGTGTGTAGTAGGGTGGGCAGTGCTGGGTGGGAGCCAGGTGTCTCCCTCCGCACTTGCTTGTGGGTTCTCTCGAGGGCGGCGCTGCCCCAAGGCGAGGCTTTGCCGTGGATCCCAGCAGGAGCCTCCCTCCTTTCCCACACCCAGCATGTGTTCCACAAACTTCCTTTTTACCCATCCGCTTAATCCCGCCTCAAGCTTCTTCGCCAGGGAGGCAATTACGGTGTCCAACTAGTGCAACTCTCGGGGGACAGGGGGATAAGGGACTGAAGGCATTGTCGTCTGAACGGTCACTGCACCCGTGCACAGAGATGGCTCATCCCTCCTCTCTCTGCTCGGGGTAATTTCCGCTAGGACACAGTGTCCAGGTAGCTGCATCCTTCTGGGGAAGGGCGGGTCTTATAAAACGGAATTGGAGATTTCCCCTGCGGGTAAGGGTGAGTGTCAAGTCTGGTTAGATCTTGCCTCACCCTAGTAGCTCCCAGAGAGATTGTCTGACAGGCAGAGAGAGAGAGAGAGAGATCTCATGCATTTAAACTGAGATTCCTATTTACAGCAATGTGAAAGCTGTTCTCTTTCTGTGGGAAGGGTGACAGATTTTGCAGTGTGTGTTAATGAGACACAAATCTCGCTCCTATTTTTTATTTTCGCATTT
This sequence comes from Chrysemys picta bellii, assembly GCF_011386835.1. Taxonomy (NCBI): domain Eukaryota; kingdom Metazoa; phylum Chordata; order Testudines; family Emydidae; genus Chrysemys; species Chrysemys picta. The sequence continues at coordinate 24,115,675 of NC_088795.1, forward strand.
AAATGATCACAAGTTGGTGGTGGTGGCTGCAGATGTTTCTTTAGACACCCAGTCCTCCTACTCAGCATCGCAAGAAAAAGGGAGGTACCGGCATCAATAGACTCTTATTCTGTATGTGGGTGGAGAAATAAATGATCAAGAGTTAATTTGTTAAAGGGATACTGCTAGTGGGTTTTTTTAAGGTCTTTAATGAAGTTCCTGGTCCCACACCTGTCCCTGAAACCACCTGCCAATGTTTGTGGCCTTGCAATCACATTTTCCTTTTCAAAATTATTATAAATGACTCTTTCACCCCTTCTGCCACCAGAAAGCCCCACACAAATAACAGGGGAAACTGATTATACAGGGTGGGAAGAGAAACTGACTATGGCAAAATGCTGTCAGATGCACTAAGCAAGCATATAGGGAAAATAGATGTTTTTTTTCTTTAATCTCTTTCAGTTCATAGATTCTAAGTCTAGAAGGGACCCCTATGAATATAGGGATATAATATAATTATAATAGGGGTTACTTGTAATAATAGTAGGTAAACAATTTTCAGAGAGACGTGATTTTTTTTGTTTTGTTTTGTTTAGTTTTTATGTCGATGGTGTGTTTTTAACCACACTGGTGCCTCTGAGTGCGGAGATGTGGAATATCATCTAATCAAAGACCTAAATCCCGCAGTCCTTGGAACAAAACTCCCATTCACTTCAGTGGGAATTGTGTCTCAGTCAAGAATCAAAGGATCTAGAAAAGACCTGTTATGTCAACCAGTGCACCTCCCAGTCAGAAATGGATTATAATCTACAGTAAATTGACACCTCTTCATTTATATGGCCTTTTTTTTAAAGGCTAAGCTTGTCCTACTTGGTTTGTGAGAGTACTGCATAAACCTGATGTGTGTCTGCAACACTGTTAAACTTGTTTGTGTAGTAGAATGTGAGAAAACTGAAAATATGAAGGCTGTTTGGAGAATTGCACTTATTGTTGTATCCACTTGTTGAACCACTTTTATTCTGCATGAAATATTGAATACTTCTATGGACAGATACAGATATGTATGTCTGTAGATAGATATGTGTGTGTGGATGATTGACAGATAAAATCTTTTTATAAATAAAGTTCCAGTCAGAGTTTGAACAGTCTTTCCTTCTGAAAAATATTTTTGTATTCAAAATGTTTCTTATTTTTTCCCCCTAGTGCTGTCTGTGTAAAGAAAATCTTTAGCCATGGATGTATTCATGAAAGGGCTTTCCAAGGCTAAAGACGGAGTTGTGGCAGCAGCAGAAAAAACCAAACAGGGTGTGGCAGAAGCAGCAGGAAAGACGAAAGAGGGCGTTCTCTATGTAGGTAGGTGGGCAATAGAAAACAAATTGCTATTAACCTGTTTGCTTCTGTTTGCTGAACTGAATGATCAGTGAAAGGACAAGGATCGAGAGTTACCTTGCTATAAGTATAGAGTAACTCAATAATAAAGCTACAGCAATGGAAATGAGATCAGAATTGAGTCCTAAGTCTGGAAGTAAAACCTCTGTAAAGATGGAAATAATTCTTGCTAAATCCATTGGTGTGTCATTGCATTGTTGATAGCCACCCATTATTTTAGCATGGTGCTAAAACCCTAGTACCATACCATAGATCTGTGCCATACATGGCACTGTACTATAGGAGACACGTGCCAAAAAAATAACTGGCTCACTGTCCAAGAGCCCTAACAGTTTAAGGGCACACAGGCTGGTACAGTAATGAACAATATACAAAGACAGAGTGACAGATGGCTTTATAACCAGAATGCTACCGAATATATAGATTTTAAAGAGTTTTATTTTTAAGAAAAAGTCAGTTAATTTGGCAATTTATCCAACCCTATCCTTCCTCGCTGTAAAAGCAAAAAGGATTCAATAGTTGGAAGGGAATATAATCAGTTGTTTTTCAAGATTTTAAATAAAGATTCCTGATATTCATCATTCTGTGTACAAGCATCTCATTCCCTTACCTCCCTTGACTGAGTTTCCTTAATGGATACTTGTTACATTGTAGGCCCACAGCACCTTCCTTGCATGGGTCGTGAAGGAATGACCATAGCAACCCTTTGAGATAGGAGAATTATTATACTGCTTTTACAAATGGGAAAATTGAGACAAGGAGAGATTAAGTGACTTGCCCATGTCACACAGGGAGTTTGTGCAGAGCTGGGAATAGAATTCACATTTCAAATTCCTATCCAATGCTTTAACCACAGGCTTATCCTCGTTGCTTAGCAGGTTCCTAGCGCTAGAGAACTGTGTCGTCCAAAGGCTGTGATGAAAAATTCATAGGAAAGAGCCAGTAAAACACATGATGATTAAATGGTTGATTAGTTAAAATAAACATATGCCTCTGTTTCCTCCTAAATTAAATTAGGTGATGGAAAAATGTGAACGAAATAATATATTCTTTTCAGTATGTGTCCTTTCTGTTTTTTCATGGTTTTATAGGTAAATACTGGTACAGATGCTGTGTGTTCCTAGGGAGATGTGCACAGATTTCAGAGGATGGTTGGAAACTGGAATAATTGCCTTGATATGGAAGTATTGGGTTTGCCACACACTCCTTTTGTTGTTGTCCCCCCCTCCCACCGCCCCCCGAATCCCAATGCTCTTCCAGGTTAGCATTAGTTTTTAACAAATTATTTCTGCTCCAGATACATTAGACTACACATTTTAGCCCATCTTGAACATTCTTTTCCAGTTAAGCCATAGCAAATTCCATTCCCAGGTAAACACAGAAAGCAGTAATTTTGCAAACTAAATTTAAAATGAATATATGTTTCAATGTATGTAGGCATTTTTGCACAATTATCAGAATATCTTTTAGTATTTCATTGTCTATTATTAGTTTTCAGTGGTGTATGATTTATTTCCTTGTAGATCATGATAGCGCTTCCATGATTTCTTTTTATTAGGTATGCTCATAAAGTGTATGCTGAGTTAATCTTCATGCCTTTTCCATTTGCTGTGGTACTAGGAATGCTGAAACCCAATCCTGCTTCCAGTGAAATCAATGGCAAAATTCCCATGGTCTTCAATATGCTTAGATTGTGAATTGTTGGGGTTAGGGTCTGTATACTAATAACTAATAATAGTGCAGGAGTGATCCCACACTGAACTGATTTCTTTCATAAAGGAAACATAAACATATATGTAGTTTCACTGTAACAGGTAAGGAGCTACTGGCAAAAGATCCACTCTCCTTCAGCCCAGGAATGATGATAGCTAGTGTGTATTGCCTCTGGAAGTTCCCTGGCTGGAGTTGTAGTTAAAAATGTCAACTGATCTAGGTTGGCCTGATTCTCCTTCATGCCCTGATGTGAAAAGGGTAGCCATGTATTCCACTTTTTACCTACCCAGCACAGGGCAGTTCTCTTTTCTCCTGCTCAGCCAGATCAGAGGAAGAGGAGGAGAATGTACTAATCCTTTAGGAATTTAGCCAGTGGAACTCATGTATAATGGAGTGAAATGCATTGAAGCAGTTGAGGATTTTCATTCCACATGGCTGTATGTGGAGTTGCAGCTATAACTGGGTGCATTACAAGTGGGTTCTGTCATGCTACTGGTTGATACCTTCCCGAAAAGACGCTATTGAGACCAAAATTGAGAGGGTCTCGATAGTAATTTTTAAATTTCAGTAGTCAGCTAGTCAATGACTCTTTGCCATCAGTTCTTGGGGAGGGTTTAATGAGAAGCTAAAGTTTTTCTGTCCAAATTACCGCTACCTATTATTCAGAGCATAGTAAAAAAAAATCTAGTGCAAAAAAAGATGGTAAGAGAATCCCATGGGAAAATATCCATTGTCTAGGAAGCAATGGAATCATTGTAATGGCTTAATCTTCTAGGGCACAAAGGAACATTTCTATCTATGGGTCAGAGGACTATGAAAGACTTGAGAAAGTTTGGATTTTATTTTACTTATCTTCATCCTGAATGCTGTTCTACTCTCCCATTGTTTCTTTCCTCCTTTCTTAGCACCTGACCCAATGTCCGTTGCAGTCATTGGAAAGCCCTCCCGGTTGGGCTTTGAATTAGGCCCTGAGTTAGCTTTTTTCTTACCCTCTGTGTTCAGAGTCTTAGCTTGTGTGCATCAGCATAGGTCCAGTGAAATCAATGGAGCTACATTGATTCACATCAGCTGAGCATCAGATCCTTCATAGTTAAGGTATAACATACAAAGGAACTATGCTGATTAGTGGTTACTAAGAGAAGGGGATTGGGATTCAGCAACCAAACCTGGATTCTGGTTTCTGCTCTGCCACTGACTTGCTGCGTGGCCTATGCAAGTCACTCAGGCCAGATTGTTTAAACTTGAGTCCCACTGTCTTCATTAGAAGTTATGGGTGCTTTGCACGTCTGAGTTTAGGAAGCTAAATATGGATTACTTAACCATGTTTATCTTTATGCAAATTTCATTTAAGTGAGTAAGGGCTAGATTCTGATTTCAGTGAGACTGTGTGAGGAGTGTGGTACTACTCAATGCAAGTAAGAGTATTTTAATCTGACTCCGAGTATAGCTTTGATGCTCTGAATCAGGGAGTACAGTCTGTTAGTCTTGGCTTCAAGCTCTCACTGTCGCCAGGGAAAGGGATGGGGTTTGTCCAGAGATGGCGTGTGGCAGAGTGAAGCTTTGTTGCTCTGGTTTCTCTGCTTGTGAGTGATCTTGGTGTAGGACAACATGCCCCCCAACCCCACAGCTTTAACTTACATTTGGCCTGGCTAGCTCAGTATCAGGTATCTGGGAATGGATCCTCTCCTGGTCAGGTCCTACTCTCCACTGTACCCAAGCTCTGGTGTTCATATTTGTGTAGATTTGATCTGACCTACAGCAGGTGCATGGCTACAAAACTGTACCTTCCCCATATTGTTTAGCTCATAGAAATGCCTCTGCTGCAGCCTTCTCTCAAGACATATGTTATTTTTCTTTGGCAGTAGAAAAGCTAGTGAGATAGCAAAGATATTCCAATTCTGTCTGTTGGAATAATGAGGAGTCTAATTCCTGCTAAAGTCCTTGTGGAAACAGTTCCCTATAGGAACACTCAGAAGCAGAAGCAATAATATCTCCTCTCTCCCGTGGGGTCATGCTTCCCTGTCCCCAACTAGCTGTTGCTTAAAGTGGTGCATACACCACTGCAGCCAGCAGGGCTGGCTCCAGGCACCAGCTTACCAAGCAGGTGCGTGGGGCGGCCACTTCTGAGAGGAGCAGCACATCCAGCTGTTCGGCGGCAATTCGGCGGACGGTCCCTCACTCTTGCTTGGAGCGAAGGACCTCCCGCCAAATTGCCGCCACAGATCGCGATCCCGATCGCGGCTTTTTTGTTTTGTTTTTGGTTTTTTTGGCTGCTTGGGGCGGCCAAAACCCTGCAGCCGGCCCTGGCAGCAAGAGCCTTAGCCAGCCCTATATCTGAATGAGGCTCCAATTCAGTGACGTGCTGAGAATACTCGGCACCTGTAAAGAAGTGTTCAGAAATTAACGCCTTGCTGGATTGGGCCTCATAGCCAACACAGAAAATAGCTACTTAAGTTTAATAGTGCTGACAAATACTATTGAAATGGGAAGGAAGGGTGGTAGCTATTATTTCTTGACTTTTCATCCAGTGGTCCATATTCTGGTTAGTGCCTGAAAACAGGAGTAATGTCCACCCCCCGTCCTCCTGTGTGGTCACATGAACAGTGTATATAGGAAAAGTAGTGTGTATGTGTGCCACTATTCTGCCTGAATTGTGTAATCTGTGCAGAGAGGCCATTGCTGAATCAGAGTGTACGTGCAGACCATGTTTTTTGACTGCTAGTTCATGCCCTTTATCACCCTTTCACAGCTCCTGTCAGACAGGGCGTGAGGAGTGGCCAGAATAAAGACAGCCACTTTCCGTCATATGCTCCCACTACTGGCTGCAACTTTACTTAGGTGAGCCCCTGGGCCTCTCCAGCCAGAATTTGTCCCACAGAATTCAGCCGTTGTCCTTACAGGACCGTATTCTGACACTGAGCAAAGCCTAAGTAAAAGGGAAGTTGTGCTACAACACAGCACAAGTCAGGTATGAACATGAAGTGTGAAGCCAGGAAAACTGCATAGATAGCTGACTACTATCTACTGCCAAGTATGAATTTGCTTATCAGAATCTGTACTTTGGATGGATCCACTGGCCAAACTCTCATGTGGGCAATGGGCCCACTCCCCACTCTCTATAGACCTGATTCTTTATCTCCGTTGTAGTAGTGTAAATCAGGACTAACTTCACTGAAGTTAGTGGAATTATACCTGTGTAACGCTAGTGTAAGTGAGGTAAGAATCAAGATATACGGTATATTCCTTTCTGGAGATATCTGCGGTGGAGAATTCCTCTGTGAGGATTTTTTGCTGCTTTACCCCATCTCTCCTCACCCCAGTTGAACAGTTAAACATCATTACCAGGCTCTTATGTACTTATGTACAGTATGTCACTTGAAGGATTTAGCCCATAGTAGCTAGGGAGTCAATCCAGCAAGGGGGTGAGCGCTCTGGCTCCAATCCAGCAAAGCACTTAAGCATGTGCTCAATTGTAAGCACGTGAATTGTCCTATTGAAGTCAATGAAGTGCTTTGTAGGCCCTTTCTACAAGTCAATGGAATTGCTCGTATGTTTAAAGTGAAATGTGCTTTGCTGGATTAAGGCCGGGGCACCTATGACATGCAGGATCAAGCCCTGATGACCTAAGATGAATCCTTACACATTGAAAGGACTTCTTCCGCTTGTTTTTAATCAGATAGCTCAGAAACCTTGCAATGATACCATCTGGAATGGAGAAAAATAATCTTGTGTTTTTCCTTGCACGAATTGAAGAATGAATATAAAGAGGAAAGGACACCATTTCTTCACCCCTTGTTCTGATCATTAGCTATTTACTTAATTTTCAGACAGAGAGACAATCTTCTCCAAAGTACCCCGGGCAAGTCTGGCAGCTTCATTTTCTGGGCTAGAGAATGAAGTCATTTCACATGACATAAAGAAACCATTCACTCTCTCTGTCTCACGTGATTCTTATTCTGCTCTTACTCTTTAGTAATAAGACACTTTCAATGATGTAAAAGTTCATAAATCTGATAGTACAGATAATAAACCCCAGGGTTTAGGTTTAACAAACTGGCACCAGTAGAGTATGAAACATAATGCTGATGGAAACTGTGTGCTGTTCTACCATATTTACATTTATATTAGTGTGGTTCCCTAATATGACAACTCTAAAGAATCATTGACCATCTCTTTCTTCTGACACTAAACAAGAAACTTTATTAGAATAAGGAAAACAATGTTAAACCTAATGCTACTTTTTCTCTGCTTCACTGTAGAGCTTCTGCCTAGAATTTTCCCCAGATCCTCTTGTTTGGCTTCCTACTACAGATTTAAAGAAACAGTGTACATGCACACTGTTGAAAAGCCCTGTACATAAAATAATGTGCGTATACTGTGTGTGTGATACATAAAAATTATCCAGATTAATAAACTAACATAGCTAGAAGTCTCTAAATACTAACTCCTTGGAAAAATGTTTTCTTATATAATAGTGTGCATAATAAAGAAACTAAATGCTTTTTAAAATTTAGATCTCAATACTGTCCCTCGAAGACCTAGTCCAATGGCATTATAAAGCTATTACTTTGGCTTCCATTGTATGTATCACATACCCGTTCTCTGCACTGTAAATTGCTAAGCATGGTAGGCCAGAGATGGGCTCATCCCCTTCACATGTAGCTAAGTTATAGAATCAGAGAACTAGAAGTCTGGCATGGAAAAAGACATTGAGGGTGGGATTTTCAAAAGCCCTCCCTGTTTGGTTTATTTCTGCTCCCACTGACGTGAATCGCAGTTTTACCATTGACTCCAACGAAACAGAGCCCCTTTCCTTTCCAATGCAGGATTTTTCCCTAAAGAGCCAGGATACATTTGCATATGCATCCCAAAATTGGTTTGGCTACCACATCACACTATACACTCATGTCCTGTATTATATCTATTACTGCTCACTGTTATCTCTAGGTGTCTCTCAGCATAAATGCTTTCCAGATTCCACTCTCATTAAACCATTTGTTTCAGATTACTTCCTACAGAAATATTAGCTTGCATTTTTCCAAAATGAATTTCATGACCATGTTTCTATTACCACTAGGCCCTTTTATATCATTTTCCAGCCCTCACTCTTTGCAGTTCCCCCTGCTTAAGACCAGAGTAAAGACTGCAGGATTGGGTTGTAAGTCACATATGCTAACCTGGGTCCTGAGGCTACACAGCCTTACACACATGAGTAATTTTATGCATGTGCAACATTAGTGAAACTGCTCACATGAGTGAGGTTATTCATGTGCAAAAGTCTTTGCAGGATTGGGTGCTTACTTAACGAGCTGTTTACTAGAACACCTAACATGGATGCTTCCCCCACTCCACAACTCAAAAGATGGCCACTTATCTTCACCCTTCATTGATGGTTCTCCAGGCGATCTTCAGTCCTTATGCCATTGCTTATATCAAACCCGATTTGAATTAATTGTAAGCATTTTACGAGACACTATGACGATTTATTAAAATCTAGCTGTGCTATATTTACTGCTTTCCCATCACCCACTCACTTGTACCAGTATTTGCTAACTGGTATTTCCAATGCTCATAACAAAATGATTTTTGCTTTGTTTAGGTTCCAGGACTAGGGATGGAGTTGTTCATGGTGTCACAACAGGTAAGCACACAAGTACATTATTTCAACTGTCTTTTTATCTAAATCGGATGGCTGATTTGTCATAATCTGTTACATGGGTTCTTCATTTTTGCACAGCCTCCACCATAGAGATTAACAGCCTTGTTTGGGCAAGTCTCTTTCTCCTTGAGCGTGGGCAAGGAAGGGCACCAGGTGTCGAATGTGGGAGAGGGTGAAAGGAAATGTATTTGGGGGATATGGGGTGGAGTGGGATGCTTGTGTATCTGTCAGGAGGACTGAGACTCATGCTACCGGATGATTTGGGGGATGAGGGTGTTGTAAAGTGGGTGACGGTTGGCCTGGGGGCTGGGATGAGAGTGCTGATGTTACCTGGGGATTAGGAACTGGGACCAACACAACCAATGGCGGGAGCAGAGGATGCAGAAGCTGGTGGTCAGGAGGTCACAATTAGGGATTGTGCAGAGTGGGAAGGAAAGGCTGTAGGAAAGTAGGGAGCATTTGAAGCATACAGTAGAGATCAATGTCAGCAGTGGTGGAGTGTTTAGGCAATGCTGGAGCTGCTGTGATGTATGCTTTCACCTTGTGCAGATCTACCAAGGCCCCAGAGGAGAATACATCTGGGGTCTGTATCACAGGTGGCACCTCTGCTTTTTGATCCTAGCCATGAACTCTTATTCTCGTACTGTTCTCAAACCTGAATGAGTCACAGGGTTTGAAACTCTTCCATGGCACTAGAGGATATGGAACTGGAGGATGGTTCTCTTTGCACCATTTCAATATATGAAGGGACACAGTAGAATTGAACTCACAGGGCCTGATTCAAAGCCTATGAAAATCAATGGAAAGAGTCCCACAGATTTCATGGGGCTTTGGATTGGGTCCATAATGAAGAGTGGAAGTGATATTTTCCCAATTTTTTTCATATGTCTGTAGAGCTATACCTGTCTGAATTTGTATACAGCAGGTGATCTTGTGTTTGTCTAATCCATTTAATCTATCTGAAACTGGAGCTCTAGCTCTAGCTAGTAGCTGTAGGTAAAGGTGTCTAAGCATTTACATTTTATTGCTCTGTTTTCAACTGCTCAGAACTTTACAAAACTGTCACTTTTTGGCCTGAAATTTACCAAAATTGGCCTCTTCTTGGGGATGATTTTTTTCCCCTAGAAATTTTGAGCAAAAACAGTTCAGCCATTTTTGAGAATAAGGAGAGGGGAAAATAACATTTCTCACATTATTAAAATGATTGTGATTTTATTTTTAAGAAAAATCAGGCCTGGCACTGAAGTAGGCAGGAATAGGAAGCTAAAAACTGGCAGGAAAATTGCCCTTTTGGGAGAAGTGCCTTTAAAAATCGTCATGAAATTTGGTTTGAATTTGTCACAGTTATGAAGATTTGAAAATTGTACTTTGCACATGTACAGTCTATTTCAACAACATTAGCACTTTACAATTTGAAAAATAGGCTTCATGGGGCATGTACATGGCCTTATTAGCTGTACAGTTTAAAAGTCAGTGAATCTGTGCATTGAATTGATTTGAACAATAACAGCTGTGGTAAGGCAAAAATCAGTAAGCAATATGGTGCAATAATCAGTCAGATGCAAAGTCAGTGAAACTCTCTGATATCCACACAGAGCACTTAGGACTTAAGCTTGTAAGCTGTTTGAAAAATCTACATAGTACACTGAATTCCATGCAATTTATCTTCTTTGGAATGATTGTCATGGGGCATATTTACACTGCAGCTGGGTGCATGCCTCCCAATCCTGGCAGATAGACACACACTAGGTCTAAAAATAGCAGTGAGGATGATGTGGCATGGGTGGTGTCATGAGCTAGCCACCTGACTATGGACCCAGGGGTACAGCAGGCTGGTACTTGGGTGGCTAGCCTGTGCCACGAAATCAACACTACTATTCTTAGCATACTATCTCAAGCAGATCTAGGGCATGTCTGTCTATGCATGCTTGTAGGCATGCTTCCAGCTGCAGCATAAACATTCACTTAAAGGCCTGAGAAAATACCCGAGCAAGAATTTCAGAGGTTCTGAAGACCACTGTGAAAGTTAATAGCTCAGGGTATGTCTACACTAGCCACCGGATCGGCTGATAGTGATCGATCTATCGGGAATTGATTTATCGGGTCTAGTGTAGACGCGGATAAATCAATCCCCGATAGCTCTGCCATCGACTCCGGAACTCCACCACGGCGCGGGTACGTCTAAACTACCCGCCCGATCGGCGGGTAGCGATCTATCGATCTATCAGGGATCGATTTATCGCGTGTAGTGTAGACACGATAAATCGATCCCGAATCGCTCTCCCGTCGACTGCTGAACTCCAACTCGGCGAGAGGCGGAAGCAAAGTCAACGGGGGAGCAGTGGCCGTCGATCCCGTGCCGCGAGGACACAAAGTAAGTAATTCTAAGGGTACGTCTACACTATCCGCCAGATCGGCGGGTAGTGATCAATCTATGGGGATCGTGTCTAGTGGAGACGTGATAAAATCGATCCTCGATGGCTCTGCCATCGTCTCCGGAACTCCATGGTGGCGAGAAGCGGAAGCAGAGTCGACGGGGAAGCGGCAGCGGTCGACTTGCTGCCGTCCTCATGGCCAGGTAAATCGACCTAAGATACATCGACTTCAGTACGCTATTCTCGTAGCTGAAGTTGCGTATCTTAGATCGATCCCCTCCGCCCCCACGCAGTGTAGACCAGGCCTCAGATAAGGAATTAGAAAAGAAAGACATTTGGGATAAGACAAAGTCTTTTTCTATTGCCCACTGCCCCACAGAGAAGCCTAGAGGAGATAAATAGCAGTTGATTGACGCTCAACTATACAAAGTCTACATTTTTGAAGAAAAACGTGTTGGGAGGCTTATTTAGCCCTGTTTAACATCATATGCCAAATGAATGGTTGAGGAATAAGCAAGGAGGGTGTTTTAGCAGCTAAACGAAAACTACAGCTAAGCAACCAGCTCTGACAGTGCTGCAAAATTTAGCCTTTGGACACATACTGAGGCATTCTGAGTTGGTACAAGTCCTTGATGTAAGGTTTGCAGCCTGACATCAATCTAAGCTGGCCAGAGCTCAGTTAAGGGTTAACAGGAGGAAGAAAAGGAAACTCCACTTGAACTAGCAGAGGATCTGTGGTGACTTGTGTGTCTGATGTGTGGCGTATCCAGACAACTAGCATGGGCATCCAGAGAAATAAGTGGTGGTGATGATGACCAACTGGATTTGAACTTGAAAAGTCCAAGGACATTTTGTGAACCTATGGAATTTGTGGCAACATTAGAATCTTTTTGTGCAGCAGCCTAGTAGGGATTAAAGCCGCCTATCATAAAGAAAGTAGAAATGATTCATTATGAATCCTGTGAGTACCAGTCTATCTCTGATATTCATGAGAAAGGAGATTCCAGCTGGATGCATTACACGTTTGAGAGGTTTGGGGGGGGGGGGAAATGTTAAATTTTGTTTGTAAGACAAAGAACATGGACAATGATGCAAAACATAAGGGCATCAGTTCCGCTAAATGCTTCTTCAGTGAAAAAAATTGACCATAAAAGGATCATTATGAATTTTAGGCAAACCAGACTAGAACATCATAACTGACTAATGATAGGCCTCATTCAGCTCAGGAAATGGCTGACACTGAGCTGAATGGACAAGGCTTAGGGTTACTGATAGTAATTCCATAATATTTTTGTTTAATTCTGTGCAGTTAAGCTCCAGTAATGGACTTGGGTTGTTGAATGTAAATTAAAAATTTGAAATGGGTAGTAACTTTGTACAATTACAGTGAATAGAGCAAACTTGCTACAAAAGCTGGAGAACACTGCTTCTAAAGTGAAGCAGTATAGTTTCATATGGAGTAAGTGTCTAGAGAACTTGCTCCCTCCAGTACAAACCGGGGAAATTGGGTTTAAGAAATGAACCTTTGGTACCTGAACAATTGGTCTGGAAAGCAAAGATAGTGGGTGAATTCAGATGTGGATTTCATTATAGCTAATGATTGTATAATATATGCTAATAAAGTGTCTTGTAGACCAGTCCATGGAAATTAATCCTGATAAATCATGCTATTTTCATCTAAATGTGTGATTGAAATATTAAATGTGATGAGTTGTGTCACCTTGAATTGCATTGGAATGTTTCATGTAACCCTGTGTTGGAACTAGAGGGGAAGAGATTGACTATTACTTAGCCAATAATTCAGGCAGGCTGCCTTAAGTGGCTTCAGGGTGTACTCTCAACATTAGCTTCACCATGGAGTAATTCTGACTCTCAGGTTCCAGCCAAATAGCTGATACAGCGAATATCTTGATTACCATCAGAAGGCTTGAGGCATTTCATATACATTGTCAGCAGCGACTACTGGGCATAAGATGGTTTGATTTTTATCAGTAATAGGGATGTATTGTTGAGAAATGGCCTGGAGAGGACTGATGTTATAATCAGTCACCACTGGTTGCACTTTTTAGTCAGATTGCCTGTCTTGGAGATCAACTTGAGGGGACTTTGCTCAGCCATGGACTGGCAGCAGCCATGTGATTGTCCATGGTTAATTTGGCTGCACCAGATCTGCAATAACTCCGTGGGGCTTTTAGACGTGTAGAATAAAGCTGTACAATGTGGCCATGGATATTTGGCACTATGGACCCTCGCTGTCTAAGTGTGCTGTTGCTGTATTACTGTGGGGGCTGATAGCTTAACAAGACTGCTACATAGAGTCTAAATTACTACATAGAGTTTTACATAGGATATGGTTTGATCAACCTGATTAAATTAATTTGATATTAATCCACTTCATTTTAATTTGATGAACAAATCAAATAAACTTTTGTTATTTAGTATAGATAGTAAAATGATATCAAACGGAAACTTGTGTGGTTTGGATGGTTCTTCCTTAGAGTTAGGGTCCCTGAGGAGTTCCAGGGTAATAAAAGAGAGAACTCTTTGATGCACCTAGTGGTGGTGCATAGAACTGCCTTGTAGTCCATATAACTGGTGCCTGAGCAGGAATCTTGGTTTTTGAGGGAAAATTGACTTCTGTATTACCCATTTCTTTCAATAAGCAACACGGGCTCCAGAAATTGTGAGGGCTTGGAATAGACAATATGAGCCCATCAACTTAAAGGATGACCAGTTCCCTGTAATCATATCAATACTCCTTACAAGCAGACAAGAGGAAACACTCGCTCAGTCTTTCTCTGCTTTTAGCAGAGGCGGGGGTGTGCACTTTGACATCTTCTCCACAACTGCAGTTTGCTGCACTTATATGAAGAGATCTGAGAGATCATTGTCTCAGCACCTCTAGCACCTGGTCTTATGCCAAAGGATGGGCCTCTGTGACTCAGTGAGAGACACCTAACCTGCTTAGGTGCTTTTGAAAATCCCACTTGATACTTAGCAGCATCTTCAGGCACATTTGTAAATCCGCACTAAGTGACTTTTAAAATTCGGCTTAAGGCTCACATACATGCTTTTGAAATTTTTACACCTGAATATTAGCTAAAAGCTATTCTTGGCAAACCCAGTATAATACTAACCTTGTATTTCTGGGAGTGAACACGCTTTGGGTGGCATGCTTTACTCACGCTCTGCAGAAATCAGCTCTGCTTATTGTTTTGAGATGGAAGCACTTTCAAATGAACATTTGTCTCTGGAGAAAGCAGCTTTCCCCAGGAAAGCTATTCAGCAGCCTCTTATGATTGTCGAGTTCTGTATCCCAGCCCAGACTAATGATTTGGCAATGGTGTCTGAGGTAGTAAGAGAGAAACTGGCAGATGGGGTATTCTCAAGCCTTCAATTGTGTGCACGGAGGCAGGCGCACATCAGGTTCAATGCTCAGCGTTATCATTTTCTTTTGCAATGTGTTTTATTCTTCTCCCTCTAAGCCAGCAAGATGCAATTATGCTGTGCATTTCTGTTGGTTTGTCTTCCTGTTTCTTTACATACACTAGGTGCTATTAAATATGGACCTAATGCAACAATTTCTCCTGTAGATTGTAACAACAAGCTGTTTATATTGTTCCACAGTAAACAGTAAATCTCTTTAATGGCACCTATTGTGTGTCTTCTGTCAGGTTAACCTTGATACTCTATAGTGAACTCTGTAGCTACTCTTCTGGTTCCCATCTTTATTATGTGTGTGTATATATATCTCCTCAATATGTGTCCATTATATGCATCCGAAGAAGTGGGATGTAGCCCACAAAAGCTTATGCTCAAATAAATTTGTTAGTCTCTAAGGTGCCACAAGTACTCCTGTTCTTTTTGCGGATACAGACTAGCACGGCTGCTACTCTGAAACCCATCTTTATTATATATTTTATGATTATATTACTAAACCCAGTGACAGCAGTCAGATTCGTTGTCCCTTTTCCTTGTTTGCATGCATGTATTAAACCTTTCCTGAAGAGAAATGCATCCCTTTTCAGGAAAAGAAAACATACGCCCAGAGAGAAGGCTTTCTCTATACACTGTAACATTAGTGACTATAGTCAGTAGGTAATCACCCTTGGTATATATCAACTGTTGTCACCTCAATGTAACCTAAGAAATGTGGTTTTAATAATGGCATTGTGTACGAGCCATTGTATATCACAACTGCATTAGTACATCTGTGGGGCCCCAAACTTCAGTGTATTTTTCCTTGTTTTGTCAGTGATACAGAATTAACTGGGCGGATCTTTAAATAGTGTAAATCTGCAAATCAAAATTTGATTGAAGTCAATGCAGCTATGCTAATAGTTCTATTGAAAACAATGGAGCTATGTTAGTCAACAACAGCTGAGAATTTCGCCTCTTGTCTTTATCAGTGCTCCTGTTTTTGACTAGAAGTGGTTGAAGTTTTTAAAAACGTTTTTTTCAAAAAGTGCTTGTTTTTATAAAAATGCTAATGAAAAACATTAGACTTTTGAATAAAAATCAACACAACTGAAAAATCAAATCTGTTTATTGAGGTTTTGTTTAGTTGGTTTTGGATTGTGGTCCTCACCCACTTTTTTCACCTTTCCTGCCTCTCCCCCACCCCCATTTTGCCACTGGAAGGAGGAAAAAGGGGGAGGAGGGGGACAAATAACAAAAGCCTTTAAAATTTGTTCAGTTTTTAATTTCTTTATTCAAAAATGGAAAACTTCACAATTTTTGTGATTCTTTTTAAATGAAACATTTTCGGACACGTTTTCCAAATATACTCACCATTTTTAACCAGCTCTGCTTTTGACAATTCTTTAACCCATTCTAAATAATCCGGAGAGCAAACAGCTAATTAGTTCAGGGCAGAGAAAGTTCACTCAGAACTGTAAAAAGTTCTCTGGGCATGCACAGGTCCCTGCTTTGGCTGGAGTCTCTGGCTGGTTCCTCTCTGCCTTTTCCCCCCCAAGGCTACATGTACAACATTGTGGTCCTGATTCATGGCTGGGGCTCCTAGGTACTACTGCAATACAAATAATAACCATTACAAAATACTAACAGTCTGAAGTTCAGCTTCCCCCTTCTATTTTACTTCCACTGTCAGTGGGTATGACAAAGAGTTAAGAACATAAGAATGGCCTACTGGGTCAGACCAAAGGTCCATACAGCCCAGTATCCTGTCTATCGACAGTGACCAATGCCAGGTGTCCCAGAGGGAGTGAACCTAACAGGTAATGATCAAGTGATCTCTCTCCTGCCATCCATCTCCACCCTCTGACAAACAGAGGCTAGGGACACCATTCCTTACCCATCCTGGCTAATAGCCATTAATGGACTTAACCTCCATGAATTTATCCAGTTCTCTTTTAAACCCTGTTATAGTCCTAGCCTTCACAACCTCCTCAGGCAAGGAGTTCCACAAATTGACTGTGCTCTGTGTGAAGAAGAACTTCCTTTTATTTGTTTAAAACCTGCTTCCCATTAATTTCATTTGGTGGCCCCTAGTTCTTATATTATGGGAACAAGTAAATAACTTTTCCTTATTCACTTTCTCTACACAACTCATGATTTTACATACCTCTATCATATCCCCCCTTAGTCTCCTCTTTTCCAAGCTGAAAAGTCCTAGCCTCTTTAATCTCTCCTCATATGGGACCCGTTCCAACCCCCTAATCATTTTAGTTGCCCTTCTCTGAACCTTTTCTAATGCCAATATATATTTTTTGAGATAAGGAGACCACATCTGTATGCAGTATTTAAGATGTGGGCGTACGATGGATTTATATAAGGGCAATAAGATATTCTCTGTTTTATTCTCTATCCCTTTTTAAATGATTCCTAACATCCTGTTTGCTTTTTTGATTGCCGCTGCACACTGCGTGGACGTCTTCAGAGAACTATCCACGATGACTCCAAGATTGCTTTCCTGATTAGTTGTAGCTAAATTAGCCCCCATCATATTGTATGTATAGTTGGGGTTATTTTTTGCAGTGTGCATTATTTTACATTTATCCACATTAAATTTCATTTGCCATTTTGTTGCCCAATCACTTAGTTTTGTGCGATCTTTTTGAAGTTCTTCACAGTATGCTTCATTTGCATATACTTCCTGCAAGCTGTCCTTTATTACCTAACTTGTTAATAAAATTTTCTAATGGGGACATTTGTTTGTTTGTTTTCCCCCCAGCTATTGTCTGTTGATGTTGTATAATCGCTCATAGTAATCTGTAGAATGAGCCATTTGATACCGGAAGCTGAAATTCTTTCCATAAGAAATTGAAGGAATCTAATTGCTGGAAAGAAATGAACATTTCCAAAAGAAGAGCAGTGAGTTTGTGCACCACTTGGGTACAGCTAGATCTGATTTCTGTTATTTTACTAGTAAAATTGTGGGTGTGGATACATCTTGTGGGCCAGATTTTCAGAAGAGTTTAGAGACCGTTTGGACACCGAAATAAACGGTCAGATAGATTTTCCAAGAGAAGCCGCCGCATTAGATGCTGATCACTTTTGAAAGTCTGACCCTTGTTTAGGTGACTAAGTGGGAGATGAGCTCTTTTGAAAATCTGGACCTGTATCTTTAAAGCATGGAGTCATATGGTCCTAATCCTGCTTTCTAGATTGACTTCACTACAGTGAAAGCTGCTGGTGTGGGAGAACCTTTGGGAGTGAATGACCAGAAAGATCACTGTAAGATTCCACCAGGCAGAATGGAGAACTATTGATGTGTATGTAGGGTAATTGTATTGCCGTCTCCCTAGAGCCATGGGTCTGGCCACTAGTTCAGTTTGCTCTGATAGCTTTGGTTTGGTTTGTATTTATTTTTTGTGTGACATGGGCTTAAAACCCCACATTGGAGTAAAGATACATATAAACCTTTGTCTGAGAACGAGGTCTTCAGAATGTTACTCACAGGCTGAGAAACAATGACTCCTGTTTATTAAGAAAATATTTTTTTAAAAATCCTGAGAAATTAATAACTGGAATTTGACTAGTTTACTGAATTGTTTGTGATTTGCAGTAACATACAGTCAGTGTGTTCTGTGAACTATCAAAATGTGGTTTTTGCATTGCATTGAACGTAAATGTTATGAAATGTAGATGGGCATAATAAAGGGCCTTCTGCTAATAACCTCTGTCCCACACAGTACAACCTGATAACTAAATGAATGAATGAATGTGGTCAGTAAAGCCTTACCAAGCAACAACAGTTGTGCCACAAATAGATCCTTAATTCTAGTTGTGCTACCACTATTTGTATGATCAAATGATGATGTTTCATTGCTTATGATTCACTTGGGATGTACAGAAATTGTAATGGTCTCACTGTCTATCCATTGGTACTGCATTGTCGGCTTCTGTATTAATAAGCCACTTTATCCTCTCATTCCCTGACTAACCTTCATCTCCCAGTACTGTAATATATTGTTAATCTCTTGCTTTTCTACAGTGGCTGAGAAAACCAAAGAACAAGTGTCTAATGTCGGGGGAGCTGTGGTGACGGGAGTGACGGCAGTAGCGCAGAAGACAGTGGAAGGAGCAGGCAATATTGCTGCAGCCACTGGCTTAGTCAAGAAGGATCAGTTGGCCAAACAGGTTTGTGTTAGTTACCAGATTTTTATTTTTGAAGGTTAGGAAGTGACCAAATCAATGGGGCCTCTGTGAATCCACCAATGTAAAGGACCTGGGTGGTGGTGGTAGCTGGCTGCAGGTGTGTACGTCTGTCTCTTGATCTGGTGAGGGGTATTTATGTAATGAGGTTGACACTGCTACATGAATGAGAAATGAAGAAGCAAAGGGCTTGAGGAAGTTAGGAGCTTCAATGGGAGTTGAGCTGGTATCTCCTTTCTGGTTTCTTTGAAAATCTCAGCCTACAAAACATTAAAGTGTACATTAAGGATGGTCCTGAATGCCTTCTGATGGGTCCAATTAGAATGCTGGAACTGTATGTCATGGCTGCCATTTTGGGGATTGAACAAGTGACCTCCAGAGCTAAAAGCATAACCTCAGAGGGTCTCAAACTGGGGGTTGGGACCCCTGAGGGGGTTGCGAGGTTATTACATGGGGGGTTGCGAGCTGTCAGCCTCCACCCCAAACCCCGCTTTGCCTCCAGCATTTATAATAGTGTTAAATATATAAAAAAGTGCTTTTAATTTATAAGGGGGGGTCGCACTCAGAGGCTTGCTATGTGAAAGGGGTCACTAGTACAAAAGTTTAAGAACCATTGCATAAGCTACTACAGCTTGAGTTCAAGGGCGAACTCATATCCTCTGTGGATTGGGCACAGAAGGAGCAGTGTAACATACGTTCACCGGTTAATTACATTGGCATACTCAAACATTAAGAAAGTTTTTGATCCAAATCTAAATTTTGCAGCAGACTGCTACCTCCGTACCTATAATAAGATGAACTCAAAGCTGCCTCGAACTTCTCTGACCTCTGCAGGTCAGATTCTTTTCTAGCGTGTTGTGTAAAAATAATTGCAGTTATTTTTGTTTCAGCCCAGAGGCTGCCATTATCAGTTGTCCTATACCACCAGTTCCCATATTTTGGTATCTGATACTGTCATTATATTTCTGTACTTACACCAGAGAAAAAGTATGGTCTCAGATATCAAAGCGTGGTAACTGTTGGTAGATGATGACTTCTTAATGACTATCATTGTGTATATTGATCTCTTGGGACAAAAACAACCAAAAGACAGAAGTAAAACAACTCATGTTATGTATTATGCACAAATATTTTTAAAGTGATAGAAAAATAGGAGAATGTAAAGAAAAAAGCATTTGCAAAAGAATGGATTTTAAATGTAGGGCGTTACGCTGCACTTAGACTGAATAAATTGCTGTGTAATTTTTTTCCCATTTAATAGCAAGATAAGCTGTTAAAACTGAATTCTTTCCAGTAGCTCTTCTATATCCTTACTATCTGTTTTAAGACAGACAGAAATGCACTTTAACGAGTCTCTTTATTGTTTTAGAAAAAGAAGAATTACACTGCGAGTGGGCATTTGTTGCATAGGAGTAGGTTGGTCTCAAAACATCACATTAGTGGTTTTGTTAGTTTTTTCAAGCAATTTTCATGTTTTATTTTTCATCCTTTTAAATTCAAATGTAAAGAAAATGCTGCCAAAATGTGTCCCAGGTGCTTTCTACAAGCTATTTTGTAGCATTTAGAAAATTAAATACCTAATGAACTATCAGGGGAATGAGATGAGTGAAAAGTTATAGAGCCCACACCCTTATTTTCTGCTAAGTTTTGTTGTATCTCTTCAGTGGCTTTACAGAGAGAATTGCATTCTTTGCTGTTGGGTAGCTCTTGGAACTTGGAAGCATTCTATGCAGTGTCATAGGCATCAATTTTATGACCATATATGATTACCGTTTCATTCTTAGCTACTCCTAATGTTTGTGATTCCTGACTTTTAAAATTATAACTTTAACATTACATTAATCTACAGTTATATTTCTTCCTTGTATTTTTTTTAAGAAAAGCACTATTCTGTACTGATTTTACTGTCTAATCCTACTTTGTATAGTGAAAAACTTATATAGCTATGAAACTCATTAGCAATAACAGAATAAAATCCCATCCATAGAACCAAAGAACATCTGTAGTGTATATTTATATTATTCCACAATCCTATAAATAGCATAATAAATTCTAAGTGTAGTTGAGATTTTGTACTTTGAATGTGAGAACCAATTTTTCTATTTCTTACACTGTCATTATTTATCCATTCCTATTTATTTAGGCTGAGGTTGTCAAAGCCCTCTGGGCCTCTTTGACCACCCACCCCATTAGCATTCAAATCTCTTAGGTAGCTTTGAGAATTTCTGCCTTATTGTTTTCGCAGAAGAGGAGCAACCATCTAGAACATAGCAAGTTACAAAGTTCAGCTGTTTAAAATATTTTTATAGCAATGTAGGGTGGGGGCTTCTCCTGTGTATAATACAAAAATGAGTGAATGGATTTTGCTCAAATTTGCCAGGTAAATTTAGATTTGGGCTGAGGACAAGAATGGAACATTTCAGCGAAAACTGAATATTTTTCAAATAGCACATGTCTGAGCATATGAAATTGGGGTGTACATTGGACATTTGGATGTAACTTGAAGTAGCATGTGTGTGTGTGTGTGTGTGTATGTGTATATATATATATATATATATGTCCTGTGCCAGTTAAGTGGGTTATAACCCCTGTTTGGTGCTCAGTCCATAGCGAGTAAGAACTTTCTACTCTTACTAGTAAACTAACTCCTTTAGCTCAATTGTTAGAAGTCTGTGCCTTTGTGTCCCAAGCTTCTCTCCTCATGGATGACTGATAATCAGGGATGTTACAAAACAAATGATCTAATATCCCTGTGTGCAACGTCCGAGCTTGCATATTGCTCTCACAATTTTGTAAAGCTCGAAATTAAACCATATTAATTGGAATTGGACAGAAAGAGGGTAATGAGCTGGGGTTCCTTTGCACACTTGAATCCAGGATGTTTGCTAGTGTGGTGTCACCTTCTGAGTTTGCTTCCAACTTTGTGATAAATTGTGTCTCCCAGTTCATGTTGCCTAAGCGCTTAGGCACAGATTCTGCAGATGACAGCATGTGAGCAAACTGATATAGGCTCAGAGGGACCCCATGTGAGCACGGCACTATGCCCACACATTTTCAATTGCAGGATCAGGGCCAATGAGACTGATGTGATCAGCTCTCTATAAATACCTGACTGCAGGACTAAAACCAATAGACACTAATATCTGTTTCATGTGACTGCTCTCTGAGGTTAGGAAGGGTTTTTGTTTTTGATGATCTTGAAGTATAAAGCAGGATAGAAATGAAATATCTCTGCATTACCAAGTCCCTCTTATTTGAACTGTTTGGACTTGATTCCCTCAAGATTTACAGTAGCACTTGTGAAGGATTATATCACTGATTAACCATTTCACTAGTTAAGTTATCGCTGGCATTATTCTCATGAGTGAACAGCAGTTTAGTTGTGCCTTTCAAATTCCTTGTTAGGGAGAGGGATCATAGGCCTAACGGAATGTATGTGTGTTCATATGTAGCTGCAAGACTACTTGTGGTATAGAAACTCTGGTCAGATGCCTGGGGAAATGCTTTCTGTGTGGGCTACATCCATCTGAAGGTGCTAATATTAATAATTAATAATACTTCCGTTCCTTCTAAGAAGTTAAAAACTGGCTGTGTATCATTCTACATGGTCTGGGAACATGAGAAGTACTGTTAGTGCTCTAACTGGAGACCAGACCGGAAGGCTTCTGTTACCATGAACTGCAGCCCAAATTCTAACACTATATACCCAGGCAAACCTTGACTGGGAAGTGGTTAGGTGACAAATCAAACTATGGTTGACAGGGCTGATTTGTTTATTGGCAGTTTCAGTGCTGCCTATGTGTTTTATGATTTGGAAGGAATTTACTTGTGGACAACAAAGCAAGAAGTGTCACACTTTATATTAAGTTCATAAATAATTTTAAAGGGTTAGAAAATTATTAGAAAATGTTTTAATAAATGGTTAAACAATTCCTATAGACGGTTATACAGTCAAAAAGGTCAGTAGGTTGCTTATAATCATTGCCTATTGCCATCCACGTGTATATCATCTATAACACATATTACTCATGTAAAGTGAGAATGAGAAATCAAGATGCTGAGTTACTGAGTTCTATGTTTGGCTTCAACTTTTGTTTGGTTCCCCCATCTGTGTGCTGTATGAGTCATGTTTGGTAATAACTCTTAATCTCATAATGATCAAGGAGAAAAATGGAGAAAATAAGATAATTATATTCACAGTAAGAGAATATGCTTTCCCTGTGTAGAGAAAGCCATCCAATAAATCCCTTGGGTGTCTGTTTGCTTCAGTACACACCGCATGTAGCTCCCATTAGCATCAAGGGGAGTTAAAGAAGGAGTACCATGGAGAGAACACACTAAAGTTGTGGTTTTTAACTCGGCTGATGTTACAGCTCATAAACAAATCTCAGGTGCATTTTATCTCTAGTAAAAGTAGTGATGATTATTTATGTTGTGATTGTATCCAAAGGCCCTATTCAAGATCAAGACTCACGCTAGGCGCAGCATAAACATATGTTTAGACATGGTCCCTGCCCTGAAAAGCTTATTGTGTAATTAAATAGACTTGCATGCCTTCTCCTGAAGGTCTTTAGTTTTTTATATCTGATCGCTTGTAAATCCCACTGTAGAACAAAAAAGGCTTTCCACTTTCAACAGTGACTCTGAAGTGGCAGGCGGAATTGTGCTTGTGAGTCTATAAATACAGTATGTGGGGCTGGGTGATATAGCTCATCAGTGTAATTACCATGCTTTCACTGGGGAAAAAATCCTTATGTGAGGATTTTGTTGACTTCAATGTTAAATAATTCTTTCCTACAGGAAACGTTATTAAACTAAAAGCCCTTATTAGTATATATTGCACATGAAAATGAATACAAAAGCATAAAAACTGTAGGAATTTTGCGAGTTCCCTTTCCTTTTTTCCTCCTGATATAATATGGCCATCGTTCTCTGGATTCTTCAGAAGACTTTAATCATTGTTCCACATGGCTGTTCAGTGAAGGGGGACGATTAGACCAGCTGAAGAACACAGCATAAAAGCTACTGTAATTCAGCTGCCTATGTTTGTTCACTTCTCATGGTCAACCAACTTTTTCCATGTACCTGCTGACTTTAACCAGTTCCAACATCTCTTTTTGGGGTCACCTTGACCAAATGACTCTACACATGGATCTTTGTTCCCCCTGTGTGCAGGGGAGGCATTGTGCCCAATAAGAGGTTGTGGCTAAAGTACCACAATAGAGTCTTATGTGTGGAATGTTCCTTTTAATATTGATGAGACAGGAATAACTTTAACTTGAATTAAGCCAACGGGCACCATAATGAGTTCCATGTACTTATTATTTGTACACTTGGGCTGAATTCCAATTCTAATGGGCATTAGGTATCAACATCCCTTAAATGGCTTGGGCTTAATTTTTCATTGATGGAATGTTTGTTTTTCTTTTTCTTTCTCCTTTCTGTTAAACACACATTTTAAAAAATTGGGTGATGCATCATCTTTAAAGATTTCATCATCCCATAATGTGAACTAGGGCTTTTGGGTATTCCTTCAAATGTACTAATTAGCACTCCTGTAGCTGGAAGAAACAATAACTAGGTACACAGGATGATTTTAATCTCATTTAAAATGGATAGAAAATGCCAAAAACTGATCAGCCAACTCTTCCATGCATTCATGTCTGCTGATGATGTCAAGTAGTTTAGGCTCAAAATTTGACCTACAGTAAAGTTATTATCTCGGGGAAACTGCCTCGAAATTTGAAATGTCGAATTTTAAAAAACCAAAACAAAATCCCTGTGTATATATTATCACTACAGTAGAACCCCAGAGTTACAAACACACGGTTATGAACTGACCAGTCAACCACACACCTCATTTGGAACCGGAAGTACACAATCAGGAAGCGGCAGAGAACTGCCCCCCCCCCCAAAATAAAAGCAAATACAGTACAGTACGGTGTTACATAAAACAAAGGGAAAGCAGCATTTTTCTTCTGCATGGTAAACTTTCAAGGCTGTATTAAGTTAATGTTCAGTTGTACATTTTTGAAAGAAGAAACACTGAACAAAACGTTATGGAACAAACATTTCAGAGTTATGAACAACCTCCATTCCCGAGGTGTTCATAACTCTGAGGCTCTACTGCAGTTCTCCTCAACACTATATAGAATATAAATTACTCATTTATGCCCTGTTCCGAAGCCCATTGAGGTCAATGGAGTGATGCCCATTGATTTCAGTGGTAATTCGATATCTCCTAAATATAAGTAGAAAATATGAGGTGGAATTTTTCTCAAGTGCTCGAAATTGGCCTAACTCTGCTTGTAATGAAGCCAGTGATGAAACACCCACTGAGCAAAATGGGAGCAGTTAGGTCTGGTCTACACTACATAGTTAAGTCCATGCAAGGCAACTTACATCGACCTAGCTATGAAGTGCCAATACTTAAATTTCACTCCGGCTGATGTGACTTGCCCCGCTGTACCAACTTAATAACTCTACCTCCACAAGGGGTGTAGAGTCAAGGTTGATGTAGTTAGGTCAACACATTGTTAGGGCAGACTCTGCATTGCTTATATCAACTGTTACTAGCTTTCAGGGGCTGTCACACAGTGCCCCACACTGACAGTACAGTCCATACAAGTGCTCCTGGTGAGGACATGCACACCTGACACAAAAAGCCAAGCATAGAAGAGTTAAGCCTAAGTATCATCATTGTGGCTTAGGAGTTCTTGTCATGGACCAGCAACCCACTGTGGTAAGCACTGACCAAACACAGAACAAAAGACATTCTTTGCCTGTTGTTACTTACAATCTAAATAACAACAGATAGATACAGACAGATGGGGGAGTGCAAGGGAACAATATTGGTCAGCTTGGTAGGATTTGTAGGAGTCATGGCAAAGAGAGTTTGAAGGAGAACAGTGAAGTGGCTTTATGGAGCAGCATGGGAGAAAGCAGAATGGTACTTGTTTAACAAGTGAGCAATCAAGGCTAGCATCATGGGCCAGTCAAAGACAGGAATCAACCTTTCAGTACGGAATGAGAGATAATAGACATGAAGGAAATAGACTGTAAAGGGCCTTGAAAGCAAAACCAAGTAGCTTATGTTTGATGCAATAGAGAAGGGGGAGCCGGTCGAGAGATGACAAGAGAGTTGTGATGTGGTCAGAAAATCAGGCACTGAGGTGATCTTTGCAGTTATACTCTGAGTGGATATGGGTGGGGCAAGATGGCATTTGTTAAGGCCAGAGAGAAGGATGTAGCAGTAATTGAGATGATGAGAGTCTGGACATGAGTTTTAGCTGTTCGGATTAATAAGAAAGACCATATCCTAGAGAGGTTATGCAGAAAAAGTCAGCAAGGTTCAATTATAGCCCAGATGTGAGGGCCTAGAGAGAGGTCCAAGTTGAAGATGACGCCCAGGTTACTGGCCTGAATGACAGGTAGGATGGTGGTGTTGTCCATAGTCTTCAAAAAAGGAGGAAGCAGGGGCATTTTAGTATTCTGTTCAGTTACCAAACACCACACTTGATATCTTGTTGGTAGTATAGAATTGTTTCAAAAGACAAAACGTAATTTACTGTTTCCTGGTAGCAGAGAAAGCAGGAAAAAAACGTCCTGACTTCTAATCCCATTGGAAGGAAAACATGAGAAATACCGTTCAAGCTTCTTTTGAGAAGTGACTTGATAGGTTGGTTAAAATGCAAATGAAGTTCTTTGCTTTTAGATGGCCGTCCCCACCCTACATACTATATTGCTGGCAAAGATGTTTTACCAAGGTACCTGTAAAAGCTTCTCCATCCAGGGAGGCAGGACAGCATCTGGAGAGGGCAAATGCTAGGTCTTCTCTGCTTGCGTTTCAGCTGGTGTTGCTCAGGGAGGTTCAGAAGTGGTGTGTGTGTGTGTGGGGGGGGGGGGGGTTGTGGCACAATCTGTCCTTAGCCTTCCTGGATGATGAAGGACAGTGGGAAAGGACTGGTCCCTTTATGGAGGAGATTGTTAGCGCTTTCCTTAAGGAAGGCAGGATACCAATAGTTTTAAGGCTCATGATTAGCCTCTGTCCAGAAAGCCATGTCTTGATGTGGACATTCTATTTGGTTATTGACCCCAATATAATCTTCCATAGCTGTTTATAGTCATTAGTAAGGTTTGGCAAGATAACTCCCACAGTAACCATATGCCTTGGCCTTCACTTGGACTTTGTTAATCTTGGAATGGACCTGAGTCTGGCACGGTGATGGCATAGATTATACTGGTTCATCTCCTGCTGATTGATGATACTGAATAACATGCTGATGTTTTTAGATCTATTTACTGCCTTGGATACCACCGATCATAAAGTATTATAGCAGTCTGTAGTGGAAGTAGGTGGAATGGCTCTTCAGTGGCTTCATTCTGTTTTCTCTATTTTAGGAGTCCCAGCTGCATTGTTTTAGGTGATGTACAAACATGTAACAAAAAGTCAGCGCTTCCTTAAAGATCTTACAATTTAAGTATAAGACTGGAGAGTACAGAAAGGAAGGTTGGTCCAAGGAGGTAGCCTGGGACTTGAGAGTCCTGGGTTGGAGTCCTGGCTCAGCCACACTATTTCTATGTGCCTTTGGGCAAGTCACTTAGTCTCTCTGCTTTGATTCCCCATCTGTAAAATGGGGATATAAGCACTGCCCATCTCAAAGAGATGTTGTAAGGATAAACACATTGAAGATTGTGAGGTGCTCAGATGCTCTGGTAATGGGAGGCCATATAGATGCCGTATATTGAATAGGTGGATATCACTATTTTTCTTCTGGTCTAATTCTCTCAGTTTCTAGCTTCTTACATCATCCCCTTCCCCCAGTACTCTCCTTTCTGGAGTTTGACTATCATTTGATCCATTGATTTACACCTCTACCCCTATATAACGCGACCCGATATAACATGAATTTGGATATAACGCGGTAAAGCAGCGCTCCGGGGGGGGGGGGGGGGGGGGCGGGGCTGCGCACTCGGGTGGATCAAAGCAAGTCGATATAATGCGGTTTCACCTATAAAGCGGTAAGATTTTTTGGCTCCTGAGGACAGCGGTATATGGGGGTAGAGGTGTATTTTAATTTTTTAGTTTTCATACTCTTTATTTTGCATTTTGTGCTTTTTTTCGCTCACTCATTCTTTCCTCTGGCCTCTCCTCCTCACTCCTGTACATTTAATCTTTAATATCCTTTCCAGTTAACTTAATTTCCTCCCAGCACACTAGAGACTGATACATTTGTCTCCTCTAATTCTAGTCATACTTAGTGTGTGTTATATAAACCTTTTCAGTTAATGTGGCACCAGTTCTTTTTCAGTGTCCCACTCCTTCCTGTGTATCTGTCTGTGCCTGTGTGTGGGATCTCATGCAAAGCTCACACAAATGTATTTTTCTTGATCTAAATACGGTAGCAAAGCCTATATTAAATATGCAGGGGGATGCTGCTTGCTAAGAGGGTGAATGAGTTCAAGTTCATTCAGGGATAATTCATATTCATGCCGACTATTGCTATCCCTTCCCACTGTTGCACAAAGGATTCTTGAATGACCTCCGATTGGAAATAATGTTTATAACTTACAGGGGTTGTGCAAACTTACTAGTATTGTCTGTCCTGAGTGCTGGGGGTAGGTTTACAAGCCTGCAAACATCATCAGTTACAATAGCAACGTCCTTAGTTTCCTGCCTCTTACATATTGTGTCAGAGCCTCTTTGCCTATCTTGCTGACCTCATAGGACCAAAAATGTGTATTAAAGTAAGTGCCCTTAAGATTTGACATTTAACCCTGATTCACACGTCACTTGCTAGGACAGCAGTTTACATGGGATGCAGGTTGGTAATGACTGAAAGTTGTTACCCTTCTGAAGATGTGTAAAGTTAGTTGTTGCTCATTGTCCAGATCCTAGTATATATGTATCCACATAATAAAAAACAGTATCCTAGGTGGTACTTTTTGTTGGCAAGTGAGGAAAGTTTTGCTGGGCAATGAGGCCCCATTTCAAAGAAGCAGTGAAACATGTGCTTGAGTCCATCCATCCCCATTCAGCAAAGTACTTCATAGAATATCAGAGTTGGAAGGGACCTCAGGAGATCATCTAGTCTAACCCCCTGCTCAAAGTAGGACCAATCGCCAGACAGATTTTTGCCCCAGATCCCTAAATGGCTCCCTCAAGGATTGAACTCACAATCCTGGGTTTAGCAGGCCAATGCTCAAACCACTGAGCTATCCCTCCTCTCATCCACCCCCCTCACTGGGATGTGGTTTGCTGAATAGATATGCAATGGAGAATTGGGGTCCTAGATACCATGGTGATAGGTGCTGGAACTAAGGGTGTGGGAGGTGCTGCAGCACCCCCTGGCTTGAAGTGGTTTCCATCATAAACAGGGTTTAGGGTTTGGTTCAATGGCTCTCAGCACCCCAACTGTACAAATTGTTCCAGCTCCACTGTGATGATGGCAACATAAAGTTAGAGACCATTTAAGCAGAGGCCATGAGTTGAGTGGACAAAGAGAGAATACTGAGAATACATTATTTTATCACTCATACCCATGGCTTCTCTAGTTCGTGATTGAATCAAGCGGAAGTAGTTGTGTGGATGAACAGAATTATTCATGCTTTCAGATATATCAGTCAAACGTCATTCCTGAGAATTAAATTCACTACACATTTAAACAGGGGAAAATGAGAACTTTAACAGTTGATTTATTAGGATAGATTTGACAACAATGAAGTTTGTTTATTTAGGGATTTGTATAACAACTCTTCAAACAAACATAGTTTGTTATAAAACATGCCTATTCCAATCATTAAAGAGATCTCATGAGAGATCTAAATAAATCTTTGTATTCATAAATAAGAAGCACACATTTCTCATGATTACACTTGTGTTATAAAAAGCCAGCGGTATCCAGGTGATGAGCAAAGCAATTCTGGTGCCCTGTCATCTGTATAAAAGGCTACCATTGAACTATCTGTGCAAACTGCCTCCAGTGCTTTCAGCTGTATTATATCTGGGCCTTTAATTGACACCTAAACAAGAGAGAGTAAACTGGTTTGTGGCAGGGTACCTGGTAGGTTGAGGTTTCCCTCCCTCCAATATTTCTTACAAAATGTTTGTGTCAAAAGCTCCCAGAATATGTCCCGGGATCACAATTATTGAGAGAAAAGTAAGTGGACTACATCACAAACTGGAATGGGTTACCTATGGAGGTGGTGGAATCTCCTTAGAATCATAGAATCATAGAATATCAGAGTTGGAAGGGACCTCAAGAGGTCATCTAGTCCAACCCCCTGCTCAAAGCAGGACCAATTCCCAGCTAAATCATCCCAGCCAGGGCTTTGTCAAGCCGGGCCTTAAAAACCTCCAAGGAAGGAGACTCCACCACCTCCCTAGGTAACGCATTCCAGTGTTTCACCACCCTCCTAGTGAAATAGTTTTTCCTGATATCCAACCTGGACCTCCCCCACTGCAACTTGAGACCATTGCTCCTTGTTCTGTCATCTGCCACCACTGAGAACAGCCGAGCTCCATCCTCTTTGGAACCCCCCTTCAGGTAGTTGAAGGCTGCTATCAAATCCCCCCTCATTCCTCTCTTCTGGAGACTAAACAATCCCAGTTCCCTCAGCCTCTCCTCATAAGTCATGTGCTCCAGACCCCTAATCATTTTTGTTGCCCTCCGCTGGACTCTTTCCAATTTTTCCACATCCTTCTTGTAGTGTGGGGCCCAAAACTGGACACAGTATTCCAGATGAGGCCTCACCAATGTCGAATAAAGGGGAACGATCACGTCCCTCGATCTGCTGGCAATGCCCCTACTTATACAGCCCAAAATGCCATTAGCCTTCTTGGCAACAAGAGCACACTGTTGACTCATATCCAGCTTCTCGTCCACTGTGACCCCTAGGTCCTTTTCTGCAGAACTGCTACCTAGCCATTCGGTCCCTACTCTGTAGCAGTGCATGGGATTCTTCCGTCCTAAGTGCAGGACTCTGCACTTGTCCTTGTTGAACCTCATCAGGTTTTTTTCGGCCCAATCCTCTAATTTGTCTAGGTCCCTCTGTATCCGATCCCTACCCTCTAGTGTATCTACCACACGTCCTAGTTTAGTGTCATCTGCAAACTTGCTGAGAGTGCAGTCCACACCATCCTCCAGATCATTAATAAAGATATTAAACAAAACCGGCCCCAGGACCGACCCTTGGGGCACTCCGCTTGAAACCGGCTGCCAACTAGACATGGAGCCATTGATCACTACCCGTTGAGCCCGACCATCTAGCCAGCTTTCTATCCACCTTACAGTCCATTCATCCAGCCCATACTTCTTTAACTTGGCGGCAAGAATACTGTGGGAGACCGTATCAAAAGCTTTGCTAAAGTCAAGGAATAACACATCCACTGCTTTCCCCTCATCCACAGAGCCAGTTATCTCATCATAGAAGGCAATTAGGTTAGTCAGGCACGACTTCCCCTTCGTGAATCCATGAAACCTTCCTTAGAGGTTTTTAAGGTCAGGCTTGACAAAGCCCTGGCTGGGATGATTTAGTTGGGGATTGGTCCTGCTTTGAACAGGGGGTTGGACTAGATGACCTCCTCAGGTCCATTCCAACCCTGATATTCTATGAAACGCATCAAATTTTGCCATCTGAGAACAGACATCTGAAACCTTTTTATATTTTTGGCTCTCTAATCTAAAATGTTACCTTTTGAGCAGTTGGATGCAATTATCGAAATGGGTCATTAGTTCACTGAAAATGGATATCTGTAAGAAACTCCAAATGAAACCAAGCCAGCAATGCTGTTTTCTTTAGGCCTTGATCCTGAAAGTGATTGAGCACTCCGACTCTGATCCAAATGCGTAAGGATGTGGTTAACTTAGAGAACTGCTCAAGTGCTTTGCTGGATCAGGGCTGGAATAGTCAGGACTGAGCCCAAAATGAGCTGATGTAGCAGACATAGCTAATGTAGAACCCCTTCCACAGCCTTAGATATTGTAATATCAATGTGCCAAGATGGTGGATTAACCCTAACCCTAAGAAGCAGCTCAAAGTTGGGCTGCCACCAGGAGCAGATCAGAGATTGACTCAGAGTGAATTTGGTCTTTAATCCTCCCCTTCCTTTGCTTCAGGAGCGAAGTAATCTTTATCAGCTAAAGGGCTCCTTTACAGCAGCACAGCTGTGTTGTCCACTGTGTGGAGAGGGTAGGGCAGAGACCAAGGATCCACCCATTCCCTGCTCAGTCCTTCCACCTGCCCATGATGGGGAGTACTGGACCTGCAGAAGCTGCTTTCTTCTCTAAACTGTGATCTGTAATGGAGGTGGCCCGTGCAGGTGAGTAAGGGGACATTGTACGCACACTAATTCCCCTGGGTGGGTGTATGAGATGGGTAACAATCTTGGCCCGTGTGATTATATAGTTATAAAATGAGGTAGAAATCATTCCCCATGGCAAAGTAAGTATAATTTGTGAAAAAATAACTTCTTCCTAATGAGTAGATTAGATGAGTATTTTAGCAGTGCAAGGATCGTCGGCCCTTGGAGGGAAGGGGGAAATAGTCAAAAGGAGAATCATCAACAATCCAAATGGTAATTTGATGTTGCTAAAGAAATCTGTGCTTTTACAACTGAAAGTAGAAAATACACACAGGGAAAAAATGACAGAGCTAGGTTAAGATATGGCCATTAGGAAGAAGTCTAAAGAATTAGACGTTTTCTTAATTTCATGTGTACCTTGGGGCAGAGGGCTGGCACCCATGTAAAAGTATAACTGGCTGTGGTGAGAGTGGATGCTGCCAGCATTCTGATCACATCTATAATGAAGTATTTATAATGGACAATGCTGAAACATTATAAATTGTTAACGATTAAGGCTGCAGTTCAGCTAGGCACTTAAGGGAAATGCTTAACTTGTAGCACATTGACTGCAGTTCAAACTTCTTAGGTACAGAAATAATATAGCATGGTTTTACAGATAGCAAATTAATTTGCTGTCTATGTAGTTCATATATACAGTGTATATACTATAGAGAGTGTGTATGTAATGTTTATGCATAAATACCAATTTAGTGTCATAATTCAACATATATTACGATAATTTAAAATGATACTGATTATACAGTGGGATTAAATCCTATAATTCATTACAGGATTTAATGCATGCGTAAATCATTTAAACATTAATTCTGTTGTTAGATACTTGTTTAACCCAAGTCTTATTGAATTTGTGATTTGTGTAATTGATGCAGAATAAATCTGTCTCTTTTTAAACAGCGTTACCCTCCTAGTAGTATTAGTTTTAGTGGTTTGGTCACTTCTGATTTCGCTGTTGACAGTATTTCATTTTACAAGACCATCAAGACATAATTAGAAGAGCTCAGATGGGCGTAGAGTGTATAGAAGGAAGGGTCAGAGATTAACAAGCATAGAGGCTGAATTAATTTCCATCCCTTGAGAGAGTTATTCTAACAGGTCAAGGGGGAAGTCACTAAAGAAGGGATGTAAATATGAGTGGCTTCCACTATTCTCCTTATAGTGAGGAAAGAGGATTTTTCCCCGCATGTTTAAAAATTTATCTTAAGTGAGTTTAGTGCATGTGAAAGGTGCTGGATTGACAACTCTGGAGACCAGAGGGCTCTATATTTAGCTACAGCATGGCCAGTGTCTGTCTAGTATCCCCACGTCACCCCATCAGTAAGCCTCTGAAACCTGATTGGGAATACCAATTTACAGGGTGAGATGGTAGTTTAGATTCTGTGCACATTACGCTTTTTGGTCTTTCTGTTAAATCTGACAGCCAGCTGCCAATTGTTATGCTGGTGTCTGTGACAGGGACATCAGACCAAAAGGAACTGGGGAAAGACTGCTAAAAGGAGTTTAGTTTCTAGTCCTGGCCATTTGTTTCATCCTGCCAGCCAGTCACATCAGAGCTGATTCTTCAAATGGTGATTACACAGCAATTATGCAACTTCACTATATTGCAAAAAAGTCACATGGGTTCATTTGTGAATATAAATGTAACAATTGATCATTCCAGCTGCCTTCTGAAGTTAGTATATTAACTGGTTTATTACAAGCGCAGAAAGGGAGAATGAGATGGAAATGTATCAAAACAGATAAAGTAATGACTCTGTATCTAAACTGGTACAGTGGAGGTATTGCTCTTCCTATTGATTTACGTAGCATTTACTCACTAGTGTATGTTTTTTAGACAGGTATGGGCTGAGCATTGGCAAGAGAGGAGACATTTTTAGCAATGTTTCTTCCCCCCCCTCCTACACGGCATACATCTATGAGACAAGGTTTTTAAATTTCTGGAGTTCCCTTGGCAGATTTTTCTCAGGGCTTCATTTCAGATGCATGCTTTATATTAAGATCAGGTGGAACTTATAAATTTCTGCTGCCGCATAGGCTCAGAAATATGAGACAAAAATGTTTCTAGAGCAGCAATGGGAATAAAATGGAACGAGAGTGAAAATGAAAAGTGATCTGTTTTTGTTGGTTAGGCATTCATATTGAATGGTAAACTCCTTGACAATACCTCAGATGAGGAAACATAAATAGCTTTGCAGATATACCATTTGCTGTGTACTTTGCACCTAGCTTAACTATAGTTCTCAAGACTGATGAGTGATCCAAGCACAGGCAAGGTAACTGGAACGAACCAAAGACTTCAGTGGGCTTTTAAAGGTGGGTCAGGTTTGTGTCCAGTGTTTGGTGATTTACAGGTTAGCATCTAGAATGTGAACGAGGGCAGTAGGGGATCAATAATCCTCACTGGATATGTAGGGGGATAAGATTAAGAGGGCTCTTCTAGTCTACATGTGGAGGGTGAGGAAGGATAACTGCAGGTAAAGTTGTTTGTGCTATGTTAATGCTGAATTCCTTGACTAGTTTTTCTCTTAACAATTATTTTGGGGAGGGGCTTTAGTTTTTGTTTTTTATAATGTTGATGAATTATATTGAACAGGCATGGTCCGTTCAGCTGTGCTCAGGATTGCTGTCTAGACCTGGCTTGGCAGGGAATGGCTTATCATCTCTGCCAGCCATATTTTTTGTAGACTGTTCAGTGGGATGAAGTGCTGCCAAAATCTCCATTTACAATTGGGGCAGGGGAAGGGAATTTTTGGAAAATACAAGCGTGTGATGCTGCTGTAGAAAGCTTTGATTACAGGGCTCATATCGTTTTTCTCTGTCCTTAGTCCTAGCATCTCCCCTTGCCCCCATTTCCATATCCTTTCCACAGAATGGTGGAGGGAGGGCTGTGGGTAGATACTGGAAGGCTAGCAGCTCCCCCAATACATGTGTTTCATCCTGATGTCTCTGGTCTGGTCAGGGAACAGCCATTAATGCCACGGTGAGGAAGAACTTACATTTCACATGGGATTTTGAAAAAAGCTCTGCACTGACCTAACTTTGTTCCCACTGAAGTCTACAATAGAACTCCGATTGACTTCAATGGGAGCAGAATTTGATTACTTTTGAAAACCCCACTCCTAACGGTTTAGAAATGGACATCAGCATTTTATATGCATTATTTTAGGAGGTTTTATCCAGCACAGAAAGGCTTTGAGTGGCTGTTTTAGGGACTCAGATTCAAATGAGACTTGGGTTTGTCTGAAGGGACTTGTCTTGGACAGACTTGGAGCTGTGTGTGAACAATCATGTCTGCACAAGGAGTTGTTAGTTTACACAAGGCTGGCATGTCCCTGTTGATCCTGATTTGTACTTCCCAACTC
Organism: Chrysemys picta bellii; assembly: GCF_011386835.1. Taxonomy (NCBI): domain Eukaryota; kingdom Metazoa; phylum Chordata; order Testudines; family Emydidae; genus Chrysemys; species Chrysemys picta. The sequence goes on from NC_088795.1 coordinate 24,151,132, forward strand.
ATGGGAAAGCGACTTATTTGATATCTACTGATTTGGAAAAAATAACTGGGAATGGTTATATCCCTGAACTGCTAGGGTGCATGAGTAAACATCATTTGAATGGAGTAATATGGATGTTGAAGGGACAAGGCATTTTAGGTGTTGAGGAAGGTTGGGAATTACTTGTTGCAAATACGTTTATTTAAATATTCAACATTTTGGTTATTTTCAAACTAATAATATTTTCTCTAACTAGAGCTTGATCCTGAGTTAAGTCTACCCTGATCGTGCATGAGAGCCACAGTCTTCCTCCCAGGGTAATCGCCACTGAGTCTCTACTCGGTGCAGCACACATTGTTCACATAGGAGTACAGATATGCCACCCCGTTGGGCCTTGTGTGCTCTGCAGAGGCTACTCCCCACACTGTGCAGCTACTCATGACTGGGCTAGCCAGCACGAGGTAATAAAGAGACCTAAAACACCCCCAAGGCCCTAAGGCATTTTGCATGGCCAGGCAAGCAGAACATAATCTGCCTCTTAATATGAGAAGAATAAGTGTTGGCCACCAGTCACAGGGGATCATGCTGAATTCCAAACAACATACTACCTGTAAGCTTAAGCACAGTGTGAAGGAGATATCTTTGGCCCAAATACCATCCCCATGGAAACCCCAACTTGATACTTTAGAGTGTCATTTGTTTTTGTATCTTTTAGGTTTGTATCTCTTTATTTTGTTCCTCTCCTTTTTTATATACATAATTTGGAAAGGAGAATTTGACATTTTCCTAGAAAGACACTTTTTTAAGTGCACTCTTTTTAATTGCAGTTCTTCTCTGTTTCGTTCACGGAGCGTGACGCTGGATGCAGCGTAAGCTGAACAAGTAGAATTTTATTAAACCCTGTGGACTGCTCTGTCCGCTTGGCTGCGTTGCTTCTAGCTTAACTCTCCAGCATCCCCTGTTTCCATTGGTGTCCCATCAATAACAGTCATAGAGTTTAAGACTAGTGGCTGGGGCCCCACCAGTGGCAGGGAAATGATTAAGTGAGATATACCGGATAATCCTGGCAAGTGACCCCCACACATGTGCTGCGGAGGAAGGCAAACAAAAACAAACCCAAGGTCACTGCCAATCTGACCTGGGGGAAAAAAATCACAGGTGCTGACTCCGTGAGTGCTCTGGGGATGGAGCACCCATGGGGAAAAAATGGTGGGTGCTGAGCACCCATCAGCAACCACCCATCAGAACCTCTCCCTCCCCCCAGCACCTCCTGCCCACCGGCGGGCCCCGCCGATCAGTGCCTCCCCCTCCCTCCCCGCGCCTCCCAACCACAATCAGCTGTTTCGCAGTGCGCAGAAGGCTCTTGGGGGGGAGGAGCGAGGACACAGCACGCTTGGGGGAGGGGCGGAATGGGGCAGGGTGAGGCCTTGGGGAAGGTGCAGAATGGGGCAGGAGGAGGTGGGGTGGGGCCTGGGGCAGAGCTGGGGGTCGAGCACCCTCCCCCTGCCCCCGGCACATTGGAAAGTGCCCTGGGATAAATTCCTTCCTAATCCCACATATGGCAACCAGTTAGACCCTGAGCACATGAGCAAGAGCCAGTCAGCCAAGCACCTGGGAGAGAGAACATGCAGAGAACCACCTCAGAGCCTGGGCTCTTCCCATCCAGTGTCCCATCTCCAGCCGTAGCCACTCCTGATGCTTCACAGGAAGGCAATAAAAAAAAACAAACCGATTCAGAATACATTAGTGGGGAGCAGGAAGGAATTCCTTCCTGACCCCAGCCAATGGCCAGCTGAACCCTGAAGCATGAGCTTTTAGGAAAATAAGATAAACCATAAATGAGACCTTGGGCTGTTGAGCCCCCTATTATCACTCTGTCATACAATTGCTCTCATACAGCAACCCTGTCATACAATCGCACAAATAAACTTGACCAGCTCTCTCTCAACTAATTAAGTTGCTTTCCCCCCACAACTCCTGTTGTAAGGCTATTCCAGAACCTCACCCCTCCTATGGTTAGAAAGCTTCTAATTTCCAGACTGAATCTGTTCATGGCCAGTTTATAACCATTTGTTATTGTGCCAACATTGTCCTTTAGCTTAAATAACTCTTCACTCTTCCGGGTATTTACCCCCCTAATGTATTTATAGAGTGCAATCATATCCCCTCTCAGCCGCCTTTTTGCTAGACTAAAACAAGCCAAGCTCTTTCCTCTCATAAGACAGGAACTTCATTTCCCTGATCATCCTAGTGGCTCGTCAGCACTTGTTTACGTTTAAATTAATCTTTCTTGCACGAGTGACCAGAATTGTACACAGTTATGCATCCAAGTTGGTATTGCCCATTACTGCTTTCCTGAACCTGATATGCTCTTGGACTCAAGGAGAGAGTCATGATGTCATTACGGATGTCCATTGTGCCATCTCCCTCTTATACAAGTCGACTGAATCTTTCTGAGATCGTCCTTTGCTCTTGCACAAACTTCTAAAGTGGTTCAACTTGCCACAGTCCTTGCAATGCTGTCTTAGTGCGAGGCACTTCTTCTTTGCCTGCTCATGCTGCCTCCCATGGTAAATGCATCTCAGTAAATAGGCACTATTGAAAAACCTGTGTCACTCCAGTTTCATTCTGCTTTTGGGAACACTAGTCTGCAGGGCTCCTAGGACTGATGTGAGGTTTGTGGCAGTGGTGAGCTTCAGAGTGCTGCAGGCCTCTTTGCCTTCTTCCCCAAGAAGGTAACATGACTGTTGTCATCCTCCTGCATGGCCAGGTCTGTGTACAGCTCAAACTCCTCCTTCCAGGGGTCCATTGCTGGGATAGGCTTATGTCTGCAAAATCCAGGGCTCCAGGGGATTTGAGACTATGCTCCATAGCTCACAATGCCAGCTGGTGCACTTCAGAGAACTTGTAGGTCTGATGTTGCCACTATGTTCATTCACAAAAAGTGATGGTGAATTTAGGCTAAGCCAAACAAGCAGAACTATATTAAACCCTGTATTAAACCCTGTTAATAACTGCGAGTGCTGCAGACTGAATCTGAGAGTTGAGCTGGATTCTTTCCTTCTCATGAATCAGGAACTATTAAGTGCAAGCCAAATTGGATCCTTGATTACATTGAAACTTCAGATGATACTTTCGGTTTCATATGTGCAAATCAATTGAAGACTAATGGGGTTTGCAAAGTTGTGAGTGCATTGTTTGAAGATGGTGTGGCTGCATAGGAGTAATTTAAGGCATAGTTTGGCCTCTAGCATCTTTTATTAATGGTGATGTGTGGGAAGGAAAGATCCCAGGTTGGCTTTCAGAGCCCAGGTTGAGTTTTCAGGGCTGGCAGTTATTAAAACCCATTGTTTTACCTGTAAACTGAACATATTTGATCCAACAGCCATTGAGAGACAATAAACACAGAGAACCCTGATAGCATTTTGAACAGTACAGCATTCTGAACAGAACTAAGTTTTCTGTAATTTACAACTTGTGTTCTGCTGTGAACTGTTTCCTGCCTAGACGAGTCATTTTTGACACTGATACTAAAGTCATGGCTGAATTTCGAGTTTCTCTATATAATATATCAACAGTTGTTGAATTACAGTTTCTCATCTGCTATCTCTTCCTTCTTACTGTGAAGCCATCAAATACAATTCAAAGCATGATGGTTGAGATTTATTTAATTATATAGCTTAAGGAGCGTTTTGGGGGAGAAGGGAGAAATTGGTGATGGTTTGATCTTTGGACACTTTGAAATGCAGCATAAAACCTCCTATGGGCTCTATTTGTTGTTTGTATGCAATCACTGGATGTTGTGCTTGCTTTTGTTAAAAGCAAGAGGGGAACCCTGCCAGAATGTCATTCTTTATGTGACACAGCTTGTGAAGACAGGCTTGAGAAACTCAGACAATCAGCCCCAGAAAGACATTTTATATCTGCATGGGAGTTCTTTCTGTCACAGTCAGACACTGCATGGGAGCTTTTCAGATAGTCTTTTCTCTCACTTTTGGTATCAATAACTAACACTGTTGAAATTTGGAACTTATCTTAGCAGGAACCTAAGCTAAAAGAGTCTAGAAACCAGAATGCTTGGGAATACAGTGTTTACTAAAAACATGCCTACCCAATTATATGCAACTAGCAATCAGCTTTATCCAGTAGCATCAGACAAGGTTAATTGTTTATTATGTTCATAATATTAAGTGCCAGAATCTCCCACTATTCGCATTTAATAGTACTTTACTCCATAAGCAGTCTCACTGAGTTCAATGGGATTACCTGTGGAGTAAGGTGCTACTCAAAGTAATGAAGGATTTGGCCCTAAATATCTTTTGCAGGGGAGACTGGTAGAGGCAGAAGAATATGGTGATTAAGTATAGACTGATACAGTGAAAGCATCACATTTGGTAATCACAAAACAGAATGTAATTCTAATAGTCCACCCCAGCTGTATTTCTTCAGTCAAAATCTTTAAATAGATTGTTTAAACCAGCTGGCTACCCTGACTGAATTGTTTTGGGATTAGATATCTTTCCCTAGAGAACCCACAACTTGGAGGTCATTTCTGAAAATCAGCCCTAGATCTCCTATATACCTATAGATATAAAATGAGGATAGACACAATAATATCTGGTTAATGTGTTATGAAAAGTGATAATTAGTGATTCATGTGAATTATCTTCATATTCATCATACTGAAGATAGGATGAACTGAGCTGCTGCTAGAACTGTTGTGGTATTGCTGCATGACGTTGAGTTGCTGTATTTCACCCCAGAGAAGCTGCAATTCACTAGTTTGCAAAATGATTTCTATATAGACAATCAACTGATAAAGTTGTGCAACAAGAAAGAAGAAAACCCAGTAATTAACCTTTGAGAACAAATAGGATAAAGGAAAGTTTTACCACTGATCACTACTGAATAATTATTAGAAATAAGTCTCGAAACTGGAAACAACTGGCAAATGTGTTTTGTCCCTCATTATGGCGTGATCGTATGGCATAAACATTTACAAACATTTTGTACGGATGCTGTTGTGTCCCGGGATCCCGATTGCCTTTTTGTCACTTTTCATATTGTAGGACACGATATAAGGTATTCATCATATGGGCAGCATATACTCTTTGCTGATATCCAGCACCAAAAGCTAACTACTCTTGTCAACCATGCCAATGCTAAAGGCCAGCTTTTAAAAAATATATAGGTACCTTCAGCCTGGTCAACACTAGAAAATTAAGTCAGTTTAACTATGTTGCTCAAGGGGTGAAAAATCTACACCGCTGAGTGGCCTAGTTAGGTTGACCTAACTCCCAGTGTAGATAACGTTAGGTCAACAGAAGAATTTTTCTGACGACCTAGTTACCGCCTCTCAGGGAGGTGGATTACCTATGGGAGAACCTCTCCAACGGGCACACGTAGTGTCTACGCTGATGCACCACAGTAGCAGCTATAGAGTTGTGCCGCTGTAGCATTTCAAGTGTAGACAAGCCTTAGGTATGCAAATAGGAGCCTAGTGAGACTTTTGAAAAGTGCCTTGGCAAGTTAGGTTCCCGTCTCCCATTAATTTGAAGGGTACCTGGGAAAATTCCACTAAGCGCCTATCTGTGACTCCAGGTGTCTAAATACCTTTGAAAACTTGGCCCTAAGACAGAGGTGGGCAAACTACTCCCACGGGACCCTTCTGCCCGGCACCTGAGCTCCTGACCCGGGAGGCCCCTCCCTTGCTGTTCCCCCTCCCCCGCAGCCTCAGCTGGCTCCCCCTCCCCCACAGCTTCAGCTCGCTCGCTCCGCCGCCGGCGCAATGCTCTGGGCGTCCGGGCTGCGAGCTCCTGGGTCAGCACAGCTGCAGAGCCCGGCCTGAGCCGGTGCTCTGTGCTGCGCGGTGGCATGGCTGGCTCCAGATGGGTGGCGCAGCTGTAGCGCCGCCAGCCACCAGTGTTCCAGGCAGCACAGTAAGGAGGCAGGGAGCAGGTGGAGGGGGGTTGGATAGAGGGCAGGGGAGTTCGGGGGTTGTGGTCAGGGGCAGGGGTGTGGATAGGGGTTGGGGCGGTCAAAGGGCGGGGAACAGGAGGGTTGAATGGAGGCAGGGGTCCCCGGGGGCAGTCAGGAAGGAGAGGAGGAGTTGGATGGGGCAGCAGGGGGCAGTCAGGGGTGGGGGGTTCTGGAGGCAGTCAGGGGACAGGGAGAAGGGGTGGTTGGATGGGGCAGGGGTCCTGGCTGGGCAGTGAGGAATGAGAGGAGGGGTTGGATGGGGCGGCAGGGGTCAGAGTAGGGAGGGTGGATGGGGCAAGATTCCTGGAGAGGGGGAGAGGCAGTCAGGAATGAGAGGAGGAGTTGAATGGGGGCAGGGGGAAGTCAGGGGCAGGGGTTAAGGGGATGGTCAGGGGACAGAGAAGGGGTGGTTGGAAGGGGCAGGGGTCCCGGGGGGGAATCAGGAAGGAGAGGGGGGGTTGGATGGGGCGGCAGAGGGCAGTTAGGGGTGGAGGGTCTGGGGGCAGTCAGGGGACAGAGAGCAGGGGGGGTGAATGGGGCAGGAGTCCTTGGGGGGGCTGTTAGGGGCAGGGGCGAGAAGCAGCGGGGGTGGATAGGGGGCGGGGGCCGGGCCACGCCTGGCTGTTTGGGGAGGCACAGCCTCCCATAACCGCCCCTCCATACAATATCAGAAACCCGATGTGGCCCTCAGACCAAAAAGTTTGTCCACCTCTGCCCTAAGAGCTTGTCTACATTAGGGATTTTTGTTACACTGGTGCAAACTCCTGTTTTCAGACTGGAATAAGTCACACCAGCGTAGCATATATAACAATGCATGCCTTCAGCGTGTAGCTGTATCAGTGTAGCTACATGGATGGAAAAAAATCCCTGACCTACACAAGCCATCAGAGGTTCTGAGAGAGCACCTTGTGAGAATATGGCCTTAAGGCATGTCAGAGCTTCTCCAGATGCTTCTCAATGTTGATATGTGGCAATTGTGTTGAATACATCAAGGAATCTCTCAAGAGACTTGTCCTGTGATGGGTAGGTGCAATGGCATGTTGTTCTGGTGTCATAGTATAGCTCATGGTGGCCTTTGTTTCTGGAGAGACTGAATGAGCTCCAACAGGCATATGGAAGCAGCTTTCCAATTAACATGTCAATGACTTAAAGAATCTGGGTTAGATTTTTTTTTTTTTTGGTAGACTCATGGGCTTTAGCCTGAAAATCCAAATCCCCCCCCCACACACACACACACAAATTGAAAGCTATAATAAGATGTTGTACATATATCCCCATTCAAAAAAATGGAATAATCCAGTGTCAAAAACAAGTTATTGGCTGATTTATACTACCATAGATTATATCAGCTCAGTGGGAGGAAAATGTTAACACTTAATTTTCCATTACTCCTTTCATCTTAGTCCTGTAAACATGAAATGCTTTATTACAGTCAAGAATTGTACTTGCCAGACAGATGTTAAAGTTAATGATGCTATTGTAGGTGAAACTCAACAGCTGCTTCCTGTGGTGTTGGGATGTATTGCGTGGCTGTGCAAGTGCTAACTATTCTGAGCATGCGTGTGTACTGGTATTCCTGCCAGGCACTCTTATGTCTTTGCTCTATCCTGCATCTCTGGGTGATGGTGAAGCTCCGGAGTAAGCGATGACATGTTTGTGTCAGGGAGCATAGGACAAGTCACTGAACGTTATAGGGTGCTATTAGTTGGGTGTCACTGGCATTTCAGTTTAGTAACCTGTGCCAGATGTGAGACCTTGGAAGTGTAGAAACTTCAAAAGACTACTATACTGAGATTTGCCAGACACTATGGGCCCAAAGAATATTCATAAACTTTCATAGATATATAGATATGTGTATTATGTGCCTTTGGGCGGTAGGAATTGTATTTGAGCTCCATGGCAGGGGAGGATGTCTGAGCTTTTCCAGGAGCTAAAATCAGAGGAGCGGGTAATTAGACCAAGGAAGTGGCAGAGGGGTAGTTAACTCTGGATCTGGGACATAACCCATTTTAGGTGACAGGTGCTGTGAATTTAATGTTCTCAGCTTTATCTAAAGTGGATGTTTTTCTTCCAATTACAGCAGCACATGCCAAAATATTTTAATGAGCACTCAGGAATGGAAAGTATGTTGTAGATCAGGGCTGGAAATGCTGAGCAGAGAATCCCACTTACCTGTCTTTCATGAGGGCTGTTTCTACTCAGGGCTATCACTCTTCCCTTTAAGAGTACTTAAATATAAAATCGATTAAGATAATTTTGTTTTCCAAGATTGGGGGGGGGAGGGAAAATAAGCATCTGAGATAATTTGGTGCCTGTCCAGAAACCTAATTTGGCATTTCATTACACTTCCTGATTGGCAGTGCTGGTGTAACTGTGATACTAGGGACTGAGAAATATGAAGTAGAGAATAGGATGTTCTTATCAGTGAAGAACTGTTAGTTTCTTTGGCTGTGAATACATAAAACAACATTCAGGCTAGTACTGCACAGCAGTGCTTCCCAGTCGCTATCGCCTAAGTTCCAGTAGTATGATTCCTCAGATATTCTGTAGTCTTGGCATGTACTTCCTTGAAACATTGTTTTATGTGTAATATCCACTTATATTGTATGTCGTATGGTCAGTAAAGGTGTTCAAGGTCTTGCAAATCATCAATATGACTGAACTGTATTTTCCTTGCTGGAAGACCAGCTTGTTTTCTACCTGAAGGCTTTTGATCTTTTTACTAAATAATAATGGTAACTTACTACATCTGTGTTGCTTTTGGTTTTCCTCCTTCTCGCTTTTTTTCTCCACTGCATCACTCATGTATTTTTCAGCCTTTGATTCCCTAGTCTTTTATAATGTGCTAGATCCTCATTGCACTTAAAGAACACCCACTACACTGGGTGGGGGAGTATGGAAGGAGCCAGGAGATGATCATAGGGGACCGAGTGAGATTTGGGTCCCATGCCAATTTTTTTTAAATACATTCTCTCTCTTCTCCCCCCCCACCTTCCACCCCTTTAAAACTCATCTTTCTCTTCTTAGGCAATGCTCTCTCCTTCTTTCCTCATTCTCTTTCAGACTGTCCTTTCTCTCCATCAACTTCTCTTTCTGTAAAGGGTTTTTTTTCTCCCAGGCCAGTGCCTCCTCCTGTTGGAACCTGCAGTGAGGTAGTACTTGTGCGCTTATGACATCAGTCCATTGTTATGAAAATAACTCTGAAGTCAGAGTCTTGTATTAGAACATCAGTGTCATAGCACTAAGCAGAGATGATAGGTTGTGAGGAAGGAAGCCCTGGCTTAAAGATAAATCGGGTCTGATTTTCACAATTGCTGAGCATCCAAATCTCCAGATGAAGTCAATGGGGGCTGCAGGTGCTCAGCATTTTTGAAAATCAGACTAGACTATCATTGGTAATTATCAAGTATGGGGCCAAATTCTCAGGAGGGATTGCTGTCAAAGGAGGGAAGCTGCAGGATTTCATCCATGGTAATCAAATATATGCAGTCTGTCACAGTTCAGGGCAACTGCACCTGTATTTCCCTTCATTGGTCCAGCAAGGGCAGACACTCTCAGGTTTCCAGCTGTTGCTTTTCTTGGGTGGAATCTCCCTCCCACCCACCCCCATTCTGACTGGGATAACTTTCCAGGCTGGACAGTTCCAGGCCTTCACTATGCAATTCCCAGCACAGACAGGTTGCCCTAAAACACTGACTTAATTTCTCTTCAGAGTCAGATAATAGTGTAATTATTACAGATATAACTCACCACCCAGCTCTTTCTAAGCAAGCATGTTTTATTCTTAAGGTAAGAGCATTACAGAGAAAACATTAAAAACAATAAAAGAACCCACACACATGCTAATAAGCTTATCAGAGTGCATCCCAACTCTCTCATGGGCTCTGGCAGGTGCAGTCTTTTAATACCCCACCCTAACGGCCTCCTTGTGGTTACAAGTTCATCAGAACTTCAGCTCAGAACAAGCACCCAGTCTTATGAAGCCCCAGTAGGACAAGTCCTTCCAATACTCCCTTAAAGATGGGGGCCATCTGTTGACCAGAGGTCCTGTCCATTTGCTGGAGCAGGAAGAAGACCCTGAGGCAGGATAAATCCCAAGATTTTTATCCAGTTTGAAATAGATTGTGTGTGTGTATATGTGTGTGTGTGTGTGTGTGTGTGTATTTCTCTCCAGGGGGTGACTTCAGAGGGTTGATAATGGAGGCAGTACATTAGCATCCCCTCTCCCTATTAGAGAATGTATATACAATGCCACAGCAACACATACACAGTTGCATTTTTAATACAATGTATTATAAAAATACATTTTAACTCCAAAGATGTTAATCCTAATTCAGTAAGATTTACCTTACTTTAATAACACTTTTAGCTTAATTCCGTAAGGTTTGTTCAGTATATTACAGGATATTGTCAGTCTGTCACACACTCCATCTACCTTTCAGTTGCTTTTAAGTTTTCAATGAGAAATATATAAAGGTTTTCTTCAGTGTCATAAACCTTCCAAATTTCACAAGGAGAATATCTTCTGTCATGCCTTGCAGTGCATACTAATTCCATTTGTGGCCTCAGGATTTGAGTAATGGCTTAATACCTGGACTCTACTTGATTAAAACATTTCACACATGAGCTTATTTCCAGCAAGATGAAATACATTAGCAGCATTGTTCTGCGCAAACTGTTTCTTGACAATATGTTCTCTGTACCTCATTTGTTACAGACCTACGATATAGGCAGGCATTTTAAAGATAGCAAACACATTACCAAAAAAAAGTTCATCCAGCCTGACTTTGGCTCCGCTGAGCTCTGCAGAGCATGTTCAGATTTGGCCAGTCTGATACCCTATGGATAGACCTTCCATATGAACATGACTCTTGCTTTTTTAAAAGCTGGGGCTCGACCCTAGAAAGGGCCGAGAATCCTCTGTGAGGTTCTGAGCACCTTCAAACTCCATTTCAAGGCAGTGCTCCCAGCCTTGCTCCCAACTGGAGTTTTACCATTGATGTCAGTGGGAGCAGAGCCAGGCCAATGGGAGATGAGGTGCTTGGCAGCTTGCATGACTGGATAAAGAGAATAATCAACCCCCTACCTGTCAGATTACTGTGACATTGACAGGGCACTGTAGGGGAGCTTGTCGCTGCCAATGCTGTTCCTTTTTGGTGGATAAAAAGAAGACACTGGCTCTTGAGTGCTGTCAAACTTTTCATGAGCATTAAGGGCCACTCCCCGTGCCTTCCCAAATATTTTGAAATAAAAAAGAAAATGGTAAAAGAGCCTGGACCCTGCTACATTACAAATGGTTGGTCTCACCCCGGATCTCCCATTGCTCCGTGACGTCAGGATGGGATAGCTTATGCATGTCCCCATGATCCGGGCAGTGTCTGAAGACACACACTAGCCCACAGAGAGTAGTCTCGGGAAGACAGAAAAAATACAAAGTTATTCAGACATTGAGAATACAATCAAAGGATATACCAACAAGTTGCAGAAATCTAGCCTGAATTTAGTCTCACACCTAAATGAGCTACAACAATTAAATTGACTTTCATCGTCACAGCTCTATTATAGACTCTGAAAAACATGCACTACTACTTCAGAGGGTAAGAGCCAAATGTCACCTTTCAGCAGGTGTTTCCAGTCCATCTGCAATGCAGGGCAGAAAGCTTGGGTTTCAAGTCACTATTGGACAGATGTAGGAATACAAGCTACAGATTTTGTAGACAATGCTGATTTCAAATGTGGGAGCATGAACAGCCTCCCATATCTGGATGTCTGGATACATGTGAAGTGTACAAATTGATCACTTATGTGCCTCAGTGTTGATCTGAACATCCAAAGATAGGGTTTGGATGGTTTCAGACACCCAGGTTTCCAAATTGGAGTTCCCAATTATTCTAAGAACCTTCAGATTTTAATTTTAAAATTTTAATTTAATGAGGCTTCCAAAGAATTTGCAGTCTGTTACACTAGAGTGCTGGAGACCCCAGGAACTTCACTGCAGAATGCATGGGGCTTTGATCTAGTGCAGCAAAAAGAAACAGTTAGTAGGTAGACATTGCTATTTCTGGGAAGTGAGAATGGGCAAAGAGTGGCAGGTCCACATGGAGGAAAAACTAGTAGTCACCCAGGCCATTCAGAACTGTATAAGACAACACTATTAATAATGCACTTCAGAATACTGGGGATTCCATTATGCCAGCTGACTATTCACATAGGTCAAATTCTGTTACCTTTACTTACGCTGAATAGTACTCACGATGATTCTGTCACTTTCACTCTCTGCGAGTGGCCCTGTTAATTTAGCATTATTTTACATAATTTATTTTTGATATTGAGATGTAAAAAGAAAACTCCAAGATACTGACCTCAGTGCATAATTTCTGATTTTTCACCAGTGTATAGATCAGAAAAAGGCTCTCTGTCCCTTTCTATAATAAAGCTGTGGAGAACTTGCAAAATTTTAATTCAGAAGTTCCGTCTGTGTTAAGCCCAAAATGACTGATCTTCTTTAGTTTTAAGTAAGGTGAATAATATTTAGAGTGTTATCTATCTCATGCATTTCAAAGACAAAGTTCATTAGACATCAGAAGAAAGGAAATCTTTTGTAACTTTTTTTTTTAAAGCAATACTATTTAAGTTGTTTTTCATTTAAGTGGGAAAAGGTGCTCTTTGTAAGGTCATGTATCACTTTTTTAACAACCCTTTCAAAAATATATGTGCAATTGATTTACATAGTCTGGAAAATCAGTCTAGTTAGTACTGCTTCTTTAAAGTATAAAGTTAGCCTAGAGTTACAATATTAGCTGAAAATTATTCATCGTGACTTTTAATTATTTTATGACCACTAAACTATTGCTCTCATAAACTCATAGATTTTAAGGTCAGAAGAGACCATCAGAATCATCTAGTCTGACCTTCACATAGCAGGCCACAGGACCTCACCCATCAACTCCTGTAATAGACCCCTGTTCTCTGGCTGAGTAACCGAAGTCCTTACATCAGGATTTAAAGACTTCAAGTTCCAGAGAATCCACCATGTTGTTAATATTACCACATTTTTTTGAGAAACTTTCTTCTACATTTTGAGCCGTTTCTGTCTCCTGTTGAAGTATTTCCTCTGACTTCAATATCAGCTTTGCTGAACTTAGAGCACTAGATCTTCAGCGGGTATAATTTGCATTGCTTCATTAATTTCCCATTCTCATCCCAAAACATCTATAAAGGAATACATAAATAGACCATCAGTAGTCTCAGTTTGGCCAAATTGATCTCCTCTGTATACCTACTGCTGGTGTTTTTTGGCCAGTGTGGTGTGGAGCATACTGTGATCATATTTGGGGTTGAGGTGGGATGACAGGCCAGAGAAAACCTTGCTTCCATCTCCACCTCTCCCTGGAAGGACTGGGGCACAGATTAGGCATGGAGAGCAGGAAATCCTTGCTTCTCTCACTCAGAGGATCCAGGGAGGTGAACACCAGTGCAAACACAGAGGGAGGAGAAAGAAATTGCAATGGAAACACACAAATATTTCAGGCCACATACTGAATTAATCCCTGCTAGGAAATTAGTGCCTTTGACCTGCAACAAGGGAATGCCCCTTTTACAGGAACTCAGTGTTATTCAATGGAATTTGCCTTGCAGGGCAGACAACCCGCAACTGAACTTGTGGGTCTTTAAAATCCCAGCCCAGGCACCTGCTTAACCTCTCAGTTGTTGCTGCCCCAGGTGAGCACAGTCCATGCTGTGGGCTGATATAGGCCACAGCCCTAACTCTTCCTTACGAGGAAAAAAAATTACATAAAATATTAGTTGAAAAAAAATAGTATTATTGAAAGAATGTATCATATTATTAGATTATTTGTCCAGTTCTAGTGTGTATCCTCCGACTATTCACACACACACACATCTATACTCGCTGTGGAGATCTAGGCATCAATTCATCTTACAGAGGAAATGCGTCCATTTTTGTGAATTTATGCTATCTTGAAATATGAAAGTACATATTTATCACACAGAGTGGTAAAATAGTCTCATTCAAAGCTCTGTTTGCTTTTTCCCCTTTATTCTCCATCCCATGACCATTAGCTATTTATAACAACTTGCTTTGTATGAAGAAGACCTTCGAACTCTTCTCCCCTCACCCTTTTTCCTGAGGTCTGCTAGCTTAGATCAGATCTTCTCATTCCTTTACTGGGTACCTTTGATGTTCAGCAACAGTGGTAGTTGCTATGACAACCAAAAACTCCACCCAGCTCAGGAAACAATATTTTGAGGGGGTGTTTCTCTGCTTACAAATGTACATCTGACACAAGGGACAAGATGAGGCAAGTGTGATCAAAATAACCCATATATAAGCCTCTTTCAATCCCTTTTAGTCTTTGCATTTTTCAGAGCTTTATATGGTTCACCGTTTTGGAGGGTTTGCATTGTTCAAAGGAGACCTTTCACAACAGAGCAAACCTGGAAGAAACCTTTGTATATAATAATAAATGAACTTGGACAATAATTTTTTGTATTCCCATTGCCATTATTGGACCAGAACCTGAATAGGAATCTCAGAAGTTGGAAATGGGGGAAAGGATCATTCTGTCCTTCTTCATTTTAGGCTATGTCTGGGGATATAATTTCCAGCAAGAGAGCTAGCATGCCACAAATAGCTGAGAAGCCGTGGCTACACAGGTGGTGGCACAAACTAGTTGTTTTGAGTACAATTCCATTTGACCCCTTGGGAATAGTCCTGGGTGGTTAGCCTGTGCCGCTGCTCATGGAACTGCAGCTACCCTCCTATTTTAGCATACTGGCTTGATCAGAACTAGAGTCTACACAAGCTGGAAATAATGTCCCCAGCTGCAGTGCAGCCATACCCTCAGTGAGGATTTCCCCCTATAGTACATTTCTAGTGTATTGCTCAGTCTCATGTTTAAAGACTCAGGCAAAAGGGAGAGAAGTTTAGCTGCTTTTTGTGGCTGCAAAATCTCTCTGAACAACTTTGTCTTCTAAGAATTTGCTTATTATAAAAAATTATTTGGTGAATGATTTATACCATGGCAGCTTGTTCCCCATGGCAATTGCTTGGAGTTCTTGTTAGCGGTAATTTGCTATTTGTGCAATGTGATTGGTCACCTAAGTCACATAGTAATATTCAAGCTCCTTGATTGGAGGACATCCAAACCCATGTGTGAAATGGCTGTGCAAATACTCTGGCAAATAAATTATTGCATGATTATTTGCATCACACTTTCATATGTATGGTAATAGAAAGTAAACAAAAGGAGTTCTGAATGCAATTGCAGTGAATATATAATTTTATTTGCATCAATGTTCTTGAATATTTCCTACAGTATTTTTTAAGCCCTTACCATAGGTGTTTTTCAGCATCCCTGCTCTACAGATATCTCTCCTTTACTCCAAGACTGTGAGATTGGAATTAGTATTAGTTGTCATTTTTCCAAGATAAACCTCCTTTAATTATTTTATGTCCATGTTTTTAATCCCTACAAATAAAGGCCCCACATAATCTAAGGCAAACTGGACCTAAATTCGGTTGTCATATTTCCTGGATTCTTTGGCAATCTGGTGCAACAGACTGGAAATTCTGCAGAAGCTTCATTTAAAATGCAGGTTTTCAAATAATTAAATATTGAAATGTGCAATACAATTAGGAGTGTAACTGCGGTGTTATGTGTTTGTTAGTGAATTTTATGCTATCCCATATTATCAGTGTACTGAAGAAGTTTGTATATATGACAAGTTACTGTATTGTGGTATCAAGTATCAGAGGGGTAGCCGTGTTAGTCTGAATCTGTAAAAAGCAACAGAGGGTCCTGTGGCACCTTTGAGACTAACAGAAGTACTGGGAGCATAAGCTTTCGTGGGTAAGAACCTCACTTCTTCAGATGCAAGTAATGGAAATCTCCAGAGGCAGGTATATATCAGTGTGGAGATAACGAGGTTAGTTCAATCAGGGAGGGTGAGGTGCTCTGCTAGCAGTTGAGGTGTGAACACCAAGGGAGGAGAAACTGTTTCTGTACAGAAACAGTTTCTCCTCCCTTGGTGTTCACACCTCAACTGCTAGCAGAGCACCTCACCCTCCCTGATTGAACTAACCTCGTTATCTCCACACTGATATATACCTGCCTCTGGAGATTTCCATTACTTGCATCTGAAGAAGTGAGGTTCTTACCCACGAAAGCTTATGCTCCCAGTACTTCTGTTAGTCTCAAAGGTGCCACAGGACCCTCTGTTGTATTGTGGTAGTCGAACTTGGAGTTTTTTGGCAGCTGGGATGGAAGAAGCCGGGGCTTTTGGCACCTGTAGAGGAGTGGGAGGAAGTTTGGGATTGTGGGATAAGCGCATTAGAGATTCCTGGTGAAACAGATAACTATGCTGACATTTAAATTGTCATCTCTGGATTTCAGACTTAACCCAGAGAAGTGAATGGGAGAGTTTACATCTCTCAGAGGTGTCATTTCAGGCAGTCTTCAAACTCCGGCTGAGATTATTACATCAGCTGCATCTGGTTCACATTTTCAAAGATATTTTTTTCCCCAACCATAATGATGTTACAAAAAAACTTAAATTCTGGAGCACACAGCTTGCAGCAAAGGGTGGATTTTAGAACAAATTCTGCAACTGTGGAATTGCAGAAGGGCTCTGGCTATAGGTCTCTGTTTCTGTATTCTCACTGGTGGTCACAGTTTCTCCCAATTTATTAACACCAGTGAATTTTATTAACATGCTGCTTACTCCTCTTACAGATCATTAATGAAGACATTAAATAAACCCAGTCCCCGCAGTGAGCCACTAGGCACCTCCCCTTAGCTGGAAACACTGTCATTTATTATTACCCTTTCTTTGCAGTCTTTTAGCAAATGTTTAATCTACATGACCTTGTTTTTATGTAAGCCAATTTGAATGATCTTTTCAGTTAAGATTTTGTGAGGCACAGCACTGGATGCTTCATTAATATCCAAATCCATTAACTCCTGCCCATAATCCACTAATTCTGTCCAAAAAAAGCAGTCTGATCAAAAAAGATTTGTTCTTATAAACCCATGTGGCTTACTGCTGAGTTTTCTCAGGCTTCTTACTTTTACCCCCAGCTTTAAGCCTTTTGAGGGGGCATGTGGACCTCCAGTGTGAGTTATTCTATTCCCTTCTTGTAGCTCAGTAAAGGGAAGTTTACAGTTTTCATGGGGCTTTCTTCTTACTCATGAGGCCCTGTTTGAGGAAGGAGAGTAATATTTCAATTCAACATTGTAAAAGCACCTACTAGCACGTGATTAAATGAATATCAGTGGGTGTTAGTTATAAAGGACAATTGTACATTATGAGTCATTGGAACAGATCCCTGGTTGGCTAGCACTAAAGGAAAGGATTTTTAAAGCTAAAAGGACATTAGTTCTGAACCTTTTCAGAAAAGGGAAACTTACATTACTGCTTATCCTATTGTGTTTCAGTTTCTACTGAGTGACACACATGGTAACCCTTTGTTATTGGCTATAACTTTTTATGTACAGCAACAACTTAAATAAAATATTTTGGGAAACCATAATTCAAGTATTGAATTTAAAGTAGTAATTAAAGGCAATGGCCATGATTTTCAAAAATGACCAATGATTTGGGGCTCCTCAGTTAATGGGGGCCCAATATGAAATACCTTAAAAGGGCTTAATTTTCAGTAAGTACTGAGCACTCACCCAACCACTCTGAAAATCAGGCCCCTTTAAAGTGTCTCAAATGGACACCCACAGATTGATAAATCCAGAATCACTAGCTACTCATGAAAATCTTGTTCAACATGTCTAAGAATTCCTAGAGTTAGTGTAAAAAAACTCAGCTTCCATGGAATTGCCTACCATAGATAAACAACATTATTCACTCCCACCTCTATAAAAGTAGAAAGGGAATAAAAAGCTTGAAATAAAGCTCTCATAAATGGCTCCTTTGTTAGCACAGAGTGTGTAGGAGCCTCTCTAATACAGGGAATTCTCTACCGCTTGAATAGTATTGTACAATACAATGAAAGATTCATGCAAAACATAGTCTGAATCTCTCTAAATACTACATTATGCAGTTTGTTGTTGGAAACTGTGCCCCTTGGTATTTCATTTGTAGGACATATTGTTCCATGAACCATGTTAGCCTTTAAATTGTTGCGCCTTCTAAGGGAGGAAATTAAATAATAGCACAGCTTTCATTCCCATGAGCATTTGCTAGAAATATACAAGTAGCTCCCAGTTTCAAAACAGAACCATACTAAAGTATTTTTGACAGAGACCAGGAAAGAGAGGACTTCAAACATAGGGTTTTCTAAAATGACTACATCTACCCAAAAAAGAAGGGGGGACTTTTACTTGGGAAGCACTCCAGCACATATTGCACTCTATGTTGGTGTGTTAATTTTTTGTCACTTTGCTAAGAAGTTACTGAATTTTATATCTTCAAATTAACTCCTGTTCCACTATAAACATCATGCTGGCTATATATACATCTGTTAAAGTGACAAAGTATCTAGCTTTATCACTGTGGTTGCTTAGTCATATCTTGTAACTGTTTGTTATCTATAAGGGGTGCTGACTTTGGAGTAACGTGCACAAGAATCCGGAGGCAAATTCAGAAATGAAACTGTCTCTAGGAGAGATTAATTCACCTACAATATGCAGCTGAGATGGAGTCATCTGCAAGCATCCTAAAGAAATATACCCCCAGTGGAATATTGATTGACAATACATTAAACCAGTGAAATATGGGATAGACATTTCATCAACAGAATACTATCGTTATCTGAACAAACCTTGGAGTCAGCAAACAGTTACCTACTGAAGCATTGTCTCACAGCTGAATAACTTTCTTTGATGGTAGTACTATGACATGGGGTGAGGGATGTCACACTCGTATATACTGGGGGTTTAGGTAGTAGAATAAAGAGAACCATGCATGTTAAAAATCCAAATGGCACAGAATCCAAGAAATACTCCTGCGATTTTCTTTTTAAAAACAAAAAAAGAAAGGGGTAAGATAACAGCAGCCTTTCACAGGGATTGCAGCAATAACTACAGCTACTGTACTCAAAAGAGCAGTGAGTGACTAAAGATAAGTAATTGTTGGGCTGTGTGCTTTAAGGACTGTGTTCCTGTGTTTGGAAGGTCTGTGTGGGGGCTGAGTGAACAGCAGAGGTTGTTACCCACTCTTGATAACTAAAAAGGGTGGGGGGAAGAGTTGAGACCGCCATAAAGGCCTGTGACTAAAGAAATGATGCAAGGAGCAAACAGACAGAGAAGCAGCAAACTGGGGAGTTCAGAAGGAGATGTGAGATGCAGAAGTGACTGGATGTATATGAGTTCCATCAGAGGTGAAGAGATTCTTAGAGGTAAAAACGTCAGTGAGATACAGAATGGTCACCAAAGGATGCAGTGCAGTTCTATGTGTGTAGAGGTGATTGGAAAATAAGTGTTCTCCCTGCCAAAAATGTAGACTTTGGGTAAAAAAAAAAATCAAAACCAAAAAATGTTTCAGCCCAAAACATTGAGTCAGAAATGCTGCTATGGTGCTTTATCAGAGGTTTGGTGCCCAAATTCACCTCTATGTGCCAGGATCCATGGCCAGACTGCATCTTCCATGATGCACCTTTTGCAGATCCATTGTGGTGCATCATGTGAGAGACAGTTCAGCTGGGGAGCCTGGCCCATAGAAGAGAATGGGACATGAGGTGACCAAACTACAGCTCCCATGAGTTACTGCAGCTGCCATTCTGAATAGAAATGGTTTGATGTTCAGGTGTGTGTGGCTTTGCAAGTCAAAATTTTATATGGCAAGCAGACGCTTTTCATGCAAAAAAAATAATTCAGTCAAAAACCCAATTTTCTGGTGGGAAAACAGATTCGGTGGAAAATAGCTGCCCTACGTATGTTCTGTTTCTCTTCCTGAACAAAAAGAAGGATGGCTGTGTGTGTGTGAAGCACAATCTGGCTTCCTTCAAGCAAGAGAAGATGGAAGAGTTGAAAGAATGATTGAAGTCACATTGAGAAACCATGGAAGCCAAACCACCTCCTGAACCAAGAAGCCATCAGAGACAGTGCAAGCGGAGTCCATGCAAGGGATAGTTATGGAGGTGACAGAATGAAGTTAGAAAAATT
The DNA here is from genome assembly GCF_011386835.1 of Chrysemys picta bellii. Classification (NCBI taxonomy): domain Eukaryota; kingdom Metazoa; phylum Chordata; order Testudines; family Emydidae; genus Chrysemys; species Chrysemys picta. The sequence continues at coordinate 24,171,225 of NC_088795.1, forward strand.
TACCAACTAGGGAGCGTAACAAAAAGAGAAGAGGGGAGACAGCAATGAAGCATTGCAACCTTGTTGACAACAGATATTCTTCCTTTTAGGAATAAGTAAACTGAGAACCAGACAAAAATGAACAGTAGCCTGGTTAATGACCAAGAATCAAGTAATAAAAAGGAGCCTCCATAAAGAAATAGGCAGCAACATTCCTGATTGGTAACTCCATAGTGAAGAACCAGGACAAACAGGACCCAGGATTGTACGCTTCCTCCCTGGATGCCAAAAGTGATGATGTGACAAGAAGGGTGTAGTATATCTTAAATGAGTGCTGAGGAATTTCCACTAATTGTTGCCATTGTGAGATAGAGAACAGGACAATTCAGTTAAATCAAAGATGAGTTCAGGAAGCTGGGAAGGCTGGCTCGATGTACATGAATTTTCCTAGATCCTTCCAATACCAAGAGTGTGTGAAAATAGGGGATGACTGATACTAGAGACAAGCTGATGTGCTAGAGAAGAGGGTCTTGTATTCATGGATCATTGGAATGCCTTCAATAATGAGAAGAGTCTCAAAGAATAGATTCTTCTTAAGCAAAAGTATAGGACACGTTTTAAACCAGTCTGGAAATTGGATGAGGTGTTGATTTCACCTACTCTAAACAACATGACATAGTAAAGTTACAGGTTGAGTTTTCCTGAAACAGAAAGTAAAGACTATGGAAGGAGTCTGTGAAAGAGAGAAGAACTTGAAGTGATATTCAGCACAGGAAAACATAATGAACTGGGGTTTTAATGAGTTGATGAGATTCTCACAAATGGAATGACAATTAAACAAGTACACTCTATTCAGAGAGATAAAAAGCAAAGAAGAGGTGGGAGGGTGGTGTGATCTGTCAAAGGTTTCTAATATGTTCTACCACCAAGATAAAATTTGGTTGTGGAAGAAGTGTGGTAGTGAAATTTTTGGATAAGAGTATAAGGAACGAAGGGAGTGGAGGAGATAAATTTCAGGGAGCATCTAACACAGATCGCTAGGGCTTGAGAAGAGTGAAAATAAAGCTTTCCAGAACTATCTGTCAGGATTCCCAAAGCCACACTATACTCATGGCACTTCTTAGCTATCTCAATATTGTATCTGAGTAACAAATGCAGCCAAATGTGTCACTGGCCGTTTCCTAAATTACACAGAATATAAGAACGGCTATATTGGGTCAGAACAATGATCCATCTAGCCAGTATCCTGTCTTCTGACAGTAGCCAGTGCCAGATGCTTCAAAGGGAATGAACAAAACAGGACACTTATCAACTGATCCATCCACTGTCATCGAGTCCCAGCTTCTGGCAGTCAGAGGTTTAGGGACATCCAGAGCATGGGGTTGCATCCCTGCCCATCTTGGCTAATAGCCATTGATGGACCTATCCTCCATGAATGTATCTAATTCTTGTTTGAATCCAGTTATACTTTTGGCCTTCACAAAATCCCCTGGCAATGAGTTTCACAGGTTGACTGTGTGGTGTGTCAAGAAGTACTTCTGTACGTTTGTTTTAAACCTGCTGCCTATTAATTTCATTGGTGCTCCCTGGTTCATGTGAAGGAATAAATAACACTTTCACTTTCTCCACACCATTCATGATTTATAGACCTCTATCATATCCCCCGACCCTCTGTCACCTCTTTCCTTAACTGAACAATCCCAATTTTTTTAATGTCTCCTCATGTGGAAGCTGTTCCATACCCTTAATAATTTTTGTTGCCCTTCTCTTTACAAGGTATATAGTGGCATTATGATATTTTCTGTCTTTTTATCTATCCCTTTCCTAATGGTCCCTAACATTCTGTTAACTTTTTTGACTGCCACTGCACATTGAGTGGATATTTTCAGAGAACTATCCACAATGACTCCAAGATCTCTTTCTTGAATGGTAACAGCTAATTTAGACCCCATCATTTTGTATGTATAGTTGGGATTATGTTTTACAATGTGCATTACTTTGCATTTATCAACACCGAATTTCATCTTCCATTTTGTTGCCTAATCACCCAGTTTTGTGAGATCCTTCTGTAAGCCTTTGCAGTCAGCTTTGGATTTAATTATCCTGAGTAATTTTGTATCATCTTCAAACTTTGCCACTTTATTGTTTACCCCTTTTCCCAGATCATTTATGAATACACTGAACAGCACTGGTCCCAGTACAGATCTTTGGGAGACGCCACTATTAACTTCTCTCCACTGTGAAAACTGACCATTTATTCCTACGCTTTTGTTTCTATCTTTTAACCAGTTACTGATCCACGAGAGGACCTTCCCTCTTATCCCATGACTGCTTACTTTGCTTAAGAGCCTTTGGTAAAGGATCTTGTCAAAGGCTTTCTGAAAGTCCAAGTACACTATATCAACTGGATCATCTTTGTCCACATGCTTCCTGACACGCTCAAAGAATTCTAGTAGACTGATGAGGCATAATTTCCCTTTACATAAGACATGCTCACTGTTCCCCAACATATGGTCTTCATTTACGTATCTGATAATTTTGTTCTTTACTATAGTTTCAGCCAATTTGCCTGGTACTGAAGTTAAACTTACTGGAGTGTAAATTGACAGGATCACCTCTGAAGCCTTTTTTAAAAACAGATTTTACATTTAGCTACCCTCCAGTCTTCTGGTACAGAGGCTGATTTAAGTTATAGTGTACGTGCCACAGTTAGTAGTTCTGCAATTTCACATTTGAGTTCCTTCAGAACTCTTTGGTGAATACCATCTGGTCCTGATGACTTATTACTGTTGATCAATTTGCAGACAACATTACTATTGTTATTTATATTGCAGTAGCACTTAGGAGACCCCTGTTGTGCTAGGCACTGTACAAACAGAACGAAAAGCCTGTCCCCGTCTAACACGGCAGCTGCAGCCTCAGCCAGAGAGAGTCACTCCTCCAGTAGTAGAAAGCATGGTCTTAGGGTTAAGGCAGTTGACTGACTTGGCAGATCTGGGTTCAATTCCTGGCTTTACCACAAGCTTCTTGTGTGGCCCTGAGCAAGTCATTTAATCTTTATGTGGCCTGGTTCCCAATTTGTAGCATGAGTAGTATCAATATATTACCTTTCTGTCTTGCACATATATAGATTTTAAGGTCTTTGGGGCAGAGGCTTTCTCTTACTATATGTATGTGCAGTGCATAATGGAATTCCATTTTCAGTTGGGGCCTCTGTGTGTTACCATAATATACAGAGTAAGTAATAAAAATGACATCAAATGCTGGAACATCACTGGGCTTATTTCTAACACACGGGGCTTAATTCCGATCTCACTTACACCAGTGTAAACCAGGAGTAATTAAAATCTGTGAAGTTTTAACTAATGCAGGATAAGAATTAACCCCCCTGTGATTAGTGCCTTGTGGTCTCTTTCTATTAAAGTGATTCACTGAAGACAGTGCACCAATATGTTGCTTCCCACATTATTTGTATATCTGTGAAGCACACAATGAGCATTGTTGGCACTTAATAATATTAGAAAGTAACTGAAAATAGAGTGCAAGGACTACACACACATGAGTGATGGCAGTATGGCTAGAATACTGGGGATGTGTTGCAAAAGTCTAACTTTCTTTTAGTTTTCGGTTTCCCTTCCCTTTTGTTTGTTTATAAATAGCCAGAGTTCTCTTGTTTTCCCATTCAGTTTGCATAAATATTTCCCAGCAGAAATTTAAAGAGGAACTGCGCAATCAAACGCAATGACACACCTGCTATTAGCAAGACATTTCCTTTCATTACAGTGTAGAAGTTGGAATAGTAACTATAGCTTTTGTCAGTTTATTCCTTTCACATTCATTGTACGCAGCAGGATTCCTAAAGATGTGTTCTCTTGATACCTATACATTTTCTTTTAACATCTGTTATGTTTGTTTTTAATGCCATCATTTCCAGTATCAGATTCCTAGAGCAAAAGATAGCACTGATGCCAGCTTAGCTTTGCCTCATGCCACAGGAATTGCTTTACATGGATAAATGCAGCCACTGCTGAGTGGGATATTTAAAATATCTAGCAGCATTTTCTTTACAGGAAAGGCCAAAATCCAATCCACAGTACTGTATTTGAAACTCCTGTGCAATGCTGCAGAAACAAAAGTGCCAGGGAAAATTACCCAAAAAGTTGACAGAAAATGGGTTTTTAATATTTAGCAATTATAAGGCCTTTGGTGTGTTGATCTGATAGCATTTTGTAAAGTCTTGTTATGCCCAGTATACAGATGGGGAAACTTCAGAGCAGGTGACTTGCCCAAGGCCACACAGGAAGTCAATATCAGAGACAGGACTGTAACTCCCCCCCCCACACACACACACACAGTGTAGCCCAGGTCTTAGCCTTACATGTTTTTGCACTCATGCAGTGTGAGCCTTTACAACTCCAATCAATAGAGACTTATTTTATTCATGGTGATATTGCAAATTGTGGGCTCACCGTTAATTTGAAGAGCATTCTTAACATGTTTTGGGAAGTGTTTGTGACTTACCATGTTGGATACCAGATTTGTTGCTCAGTATTGAGTCTCATTTAGAGTGAGTCAGTGCAGTGGACCATCACATATCTCAGATGTCTAATTATTTTCCCAGTAGCATTTGTACTTTGATATCTTACCACTGCAGAGGCCTGAGATGAAGATAACAGGTCTCCTCATGATCTGTCATCTTTCCTTGGGTTTCTAAAAATGCTCATTAAGTAACCGGACATGATGTAAAAGACTGGCCAAGATTTTCAAAAGTCACTAGTGATTCTGGGGAGTTCAGTTTTTGGATGCCCAGCTTGACACTCCTTAAAGGGGGCCTGATTTTCAGAAAATACTGAACAGCCACCTTCTGAAAAACAGGCTCCTTTAAAACGTTCTCAAATTGGACAGCCCAAAAAATTAGGCACCTAAAATCACAAGTGTCACTTTTGAAAATCCTGGCACCTAGTATTTCTTACTCACAGATTAGGTTCTAAGTTCTAGGCCAGTGTTTCCCAAACTTGGGACGCCGCTTGTGTAGGGAAAGCTCCTGGCCGGCTGGGCCGGTTTGTTTACCTGCTGCGTCCGCAGGTTTGGCTGATCGCGACTGCCACTGGCTGCGGTTTGCTGCTCCAGGCCACCGGGAGCTGCTGGAAGTGGCGGCCAGTACATCCCTCAGCCCGCACCTCTTCCAGCAGCTCCCATTGGCCTGGAGCGATGAACTGCAGCCAGTGAGAACCGCGATAGGCTGGACCTGCGGACGCGGCAGGTAAACAAACTGGTCCGGCCTGCCAGGGGCTTTCCCTAGACAAGCGACATCCCAAGTGTGGGATACACTGTTCTAGGCAACTGAATTTGTGTTATATGTTGTACAATAAAGTATAAAGGCTTATCAAATTCCTAATTCTCAGGCAACACGAATCTGCTGTGCTGTAGACTTAACTCCATCACAAAACATAATTTTATATATGTGATTGAGATGTCAGAGAGAGGGAGAAGAACTATAGGTTAAAAATCTGCAGTGCCAAGTTTGAGGGGGAGGTGTATTTTTTTAATGTATTAAATAAGAGAGATTTTGGGGTCCATATTTCTTTCACCAGTATAATTTGACCAACAACTTCAGAAGCCGGTGAGTTAATTTTTATTTGACATATCAAATAAATGTTTTAATATATTTTTAATACTGCAGTTACTTCTAGTTCTCTGTTTCCTACTGCTGATAAATGTGTTTCCATACACCAGACACCCTGGGAAATCTCAACGCACAGAAATTGTTAATGAAAATGGCCAAAAAAAAAAAAAATTAAAGTTGCTACATTCAAAAAAAAATAAGCTCAGGCTTGCAGCCACATTACAACAATGCACAGAATTCATAAAATAGCTCAATCAATTCAATAGTTCTAGAAGTGTGTGTGTGTGTGTGTGTGTGTGTGTGTGTGTGTGTGTGTTAGGACTAGATTCTCCACAGAAAGGAAAAAACAAAGAAAAAAGTAATGTATTAAAAATGATCAAAACACTTTTTTCTTCATACACCAATGGGAGAAAAATAATCAGTGTTATAAAAAATAATTTGTTAAATGTCAGTATAGCAAATTGGAAAATGCAGAAAATAAAATAAATGCAATTCTGAACAGTCCCTCCCCTAATAAAAACATGGTCTTGATTCTGCAAAGACTTGTGCATCTGCTTAACTTTATGCCTCAGTAATCCCATTTATTTCAGAAGTGATCTCTGAGTGTGTAAGGTATAAATGTGTGTGTAAGTGTTTGCAGGATCGGGCCCCACGATGATCTACTTTCATTGATAAGTATCCTTGCCCAAAGGTTTTAGGTTGCTGTGCACTGAGATTTTTCAGGATGTTTATGGTATGCAGACACATTAACAAAAAACTTATGTGAGCGGGCATTGGATCAGGCTCCTAATGCAGAAAAGAGAAAGCAAAGCATTGGGAATATACAGGTGGAGGAAACCCTTGAATCTTGCATGTTTTTGAATGTAAAGTGATATCTTCAACAAACTTTGAAAAGTTTGTTTGAATTAGTTTAGCAGGATCGGAAGAGGGGAGTAGAGGGTATTGGTACAATGATCTCAAAACTGAGTCTAGACTTTCTGAGATCCATGGCCTGACTTGGGGGTGAGGACCAGTTTAAGCCTGTGTTGGGTAGGTTAAGACAGGTTGACAAAATGGGTGAAGGAAAGCTTACATTATAGAGATGCTGTGTGACAGTGAGAGTTGAAGATGACACCGGGCAGATCCAGATTCTACTTGTCAAAGGGGAACAAAATGTCCAGCCCCAAAAGGGCAAAGGACCAGAATTACATCTTGAGAGAAAGATGATGGAGTTCAGGGTATTGACTAGCCCAGAGAAGCTGGATCTTGATGACTGGAGGGAGAAAACCCTAAAGACTTATGAACAGCCCCAAACAAGGGATAATGTGCAGCTACACTATCTCTCAGGGAGCTCCAATACCCAATGACTTACAGAGCTCTGTAGGATACCGGGGGAGCGTGCATGCTACACCATCCCTTAGGATGGTGGGGAGGCCTTGAATAAGTGTATTCCCTCCAGGGAAATGGTCCGGCCATAGGAGTTTGTCTCAGTCTAGACTACAGCATGCCTCTTTATTGGATATTGTTAGACCAATGTTATACAAGTATTATATTTTTTTAATGATATCTATGTTTTCATGGTATATAATACCATTTAATGTATGATTAAACTACAATACAAGCCGCTCAGTGCACATACGTTACCATACTTTTCCCAGACCAGAAATCAATGTTTCTTTTGGATAATTCCTGCACTGATTTCCCTCCCAGCTCCTCCATTTCTGATTTTATTTTATTTTTTATGCTCTAGAAATCTGGACAAATGAGAATTTTTCATCTGTATAGGTCCAGTTTCAGAAAAGCAGCTCTGTACAGGGAGAACACTTAAGCATACACTTGAATATTTTGCTTAAGAAGGATGGACTTAAGCACATGCTTCAGTGCTTTCTTGAATTGCAGCCCTAGGAAAGGAGCTTGCAGATCTAGTGCAGACGCACTTCACCTTTCAGTCTAAGGAGTGAAGATCGCATTTCAAAGTCATTTTTGAAACAGGAATATCTGACCCTTTGGTTAAAACATTGCTAACTGCAAGCTGCTACACCAATGTGGTCCTTTTCCCGGTATCACCTTGGTGTCTCTTGGAACCCTAAAAAAAAGCACCAAATTTGTACAATGTGATAGGAAAGCTAATAAAACAAGAGGCAGAGTCTCATAAGTGTTACCCTCCTATGAGACTATAGGATACTGATGTTTTTTTAAAATAAGTGGCTACAAGATGGTACAGCATGATAAAAAAAAAACAACCTTTTCACTCAGCTTGTTGCTGCTTCTTCCATCTTCCTCATTTTACTGTATCTGTGGTTTTCATTTTATGTTGATCGCAGTCATCTTCCTTTTGGGAGGTTACAAAAAAACAACCACCTACCAGCCATATAAATCTGAGGACCTTTAACAATCACTGTCTAAAGGCCAAATTCAATACAATTCAATTCTGCATTTGATGGCATGGGAGCAGACCTGTGTGAATCTGGGTGGCTTTGGTTTGTGGGTGCTGGGGGTGTGCGCAAACTATTTTTCTTTTCCCAGCATCTGATGGGGTGTCCCTGGGCTGGCAGGGAGCTAGACTTTCACTATGTGTACTGACATCCATGCTCTGAAGGAGGAGGTATCTGATAGGGTGAGCACACCCCATTCCTGGGCTGACAGGGAAAGAATTAACCCACTTTCCCTAGAAAGGCCCATAGCTGTTTGTATTGATTGCAAAGACCCTCGAGCGGTGGAGACAACTGAGAGGAAGGGGTGGGCTCTATGTAGGAGGTCAGTTGCTAGAAGCACAGAAGGAGGTGCGTACTGGGAAGGATCCCTTCAGTAAGACTCTCCAAAGAGCTGAGATGGGGAAATGGGCTGAGGAGCTATTTGTGCAGAATTTTTTGTTGGCTTTTCATTGCCCTACAAATAGAATAATTGCCCTACAAATAGAATCATAGAATATCAGGGTTGGAAGGGACCTCAAGAGGTCATCTAGTCCAACCCCCTGCTCAAAGCAGGACCAATTCCCAACTAGCCAGGGCTTTGTCAAGCTGGGCCTTAAAAACCTCCAAGGAAGGAGACTCCACCACCTCCCTAGGTAATGCATTCCAGTGCTTCACCACCCTCCTAGTGAAATAGTGTTTCCTAATATCCAACCTGGACTTCCCCCACTGCAACTTGAGACCATTGCTCCTTGTTCTGTCATCTGCCACCACTGAGAACAGCCGAGCTCCATCCTCTTTGGAACCCCCCCTTCAGGTAGTTGAAGGCTGCTATCAAATCCCCCCTCATTCTTCTCTTCTGGAGACTAAACAATCCCAGTTCCCTCAGCCTCTCCTCATAAGTCATGTGCTCCAGACCCCTAATCATTTTTGTTGCCCTCCGCTGGACTCTTTCCAATTTTTCCACATCCTCCTTGTAGTGTGGGGCCCAAAACTGGACACAGTATTCCAGATGAGGCCTCACCAATGTCGAATAAAGGGGAACGATCACGTTCCTCGATCTGCTGGCAATGCCCCTACTTATACAGCCCAAAATGCCGTTAGCCTTCTTGGCAACAAGAGCACACTGTTGACTCATATCCAGCTTCTCGTCCACTGTGACCCCTAGGTCCTTTTCTGCAGAACTGCTACCTAGCCATTCGGTCCCTGGTCTGTAGCAGTGCATGGGATTCTTCCGTCCTGAGTGCAGGACTCTGCACTTGTCCTTGTTGAACCTCATCAGGTTTTTTTTGGCCCAATCCTCTAATTTGTCTAGGTCCCTCTGTATCCGATCCCTACCCTCTAGTGTATCTACCACGCCTCCTAGTTTAGTGTCATCTGCAAACTTGCTGAGAGTGCAGTCCACACCATCCTCCAGATCATTAATAAAGATATTAAACAAAACCGGCCCCAGGACCGACCCTTGGGGCACGCCGCTTGAAACCGGCTGCCAACTAGACATGGAGCCATTGATCACTACCCGTTGAGCCCGACGATCTAGCCAGCTTTCTATCCACCTTATAGTCCATTCATCCAGCCCATACTTCTTTAACTTGGCGGCAAGAATACTGTGGGAGACCGTATCAAAACCATTGCTAAAGTCAAGGAATAACACATCCACTGCTTTCCCCTCATCCACAGAGCCAGTTATCTCATCATAGAAGGCAATTAGGTTAGTCAGGTACGACTTCCCCTTGGTGAATCCATGCTGACTGTTCCTGATCACTTTCCTCTCCTCTAAGTGTTTCATAATTGATTCCTTGAGTACCTGCTCCATGATTTTTCCAGGGAAATAGGGGGCAACTTTCATTTGTTTAGCCAGCGGGACAAATCTCACTACTGGCAGATGGGAAACTGAGCTATGTTTGTCTGGATGATGGGATGGGGTAAGCTCACCTACCTACACAGTTCATATGGGATTTGCTTCCCTTAAGATTCAGGTTTTGGTTTTGAACAAAATTCAGCTAGTTCTTTGGTTTCTGGCTGAAATCAACATATTTTATAATGTGTTGAAAAGTTCAAATTTCCTACCCTTCAAGGAACCACACAGTACTCTCTGGGCCTGTACTTTCTTTTTAAGGCCAGATGGGACCATTAGATATCTTGTCTGACCTGCTGCATAATACAGGCTGTTGATTTTCATCTAATTACTACTGTATTGAATCCAATAATTTGTGTTTTCTAAGACGTATCTTCTAAAAAGGCATCAAGTCTCTCTTTGAAGACATCAAGAGGTGGATAATCACCATTTCTCTTGGTAGATTGTTCCAATGCTTAATCACCTTCGCTGTTAAAAAAAAATGTGCCTTATTTATCTGTCTCTAATTTCTATCCATTTGTTCTTGTTATACCTTTTTCTGCTAGATTAAAGAGCTGTTTAGTACCCAGTATTTTCTCCCCGGGAAGGTACTTGTATCCTATAATCAAGTCACATCTTTATCTTGTTTTTTATAAGCTGAACTCTGAGTATTTCACTGTATGGCATCTGATCCTGCCTTTGACTCACTTTTGTGCGTCTTCTCTGTGCCCACTCCAATCTTTCAATTTGCTCTTCAAAATGTGGACACCAGAACTGAACACAGAATTCCACTATCGGGCTCACCAATAGCATAGACAAAAGTAAAATCACCTCCCAACTCTTACTCATTGCTCCTCTGATTATACATCCCAGGATCACATGATCCCTTTTGTAACAGCATTGCATGGGCAGTTCATGTTCTGTTGCTACTCCGCAATGATCTAAATCTATTTTGGAGTCACTGCTTTCCCGGATACAGTCCCCCATTCTGAATGGGCCCAGCTTACCAAGCAACCCAGATCATTCTGTATAACTTCACCATTCTGACAATGTTTGTGTTCTTTACAGATTTTATTGGCAGTGATTTTATATTTTCTTACAGATTATTTTCTTCCAAAATATTGAACAGCATCAGGGTGAGAAGTGATCTCTGAGGGGACTTACTAGAAACACTCCCATTCAATGATGATTCTCCATTGACAACTACTATTTGAGATCTGGTACCACCACTTCCCCTCTCAATTTTGGGTAGAATGAGGCAGGTGCAAAACTCATTCTCACAAGAAGTGACTTAAGTGCCTAAACTACCTCACTCCAGGAGAGGGTTCCCAGCTGTGGCTTGCAAGCAGAGATAGGTGCCTACCAGTAGCCTGGATTTAGGTGCCAAACTCTGTGAGGGGGATGAGTTTAGGACACACCCATACTCTTGACATCTCTCCTTGGCTAGCTTAGGCCGCTCCTTGCCTAGCATGCTGGCTTTTGTGGAACTGTCACAAGCACCTATCTCTCCCCATTCATTGTATAGCAAGCCTAGGCACCTAACTCAGGCTTTGTGAATTCCAGTGTTGTTCCAGTGATTTTCTAGGCACTTAAAAATTAGCTGTTGTAATGCTTAGCATTGCAGAGCCTAAGTCCTTTTGTGGATCTGGACCCAAGTGCCTTCTCCTGATGCACAGCTTCTTACGTTCTCAGGAGACAAGCTGCTTCCTGTAGGCCTCCTAAAATATGTGAGAGACTAGGCATTCCAGTGATGACAACCCAAATAGTTCCAGAAGATTGTCACCAGCATGCATACATTCTTTGTTTTGTAAACCAGAAGCCCTGGAGTATGCAGTGCTTGCTATTAATTTTTTTTACCCCCTGTTTTAAAAAACAAACAAAAACAAAAAACCTAATTCCATTTTTAAAAGGCTACAGTAAGGATGCCCAGGTAAGAGAAGCACTCAAAAGTCTGGAAGGGCCACACGGTTTCACATGCAACTTTAACTCCATCAGAGTGGCCAGCTTTTGTGATTTTTAAATTGCAAGCCTCATTATGTTTGGTGTTTTTCTTAGAACCCCAGTTCCTATAGTCGTGTGCTTACATGACAATTTCAGTTTTCATAAAAAAAAAAAAAGAAGTTCAACCCACAGGATTACAGAGAAAAGCTTGAAAATAAGGACCCTAACGGCTCACAAACCAGAAGTTAGTTTTTTAAGCCACTCTTGTTGTTCTGGGGATTATGCTTTTATTGATACCTGTGGAGTCAGATACACACCAAGGGGCCAGATTTTCCAAAAACACTCATCTCCTGTTTAGGCACCAACCTCAGTAGGCCAGATCTTTGAAAACAGCTCAGCATGCTGAGAGTTAATCTCTTTTGAAAATCTGGCCCTAGTTGTGGATGCTGAACACTTTAAAAAATGTGGTCCCAAGCCCCAAGTTTAATGTTTGATGTAGAATGTTTGAATCAGGCCCATTGTGTCTGGCAGCCATACAAGGAAGGTGAAATGCAAAGCCCTAGAGCTGATATACATTATTTCTTGCTAGTCCAAGTATAGCCTGCATCAGCATCTCATTAACAGGAGTGAAAGTTTTGTCTAAACTGCCGAACTTGCAGCATTTGGTACTACTCAGCAGGTTCACACTTTTTTTTTTTTTAAACAAATGAACAAATTATTAGAAGCAGAGCTTATGTCATGGTCACATTATAGCAATTACTGTCACAGCACAGTACAGAGCAGCATCCATCCAGACTCACCTGGGCCTGGCAGGCATTGAGTTACATTAAGGGTGGCGCACATCTGCACTGTCCTGATGGAAGTCCAGAAGACATTGTGTCTCAAGTATGCACCATGCATCCTGAATCTACTAGGAACTCAGGGCGAGTTCACCCAATGCTGCTCATGTTATTTGGATGTAACAGGTGCTCTCCACCAAAACCAACCAGCATGTTGTTGACCTGGGCCTGCCTCTTCTTCAACTCGCAATTATAGCACTGGTAGCTAGGAACAGTCCCTATACTTGCGGGAGTCCACGCGCTCCTTGTATCCTCCTCCTGAATAACAGCAAGGATTCCAGCCACAATCTGACCCTCAGCCTGGGAGCAAGTTCCTTGTCACCAAGTTATAACATCTTTATCACTCCAAAAGTAAGCTTTTCATATCTTAGACAAAATTTCAGAGTCAGTGGTGCCATGTGAAATCAATTGATTCCTTCTGCAATAAATTGTTGCCAGTATCTTAAGAAGTGCAAAAGCACTCCGTATGACTAATGTCTGACTCATATGAAACCTGCATCACTAACAGTATCTATTACAGTCAGAAATCAGTACTTCCCTTCAATTTAGAAGATATTTTGGTGCTGTGTGTGTGTTAGGGAGGAGGTACTCATAGGCCTATGTAGCTGGTGCAAAATATAAGCCTGAAAAAAGACCAGAAATGAGGGATTCATCAGAAAACAGGGAAGTACTTCGATAATTGAATTGAAGAAACAGCTGTCAAAGAACATCACATGCTCTGTATTAGCTGGGGGGACAGTGTATGTTGTAGCACCCAGGTTCATTCCAGAAAGATAGCTTTATTTGTGAAGGACCTGATTCTCCACCTCTTTACACCAGTCTTGTACCATCAAAATTCATTATCTTTGTACTTGGAGGATCTTACTTTTCAAACATGCTAGGGAGTGGGCAATTTAATGTTGAATTCAATTGCTGATCTCAGTGTCCCCCTCTCTAATACTTCCATCCCCTGAGGTCACACATGCATGATTTGTCATATTCTTTTGAAGTGATCACTTGATCTCATGTGTTTTGTTTATCCATGGAATTATTACCTTTCCCCCAATCTTGCTTTAATTTCATCAACCCAGTTGTTTTGGATTTTGTGCTGCCAGTATAATATCAGTTCGTAGGGAAGAGAGAAAGAAGCACTTTCCTCCAAACCAAATCAGACACTTTTCCCTTCCACTCTTCCCCACTCTCATTTTTTGTTTCTCTTTTCAACTCCCCTCCCTCTTTCCTGTCCGTCCCTCCCCCAAGTATATCAACAATTGGGAAAACGTTTGGAACTAGTGGTTAGGGTGTTAACCTGCGACTTAGAAGACCTGGGTTGAAATCTTTGTGCTGCTACAGACTTCCTGGGGGACTTCAGGTAAATGATTTATTCCTCTGAGTCTCAGCTCCGCATGGGGATAATTCCTCGCCAGGGTGTTTTGATAAGCTCATTAAAGATCGTTTAATGGATGGGCACATAACTTCAGATCTCTTTTATCTTCCTTATATCTTTTCTGTTCTCCTTATTTAGGCCCCAGTTCTGCAAAACCCTTAATCACATGTGTAACTGTAAGTGTGCCAATAGTCCTCTTGATGTCTTTGACTTCATTAAGACAACTCAGGTACCTGATTGCACACTTACTCACATGCTTTGATGGATCTGGACCTAAGAAAGCAGCACTCCTGAAAAGAAAATGTCTGTTCCTGTTGCTTTTCCCCAGGGATCAGTCAGCTTCTGGCCCTGATCAGTCTCTGTGGTCCCAAGACACCATGGCCCACTGCAAATGTTAAATTTAAAGTTCAGTGAGTCACAACAGTGAATGTGTTCTTCAACGGTCAGGACCTAACTACCACATGCATATACCAGGAGATGCAAGGGGGTGAAAGGATTTGAGCAGCAGTTTCTGATACCTCTCAGGAGTGTGCCCTCACTGGACTATAAAATACTCACTCTCAATCTCCCCTGTTGAAACTGTTCCACTGGGTCTAAACAGAGTCTCTTGAGAAGGGGGACTGGATCCTCTGTCTTCCATGTCCCACAGCTAGGTTGGGAGTTCTTTGAGCTGTGTGCTGCCCCATTCAGCTGTATGCACCCATCTGATTTCACTATCTAACAGCTCCATGCACCAATGCATGTACTGTGAATAGACGTAGATGGGAATGAAGTATTCTGTGCCTACCCATGTCCATCTGAAGGGATGTATGTCTCTGTACACAGGCGGGTGGGGGAAGCACTGAACCATTTCTCTTTGGCTAGAGAAAGGTTGCAGTTGCCTGCCCGGAGTTCAGGGCTTTGCAGCAGAACAGCACTCAGATGCAGGTGTGGGGGAATTAGCCCCTTACACCTGCACACAGCAGGAGCGCTGAATCAGGGTTTTTTGTGGGCTGAGTTTGACAGTGTTCCTTTTCCTTCAAGACACTCTGCTGAAGTGAATCACACTTAGACTTGTGATTTGGACTTGGCTGAAAGAAGCCACATTTTTACCTTTGTTCTGATTGAGGGTCACCACATCCTATTTGTCTGGCCTTTAAAGGGACAGACCATTCCTTTCATGTCCTGTTCTGCTTTACAGTAAGGCACACTAGCAAGGCATGTCAAATCGTGGTTTCACCTCTAGCCTGCCTGTCACATTCTCCCAACAAGGAAATATCCCACTGCTTAAGTCTAAGCCTCCCTGACTGCTCATAGGTCATAACAATATATTTGGCGGTGGCAACCAGCAAGTCAGATTGGTAGATGGTGAAAAACACTCAGTTCAAGCTCTAAACATCCTGAGTGAGCTGCATCCAGGAAACAAAAACACAGTAGGGTGAGGCGGTGGGGGGGCAGAAATCTCTGCTGAGTGAAGTTTTGTGGGCACTAGAAAAACACTCCAATGCTTTGGGCCAGATGCTGTTTTCACCAGCTGAGCATCTAGTCTGCTCATGTATAAACTCTGTAGCCATTCCATAGAGAGAGATTTTGCAATAGGGGTATATCTTGCAAAAGTACTATTTAAATGTTAATATCCCCATTGTTTTAAATGTTTTTATAAGTTTTGTGCCAATGAAATGCAGTTATACTGGAACAATAAAGACATTAAAAATATGCAAATGGCTAATTTTCCTTACATGCCAAAAAGCTGGCATCCAAATAACTTGTGTATTAGCTATGATGCTAGGAAGGAAGAAAATAGATATTTCCCCAATTCTTCACAGAGCAAAGCCTGGCAAGTGATTAACAACCACAGTCTGGCAATTAACATATTGGAGGGGTTAAAGGAATGAGTTTAGTTCCTCTCCTAGGGTCTGTCTCACCACTACAGTGCTTTATACTTTATTGCTTTATGCAGTTGTTACCCTTGATAATACTAGAGTAGTACAGTGGTTAATCAGAGTTGTAGTATTTAGGAAATATTTAATCGTTGTTTTCATGGCTTCCTGTCTATACCATATTGTTCATTTGCTTTGTTTGTTTTTATGTAACTACTGTTCCTGGGGGGTTTATATCCCTTCCTTTATTACTTTGACTTTCTCTTTTATAAACTAGCCAATGGATGACTAAACATGTGGGCCAGATTCCGTTCTCATTTCTACATCAGCAAACCTCCATTGACTTCAGTGGAGCTACTTCTACTTTCCACTGGTGCAAGTGAAATCATGTAGAATCGGGGCCTAGAAGATCTGCTCTGACCTAATATGATGACATGGGGAAGTACATGTGCCTAATCAGGACAGCCTCAGCACTACGGGTATTGTGTACCTAGTAAAAATGAAGCTGCTTGGGAAACGAATGTGTCCAACAATTGAATGGTTGGCCAATCTTTCCCCAAAGCCACATCACTATCTTACTTTCAAGTTGGTTAATGCAACACCTGTGTGTTTAATTAGAATTCTATAACAATGTACAATTTACTTTTCAAAAGAATTGGCTGGGTTAATAACTTAGCATTAGGGACTATAATGGTTTAGAACAAATTAAAACCTTAGTTAATATGCAACAGTTGCTCTACTCTGATGTAAATGGAGCTAAACAGATTTACACCCGCTGAGGAGCTGGCCCTATATGCCAATAAAACAAATATATTTAAGAAGAAAAATGACTTATGCCAAAAAAATGTTAATCTCTGATGTTTCAATTCTCTAGCAATCTAATTCTTGCAAGCTGGCATGTGCCAGAGCTCCTATGTCTAATCTCTTATCTCAAACAATAAATTGCCAAAAACACTAAAAGGGAAAGTTAATCCATTAGTCCCAGTGGTGGATATGCTTGGGTCTCAGTTGTGACTGACAGTGGGTCTGAAGTTTTGGCAGAAAATGACTTAATGGACCAACTGGTGTAAATTGGTGTCACTTCATAGACGTCAATGAGGCTTTGTCAAAATATACTAGCTGAGGATCTAGCCATCGTGTGTGTGTGTGTGCGTGTGTGTGTGAGAGAGAAATCTATTTTAATCTAGAGTATGAGGCCAAACCAACGTAAGGAAATAATTTCTCTACTTGGAAACAATAAAGTAAAGTACAGAAATAAACGGGAAAAGGTTAATCAGCATGGGAATTAAACTGCAAGGCCTGAGTTCCAGGATTTAAAGACTGAACCCTGTTGTGAAGGTAGGTTATGTTAAATGAAAATGAGTCGTCCTAATAATTGCAGTAATGTGATGAATACTTCACTTGTATGGACCATTATCAGATTCCCAGCATCTGGCAAAGGTCTCTCTGAGCCACAGCCATGGTGGAACAGAAGGGAGAGGCCCTCTTCTAAAATAGTGCAGGAGCTGGCCAAATGCTTCAGATATTCTGGGAAGGCCATGCCAAAGAGAGGCTGTTACTAAACCTGTAGCATGTGCCGAAAGCTGCTCGGTCAGTCATGGCCACACTCCTGTGCCAGCCCAATACATTCCTTCAGGGAGCCAGAATGGTGCTGTCAATGCTGGTTGGCCTCCTCCCTATTTCTGCCAGAGCACTTGCAATTAAATTATGGAAGCCTTCTGTACCCGCGTGCTAGATGGAAGGGACCCCTGTTCTTTAATTTAAACCTAAGAGTTGTCTTATCTCACATACAGTTGCAAGCAACGTTTTTTAAAAAATGAATTAGCATTATTTTAAGGGTGCTCTACACATTGACAGGACTCATCCTATTCATAAGAGAAAGAAGGAAATTCCTCTATTGCAGTACATTTATTCCCCACTGTTGTAAGATGGTTGGAGGGTGTGGAGCCAGCCGACCATATAGATGGACAAACAGACAAAATCCACTTTGTGTGGGAGAAAAGTCGAATGGGTGACTTCAAACATCTAAACAGAACTTTCCCAGTGCCTTTCTCAAACTGGTGAGTCATATAGTACCTTGTTTTAGAATGTGCTGAGAGATTAAGTTCACACTTTTACTATGTTCCTGAAGAATAAAGTCATTTTTAAAACACTGCATTCATTATTTACTCTTTTCCACAGGAAATTTCAATAAGGCTATGATACAGGAAGATTTTTGTTGTTTGTTTGTTTCATGTTATTGGGAATAACTGACTGACATACCGTACAAAGATGGCTACATGGGCATTTATTCATGCATACGTGAATATTTTTAAGGTCCTGAGAGGTTAAAACCTGTAGCTCTTGTTAATCTATGAAAATGACCCATGCTTACTACACTTTGAGATCAGGACCCCAAACCCTTAATAGTATCACCTCTGTGAGCTGAAGATTTTTTTTTTTTTTAATGGAGATATCCTATCTCCTAGAACTGGAAGGGACCTTGGAAGGGACCTTGAAAGGTCATCGAGTCCAGCCCCCTGCCTTCACAAGCAGGACCAAGTACTGATTTTGCCCCAGATCCCTAAGTGGCCCCCTCAAGGATTGAACTTACAACCCTGGGTTTAGCAGGCCAGTGCTCAAGCCACTGAGCTATCACCTGAAAACGCCCTTCACTATTTTGATGGAGAGGTTGTATGTGAATCCTCTTATAAGAAAATAATGTTCTCAGAATGCACATAGGGCCTGATCTGGGGCCCCGTGAAGTCAATAGGAGTCTGTCCACTGCCTTTATTGGACTTTGGATGAGACCCATAGTGCTCAATCCTGCAAGGTGCTGAGCATTCTGGCCCCAACGCATCAAACCACTTAAGCGTGTGCTTTATTTTCAGCTCAAGCACAGTCACATTCAACTCAATGCACTTAGCACGTAGTTAAAGTTAAGCAGATCCTCAAATGCTTTGCTGCAGGGAGGCAGGGTGTTCAGCATTCCCTACACAGAATCGAGGCCATTCATTACAAAGTGAATGTTGTGGTGATGAATGAGAGTTGAGTGGCTCTCTAGCCATTACCTGCAAGGTGTTGGGCAGGAATAAAGGGGCAGAGCTTCCTTGTACTAGGTTAGCACTCACGGTGTACTATGTGATGAACAAATTCATTGTGAGGCATAGTCACTGCCTCAAAGATCTTCACAAGCTACAAGACAACTCCTAACTCTTTCGCATTTAAATTTAGTTATATTTTTTCCAGAAAAGGTGATAAATAATGTCATTTCTCAACCCTAATGTCATTTTTTGTTGGAGAAATCTGTATGTTATTTATATTAATACTCCAGTTCATTCATCAGAACTAGTGTCCGGGATTAAAAATGGTTAAGCAATCAGAAAAAGGACTTTCTTTTCAATATTTAAACTAACTGTTTAATGATCAAAGTCTTTATGATTTTAAAGCAGCAAGATAAATGGGTTTACAGTATCTAATATTTGCAGTTGTGACAGCAGCAGTATGAGATGTAATGTCAAAGACTAAAGTCCTCCCACTTTTTAAATGAGCTGTGAGTCATTGTAGTGACACAGGCTAATTTAGGACAAGTTAACTACCATTACTGTCTACACAGGACTTACTCCAGATGACCAATGAAGGTATCTCCCTGACAATACGAAGTGCAGGAATGTTACTCTTCCCCCCCCCCCCCCTTCTTTTCCACAGAGCTAATCATTGACATCACATAGAAAAATCATGTTAATTCCATAGGTGTCCTATTTATGGAGAAATACACAGGGAAAATATAGGAAAAATCATTCTCTTCTCACATTTTAATTAAAAAATATCAAACCAGATTGTCTATGATTTGCATAAGTTCTTGCATCTTCATAGGTCTTATTATGAACTAAAGAATATACTTTGTTTGAATTTCATCTCTTTATATATGATTTTTAATTTATTCCTGTAATTTTCAGTGTTGCTATTTCATAGAAAGGACAATAGGTCAGCCCTTTTGTTGGTAATTTAACATGTATAAACACACATAGATAATGCTGAGCCTGTGTATTTCAGTGGAAAGAGGGTTTGCTTCATATTTCAAAGGGCATATATTTAACTCATTAAGTGAAGGTTTTGCTTTTATTTTTTTTTACCAATTGGTGATGATAAAGTAATCCTTGGTAATTTCCTAAAGCAGCAAGCAAGCAAACAAAACAATCAGAAAGAGAACAGTTCATCTATATAAAGTTATAGTGCTTGATTCACCACTCTGTTACTTGAGTATTATGCCTCTGGAAACACATTGAATTAAATGGGAGTGATTCCTTGCTTAAAGTTAAGTGTGCACTTAAGTGCTTTGATGGAACAGGGCTTAAATGAGCTAAAATGAGTTGCTTGGTAAACCTTTTTGGTCTGTGAGCAATCATGGTAAATGTAACACAAAAAACTATTACATTATAGTGGCATCCATTATAGTAGTCCATGAAGAAAACACAACTGAACTGAAATGAAGATGAGCTGTTTAAAAGTCAGATTATATTTACAGGTGATTAAGCACATAAGTGGCTTTCTCTGTGTGTGTGCGTGCTTCCGTGCACACACCACATTTATTCTTAGCCTCATGTTTCAGGTAACCTCACATTCCTTTGATCTATGCCTAGGCAGACCCAATCTTCTAAACTGCATATGTACATAACTTAACCAGGTGAGCATCTAACTAATCATTTTGCTTGTGCATTTACTCCT
The DNA here is from genome assembly GCF_011386835.1 of Chrysemys picta bellii. Taxonomy (NCBI): domain Eukaryota; kingdom Metazoa; phylum Chordata; order Testudines; family Emydidae; genus Chrysemys; species Chrysemys picta. Next base: position 24,191,769 of record NC_088795.1, read on the forward strand.
CTTGGGCAACCAGTTGTGTCAAACATGCATTCAGAAAGGAACACGCACAATTTACTTGCATGATTTTGAAAATTTGGATCTTGTGCTCTTATCTGAAGGATCAGCAGTTAGCATGAACGCAGAGGATGATCTTTAAAGTTGCAAGAAATGAAAGCAAGCAGAGTTTCATGTATTATCTCAAACTAGATGTACTAATGTCAATTGCAGCAGGAAATCTTTTGGACTTGTAATGATGGGTAATCTGATCCTGTTACTCTCGTCCCCCACCCCCAGCCCTGAATATCAGAGTAAACATGTAAAATACCAAAGGGCTCTGCAGCAGCAACAGTGAAAGCTTAAAAACTGAAACTACTATATTGCTCTAGACAGCTTGTCAGTACTGATCACATCAACTGCAAATGTGACTTGTAGGAGAAAGAAGTGTGGTTATTAGCCTCAATTTTCTAGTACTGTGTGTGTGAACTACACACTCTCTTCCACTCTACTTTTCAACTGCATATTATAAACTCTTTAGATAGAAGCCCATGGTAATTTCTTGTATTGCATGGTAATGGGGAAGGTTACTCTTGCTCAATTTCAGTTAAACTGTTGTAGATTAGCTTTAATTGAGGTTCATGCCATGAAATCAGAGAAAACGTTTTTTTTTCTTTCGTCTCTCAAATGTTGGAGGCAATAAGCACACCTCCGAGGCTAGTACTTTTCCTTTCATCAGAAAATATCTGGCCTTAACCATGTATCTGTCCTGTGTTTTAAATGATTGAACGGGTATGAATACTTAGTCTAATTTATATTTTTTAAGCACATATCTCACTGCCTAACAAACACATCCTTTCCTTGCATCCCCTCACAGTTTTTATCTAGTTGGATTGGAAACACTTTGGGACATATTTTTCATTGTGGCGCAGCAGCTACAGTCACAGTTTCTATCCATGCCCCCTTTCTTCTGTATGGATAAGGCTCCCTGATGGGAGGCGTATCCCATGATGCACCATGGGGGGTTTACAGGCACAATGACTATGTGCCCATTTTTGCAGACCCACCTGTTACAGCCCTGGATGAACACATGGCTCTTTAAAAATAAACAGACAAAAGAGCTCTATAATAGATAATGATGGTTATCATTGAGATCGGGACATCCTGCCAGGCTATTTTAGTTATTATGGGCTGTACGAGGGGTCCCAGTAAATGAAATACAGAAATGTCTCCACCCCACCCCAAAGAGTTGAATTATCTTTCTTAAAGGCAGTAATTTAGATACTTCAGCTAGAGCAGAGAGAAGCAGGACACTACACTATGCTAGTAGGAACCTAGTTTTCCCAGCCATTCGATGCCATACTCTGTATGGTGCAGGGTGCAAGGAGGCTTGCCCTTTGAGCTACTTGATCAAGGCTAGGCACAATCACAATCTGGCACCCAGGAGAGTACAAGGATTGCATCCTCCTAGTGCATATGGGGGGTGCATATCTTATAGCATACTTGTCAACATGATATCTGCAGGTAGGGTACATGCAGGGCTATGGCCCCTTCCTTTCCTCCACGTAGAGAGAAACAGAAGAGAGCACACATACGGCACTATCCTAAGGACACGGTATGTGTACATCCCTTTATGCTCCTGGGAGCTGCGGAAGGAGGGGTGGAATGTCCTGAGGCAGCACCCATTCTTCGTGGAGTTCTCCCTGCAGTATCATGACTTGAAAGGCCGTTTTGTATGCAATATGTAGAATCTGGCCCTAATGGTCCCATTTGGGGATACTGTTGTGGTTAATAACAGACGGGAGAAGGATTGTTCTAGCTAATCTAATTATGAGCCATCATTTGTTCCTCTTAGACTCTATAGAAGGAGATCTAAATGCTAATCTTAAATGGGCTTTATAAACAGAAGGCTCTTGCTGGTGAAGGTCAAGCTGTAACAATTCCCTTGGAAGACCTGTCAGTGGCTAAATTGATCTTCTCACCATGTTGATTATGCTGTTATCCCAGCTTGGATACCTCTGGGTCTTGGCTCTCCTTTTGCTCTGACAGTTTGATATTGAAAGTCTGTGTTGATCTCTTTGACTCTGCTGATCGCATCAGGTACCTACAAATGGAGGGGCAGGAAGAACTTTTTATACTTTTACTGTCACTATTAGAATAAAGGGGAGCCTAGCAGGAGTAAGTTACTATTGATGTGCTGCCTGTATTTTAACAAAGAGCTCCCACAAATATTTCCCTGTCTGTGTGATAAATCTTGTGTTATAGTTGGGAATTTTCCATTGATTTTTTTTTAATGGAAAATGCAGCTTCTGCAAAATCAAAATGTTCCCTGAGAAAATTTCGTTTTATTGAAATTTTCCATTTTGGGTTGGGTTGACCCAAATTGAAACACTTTAGTTGTTGAAATGTTTTGTTTCATTCTGGGTCAATTCAATATTAATCTCTGTCTGCTTGAGTTGCTGAGGGGCCCCATGATAGTTGTAGTTTGGCTGCCTTGTGCCCCCTTTTCTGTGGAACAGAATCCCCGATTCGAGTACATATCCCATGATGCACTATAGTCTCCCCTCTGGCTGAATTGACACAGTGCATCATAGGAGTCTCATTAACACAGTACATAATGGGAGATATAGTCCGCCTGGGGAGCACAATCTGTAAAGCAGAATGGCGGCATGAGGGCACCCAGACTACAACTTCCATGAGGCACCACTGCATCTTGGGGGAACTCAGATTAACGCTGAACCAAGATGAAATTAAACATTTTGATTTAAGGAATGTTGGAACAAAATTATTTGAATTGAAATTTTTAGGAACTTTCCATTCTGTGAAAAATTTGGCTATTATAACTCTTAATCCTGATTTGGGACAAAAATGAATCTGGAAATACTGGAATTTTCCATGTGATGGCTCATTATGTACTGGGGGCCATGTGTGCTCAAAAGAGCAGAGGTGAGGGAATCTAATCACTTATTCTGGCATTTAAACCTAGATACTTGTTCATAACCAAGGAATGAGGGAGCAGCACTTGCAAACAAACCTATAATACTGTAAACTTCTTGAGAATACTTTTACTTTATCTCTGAAAACTAAAATGGGTTTATAATGAAAACCATTTTTCTATCCTTAACTACTGCAGAGTGCTTGATACTTTCAGTACTATTACTGCCTGATGTATCACAGTGTTTGCCTTGTTTAATTTGAAGTAGGGCATGGGCAGTGGGTTATCCTCGGTCGAAAGACTCATTTATATTTTCAAAATACTTGCCATTTGGCCTATTCCAAACTGGATGGGGCAGCAACAGAAGAGGTGTAAAAAGACTCTCATACAGACACCACATGGGCATAAATCCAGAATCAGTTCATTGTGCTCAGCAGAATTATGCATGACTTTCTGCTATTATAACTGAGATCAGAATCTAGCCTGGAAAAGACTATTCAATTATCAAAGCTACACCCGTCCAGTGTAGGGTAGAGGAAATAGGAGATACTAATCAGATACTCTATTCAATCTGAACCAAAAGAACAAACAGAAACAATATATGTAAGTAACAATAACATCTGTTTGTTGTGATTTACCTGTTTTCCCTCGTTTTATATTTAGATTGTAAGCCCTTTAGGGGCAGGGACAGTCTTTTTTTCTTATGTATACAGACAGTGCCTAGTACAATGGGACCCCTGCTCTGACAGGGGACTCCAGGCACTTTTACAATAAAATAATCTTCCAAAAAAATGTCAGCATAAATGTCTTAGATATTTTTCATGAATGGCTCATAAGCATTAAATATGTCAGTATAAAAATGACTTTGTTTGCCCTTTGCTCCCTCAATAATAAATACATCCTGGCTAATAAACACTTCAGCATCAGAATACAACTATTATCTTGTAAACAGAAGCCAGCCCTAAGAATCATCTGAATATATGTGATCACAGCACTTTTTCATCATTCTTAATGGGCAGGAAAATGTGTCAGGATTGGAAGAGTTAGTAAATTGTAACTTTGAGGGAGCTGCTGTACTTACTGATATTACAAATTTAACTTATTTCTTTTATAAGCTGCTTTTGTCAGTGAGTAGAGATGAGGTAACCTATTTCTGACTGAAATAACTTGCATTCAGTGCAGTTGTCTTCTACTGAGACATCTGAATGTGTTTATTAAGCTGACCAGCTACCCACATGGTGCTATAATAAACGTGACAGGACAAGCAGATTGCTCCTTCTATTTTCCATGGGTAGCCAAGCCTAAATAAAATCCCTTTCTTTTCTCCAAGAAAACACTAGATTAACTTTACCAGTTTGACCAATACTTTGTGAAAATGTTGGTCACTGGGAACTTCCACACACAGGTTTCCCCCCCACAATGTTATGTAGGGGGAACCAGACATTTTGCCCATCCCCAGAAAACAAGGTGGACTTTGTAGTGATAATGCCATTGAGGATTTTTGGGAAACCTTTACCTGGATTTTCTCGGCTGTAGTCAAATACACTTGTAACTATTAATGGATGTAGAATGTAGTTGGAATCCATTATATGTAAATACACCGTATTACATTGTTAAAGGGTGAAATTATGACTCCTTGCCCACTCACCTGCATGATTATGAAAGCGGTAACATTAAATGGAACGACCACCGTTCTGCTGTGTGAGAGGGCCAGGAAGTGGAGAACCCCCAAAAGGAATATTATGCAGCTTCCTTTGCACTGCAGAGCCATGCACAGTAGCAACCCCATACACAAAGATATATAACGGGGCATGTAGGCAGGCTGTTTGGAGCATGGTCTGTGAATCTTTGAACTGAGCAGATCCACTAGCCACAGATTCCACCAAGGCAGGAGGAAGGGGGTGGCAATATCACATCCTGGCCACTACTACAATCTGGAAACTTTAGCAGTAGCCATGGAATGTCTGTGTGGGTACTTTACATTCTGCCTCATGCCTAGGTTAGGACTCTGTGCCTCCACCTCATGTTTTAGGTCACAGATACTTGAAGGAGGCAATGCCCATTTCACCCAATGTTGTTAACGTTGTAGCCTTGTAGAAAAGCCAAGTTTAGCATTTCTGGTTACTTAGAGCTGGTGCTATGGGGCAAGACTGAGTCCTCATGCTCTGCCTTTAACAGCATGCTTATCACAGCTTTACTTTTCTGTAAAATACCCTCATTTTAAAAAAACGTTTCTGTGCAAAAGAGCAAGCTTTTGTATTAAAAATAGATTGTCTTCAAGAACCCACATATGTGAGCTTTTTAAGGCTTGTGATGCAAAGATTTCCCTAAGGATTCAACTTTCTGTGTGTTTTCAAAATAGAAGTTGATTTTTTTATTGGAAAATGTTCCGTGAGGAAGTTTCTAATAACAGAACTGAAATATCAGAAGCAATTCCCTTTGATAAATGAATGGGGATGTTAAATTATTAGCTTCCTCATGCAGGTAGGTAGGGAAATGATTTTACGCTCCAAGTAAAGCTGGTGCATTTATTTATATTATTACACTAAATAAATAATGATACTGGAAACACCTCCATTATTGTAATGTTTTCAGGGACATTGTTTCCTCTTCTCGAGTCTTAATTGCAGAGGGAAGAGATGGCTTGGGCAGCGAGGCTGTCATTAAAAAATAAGTGTGGGAACCTGTAGAGCAGTGTTTCAATGTAACCAATTAGAAATGTGACCTTGGGGAGCACCATTAGCAGTTTAACTAAATGTCAGTTCTGTTCAACTTGACCTCAAAATGGATACATGTGGCATTTTGAGATGGCGGTTACAAATGGACAACACTGATAACACTGCTCTACAGCCAAAATGCTTCTGAAATAAATGTAGTCAAACTTTACTAATTCTGGGTCACAGAACGAAAATGATGCTTAAAATTGTTGATTGGCTCTAGTTTTTAAGATGTGCTATTGGGTCAGTATATACGACCCTTGACCTGGGAATGGCGGAGGATAAGTGAGTTATAAAGGGAAGGGATCTCAATTTAAACCAGAAATGACTAAAATACATCTTTGACTGGATCTATGAATAAATCTATAAGTGGGTTTGGACAGTACTTGCTTTTTAGGCAAAACAATGAATGATGCAATCTGAAGCTGGTATTGCATCATACATGATATGAATTGCATCATGTTATTCCTAGAAGTCATGGATGATGCAATCATAACGAAGCTTACATCACTCTTCTGAACAAATTGCCCTATATCAGCTCTAGAAATCATACAGTGTCGTGCTCTCTTATTTGTCAGTGTTTGATTTTGCAAAGGGACACATTTCTGTTTAGCCAAAGTGAGCAGAGATGCCTCGTACTTGTGTGAACGGTGCAGATAACTTCTGCTATGTTTGTGGTGAAGTGACTTTTGCATCACAAAAGCGCAGTATAACCACTATGGTTAAGAAAGCCTATCGCCTTTATTTTGGCTGCAAAAATGGAGATCAGGACAAGAGGTGGGCCCCACACATATGCTGCAACACTTGTGCAACAAATCTTCGCCAGTGGTTGAACAGGAAAAGGAAATCTATGCCTTTTGCAGTGCCAATGATTTGGAGAGAGCCAACAGATCATACCAGCAATTGTTACTTCTGCATGGTGCCTCCAGTTGGGAATACAAGAGGCAAGCCAAGAAGCGCCGAGTAGACACTGAATAGGACTAAACTATGTACATAATAGTTTTTTGCCTTTTGTTTCATAATACATTTTATTTATATAACCCTTTTGCTGATTTTTAAAGTGTTACATAAACAGGACAGGTGAAATATTATCCTGTAAAGCAACCATAAACACCTGAAAAGACCTAGGTTTACAATTTATGATTAAAACTCTACTATCTACACAATATACATAGACATAAAATGTAAAAACTTAAATATCTTAGAAACAGTAGCCAATCAGTTGTTTTAATTGTCATATTTGAATTCAGCACATCAAAATACATAATAAATAGCACATTTTATCTCTGAAGCAGACGACTTCTCAAAAATTGTAGACCAGTGTAAACCTTTCCCAGGCAGCCAGCTCTTTCATTTGTTTGGTATCATGGCTATGTTTTTGCTTCTTTAAAAGAAAAAGAAAAAGAAAAAGAACGTGAAGTTTAGAGTAACTTGGAGTCTTTAAATCATGATTTGAAGACTTCAGTAACCCAGTCAGAGGTTATGTGTCTATTAGAGAATTGGGTGGACGAGGTTCCGTGGCCTGCAATGTGTAGACTAGATGGTCTCTTCTGGCCTTAAAGTCTATGACAGGGGTCAGCAACCTTTCAGAAGTGGTGTGCCGAGTCTTCATTTATTCACTCTGATTTAAGGTTTCACGTGCCAGTAATACATTAACGTTTTTAGAAGGTTTCTCTATAAGTCTATAGTATATAACTTACTAAACTATTGTTGTATGTAAAGTAAATAAGGTTTTTGAAATGTTTAAGAAACTTCATTTAAAATTAAATTAAAATGCAGAGCCCCCCAGACTGGTGGCCAGGACCCGTGCAGTGTGAGTGCCACTGAAAATCAGCTCGCGTGCCGCCTTTGGCAGGTGTGCCAGAGGTTGCCTACCCCTGGTCTATGAGGCATTAATGTTATTCCGAATGCCACTTTGTGCTCTGTTTCACCAGCTCTGTTGGTTTCCTGGGCTTGGAGCTATAAAGGAATTTTCCTTCCTCTGAAAGAATTTCCCACTGGACTGGCAGGAAATTTGGTCTCTTTTTAGGCATTCTGTCCATCATAATCCAGATGGGCATTTCAGGTCTGTGATAAAGCTACTTAGCAGACAAGCTGCTCATGAGCTGTGAAGCCCTTCGTAAAACTCTGTTGGCACACCATTCACTTCATCTTTATTAATGGTGTTGGCAACTTAAGTTGCTTTCTGTGGTCCTGTTACAGATAACTTTAGCCTGCACGCCTTCTTTCTTGTGCAGCCTCAAGACCAATTTCAGGCACAATTTGACTTGGCAGATGGATTACTAGCAAAATCTGTTCTTTAATGATAGGGAAGGCAGAAATGAAATTTCTGACTCTGAATAAAAGAGTTCAGTAGTTGGAAAATATAGGCCCTAAATACTAAAGTGCTGGATGAGGCGTTAAATAACACTTTTTAAATTATTCCTCCCAAGAACACACTTTGAGCTGCTTCAATCAGATTCAACGTAGGCCACTTGCTGTGGAGCAGTCAGTGGCAGCTCAGCCTTCAGGGTAGCTGTGGGTTGGGGCATTGCCCTGCTCAGAAAAGCAACAATAATTAAAAGATCTTTTAAAAAGGTTTACAAGTTAGAGTCTACATTTTCAAAGCGATGAGTGATTTTTGGGGGCCTCAATCTTTGGGTGCCCTGTCTGACACCTGAAAGGGGCCCAATTTTTAGAGCAATGCTTTGAAAATCTGGTGTCAGGTTGGGAACCCAAAATCGTTAGTCACTTTTGAAAATGCCAGGCTAAATAAAGATCCCAATAATATGGTTCGTAAATGTCCAGTAACAGCTTCTAGGATTGTGGTGCAGTGGCTCTAATACGCATGGTTGCACACATCAGTTGGAGTCCCTATACGGTGCAGTTGCGGAGAGCAACACAGACGAAGCACTAGAAAGTTTCTCTTCAGTTAAGGAAGGCACCGCTAGAGACCTGCGTGGAATATTGAGAAGTGCCCAGGATTGACCTAAATCTGTTGTGCTGCAAACAGCTGGTAGGAGCAGTGGGGCTGATCACAACAGTCTTGAAGGGGGCACACACCTTCAGATAGAATATTTTATAGCCAGGATGGGCAATTTGTCTCTGGCATAATTTTTCTTGGCATATTTGACAGAGATGGCTGCTTAGTAACTGGAAGGAGAGAACAATGAACTATGCAGAGAGACCCTCCCACACACACACAGTCTGGGTAAGCTGGGATGAGGGTAGTGCCTTCTGTCACCTATGCCATTTGGCCTTGGGGGGAGAAACAAGCCAGAGACTCCAGCTGGTAGGATCAGAAGCAACCAAAGCAGGGAACTTCGGACATTCAGAGAACTGTCAACATTTTGAGCGGTCTTTCTCTGCCCTGTGCTGATTGCCTATTCCAACCCTCCCCCTCTGCCACCCTCACAGTCTCTTCACCTCAGCTTCACTTAATATCTGCTCTTCTTACCCGCTTCTCCCCTATCCTGCCCACCCCCTTTCCCTTCAGTGTTCCTTCTCCCTTCACTTTTCTTTCCATTTAACTTATCCCCTCTTAGATAGATAGATATTTGGTGAGGGGTTTAGCTATCAGGGAACTGACATGCATTTGGTTGAATGACAGAGTTCACGCTCTGTGTTTTATCTCTTTCTCCATCCTGTGTCTATCTTGTCTATTTAGACTTTGTCTACACAGGAACTTCGTCAGCAAAACTTTTGTCATTCAGGGGTGTTAAAAAAAACGCACATGCACACCTCGAATAACAAAAGTTTTACCAACGAAAAGCGCTCTCCTGCCAACAAAGCTGCTGCCGCTCATGTGGGGTGGAAGATTTTTGTCGTCAGGAGAGCTTAGACAAAACCTTAGAGCATAAGGCCTTTGAAACAGGGACTGTCTGCTAATCTGTTTGTACATTGCCCCATTCTTGGTTGGTCTTTAGGCACTACGGTAGTAAACATGATTAATGATAATGAAAATAACAACTTACACACAGAGGGTATGAAAGTGGGGGTCTTTCTCATGCTGTTCTTGCAACACAAGGCTCCATGCTGAGTGCAGGAGATCTGTTCCATTGAGCTTGTAGCTGGTGATGTCAGAATACGGCGTAAAGAGGAAGAGAAATTAAAGTTAAGAGAACAAAGAAGACCCACAGAGTTTTGTTTTAAGAATACTTGCTGCTAAAGTTTGTATGATAGTGAAATGTGTTATGAATTCTATTGTAAAATGTGTCATTTTGAAGTGTTGCGTAGAGTTTTAGATATGTGACTCCCTTAAATCACAGAAGCATGTGCTGCTAAACCCCACGCAGCACCACAGCACTTTGACACTGTGTTCCTTTATTTCAAATAATTCTAGGAAGAAAATTAATTATGAATTGAATAATAGATTATTTGAAACCACTGTGTTGCATTCTTAAGTGCACCAGAATGTTGCATTTTTCATGTTACACTTTAAAGAATTCCCAGGTAACATGCCCCATTGGGTTCACTACTGGTGTTTGGGTTACAATGCCCCAGTTAGACTCATCTTTGATGACAATGAAGTTTAAGTCCTATGCCTAGTTTCAGTTCCCTTTATGCATCTGTTCCATGCAGCTGTGATAAATGTGGATATGGGTGGGATGGGGAGGGGAATTCTCAGAATCCAGATCTCAGAGTGTTCATGCCATCCTCATGGTACCATCAAAAGACACTGAGAAATGAATCATGATGATAGGGTACCAGGGTATAATGCTACCCATTTTATAAATGAGTTCCATTCCAAAGGCAGCATTTAAGGACCTGTTAGTCTCTAATCTGTATGAGCCTGGGAAGATGTGTTTTTTGGTTTTAAATATAATTGGTTTTCCACATTTTATCTGCAGCATATATTCGCTTTAGCATGGCTGTCATATAAATCATAGGCTATCAATAATTGTCCTTTTAGATTGGTTCATGGGGGGTTATTTTTACATTAAACTCCATACTACAAGTCTAGAAATTGAGTGAAAATATTTTAAGTCAGTTTCCTTTAAAGTCTATGTAAAGTCTATGTCTATGTAAACTGATTTTATATCTATTTCAGGTTTATTAACAAGCGTAAATCATCATAGCAGCATTGTTTTAACCAGAACTATGTCATTTTTACACTAGCTAAGATCTGGTTCTTCGTATCAAGAGTTGTGCATCTTTCAATTTAGGACCAACTTGCTCAGGCAAAACTCCAAATGAAGACAGATAAGAGTTTTGCCTGAACAAGAACTATGGGATTTGGTCCATACAGAATATGCATTCCTGAGAATATTCACTCTCTCTTTTAATTTATTGTAGATACTAAATAATAATATTTTCAATTATAGGGTTTGAATCCAATACCTTTGAGATTGAGTTGCAGCTCACTGTTGGCCCGTAAGAGGAGAGATTAATAAGACTGGGACTTTTCAGCTTGGAGAAAATAAATAAAGAAGTGTTATTTACCCCTTCTCATAACACAAGAACTAGGGGTCACCAAATGAAATTAACAGGCAGTAGATTTAAAACAAACAAGGAAGTATTTCTTCAGACAACACACAGTCAACCTGTGGAACTCTTTTCCGGAGGATGTTGTGGAGGCCAAGACTAACAGGGTTCAAAAACGAACTTGATACATTCATGGTGGATAGGTCCACCAATGGGTATTAGCCAGGATGGACAGGGATGGTGTCCCTAATCTCTGTTTGCCAGAAACTGGGAATGGGCCATAGGGGATGGATCACTTGATGATTACCTGTTCTGTTCATTCCCTCTGAACCACTTGGCTTTGGCCGCAGTCAGAAGACAGGATACTGGGCTAGATAGACCTTTGGTCTGACCCACTATGGCTGTTCTTATGTCCTTCTTCTAATGGAACTACTCATGGAGTAAGATTCTATTTAATATGCATAAGAGTATTAGAATCTGGCCCATAGTATCCTTGTGCCATGTTCTAAAATTGAAAAAAACCCCACAATGCTGTGTATTTTGATATATGTCTTCCTTCTGACCAGATTGTTTGTTTGTTTGTTTGCACATACTGTGAACATGTTAGAACTGTTATTAAGTGATGCTCATGTAAATAGGACTGGTTCATCAGTCTATAATATAATCTTTTTGGAATAATCATTTGCCTTATTTTTATCCTAAAACCTCCCCCACTCTAGTGGCCCAATCCTGCAAATGTTTAAGCACATGAATAGTTTTACTCCCACAAATAGTTACATGGAAGTCAATGGGACTACTCGATTGAATAAAGTTACTCATAGGCATAAATGTTTCCAGGATTGGGCCCTTCCAGTGTAATCCTCAAAACAGCTTAATATATTTGCTGATTTTGAGCTAGGCAAGTCCCCATGGTACTGGAAAGTTTCCTAGGGAAACTCCAGAAGTTGACACTGATATCATTCCCATGAGGTGAGCGGTTTCTGGACACATCCATGTGGAGGAGTATTGGGGAAGGTGGGGGTGAAGTTGTAACCCTCCAGCAATACAGGGGAATTCATCAGTTTTCTTGTGGTACCTGCTATCACAGGTGCTGACTTTTTTCTCTTTGCTGGTGGGTACTCCTCTCCACCCACTCCCCTCGACGCTAGCGGCAGGCAAGGCTTTGGGGGGAAGATGCCAAGTAGGGCTAGGGCATGGGCGGGGCCTCAGGGGAGGAGGCAGAGCATGGGCAGAGCCTTGTGGAGAAGAGGTTGAGTGGGGGCGGGGCTTTGGGGCAGAGCACGGGTTGACTGGGGAGCGGGGGCATGGTCCAGGCACCAGGGCCCACAAAAGATTAATCCGGACCTGCAGGTGCCGAGCACCCCCTATATTTTTTTCGATAAGTAGTTGAGCCCTGAAGCACCCACAGAGTCAGGTGCCTATGCCTGCCATGGTCATATGTTTGGAGAGTCAGTGCCACCTTTGACTTGGCATCATGGCGCTTTAATAAGATGTGCTGCCATTGGGTCCTGGACTGCTCCGTATTTACTACCACTCCTGGGTAGAGGGCACAGAATTTGTAGACATGAATTACGACAAGGACATTAATTCCCATGCGGATTTTCTGAGGTCACTCCATGGGGCTGCCTGGAGATGATGCCACCTAGAGCTCCACCACCAACTGTCCATGTCCCCTAGCCAAAATACCCCCACAAGCTGAACAGTATTCATAAAGGGACAGCTGCGTGCTAACATGGAAGGGTGATGCTGAACTCGCTTTTCTTCCCTAGTCTCTGACTGTCTGGGATCCACTGTTCTGGGATTGCCACAGCTTTCGTTCTCCTGTTGTCAAGCCGCAGAGGGGATGATATGGCCCTTTGCCTTCACTAACCAACTACTCTGTCCTTAATGGGAAAAACAACACTGAAATAGACATATTTTTCAAGGTGAATCGTAAAGAAACCCGTGACAGCTGTTGCTTTTCTCTCCTGTTTTAAACATTAGAATGAAGAAGGAATCTCGCAGGAAGGAATGATGGATAATACAGATATGCCAGTGGACCCAGATAATGAGGCGTATGAAATGCCTCCTGAGGTAAATCTTCCTTTGCTGTGCTCTCTGAATGTATGTGGCTAATGGACATCTGAGCATTTAGCACAGGGGCTTTATGCCGAAGTGATCCAGGTGCAGAAATGTAATGATGATGACACTTACATGGATGCACAGAGGGGTGCTTCCCCTCTATGGGTGTCCAGTGGCTGAGAGGTTGCAAAGAGGAGGCAGAGCAGGGGTATATGAAGCTGCAGTATAGTAGCAGACATGCAGCCTCTGTGACTAGGATCTCAAGGAGTCAGAATGTATCCCTAAGACAGCACACCCGCCTGGGGCTCCACACCACCCATTGATTTGAGCCAAAATGGCACAATCAAACCCAACAGAGGAGATCTGCATCAGATTCACACTTGGCTGTAGGACTCTGTGCATAAGTGCTCTGTTATGCAATTAATAAGTGAATCCGTACTATTTCTGTGTGATAGAGCCCATCATTAGGATGAGTGCCAACCCATTGTTTTGTGTAGCTAGCTGCCTTCAGCAGGAAACTGTAATTCCTGGAAAATAATAATTCTTTAGAGCCAAATGTTGTCCTTGGAAGCATGCTAACAGCTCCTAATGTAATTAACAGGAATTGCTCATTCATTGGAAGGCAAAGGGTGGCTTTTAGTACTGTCGCGGCGTGGGACCTGAAAGAAAGAGGGAAGGCCACCCAGTCTAACCAAACCCTTTTAATGCAGCCAGAACTCCTCCTTTCCCCCACAATAGTACCTCCCTAACCCAGTGCATATGCAGCACCACCTCTTGCATTTCTGATTTCCCTCACCCAGCTTCTCTCAAAACACAGTATTACATTATTAAATATTTTCTGTGCAGTAATGATATTTGAGAGAACAATTGTACTTACACATGCATGTGCGCGCACACACAGACACATTCCAGAATACTCCACAATAAATTCCCTTTTTCTTGTATTTGGTAAGAGATGGGAGGAAATTATACCTTTGTCAATGTATGAGTTCAAGAAAAAAAAAAAGTATGTTCACAGTATCTTCTTTCAATAGTTTCCTAATTTTATGGATAACATTTTATAATACACAGCAAATCACTATTACTTCCTTTGGCTCATGCAATCAAGAAAGTAAAATCTTTTGTCTCATAGTTTCCTTCCACTAATGCTGAATTACTTTGGTCCAACTATATATAACAGGGGTAGACAACCTTTCAGAAGTGGTGTGCCGAGTCTTCATTTATTCACTTTAATTTAAGGTTTCGCGTGCCAGTAATACATTTTAACATTTTTTTAGAAGGGGTCTCTCTCTAAGTTTATATTATATAACTAAACTATTGTTGTATGTAAAGTAAACAAGGTTTTCAAAATGTTTAAGAAGCTTCATTTAAAATTAAATTAAAATGCTGATCTTACGCTGCCAGCCTGCTCAGCCCGCTGGGTGGAGGTTGGGGGGTTCAGGGCAGAGGGCTGGGTGTGGGGGGACTTGAGGTCAGGGCAAAGGGCTGGGGTGTGTGTGGAGGTGCAGGGCAAAGGGCTGGATGTGGGGGGGTTCAGGGCAGAGGGCTGGCTGTTGGGGGGGACTCGAGATCAGGGCAGAGGGCTGGGGTGTGTGGAGGTGCAGGGCACAAGGCTGGGTGTGGGGCGGGGTTCAGGGCAGAGGGCTGGGGGTGTGTGGAGATGCAGGGCAGAAGGCTGGGTGTTGGGGGCAACTCGAGGTCAGGGCAGAGGGCTGGGGAGGGTGTGGGGGGTGCAGGTCAGAGGGCTGGGGCTGTGGGGGTGCAGGGCAGAGGGATGGGTGTGTGTTGGGGTGGGGAGGTGCAGGGCAGAGGGCTGGGGCTGTGGGGGTGCAGGGCAGAGGGATGGGTGTGTGTTGGGGTGGGGAGGTGCAGGGCAGAAGGCTGGGGTGCTCGGCTCGTGGGGGGTGCTCCCAGCCCCCTGCCCTGAGCAGCTCATGGCAGGGGGCTGGCAGGGATATGACCTGTTCCACCCCCTTTCCCCGTGAGTAATCAGACTGGCTGTTTCACAGAATTGCCATGCATGGGCTTGATCATGAAAGGTTGGGAGCATCTAGGGCCTGATCCAGCAAAGTACTTAGACATATAATTAATTTTAAGCACCTGAGTAATTGGAATCAATGGGGCTACTCATGTGTTTATAAATAAGCATATGCTTAGGTGATTTACTGAGTCAGTGAGAGTACCTGCAACTCCCACTGGATTGCACAGTGCAACAGGAATTTCAGGTACCCAGGCTCTCGAAAGGTCATGCCCAATTACTTTATAATTAGATATATCTTGGAAAAAGAATAATAATTTAAGTTCACAAATGTAGTAATTGCCACTAAGACCCTGATCCAATTCCCACTGAAGTCAGTGGAAAGTTTCCCATTTAGCTCAGTACAAATTGGATCAGGTCCCAATGAATATGAAAGATCTGGCTGAAAATAGTTAATTCACTATTGAGTGTGAAAATACTTGAAGCGTACAGCCTGCTTATCTGCCATGACATTTCAGTCATGTAGATTTTCACAGTAAACTCTTCTAAAGCAGCAGTAGGAGAACACTTCAATCTCTCTGGTCACTCAATAACAGACCTAAAAGTGGCAATTCAACAAAAAGCTTCAAAAACAGACTCCAACGTGAAGCTGCAGAACGGGAATTAATTTGCAAACTGGATACCATCAGATTAGGCCTGAATAAAGACTGGGAGTGGTTGGGTCATTACAAAACCTAAACTTAATTTCCCCAATACGAATTTCTCCCTATTGTTACTCACACCTTCTTGTCAACTGTCTGTAATGGGCCACTCTCTTACCACTTCAAAAGTTATTTTTCTTCCCTTGGTATCCTGCTGTTAACTGATTTATCTTGTTAGACTGACCTTACATGAAAGGATGGGGGTTGCTTTACCAAGTGTATTTATACCTGCTCCTGTATTTTTCACTTCATGCATCCGATGAAATGGGCTGTAGCCCACGAAAGTTTATGCCCAAATAAATTTGCTAGTCTCTAAGGTGCCACAAGGACTCCTCATTATTTCTTCTAAAGCAGTTTTCTGTCCTAGGTACTTATCCTTCCAATACAAACTCATGTACTTAATTTTTAAGCATACAAATTATCCCATTGATTTCAGTGAGACTATTAATGAATTTAAAGTAAAGTGCATGCCTAAATCCTTTCCTAGATTAAGGATTAAGATTGCTGCTCATTTCAGTGGCAACATATCATCAGTGAAGCTTTTCCTTCAATACATTACAGCAATACATAAAGGTGGCTTAAGCGCATGTTATATACAGAAATGTGATTTTCTCTTTGCTCATTAGTTCTCTTGGGAATTCTCTAGATATCAAAAGCTGTAAGTAATCTTAGCCATTGATATGGAAGGCGAATGGCATGTTAACCTCAGGGGAAGTCTAATCTGTAAACACCTTTTTCTTGTAAATTAAGTACCAGGTATTTGGAAAACAAGCTAAAGTAATGCCAACCAAATAAAGATAAATAGCCAGATTGTGTTCTAAATAAAATCAGTCGCCTTTTTTCCATTGACTCCAGTGGGAATAGAATTGGGCCTAAAATGAGACTTTTTCTAAGTGTTAACCAATTTTGATTTTTGCTCTCCTCAATAGGAAGAGTATCAAGATTATGAACCTGAAGCATGAAAATCTCTTCCCTCTTTCTATCTTCTGAAATCTACTAACAAAGACGTCCTGTCCTGTACAAGTGCTGAGTTCCAATGTGCCCAGTTGTAAACTTTTCTTTTATTTTTACAGTTTTTACAGTGTATTTTGAAGTCTTCCATCAGCAATGATTGGAGTGTCTGGGTCTGCACCCAGCTTTCATTCCAGTGATTCCCTCCCACTGAAATGAACAACTGGGTGGCAGGGCCATTGTCGTGCTGTGGATATTGTGGCTTCAAGTTTTAAAAGTAAAAAAAAAAAAATTTAAACCACCTAAGTGTCTATTGCTTATTTCTAAAGCTGTACATGTTTTATTGCTAGATTGTCAGTAACTTGGTATTGTTTCTGATTCAAGGATTTTTTTTTGTTTCTTATTATTACTCTGTCTCGGGGTTAACTTATTGTGAGAATTGTTTATATATACATATATAAAGTAATTGAGCATGAACTATGCACCTATAAATATTAACTTAACATTTTTATTGTTTTGTGATGTGTTTTATTAATATATGTCTGTAAATAATGGTGTTAAACTGAAGCAAATAAAATGTAATTCACTAAAAAATGAACTTTCATATTAGTGGTGATTTACAGCACATTCTTTCCTTTCTAAGAGTATATGTTAAATAATTCAGGATAAGTATCTCATTGTGAAGGAGTTACAGCAAAAAAAAATTATACTAGGAGCACTATAAAAGATGGGAGGATGGATTATACGCCAGCTGAAGATATGGCCCTCTATGTTTGTGGGTGTGGTGTATTAAATAAAAGTTTACAAAATAGATGTTTTGATAGTGACAATAAATTTGCAGTCATAAAGAATCAAGAAACAAAAGTGGCCTTCAACAATTTAATGCAGCAGTTTATCAGGAAATTGTAAGAACCTATGAAGAATCATTGTCTAGAGGTGGTTAAAATACCAAGATATGGAGAAACCAGCTGAGTGATGGATTGGTTGCACCAAATTTGTGTCAGGTAAAATTTGACTATAATTTGTTTTCCCAAAAATAGACCCAATTGTATGGTTACTGGTTTACAGCACTGAATGTTAGTTCTTTATTAAAGCTAAGTATCTCTATATTCACTAAAAGAAGAACAGGAGTACTTGTGGCACCTTAGAGTACCACAAGTACTTAGAAGAACAAGTACTCCTGTTCTTCTTTTTGCGGATACAGACTAACACGGCTGCTACTCTGAAACCTGTCTATATTCACTGTGCTGACTGGGTACACTTCTCTGTAGTGGGATATATAAATATAAAGAGACATTTTACTTCTCTTTCCCTTCTTATTCAGGATACTCTTTTCTCTTGGATTCAAGTTTTACCTCTAACCTGCGTGACAGTACTTTTTAATCTAAATTTTTATGTTGCATATTGTCACAAGTAGGATTTTTACCTTTCCTCATACCCTCTCTTTCCAATAAAACCTTGCTGGTATATAATGCTTTGCATCTGTAGATCTTAATGCAGGTAAATATCATTATCCCCATTTTGCAGATGAGGAGACAGAATCGCAGAGAGGTGATGTGACTTGCCCAAGGTCACAGAGTAGGTCAGTAGCAGAGTTAAAAATAGAACCCAAGTCTCTTGAGTCCTGACTCAGTGTCTTATCTGCCAGGCAACACTGATCATTTTTCTGGTATTGGCATTCCCAAAATTGAAGGTAAATTCCTGGCATGGTCTTATTAGAATTGTGTACTTGATGTGATGTGTCTGCAGTCAAAAAAATAAATCACATTGGCATTTTGCTTTCACTTTGCATTGCAACCTCACATTTAATTTCCTGTCTGCTATCACTCCTAAATCTCTTTTAGCAGGGTTGCATTTCTAAATAAATGATTGAAATGAGAAAGAATTCGAATAGAGGACTTTTTTTGAAATGGCATTTAAAATTTTTCTCAATCATTTCAGCTCATGACTTTTCATCCACAATAATGTTCTTTACTGAAACCTCAGAATTTAAAAATCAGAAAAAGTAATAATATAGCTCCTGGTCTACAGCTCACTAATGTCAATTTGAGGGATGGGGTTTACTCCATTGTCTTCACTGGGCTTTGGCTCAGGACCTAAATCATATCAAAGTGTTTAATAAAATCTCTTATTTATCCACTGGATCAGGGATTCCCAGACATCTTCATAGTATGAACCGCATCACAATAGAGTATCTTAGACTAGACACCTACGTTCCCATTGAAAGTCCTTTTTCCTTCCCATTAGCCATTGCATAACATCACTAGGGCAACTATAGCAATTGCATCAATGGAAAATTGATATCAGAAGAATGTTCAATTTAAGTTTTATAATTATGATGTGGTTTGGCAGACAGAAGCAAATGAGAAGATCCAGCACCATGGAGCCAAGCCGACAACAAACACTCCATGGACCAGCAATGGGTAACAATTTGAGAACTGTTGCACTAGGGCTGAGATTGGCAACGCTACCTATGGGGATCAGATGCCTAATTCCATAGGAAGCTTTGAAAATCTCATACATTTCTGAGTGTCTTCTCTTCCCTGCACCTCAGATGGGGGTAGCCTTAATTTTTCTGAGTCAGGAAATCAAAGTGAATTATTTAGGGAAGATATGCCCAGCTGCTGGGAGTGAGCCCAACTCCTCAAACAAGCCATGGGACAGGCTCGTGAAAAATATGAGCTATATAAATTCACCCCTGAGACGGGCCAGACCTCTGTGCCTCTAAGAGTTAATTCTTTTCTTTCTAACATAACATCAGCAAATCATTCATAGTATAATAACATTTTTAATATACTATAGGTGATCTCTTTGGTTCATGTACCTCTTGAAAACATGCCCTCAGATGGCCTGAAAGGCCCATAAGTTCTCTCTGTTGCTATGGCAACACAGTGTGATCCAGTCATATAGTACTGTGCTGTATTTTAATTAGCTTCCTCTAGGGCTGCCTTACCGTCTTTTTCAGGTGTGCTAAATGCCAATTTGTCTTATTTCCAGCAGTGCAATGAAAACAAATGTGTGGACTGCAAATGTCAGAACTGAATTAGACCCTGGTAAAGCGAGATCTAAACAAATATTACAGTAACGTGATCTTAAAAACAGTCTGCCCCATATATATATATATATTTAAAAAGCAGTAGTGCAATTGTGATACTGTTTGCTTAAGCGATATCTGCTGGTGAATAGTGTATAGTTTAAAGTGAGTAGACTTGACTTAGGAGTCTGGTTTCCAGGTTATCAAGGGAACTGAAAGCAATACTGTATCCTCCGATTAAATTATCAATAATGAATCTCTCCATATTCCATTTTTCCAGGGAAAACAGTGTGATGCTTTTTTTCCTATTTTGACATCCTTAATTGCTGTTTTAATGACTCCAAATTAGACTCATTAATTGTTTTTATTACTGTAAATCATGGTGTCATTAAGATTTGCTGTACATGCTTTTGATGCAATGGTTTTGAGAAAACTGTATTTGCCAAAGGGAAAAATGCAAGAAATGACCACCACAAATAACATACTGAGACTTCAGCAGTAACATTCCCTCTAGACATTAATATGAGGTCAGGGTAAATTGCAATGTACTGTATCTGGAAAAATAACGTGCATATGATTAACACTCCTCAGGATGTACTTGTTTTACTCACTGGGACATGCATGTGCTTTCCTGGGGTTCTTTGGTCCTTGACTCATCTCCACATTGCATTTTCCTGGGTGTTAATGTAAGTAATAGTTCTGACTCTTTCGTTCTGGCAAACCTGATAGCAAACCCAGATGTTTCCTGTCTAGCAGGAAAACTCTTTGGGTTACATTCATCCCTGGCTTAACAGCAGCGATGAATGGAGCCCAATGACTCGGATATCAAAGAGTAATTCTCGAATACAGAGCATCAAAAGTGGAGGCTACTGCCTCCAAAGGCTTTGGTAGATATGCTAAGCGCTATTTGTTCAGTTACTGGAGCCCTTCTTGATACTGTCCACAACTGCACTTCTTGGTCTTGCCTACAGGTATCCATAAAATATTTATACATCACACAAAGTTATCTGGCTACTTTGGGACCTGATCCAAAGCCCAGTTACAGTCAAACTCCCGTGGACTTCAACAACCTTTGAAACGGGCCTCGTCTTAGTGGCTTCTATAGCACTCATAACATGATATCTAAGCTCTTCCCAGGCAAAGCAAATCAACATGGTGAGGTCCCAGTGGATTTCTAAGAGTTTCCTGATCTTCTCTCCATATTGGGAAGGGAGGAACTGTTGGGAAGGGTGGGGGAGGATTAAGATACCATTTGTCTAGGTCGTATCTTCGTCAATAGTGGAATGTGTTGGCAGGGCTGAGACTGAAGCCTATGACTTCAGAGAATGTTAAGTCAAAATGTGTGGGATGTGTCATCACTCCAGCCCCTTTTATATTGACCAGTTGACCCACTGCTGAGGGAATATTCCAGGGACCTGATTCAAAGCTCACAGAAGTCAATGGGAGGTTTTCTGTTGAATTCAGCGGGCTTTGGATCAGAACCAAATTCTCCCCCTTTAGAATGCAGAGGGAAGGTGTGGATGGTAGAAGTTCAGTACATCAGGCTCCTTAAAGAGAGCCAGCCCTGATGGCGGGGCCAGCTCTTCAGGTGGTGTACATTGAGTACAATATCATGGACTTCAGTAGACCTGCATCCATTTACACCAGCTAAGGATCAGTGTTTGCTATCATCCATTTTTGATTGAGTTTAGCATGACAAAACCATTGCCTCTTCCATCAGCATGGAACCTGCTGCTGCTAGAACATGGGAAGATCAATCCTTTCAGCACTATAAATGTAGTTCCCAGATGTACCCACAACTCAGATGTAGAGCTGGAAAGCACAGCAAGGAACTTTTTGCGCGTACTGCTTTATGTGCCCGAAGAGAATGGCTTCATCCCCAAAGAAGGCAAATCTGAGTTGCTGCTTAAGAAAATGGATATCATAGGGTAAATTTTCAATAATCCAGTCCTTCTTTTTTCTTCCACTCTAAAAGAAAATCTAAAATATAATGTGAGATGAAGTATCATCTTGTGGTTAAAGCACTGAACTGGGACTCAGGTGATCTGGGTTTGATCACCGGCTCTGCCAGACTCCTGTGTGACTTGGGCCAGTCCTCTGGCCCTCAGTTTCCATCTATAATATGGAGATAATAATTCCTTTGTGTATCTTGTCTAATTAGAGTCTAAGTTCTCCGGGGCAAGGACTAGCTCACTCTGTGTCTGTTTGTCAAATGTCTAGAGCCATGGAGCTCTGATCTCAAGTGGAGCTTTATATGCTACTGTAATACAAATAAAAAAAAAAAAAAAAGGCCCAAGATGTGAGTCGCCTATTAAAAGATCGAATGCTGCTCTCATTTATACTGCTGCAAATCAGGCCTAAGTACATTATTTTCAACAGTCACTCCTGAATTATCAATGCAATAGAGAAGATTTAGCTTTAAATAGCTCCATGTTTGTTTCTTCGCATAGTGTTTGTCATATTCTTAATCTGTATTTGCTGGTTCACTTTTTTTAATTTAATTTAGTTACTTCAATATAAAGAAGGGGTGCAACCATCACACACTCATAATGAACATTTTTAAACTGCTTAAAACCAGCCATAAGCCTTTTTGCAACAAGCCTGACATTCATTGTATAATTCAAAAAGGCTTCTTTGATCTAAAAAAATCTAGCAGATGGAGAAGCAGCAGGTGGAATCACAGAAGAGATCACCAGAAGGTAATTAACGAGATAGGAAACTGGGTCTGCTGATACCTATCATGTTGAGGGAGGTTCTTTAGAAATGTATTCTTCAGTGGAAACACAAAGGCTGACTTTGTCCTTTCCATTAATGTTTGAACCTATCTATATGCCAGATTCTAGAAACAACCAGTACCTGTGCAGTATATTTCTCTGGAAAGAGGGAAAGGGAGTAAGAATGATGCCTGGTTTGTTTGGTCTGTCTTATCCATAAGAGATTTATGTGCAAACGAGCATGGCATCTACTCATTTCCATTATTTGCCTAAGATCTTTGCTAAAGAGAATGTTGTTGATTGGCAGCACTGACCTCATTAATAATGTTGGACTATTCTGATACTTCTGCCTGCCCTCAATTTCTCTACTTTCTCCCAGTTTCCTTCCTTCCTTCCTTCTCTTCCATTCTTTTCCCTTGCCTCACTGCCCAGTTTCCGTTTCACTGGAATGCATTGTTCCAGGTGAAGTGTTCTAGAATATTGTGAGGAGGCTGTAGCAGGGTCTAAAGAGCCCATGAGGAAACGGGCCAGGAGACAGTTGTCTCTCTGAGCAAAGCAAAGATCACAGCTCATGCCCTCCTCCAAAGCCACGGAGGATTCCCTGGCTGCACAAATGCTGTACGTGGGGTGGTAGGATCTGGGAACTACACAGCACAATTGCATCGCAGAAGCTGTATCTAACGGGACTTGAGTGGGGTCATCATGGGTATTAGGAAGGCAAAGGAGTAAGTTAGTGTCCAAGATTGGAGATAAGAGCTTGGACAATATCTCTGGCTGTCAGGGCAGGGAAAAAAGGACAGGTGACCCCCACCCTCCCTCCACTGCACTAACTCCCTGTGTCCATTACCTGGGGGAGGCATATGGCTCTGTACCACTTAAAGATTCCCCTACACATGTAATCCCCAAGCAGCCACTTAAACTCAACTTAGGGATGTTTGCTCAACCAGAGCACTGCAAAGTAGCCTTTCTATACCAGAGTATTTTCTCTATTATTTTCCATTTCTTTCTCTATTTTCCCTCTCCCCACCAACTCTCTGCACAACATGAATAGATCACAAAAGGATATTTGAGAGAATATGGCAGGTTGCATTTACACACTATATATCAGTAGCACTGAAGAGGACTGCATAATGCAAATATGACTACAATGCTGTATTGTCCACCTTGTTTTTATTCATACACAATGAAATGATGAACCACCTAAAATATTTAAAAACCAAAATGGATGGGCAGCAAATGTTAGCATTTGGTAAGATTTAACCTACCATCCAGTGAAGCCACCCTTAAGTCATCCTGATAATCAATGTTAGACAAATACTTGCAAGCAGCAACCCTAACTCAAAAGACAAAACATTTATGTTGAACTGCTGGGGATACATTTTGTTGGTTTATGGTGCAAGAGTAAAGAACAACCATTTATAAATGCCATGTAATGAGGTCAGAATAAAATCGTATCTCACTTCCCTAACTAAGTGGCAATTTTAACTGGCAGGGGAGATGTGGCAATTTCTTCGAGGCACTTTTGCATCTTGAAGATCTGCTACTCAGATTGCATTGGGGCTATGTAACAAAACTGAAATAAATAAAAGCTCAACGTTTCATTTATCACCTAAAAACACCCTGACCAAGTATTGCGCAAAAAGCATCACATTTCAGCTGAATAATTGGATGTTCTTCGGTGTGAATGAAATGAAGACAAATTCGACAACCTTTAATTTTCTTTTTCATTCTCAGTCTCATGAAAACCCAGCAAAATCAAATGTGATGATAATCTCAGGCTGTTACAGTCTGTGAAATAGGTGATAATCTTGCAGTGCACAAAATGGAAAGAGCTCCTTTTCCAAAATATTAATGCATCTCTTGGACAGATGGGTTTCTTCCCTGCAGACACCTGTTTTCCCCCCATTATATTTGAGTTCTTTAGTGTCTACATGTTTATAATTTTGGTTTATTGTTGGGTGCACCAGCTGGAGAGTTTCAGGAACTTTTTGAAAACATGGTTGGGCAGAGTTCATGGCGTCTGGAAGTATTCTCTGATTTTCAGAAATGTTCTATATGTTAGTGTGTATGTGTCCAGTAACAGATACAGTTTTAAATATCTTCATGAGGACAAATCCTCTTGGAAAGGTTTTCTGTCTCCGTAATTGTCCTTCTTTTCTCTTTCCCCATAAAATTTTTGTGTGCTTTTCAGAGCACTCTATTTTTACAGGTAGGTCGGGTCCTAAACATTTCTGTACTGACATACTTATGTGTGTGTTTACAGATACGTTCAACCCAGTGGGCATCAACTACCATTATGTATGATGTTTGCAGCAATGACAGTAATTGTGGTATTTCTTAGAATGTGGAATTGTCACAAATATTTAACACAATAATGCATTTTAAGGGCATCCAATGTACATTTTCAAAAGTGACGTAGAAGCCTCAGTCCTATTCTCAAAAACCATTTAGGCTAGGTCTATACTGGGAGTGTTTTGCCAATATAACTGCACCCGACAGTTGGTGCCCAGCTATGATAGTCAGGGATCACCTCTCTTCCCATCCCTGACTGCCAGCGATGACTGCAAAAGTTTGCAGTGTAGATCTGGCTTTGTGCACAGAGTAGCCTTTGACTTTCATGAGGCTTTGACTTTTTAAGCATGACTTTCAATGGGACTTAGGGTACCAAATCTCTAGGTGTATGTCACCCTTCAGGTCGAGGTGTGATTGCAGCACAGCTAAAATAGTAACAGACACAGCAGCACAGGCTCTCTAAGCACAGCAAGGATCCCAGGTATGTACATGCATTGCTAGTTCACGCTGAAGGCCATGCCAGGCCATCTGCACTGCTATCGTCAGTGTGGGTATGTTGGGCTAGCACAGTTGGCGTTTAGGGTATGTCTACACTGCAGTCAGGTGATTGCAGTACATGTAGACAGACTCAACCTAGATTTAGTATAGCTAGCTTGGGTATGGATAGCAGTGCATCCGTGGCAGTCTGGGCTTGAGCGTGGGCAGTAGAAGTGTGCCTAGAATCCTGGGTAATTACCTGGGCAGCTAGCCCATGCTGAAGAATGTGTTGCTGTGGCTTCACTGCTCTATTAGTATCTGGGCTAGCTAGAATAAGCTAGCTCAGCTATGTCTCCACGTGCTGCACTTACAGCCCCTGATTGCAGTGTAGATCTAGCCTTAGTTACTTTTGAAAAATTTTCACACAATTTCATATTCTAGCTGCTCTTGAAGTTCCTATTTGTGACAGCCATGAAAGGATTAACTTGCAAAAGGCAGCTCTTGGAAGGCGTTCGATACAGCATTGTACCCTAATTAGGGTTACCATTCGTCCGGATTTACCCGGACATGTCCTCCTTTTTGTGCTAAAAATAGCGTCCGGGGGGAATTTGTAAAGCACTCACAATGTCCGGGATTTCCCCCTCCCCCGGCACAGCAGAGCGAGCGGCTGGGAGGGCTGCAGGAAAGTCCCGGGCTGGACTCCGGAGCAGCTGGAGAGGAGCTCCGCCCTGCATTCTGAGCAAGTGTCTCAGCACAAAGTGCAGCCCTCCCCTTTTGCAACTGGGAGCGGTTTCTGCCATGCAGCGTAGCAAAACGGGAGCGAGAGCACTTTGTGCTGATACAAGGGCAGCTCTCCCCTGCAACCCGGTCCGGATCAGGGACCGGGTTTTGTTGTGCAGGGCCAGGGACCGGGTTTTGTTGTGCTGGGGAGCTTAGCCACGTGTCCGGCTCGCACAGAGCCCAACACCCTGTTCTGAGCAGCAGGGTAAGGGGGGGCAGGAGAAGGGGCAGGGAGGTTCTGGAGGGGGCAGTCAAGAAACGGGGGGGGGGGCTTTTTGGGGGGAGTGGAGAAAGTTTTGGGCAGTCAGGGTACAGGTAGGGGGTAGGGTCCTGCTGGGCAGTTGGGGGGGGAGTCTTAGGAGGGGGCAGTTAGGGGACAAGGAACAGGGAGTCTTAGGTAGGGGGTGGGGTTCTGGAGGGCAGTTAGGAGCAGGGGTCCCAGGAGGGGGCAGTCAGGGGACAAGGAGCGGGGGGGGTAGGGGGCTGGGAGTTCTGGGGGGGAGCTGTCAGGGGGCAGGGGTGGGGAGAGGGATCGGAGCAGTCAGGGGACAGGGAGCAGAGGGGTTTAGATGGGTTGGGAGTTCTGGGGGGGGCTGTCAGGGGGCAGGAGTGCGGAGAGGGATCGGAGCAGTCAGGGGACAGGGAGCAGAGGGGTTTAGATGGGTTGGGAGTTCTGGGGGGGGCTGTCAGGGGGTGGGGAGTGGTTGGATGGGGCGTGGGAGTCCCAGGGGTCTGTCTGGGGGTGGGGGTGTGGATAAAGGTTGGGGCAGTCAGGGGACAAGAGGCAGGGAGGCTTAGATAGTCCTGGGGGGCAGTTAGGGGCAGGGGTCCCAGGAGGGGGTAGTCAGGGGACAAGGAACGGGGGGAGGGTTGGGAGGTCAGGGGGGGCGGGAAGTGGGAGGGGCAGGGGCGGGGCTAGGGCGCGGCTCCTCCCGTCCTCTTTTTTGCTCCCTGAAATATGGTAACCCTAACCCTAATCAACCAGCTAGTGCAAGTTAGTGCTGATGAAACCAGAGTGAGGCTGAACGTTGCTCTATGGGAGATGGGTAGAGCTGAAGAAGGGAACTTGGGGTTGGCTGAACAGAGCGGAGGAAGGGTGAGGGGGTTATATGTGGAAAGCAAGGAGAAAGTGTACTTAACTTTTGGCAACTTGTTTGTCTGTCTGTCTTTAGCTGGTTGTCTTATCTTTTAGATTGTAAACTCTTTAGGCAGGGACCATCTTTGATTCTGTGATTATGCAATGCCTAGCCCTATGGGGCGTTTAGGCACTGCTGGAATACAAATGATAAATAATGACAACGATACATAATGCTTCTAAGGTGGAGTTTCACCAGGTGTGTGTGTTGTCACTAGATACCCTGCTGGAGGCTGTTGTGGATGGAGTTTTGCAGGGGACCAGAACACACTCTCCAGCTCCTGCAGTGCCGTTAAGCAATTCTTAAACTGTTCTTTGTCTAATTTGCCTCCAGGCTCCTAATTACTGTGTCTGTAAACAAAAAGCAGGTGTTGCAGCCTTACATCAGATTTAAATTTACTTAATTGCAGAAACG